>NC_089979.1:146415429-147040429 GCF_036417845.1 Apteryx mantelli | reverse complement strand
GGATGCTGCCTGTGGTAGGAACTATATCTTTGCCTCTTATTATAATTGCAGTATCATAAATGTTTTGGATTAAAAATAGAGCTGTTTTGTTTGATTCCCACTGGAAGGACCCCTTCACTCCCTATGTATGCTTCATTCGTCTAGCAGGACTTTTTTTTTGGCTTTTCTCTGAAGCAGACAAGGCATGGACAGGGCATGGTAGTTCAGAATGTAGGTGGAGTTGCTACAGAACACAATTTGCAGCCTCTCTTGGTAGCCAGCCATGTTTCTTAAGTTTTTTTTAGTCCAAGACTTGAAGCCTATGGACTGAATCCTCTGAGAACATTTGCCTTGTTTTTCTCATTCCCATTTTCAAAGGTATTTCAGTCTTTAAGGAATATTTCATATTCCACTTATTCTCATGCCATTTCCAGTGCAGGCTTAGGCATATAACTTGTGAAAACTATTTTGAGGATAGACCTGCTACTGATGTGGAGCACCTTTGCAGCCAGAAACACAGGTTGAGTGAAGGAATCAGGTTTTGTAGCTAAGGACTTTAACAGACATGACAAGACAATGTGTATCTGGCAAGGGATCTCTCTTACCCTCTCTGGTATTCATGATCTGTGAGATCCCAGATACTGTAAGTCTAGTCCTTTCTTATGCTGCTGTAAATTGCTGAGAACCTCCATTGCAATAGAGGAGGTTACAGTGCTTCCAAACCAACACTGAATGAAAGATAAAAGTATTTTTTACCAACACTGAACTGAAGAACAAAGTAGTACTTTTTTAGGTGCATATATACTTGCTAAGCTAGCCAGAGTGTTCTGGTCCATGAGTTCTCCTATAATAATAAAACAAACTGTCTTTCCAGAATTGAACAAAACATTTTATCTTGTTGTCTTGAGATATATTGCTGGGCGTAGTGATGTTTGCAGCTTTCCCCACACTTTTTTCCTTGTCCATGCTGATAGCGCCTCTTCCTGTTTCTCTTTGGGCAGCTGATGAGAGAAGGAGGAAAGATACAGCTCTGTGTAAGAAAGTTTTGATTCAGTTTTGCAAGTGGGTTTAGTTTCTGCACTTGAGGTAGCCTAGCTTTGGCCTCACTGTTGAATGTCAGTGCTCCCACAGCAGCAGAGACTGAATGAGAAGTATATCTGTTCCTGAGACCCTTGGATAACAGCCAGCTATATTAATGTCAACTGAAATAGCCAAAAATTTACATTAATATGCCAGGCTATGATCTCTGCTGGTTCACAAGTGGATGCATTTAGCTCTCATTCAGCTCCCCTACTGCAGGACATTAACTTCTAACAAGAGTAGTAGTGGAGAGGGTGAACAACCAGGAACAGTAACTACTTCAGCTATCAGTCAAATTCACTTATGAATTTAAGTTAGGACACATGACTGTCCATTGCAGCATTTTGCAGGTTTCCCTAAATTCATTATTTTTCCTAAAATATAATTGAATGATTGCAAATTAATAAGCATTTACAAAGTTACCCTCTATCAGCTGACACAGTCAATGACTATGTAGCAACTCCCAGTCTGTCACAATGCAAAGTAAAATGGGTGAATTTAAACTATCTTCAGGAAGAGTTAGTCCCTAAGTCCTGTGAGGTTTCAGTCCACTACAAGATCATTTTTGTGTTAAGCAAATTTAAAATGTATTCATCCAGTTTAACAATCCATTGTTATTCCCTCAAAGTACTGAAGACAGAGCTAGCCGTTCTCAGTCTGTTGGTTGTTGGCTCTTGGCTATCCAGGCCTGACAACCCTGACTCCTAAATGGTGGATGCTTTCACTGGGATGTACTGGATTAAACCTGCAAGCACAAATGGATTGCACAAATCGTGCTTTGGATTCCTTGCCACTAGAAGTTCAAAAAAAAAAAAACCACACAAAGAAACAATCAAAAGAGCTATAAAACTTTGGCTGTATCTTTTTATTTGTTTGCAGTCCTCTCCTCTTTCAGTCTATCCCTTCAAGAACTGTGCAGTGGTTGGAAATGGAGGCATTCTCAAAAATTCCAGCTGTGGAGCTGAAATCGATCGTTCTGACTTTGTGTTTAGGTAAGAGCTGCTTGATCTTACTGAAGAGTGTTGAGTGTTTCTAAAAGCTTGGCAGGATTGGAAGCATGCCAGTGCCAGTTTGTACCAGTGGGAAAAGATCTTGACAGTTCCTCATTTCTGCCTTTCTAAGGGTACTCTTTCTGCTTTATAGATTTCAAAACTTTGATTCCTAAGTAAAGAGTATATGCAGGTATAACTTATGATTGCAAAGATACCTTGCTATGGATGTGGAAGTTGATTATCTGAGAACCTGAAATTTCTGCTCATTTAACATCTGTTCAAAAACATCCATTTTCTTGGCTCAGAAGACAAGATTAAAAAAAAAGAAATTAAAAAAATGAAAGACTGGTATTAAATGTCACGTGTTTACAGTTGCCTCTGGGTTACCAAAGGGTTTACTTAGCCTTAGGTTGGCTCAGTAATGCAGTTACTGTTAGCACCTCTGTTGGCCATCTAAAAATTAGGCTTCGAGTTTAAGTAGTTGTTTCAACTCCCCCTATAGACTGTGGAGAAAACAGAGAGTGATTCAGCCCGCCTCCCTCAGTACATGACTCACAGAATCTAGTTTCTGCAGAAGAACAAACTGAGTAACCAAGTGAAGGTTCTTTTCTCAGTGATGTCCAACCACAGAGTCTTCTGGATTTTTTCCTTTTTTTGACTAATATTTGGTCTTTTCAAATTAAAAAAAGTCTTTCCAATTAGACCAATTGACTTTATTAAAAATGAGGAATCTGCATATGAAGATGCTAAATCTAAGTGACTCACTTTAAAAAGAAATACCTTCTTTACATTACAAGCTGTTATTTCCCTAATTGGGCAAGTTATGTTGCCTCATGAAACAGCCATCAACATTGCTCTGCCAGCTGAGGGATTGGTGTCAATCACACTGTTTTTAAACAGAAGATAATAGAAGACTTTCTGGAAAATGCATTGTTTAGGCAAGAGGGGCAATATTTTCTAGCAGATAACATAGGGAATTCATAGATGGGCTCCTTATGGGATTTTAACTTTGCATCTGATTTGTGAGAGCTCATTTATGAAAATGAGCTCTCTGTGCTGTATTTTAACTATCTGTACAGTAGATAAAGTATTTTTACCAGAAGTGCTGTAAGCCTTATTTAATATTTGTAAAGTGCTTGGAGACCTCTGGGAGCTGACATGAAAATGTCATTCCACAAGAGAGGAATTTGCAAATAATAACTGAAAGGTATTTCTGGTGGGCTTCTATTTAAGTAAGTGTTTCTCAATTTCAGGTGTAACCTCCCTCCAACCACAGGAAGCATTAGCAAAGATGTTGGCAATAAAACAAACCTTGTGACTGTTAATCCAAGTATCATAGCTCAGAAGTAAGTAGTCCTGCAGTTCTTTTTCTGTGCAGTATTGTATAATTGTTTGACAGGATTTAGATTTTGTTAAAAATCCTTTGGGATACCAGCATAGAGAGCGGTGCAGAAAGATTACTTCATTAATGAGACTTAGTTCCCATGTAAAAAATGTACAAGTCTAAATGGAAATCTATTACACATGGCCTTTTTGTAACAAAAAGGAGGCAACAATACCCAGATTAGCAGGTGCCTCTGCTGGCATCCATTCACACTTTATGAAAGAGTAAAACTGATCACTGCAAGTCCAGGCCTCTTCCCCCACAAAATCCCCACAACCCCAACAAAAAAAAAAGGAGTTATAATCATAAATCAGAAAAGCTTGAAAACGTGTGTCCAATTCTATCAGTAGGACTGTAAACACACGTTCTTAATTAGTTTTCTGAAAAAGGATATGTCCGGAATGGAGGCCCAATTTCCGTAATTCATTTTCTCAATCCAAACCAAAGCTGCTCACCCACTTTTTTTCTCAGCAAAGTTTTCTTTTCACCTTCTTGATGAAAAGAAAATCTGCTAAAGCCAGGCTGACTAATCTGGCATCTTCAGCAGTCTGGAGCTGCAGCTTATCAATGAAAAGGACTGCTGTGGCATATTATTTACTGCTTATTGATCTAACTGCATGTTATTGTTTGTCATATCTATATTTGTCAAATAGACAACATCGGGCAAAGTTCTTTTAGCTGAAAAGCAAGAAGGAAGCAGTACAATAAGCACAGAAATGACTTACAGGTATTTGTCATTGATTCAAGGAGAGAGCTTGAATTTTTGCAGTGAGTACTGACTGCTTTGATGCTTACCCGGCCCTTTTTGACTTAAATGAATTGTTGCTTCTCCCCAAAATAGAATTAGCTCATTGACGTTAGTGGGGCTGCACAAGAATATGAGAAAGGAAAACTTGGTCCAGTGACTCAGCTTCATTGGTGACTACTGAACTGATGCGTGATTTCTCTGGGTTTGAGGGTGGTGTCCTGTCACACCTACACTTACTTTTAAGCCTAATTATGCTATACTGGCATTGATAGGAGTTACACTGAAGAAGATAGGAGCTAAGCCTGTGTGAGGATGAAATGAGATTGTGTAAGGACTTTGGAATTTGAACATTTTAATTATTTAAATATTCAGAGGAAACTAAACGCTTTTGAAGGAGGAGAGGGAAGTGACTTGGCACCATTTAACGGAGCTGAGTTTGTTTGTTTTCTCAAGAGACCTTTTTCTGATTTTAATCACTTTAATTTTTAATCCTTTATTTAGGCTTAGTCTGATAGTACTATTGTTAAGGTTATATCAAGCTTTGGAACCATGTCTGACAGGGTATACAATGCAGACAAACACTCTTGGAGGAAAGAAGCCCAGTTCTTATATGTCCTGATGGAGTTGAACTACACTGCACCTAAAAGTAATGAAGCTATAAGGGAAAGCAAGATGAGGCTGAGTCATTCAGGCTTCTAGCTAAGAAGGGAGAGCAGAGGTCTGAATTTTGCTCTGAAGGTTCTTTGTGCATTTTACACTGAGTAGAAATAGAGATGATTCTGGGAGTAGAGGCCAGAAGTTTACTCTTCAGTCACCCTCCCTAGCCATAGCCTCAGGCCTTCCGTGCTTGCTTTGGCTGTGTGACTGGCATGCACAGGGGCCGAGGCCCACCAGGAGGGGCTGAGAGACTCTCATTCAGTCTGTTTCAGAGTCTAGAGGCAATGTCACTTCTCTGGGAAGCAGAAGCTGTAAGTTTAAACCCCTTCAGGCTGAAAAGGGAGGTGGACTCATGTCTTTCATTCCTTGCTTGAGTTCAGTTGTGCAAGAGGCAACTGGTAACTCCTCCATCAGTGAGGGTTTTGAATGACAATGGCAGTGGTTGCTGTCTTCTGTCTTGAATTGAATTCTGCGTGAGAAGAGGGTTTGAATCTGCTCAAACTGCAAAAAGAGATGAAACCACGTCTTCCAGTTTCTGCTGTAACCATTGGGCTACTTTGTGAAAAGTAGGGTCAGATAGCCCTTAAAAAAAAGGTGAAAACATCCTTTGAATCCCAAATTGGATGTAAGCACCATATGCTCAGATGATTCAGACACCTAGGGTCTGTAGAGGAAATGAGCTGAGTGACACCGTTGTATCTTGTATTGCTTCTTGGATAACTCTGGAAAATTCACTGGTCAACATTTGGGATCACTGAATTATCCGATAGAGAGAAATGAGTTTTTCTGTTGACTGCTGGGAAACTGAAGTATCTGAGAATAAGATACATTTTATTTGTGAAGTCAAACCTCTAAGTCTTGAGAGATATTCACAGGTTTCCCTGTGAGGTCAAGGGAGATAAATAGGCATGTCAAGACTTTCAGCTATTTAAAAAGTATATCAAAAACAGCTAAGATTCTGCAAAACTTGGACACATGCTGATCTTTTGCTCTGCAAGACTGCTCACATGCAGGAGTGAGTACTCCTATTGCCACACAGGGCAGACACCCAGGATTTGAAGATGGGTTATCTTATACATATTCACGTAAGAAAGAGTTTTCAAAAACACACACAATGCATACCATAGTGCATGTATTTTTAAATAGAGAAAGTATGAATATGATTTTTTTTTGCCTTCTCCTTTGAAGCTTCTTAAGTTGACCATCTCTGAAAGCAGGTCCTGGTCTCATTAGCAGTGGATATGATCTCCTCTAGTACGTCCTGTGTTACCACATCAATTCTATAAGGTGTGTTGTTATTATACAGTAAAGTCAGATTTTCATAACAGCACATGGAAATATGAAAACATATAACAGGTTGATATACATTTGCAATGTAGACAGGCTGAACTGGTGCAGCTGAGCCGAGCTCACAAATCATGTGGAGGTACAGTCGTGCTATTTTGGTCTGTAGTCTATTTATGTCAAAGTACATTTCATTCACTCTTTTCCTAAAATGTTGTATTTGCCAGATACAACAAACTGAATGAAAAGAAGACAGAATTTCTGGAGAACATTGTGGTCTATGGAGATGCTTTCCTTTTATTGCCAGCATTTTCCTTCAGAAGCAACACAGCTACTTCTTTTAAAGTATATCAAACTCTTAAAGAGTTCAAAGCAACACAGAGGGCAATATTTTTTCACCCCACTTACCTGAAAAGTCTTGCCCAGTTCTGGAGAACTAAGGGTGTGAAAGCCTACCGATTGTCATCTGGTTTTATGATCACTAGTGCTGCTGTTGAGCTGTGTGAGAATGTGAAGCTATATGGCTTCTGGCCTTTCTCAAAATCCACAGAGAAGATGCCAATTAGCCACCACTATTATGACAACCAGCTGCCTAAACCAGGTTTTCATGCAATGCCCAAAGAATACAACCAGATCCTTCAGCTTCATGGCAAAGGCATTTTGAAGTTGCAGTTTGGTAAATGTGAATCAGAATAAAAAGGTAGGTCACCTTCTTCCCGCATAAAATGTCTTTAAGTAATGTGTCAAGGCAAAACTTCTTTTTTTGCAAACAGTTTGGGTCTGTTCTTCCTTACAGAGATATTTCTTCCCTAGAATCAGAGAAAGTTGTGTCCATAAGTGAGTGAAAGATGGAGTTTACTAATTAAAAAGTACCACAGAGTTGAGAGATGTTTTCTAATTGTTAACTTTAGACAGGGGGCATAGCTAGACACATGTTATTGCCATAATTCATAGTCAATTAATAGTGTCTCCTCATCTCAGGTATATTTCTTTCCCAACCTATGTTTGGTTTGGTATCAGTTCCCGTGAAACAACTGCTTCTGTGAATTGTTTTATTTAAGGTGATCACAGACTGTGATCTACAAGAGAAGGTGCCTAATTCTGGCACAGCTGTAGCCTTTCCAGGCGTATAGAGAGGCCAAAGTAAGGATTCAGATTGCCCCATGAAGAAGTAACATGTATATGCAGCCTTGTTCCCTCTCGTCAGTGAAGGATAGGTTAGAACAGCGCACTCTCGCAGCTTGGGACTGCACAACAGCTTGCAGGCAGCAGTGAAGAAGCTGCCGTACACTGCAGCAGATTTTGCTGCAGGCTTTACCCTGAGGCAGCCCAGAATCTGGACAAATATAGGATGAAGTGTCATTCCCTCTCCCTCATCCTTTCACACTCTCCCTTGCCCCTTGTTGCTCTACCTTCTGTGTATTGCCTCAAAGAAATGTAGCACAGTCTGGCCCCTGACCTTGAGCCAACTCACTGGCTACAGATCACGGGTGACTTTGAAAGGATTGGTTTGCGTATTTTCCAGCTTGACTTGCTTTGTTGGCAAAATAAGACCTGTTTGTATGGGTAGTTATTCATCTTCTCAGATAACTCGGAAATTCCCAGTTAAGAATACTGTCTTTTATTTACCTTCCAGAGCTCTATTTTTCTGGGGAGTGCAAGTTAATGTAACAAGGAGTGAATTGTATCATACTACTACTATTGTATAATGCTTTAATTGGACTGATGTAATTCTGTATTTCTCAAGTTAAATATATAAAAATAACATCAGCTTGCTCAAGCCTGAAATTTTAAGTTCAAAAGCTAAGAAGGGTTTTTCTTCTGGTTAGGTTATGAAGTGAATTTGAAAATAGCCTTTGATGGTGTTCAGAAAACATGCCGTCAAAGATACATTTCATAGTTGATTCATAATTAGAAACTGCAAATTTATAAACTATCAGATTGCTAATGTCAAGAAGGCACAATTTTATTCAGTTTCAGTTTTTTTCAAGAAATAGAAAAAGAAACTGCTTACAAGTATTATTAGAATAATAGAAAGCAAGACTTGAAGGGACTTAGAGGCCACTTAGTGAATCCATTCCCCTAGTCTATGGCAAGAGATTACATGGAAGGAGGTGTATGTGTATACAGTTTCATGTGGCTAACTTATGGGTTTTTTGCCTGTAAAAGGTTGTAGCACTTTGGAAAGGTTAAGAAATACATAATGTATTTCTTGCTAATACGCTTAGCTGCTAAGCTGTTTGCATCCTGCAGTTTCCCTTGTATTTATTCTTCCTATAATATTAATCCCTGGAGTTGTACCATGTAATTTTAATTGTAGTAACTACACCAGCTAAGAAAATGAAAGACAACCCTTTATTAATTTTTCATCCAGGAAGAACCAGACAGAAGCCACAAAAATGTTTAAGCATCTGTATGGGTTAATTAAATGCTGTCCATGCTTGGCAGACTGAAAATCACTTCTATGGCCAAATTTGTAAAATAAGCTGTAAAGAAAAAAACAAGTAGAAAGATAACTTGTGCTGCCCTAACACTTTTTTTCCACTATGTTAATCACTTATATTTAAGAAAAAAGTTAGCCCTTTAAAAACAAAGAAATAAAATGCTTTCAGTGTGAGCTACCATTCTGCTACTAACTATTAAAGATAATTGAAATTCTATAATAGATATATTTCAGTGAAGATGGCCTTTTCTAAAAATTGAACAATATCATTTTTCTTTTTAGTTTCTCATTTCTGTTTTTCTCTCTGCTCCCCTCTCCCCTATTAGGTGGGTAGTTGAGGAAGGTTCCTTATACCACTGGGTGCCCACAAAAGTCTCAGGCAAACCTTTCTTCACACATCACTGGCCCCCAAAAGTTTGCTGCTGTAAATAAGACATGAATGAAGCTGATCTGCTGCAAGCACCCATCTGCTGCAGGCAGGTAGCAGGTGCTGGAACACCACAGGGAGAGCATCCCTGCCTCATAATGAATCATTTTGGCAGTGTTGCTCATAAAGTCCATCCGTGCCATTGAAGAGGTGACCTTTGCTCATTGGAGAGAGGGAATTGTGAGAAGCAGGAGTCGTGCAGAACTGGTTCTGCACCATGTGGGACACTCCATCTGCCTTAATAGCCACTCATGCACAGTTATGATTGTGCCCAACAGAGACACACGTCTCTCAAAGTAGATGCTTACCTATCACAGAGCCTAAGTCAGAAAATGAGACATCAGCAAAATCTTGAAATGTAGTAATGATCTATATTATTTTGTATTAAATTACAGAATCATTTCTGCGATGGCCCTGCAGCTGAAGGAATTCTTGTTTGCTCATTGGTTTAACCTGATAAGCCTGAAAGTCATGTCATTAGCTTCAAGTAAACATAGGCTCAAGGAGGGGAAATGGCCTGATTCGTATTTAAAAATAGAAAAAAAAATGATTAGAAAAATTGTCAGATGATAAATTAATCAGACTGGCAAAAATCTGATTGCCCAGAAGCCTGGCTGAAATGCAAATATTGTCTGCCAAGAAAGTATCAGGTTTTATGCCTGCTAGAAAGAGACAGCAGGGAAGCCGAGGATGCGTTGCTTTGACATCCAGCACAGCAGCCCTGAGCAGCTGCTCAGAGGAGGGAGCAGACAGAAATGAAACTGAGACTCTCTAAGGCGGAGGCAGAGAATGTTGCTCAGTCATCAGAGCACAAAGCACTGAAGGAGGAGAGGCTGAGAAGAGCTATGCTGATGGTTAGTGAGTAGGAACTGCTGAACCTTAGCCTCAGTGTGAGTGTATGTTACCTGGAGAGTAAAAATTGGGTCTGAGCTTTTAAACTCCAGCCCCGTGGATAAAAGGCATCTATGTCTGACAGAAGAGAAGCAGTGCAGCTCTCCAGCCAAGGTGGAGCTGGCTGGGGGGCACTGTGGAGCAGGTGGCTGCCTATTTACTTACTCAGGAATTACTGTCAAAGAGAATCATGCTGTTCTGAACTCTGTCAGTGTACGCTCATTCTTTTGTATTGAAAATTGCTGGCAAAGCAAATCAGTTATTTATAGCAATAGGCTACCTACATGAGCTTAAATTCTCCAGAATTCTCTTATTCTTGTGGTGTCGCACTGTAGCAGAAGCAATATGTGCTGCCCTACAATTTACCTTTAATTACCTTGAGAAAAATGATACAGCATTTTGAAAATAGGGACATTCTAGATTCCTGTCCAACAGCCGAATTTCAGCCTATTCTTGACTTGGACCTGTATTATCCAGCCTGAAATTATTAGTGTATCCAATGTTGAAAGAAAGTCTTCTGCTTTAGTACACATACAGTATAGCTCTTAAGCAAACACTTTTCTTTGCTCATGTGTTCAGCCACTGAACTAAGTTTAGGTGTTAAGAATAATGTCAGCGACAAAACAAGTGGAGATAACTTGCTTCTGTTTAGCTAAAAACACCCAGAATAGAAAAATGGATATTAAATTTTAAATCAAATGAAAAATATTTACAGTTTTGTTTTTTTTTCAAAGAAGTAATTAGCCTGCTGAAGAAATAGAATCATTTCACTCCCTAGATGTTTTAAAATGTGATTATGATAATCTAATATCAGATATATTTATATTCAGGTTTGCAGTGGATGTGTCCCATCCAGATGCTGGTTATACCCAGCCTTGTTTAGCTTAGGAAAACTGAAGAGGATGGTGCAGGTGGGGTAAGTATGAGCAGTTCTGGGATATTCAAGTGAAGGAGTCCTCCCTTACAAAGAACAGGTGCTCGAGGCAGGTCAGTCACCAGCAGTCCTGCCCGCCCTGGAGAATTTTGTGTGCCTGTGATACTGTGTAAGAAATGTCACAGACAGACTGCAGTCTGAAACAGGGCTGAAAAAGCAGATGCAGAAGGTGAAATGCATACACAGAGGACTAAGCTACTGTTTTATTTTGAATATAACAAGCAGTTTTCCTATTATACAAGAAATATCAGTAACATGTTTTACTGTTTTAATTTCAGGGTGATGATCCTAAGAAGAAAGTTTGTGTATATCTCAGCAGTTTGGTGTTGGATTTGATCTGATGTGATTCTGTGAGCATTAAACTGCATTATTACAATAGAGGAATATTTTACATTTGGGAAGAAAAGGAAATGATTTTTGACATAGCGATTGCTACATTTCTGAATTTGACAGATCAATTTTTTAATGCAAAATAACATATATTTGGGGAATTTTGAAACTCCTGACTATTGGTTTAATTGTAGCAAAGCACAATCTCAGGATGGTGGCAATATGTGACATTCATCATGTTTTGCTTCTTAAATTATAGTCATTACAATATTTTGACATAAGATCTCTATTTTTGTTAATATCATGTAATACAGACAATAGTCACTTATGTGGTAGCTGTATAAGCTGGCAGTGAACATTTTCAATTAAGAACTTGATCATATAAACCCTAAGGTTTGCCTATATGAGAAAGGTGATGAAAAGAGCTGTAGGGGAGTAATTAATTCAAAGCTAAATCATTTTTAGTTTGTCTCAGGGTGCATAGATGAAAAAATCCCCCAGGTTAGTGATAGTGGAATAGTTTATGTGCTTTAAGTTTATGGCCAATAGATAATGCTGTGGATTTAATGGTATCACTCATGTGAATGATGTTAATTTTGTGAACAAGTGTTTGAAGGACCAGGGTTTATTCTGAAACCCCTCTTACCGCTTGTGTTTCTGTCTAAGGTCCAGCTGAGCTCCAAATGAGAACAATAAGCTAGGTTCTGTGCTGCACTTCCCAGAGTCCCAGTAGGGCATGACTTTGCACACATCCCTCCCATCCCAGATCCATATCTCAGCCTGCATATAAGCTGGACCAGACACTAGTTAAATGAACTATGTCATTCTTATCATTTTTTCTATTTCTCACCTGACATGACACCTATCGATATATGACTACAGATAAGGAAACTGCATTAAGCATTATTAGAAGAGAGTTCTTCTTATAATCAGCTCCAAACTCTTCTCCTATACTAGAACATATGATAAAAGAACCTACAGTCACTTAAACTCCATGTAATTCTAGTGCTTAAAGTTTCCATATTGTCCTGGAATACCTGTGGAGCAACATACTGCAACAAGAGACAATGAAATATCAGCCCCAGTGGAAATAATCACATTAATATTTATGGGAGGTAGGACAAGCATTTCTTCCTCTAGCTATGGCTGCTTGTATATTATTGCACATATGTTTTATTGCAGAAAACCTCCCAAAATTATAATAACCAGTTTCTGTTATAAAAAGAATTTCAGTGTCTTTTTTGAGAGTGCTGAATGATCAGTTCAAAGATAGAGTGTCCTTCATATCTTTCTTGTATAGTCAGGTAAAATATCAGGTATTTTGTTTACTAAAAGTCATTTTACCACTGTAGCACTAAATCCCCACTCAACTGAAGTTTAAAGAGTATTCAGTATTCCCGTCATTGAGGATGGCTTGTTGAAAAAAAATCCTAATGAAATGAATTGGACCTTATAAAATAGATTTTTAAACTGATACTTTATAAGAGCATTTCTATATTGCTGTAATATTTGAAAGCTTATCTTGTAGCAGTTTTATAGTCATATAAATAATCCTAAAAATATTAGAATCAATCATTATGGTTCCAGGTCTTTTACTTGAGACACGTTCAGCATTTTGATCCATTTCCAAGATAATGATATCAGAATCCAATACTGCTCCTACCCAAGAAAAATGGTCCATAAATCCTGGCTGTATATATTAGCAATAAAGTCAATTTGTTGCAAAATAAGGTTTAAAAAAAAATAGGTGATGCTTTGGATGATTGGATGCTACCACTAAGAGAACATGGGCTTCTGAGTATCGGTAGGACTTTTAACAGAAACAAAGACCTCATTGAGTGCAGGGGTACGTCTGCCTTACCAGCTGGTGACTGAGAGAGGCGAGCGCAAGGGTTTGATTTGCCATGATCTGTTATGGTTCCAGCACCATGCATCCATGTTTTGTCTTCACCAGCAGTGAAGCTCATACCAGTTTCTGGCCCAGGCCTGGGGCAGTGCTCACGTGCAGGGCTGGCTGCTGGAAGACCCTGCACCCACGTTGCCAGGGGAGTGGTGAGGAGGATCGCCTGCAGCATGATGTCAGCCTTGGTTCCGCCAGGAGGGAAAGGACGTTGTGCACGTGAGTGCCTACTGCCACACCCCAATTATAAATCCAAGACAAATTTGCACCAAAAAGAGCCCCTGCTGCACAATAAGTCATTAATGTAGACTGTCCCTGAGTGTTTGTAGCTGGAAGCTGTGTGAAGTGATGTGCTTGTCCTTTGGGTGATGCAAACACAGACTCCCGGGTTGAGGAGAAGCACCTCATGCTTCATCCAGGCAAAGACACAACTGCGTTCAGGCAGGGACTATAACTTATTCCAGCTTTAGACTAATATAGTGCGATGAGATAATTGTGACTGTGTAGCATTTCTTCCTTCTCACTGTGTTTTCTTCAGCTCATGGCACATTACCTCAGTGGGCTTGTGACATAAAGGTCTCCATAAATATTTATCATTCCCTCCCCCAGCCATTTATTTTGTTCTGTCCTGGCTAGCTCTACCTTCTTGAGCTCAGCCTAGAGAGATATTAATGCCACATGATTTTCATTTTATTTATATGCGAATAGTCTGGGAAGTAAAGGCTGATGAATTTGCCCACTACCAGGTGAATTAATATTTCCCAGAAATTTCCAGTTGCCTTTTTAATTCCTTCCTACAGCTGACTCAGCAAAATCTGAACTGCTTTCATGTTGTCCCATGGAGGTATGTCCCAGAGACTTGGACTGTCTCTGTATTACTCAGTTAAACGGTGCCCAACAGTGCTCCTAGGCACTGGCATGTGCTCGTCCATATTCTTAAACTATCAGGAGGTTCCTGGCAGGTGTTAGACCCATGCCCATAGCCCCCCCAGACAATGTGCAGCAGAGTTTGGGAATTAACCTGCCCAGGCACCATTCGCATTAAGTGGTTTTGGAGTCAAAACTACCATTCTGTTTTGGAGGCAAGAAGGGGTTTGCTAACATAGATGAACCAGCTGGCCTCCATCCCTGAGAATATTTTTTGTCACATTTAATTTGTTAGTGTAGACTTTGTGTCCAGTTAAGAGGTCCATTTTCCTTGAGATTTTCTGCTTAACACCTGTCACTGCACAGCATACAGTATTCATATAAGGTGTAAGAAGCACCTGTCACAGCTTCATTTTGGGTTAGTAGTACAGGTATTGTAACTGCAACTGGACAGTTAAAGTAGACCCCAGACCAATCTTTTAAGAGCCCTAGACTCTTCCTGGGCTTTGCATAGCAGTAGAAACAGTGCCCAGTGTGACAAGACCACTCAGCCATGTAGCCAAGATACTACATACTGCACAAACACATGCCATGCAGACTGTTGCCTTTGGACTAGCTACATGGTTTGCCTCCAATTAATTTGCCTCTCCAATTACTTGTCACCAATAAATTCATAGATATTTTAGAGACTGAGAAGATCTTGCATTGTATTTAGAACAGTCACAAGTGTTTTGCATGTACTTGGAGGTGATGCAAAGGGTATTGATCATTGCTCAGATTAAATTTGATGAACTACTCAGCATGAGTGCAGTGGCAGAACTTGGTCTTGTGTAAGTAGCAGATGCGGAGAGGAGAAAATGAAATTCACTTGCAGTGGATAGCAACTGTTTGCAAAGGGCATTGATAGTACCATATTGCATTATCTCGGTGAATAAACGTATAGAGTGCACTGTGTCACACCATAAAGAGCTGAAGTTACTGCATGTCTGGACTATTTCTGTGCAGCTATGTTACTTATAGCACACATATATTAGTAGCAAGAAAGTTTATATGCTTTATATGTTTTAGAGAAGTTTAGCTGAAAAGAAAAAACCTATTCTAGTTTCCTTGATAAGAAGGGGTCTTAACTAAAGGAGTTTGATATGTCAGTCAAAAATGAGAGCAAATGGAAAACTCTGTGACATGAACAAACACTCTGACTTTTTAATGCTATGTTTCAGAAAAATTTAAACTTGCCATTGACCTGAAGACCTGATCCTTATGCTCTTAAAGCTCTCCATGATTTATGTGGAGCACAGGACTGACAAGAAATGCGGGGATAAATTGTTAACCTTTCCTACCCTTTCCTACAAATAGTCAAAACTCCTCACAGTATAAAAATATGCTTTCTTAGACTTTAGATTAAGAACCTATTTTTAATGTAGCTTTCTGGGCTCTTGCTCCAGCCATGGAGTTATGTCAGTTGCATCCACTTCACTTTGCAGGAGTGCAGATCTTGTACTTGGTTTTATTATAATTACTGCTGCTGTGTGCTTGGTAACTCGTTCTTGTTAATTTGTGCTGGGCTGGGCATGCTAACAGCAGCGTTTCTGTGTGACACGGTACAGCTAGCTTGATCAAGGCTTGCTGAATTACAGTCACTGTGGTAAAGCATATTTTCTCTGATAGCTGAATAAATTATTTCTGGTTTATTTTACATCTCTGCTAGGTTATTGGAGAATAAATGAATTTTGTACTAGGGCCTTGAAATGTTTGTAATGCTTTTGCAAGACCAAGCCAAGTGCGTTTTTGATTAAGTATTCTTGACCAAAGGTTAGGAAGAGCTTTTCGCTTCCCCTTACTTAATATGAAGAATAATCATTTTTAGAGTTCGTGGGCCTCCCGTGCTGTCATGCAGTGTGGAGTGAATGCTGAGATTAAATAGTTTTCTAAAGATAGAAACACTGACAATGTGCTAATAGTTCCACTGTACCTTTGCAGAGGCTGACAGTGTCCTTGCAGATGACTGGTTCACAGCACTGTTAGATTAAAGCCTTCTTGTCTGCTTTTATTCTTTTTTCTCCTCTGAATCATTAATGTTGCATTTTCCTTTAGGACCCACTGCTGTCTAGAGTTGGCTACTTCTGCTCCCAGTGTGGGGCATTGTGTAGGTCTGTTTAGTGTCTGTTAGTGAATTTGTATAGCTATGAATCAAACACCGCCATGCTTGCAGTGTAGTAAAGCACACTTAAAATTGCTTTGTTTACAGTCTCAAGGACAGCAGCATGGTGGGATACTCACATTGCCTGAGATGCTTAATTTGGGCTGCAGCTTCACAGCGAGTTAAGCTGTAAGGGCTGGTTACACAGTGTGGTACCGTCCTTGCCCTCCACCCCTTCATTTGCGCCTTCTCTGGCCCTTGCCCGATTGCACCCTGAGCCATTTCGGCACACCAGCACACACAGCAGCAAACTAACCCGGCAGTAAAACGAGGGAGCTGGCCTGGGCCAGGAGAGCCCGGGGAATTTCAGAGTCAGAGCAGAGGAGAGGGTGAGGCCATGGGAGTGTGGGGACACAGCAGGACCCCTTTGCTGTCAGATGGCTGTTGGGCAGGCTCAGCCGTCCCCTGAAGCCTCACTCATGCCAGGAAGGTAATGTCGCCAGGGCCTCCACAGGCAGTGGGGAGACACAGGCTCCTGCAAGGGCGGTTCTCAGCATGGCAGCTGTTTTCATGCTGATGCGCAGCCCATCTCTCCCGAGTAGTAACAGAAGGTACTTAAGCACACTAGGTACCTGCACTATTTGGTTATTGATCCCCTTTCTCTTTTCCCTTAGAGTCATTTGAACAAGATGTCCACCATCTTCAGGTTCAGAAATGACAACCATAAATAAAGACTTTGACTGGAAATACTCTTTCTCGTTCACTGATAATAAACTTGCATAAACTTGCAAGTTATTCAGCATGCCTGTGCTTTCAGTCTCTGCTAATCCCAGAATCTAAAACAAAATCTGCAGAGAGCAGAGCTGCACAAGCTCTGGCAGTTTTGAGACCAGTTAATATCATTTTGCTTCTCTGTCCATTATACACTAGTGATATTTCAGATGTATTGCCATACTTTACTCAAGATGAAATTCTCTATCACACAAGATAGAAATGAAATTCTCTATCTTGTGTGAGTCAGGAGAAGAAACTAAATGACCTAGGTGACCTAGTACCTTCTGTGGGCTCCCCAAACTAACAGAAAAAAATTATCATTGTTGCATGTTATTTGATTTTATCTGATGCAGATATTTGGATTTGTTGATTGGTCTGGGTTAATTAATCACTGAAACCTTGACTCTTCAAGAACCCTTGGTGCAAGAACCCTTCGTGGAACTATGGCCTGATATGGCAATCTAGGTTTAAAAAACATATTTGACCTGGAGATTTTTCTCTGTTCTATCACTTGTTCTGATGTGAAGAGTGTGTGGAGTAATAACCTCGATGCCTGTTCAGTAGTGCCTCCAGGGACTTCTCAGGTCTGTAAAGTACATGTCCACTTGTGTTCACAAGTGTGTGTAAGAATAAGCCTAAGGAATATTCTGTAGAGTGCTTTATTCAGAAGCAGCTTTATTTCAAACATTTGATGCCCACTTGTTGCATACTGTAATATTCTGAAGCAGTAGACTTCTTACATGTGAGTTTGTTAGTTAAATATATTAGCTTGAAATATTCACAGCCAGGTAATCCTTCCTCTTCCAGTACTTCAGCTTCGGCTGGTCTCTTTCATCTACAGAGCTGCGAGCCAAGAATGTTGCCAAAGGGATGTATATTTACCATATAAAACCTGGCTCTCTTGATTTCAAATTCTTTCATTTTAGGTAGGACAGTCATCCTCCTCTGAACTTCTGGACAGCTGAGTTTCAAAGGCTACTGATTTCCTCTCAGGATATTATGGAGAACTCCTTTGAGTCTTTCAGCTACAGAGTACAATAAGTCAGGAAATTTATATTTATTAAGCTTTGTTCCAGATTTAATGAGGTACATATTAAGTATTTCTTAATTAGCTCTAAATTATAATAATGCTCAAGTGGAGTATGAAAAGATCTACAGCATGCCATTAAACAAAGGAACTATTACTGTATTTAGTGGTCTCCTTTCATAAAGTAACATTTCAGAATTCCTTCCTGTTCTATGAATTCTGACACAGTTGAAATTACTCTGGGTTACGAGGTTACCATACATCAACTGAGTTAGGGTAGCAGTCTGTCAGTTTACATGTGTAGCAAACTCAAGTAATATGGCAAGAGTTCAACCCAAAAGATTGCATTAGTTTGAATTTGCTATAGGCCAGTGTCAGTTAATGTGTTCATACATTAACTAAGCTTATTACTGTGAGGCACGATAATTTACGAAGCTGACATCACTCTGTGTGCGAGCAGAAACTACCTTTCAGTGGCAGGTGATGGCAAATGCTGACTTTAAGGATGAACATAGTCCAGCTGTGCTTCTTTATTGCAAGTACCAGAACTGCGAGAACTGGTTTTTACTCCTGAGGTTAAATACCAGAAGGAATAGTATCCTTCCATTGCTAGCAAATAAGCAGTCAAATCTGTCCCTTGTGTTAAGTTCTGATGTAGCTTTGGCAATACAGTATGCCACGTAAGTGTTTGTTGCAGCACCATAGTATCATTTTGTCTTTTCTTTTTTTATCCGTTTTTTCTCCAGTGAGGGAGAAAACTCAGGAAACTGAGTGATGGAGGTATTTAATGATCCCACCATTAATTCATGGTATCCTGGCAAGAGGATATCAGAATGAATAATGCTAATGACTGTGACAGGATATTCTCTTCTAAGACAAGATTACTAGTTTTAAATTCTTCACTATTTGCTTTAGTCTCTGACAAGAAGAGATTCTTCACAGCAAGTCTGTAGTTCAACAGCCTGCTAGGCTTCTCAGCTCTTGGGTAAGCTGTGAGTTGATTCCCTAAAAATGCCTCTTTCTACTTCTTCTTACTATATTTTCTGTTAATTCTTATGTTACAGAACCATTTTTAAAATCTTGTGAAACTGGAGTACAAAAGCTGAAATTTATGCACACTTTATATGCACATTTTATATAGTAGCTTCTTATGTAGCCTTTATATTAAGATTCTTCATGTTCCTTTCATCAAGTATCTAATTAAAATTATTTTAAAATATTCATTATATTTTATTCTACCAGGGTAAGCTGAGAGGGAAGTTACATAATGTCACCTAAAAAAACAATGATACAACCCAAACTCTGATTTTTAAGGGTATCTTACGGACTTCTAGAAGGAAATTTTCACTAGGCGTTTGAACACTTCCTCTTAGATTTACTTCTCTAAGGCAGTTCTAAGAGACCACCTCTGCTTCTGTTTTAGCTCACGAAACACACGTAAGGAGATAGGTAAATAGAGGGGTTCCCAACATGGCATTTCCAAAGTGCATGTTTTTTCTTTTCAAAGATTGTTCCATGTGTCAGAATGTGATTTCACAAAGTTTCCACAATAGCTTTTGTCCAGAGGTTTCATTGTCTCTTAAAGTCTGTATTGTTTGCATTCATTTCTGTTCCATTCTTTTTGAAACAAATGTGCAAGCAGAGCTTAATCATCCTTGGAACTGGTAGAGTTGAATTCCATCCACACCAACCTCTGTATGAAGCTGCTAGCATAGGCTCTGCAACTGTTACTTACAAAAAGGTTCTCTTAAATTCTCTCAGCACTGAACCTGTTTATGTTTTCAGATATAGACTTGATATTCTCTGTTCTCACATGATTAGGATGTGTGCAGTGTAGCATAGAAGTGTCTTTTTGCAGGATTTAGGAGGAGGCATGGGATGCCCCTCAACAGTGTGTGTGCTTTTATTATAGAAAATGAATATAACGTTGTGTCGTTGAGTCATCTGTTAGCTGATTTAATTTATACTTTGTTTTCATGTTTTTAAGTGCCTAATGATTTTTTGTCAAGGAGGCAATGGTTTCACTGTTATAAGGCATACTTAGAATTCTGCACTTGTTACCTGTTCTGTAATAGAATATTTTTGCAATTTCTGTTTGGAAATAAAGACTTACTAGACATAGTTGTGAGCTTTTTTCTTTTTGAATTTCTGAGACATAACAATTACAAATATACCTTTTGAGGTATAGCACTACAAAAAATGCGTTAGACTGATTCCTCTATGGCAGTGTTATCAACTATTGGTATATATATGGACACTTCATTAAAAATGTATGAGGATAAAACAAGCTGGGTATTTTGTATGGTGGTGCTTTTATAAATATATATTCCTTAAATAATACCTTCATATCATTTGCAATCTTTTCCATTCTTGTGTGGCAACACAGTTAACCATCTTTTTTGTTATTTCTAATGACTTGGAATAATTTTATTTCTTATTTCAGCATACAGATTAAAGAAAAGCAAACAAGAAAAGGAACTAAACAAACATCAAACAAAAATTGTTATAGTTTTTCTTTAAAAATAGCTATGAAATTTGAAAAATTCTCTGAAAGTAACTAAAACTTTGAAAACCGTGAGTAACTGAAAATGTGAAACCATTGGATATGAAAGTTGTTCACACGTAATGCTGACCATGAGTGCACGTAGTGGACATATCTAATAGACCTCTAGGCATGTTTTAGTGGCTTGCTTGCTTGTTTTTTTCTTAATGTAGGTTTTGGTTGTATGACACGTATACACACAGATACTTGACATGGATGAATTTTGAATGGACAAGTTTCAGAGAAGACATTTTCCCTCAGTGGATTTACCTTTTACTTTTGGGCAAGAGAAGGCCATATAGTTTCTGTGCTACTTACCGTGACTTCTCCAAAGAGAATCTGACTGTCTCATCAAACCAGGTCAAATATGTACATGCAGTTGTTTTGTGTGTGGACTGTTATCCTTTAAAGCCCTCTAGGGTCTGAACTCAATTGCCAAATTTTATTGCAATCAGAACAGGGGACTAGGAGTGAAAGGTTTTATTTGACCTTGTAGACCGCCAAATGCCTTCTGCCCAAAGATGAAGATATGGATGGCTGTGGCCTCTTTCCTTCCCATAATGTGTCAGTGTTTTATAGATGATCAAAACCAAAGGGATTATTTTGCTATGCGAACAGCTGGAATTGCTTATGTGAGTAATACAGATGCAAGTATGTCCTCATAATCTGTGTTTTTTCTAAAGCAGAAATGCATTTCTGCAGTGAAAGGAGAGTACTTTAGAATGAGCTTAGCCAGCTCAAATATTTAGCTGATGAGATGCCCTTTAACATGAGATATTTGACACAAAATTATGAGATATCAGACACTAGTTTGGCAACAGAAAGCCACAAGGGACATGCTGTTAGCTGCGCTGGTGTCAAATCAGTGCCAAATATTTGGAAATATGAATGGCAGTTGGTCAGGTATGTAAACGTGTCTTTGAAAACGTTCAGTTACTGCAAATGAAAACTGATGGACTGTTAACCTGGGATGTGGAGGGCAGGAGATATCTCAGTCTCCTCAGAAACAGTTTAAAGTCTCTGAGCTAGTTTCCCTACAGACTTTTCTATTTCTTCGGAATCTATAAAACGATTTTTTTGACTTAGACAAGTTTCTGCCCTTGCTCCTTGTTTAAATTCACCTTCAGCTAAACAACATCCTGCTGTTTGCTATTGCTTGAACTTCAGGTGGAAAGAAGACCACCGCCTGGTGATTATGAGAGTGCAAGTGATAGGATTGCTTGGTCCATGTACAGACTAAGTGAGAGCTGTCCTGGACAAAACATTGCCTCTTCCTCATCCCATGCTGAGCAGGGGAACTGTCTGAAAAAAGCTGACTGGGCCAGAGGAGAAAGGGAGGGAAATGGCTATACCTCTGCGTTCACCTGTCACAGTGACTCCAGATCACAGCAAGCAGCAATCGCATGCTCCAACAGCGAGACATCTGCCAGGAAGAAGACACTCCTGTTATCGGGGCAGTTGCTCACTGGGCTTAGGAGAATTTATGAAGGAATTTTGCTGGGAGCAGCAAGATTGGCCAAGACTAGCTTAGGTTTTTCTCCTTCCCCAAAGTAGTGTTAGGCAAGAAGTGGCATGTGAAGTTGTTGCAGTATAAGGGCAATAGCAGTCCATTGGGTTAGGTGTAAGGCAAGAATGGACAAAGTCTAGTCCTCAAGCTGAAAGCTATGTCAGTGGGCTGGTGGAATTTGGGTCGTGGCTACCTCACAGCCAGTGGCTGGGAAAATACTCATATGGGCTGAAGAGGACATTGAGCATTTAAAAAAGAGAGCAGAGATTGCCTCCTCCTCAAGGATCCCAGTATGCCTATGTTCTAGTATCCAAGTATGCCTGTTTTTTGAGATGCATGTGCATCTGTGTTTTTTGAGGTGCGTAAGCTGTAGCTTGCCTCTTCCATCCTTAATCTGTGGCCAGAGCCAATTGATAGTGAACAAGAGTGTTAAGGTCTCGGAGCCTGCACAGACTGATAGATGGAACTATCTGGTTAATGGAGATACCATAATGAAAGCATTAGCTCATAAGCATATAAATGCAGCTGAAACTCTTTTATCATGTAGGTGAAAGTATAGAGAGCCCAGCAAGGACTGAATTTAAGCTGCTGTCTGTTTTCTGCAGCACAGAGAAGCAAAGATGAATTAGTCCAGAAGCTCACATCCTGCCACTGTCACTGGAGGAAGAAATGCTGGATGGGCTGGGAAAAAGATAGAAACATTAAAAGTGGAATAACTTTCATCTTCTAAATTACTTTATCAGGTATTCTGAGAAACTTTAAGGACAAAAATAATCTGACTGAATTCTAAAAGCTGTGCTGCTTGTGTAACTCCAAATTTGCAAGGGCAGTTTTTGTTTAGCTTTTAATCTCCTTTATAAAAAATATAATTGCTCTTGTGCTATGTGTTGAGTTTTGCCTGAGTAAAAAGCTCAGTATTGGTTCCTCTGTTTGAACTGCATCTCTAAAACTGATATTTCACCCTGAACAATATACATTACAGAAACACTGCTGTGAGCCTAGACATGAACATGGGAGTGGACTGCAGTCCAGTGCTGTCTCTCCAGTTGAACAGAGCCCTGGCACAGCTTCAGCAGCAGGGCTGTTATGGACTCCTAAGACCATTTCCAGAGAGGTAGAATTATCTGAGGTCTGAATCACCTGTAGTGGAGGAAGGAATTGAGCTGGATGGTGCACTGCCTTGGTGAGTGACCCAAAACTGGAGTATGCTATGAAAGAGGACCATACGACTCTTATCCTAGCTGGATTTTAAGTGAGCCAGTTCCAGTTTCCAAAATACAGATTTGTTACATTCTCAGTAAAAGGTTCAAAGCTGGTTCCAGAGAAGATAAAAATGTTCTCTGAGGCACTGGATTAGGAGTATATGAGACAAGATTTAGGATAGTCTGGACATTCTTGTTTATGATACATAGTAGAAAAATGTTATGATGGAAGTATGGAGGGGTGGGTTTATTCACATGAAGTGGTACAGGAAGAGATCTGAAATGGGAGATTATGGTAATCTGACACTGAACACACTCTAATAAGCTAAATTGTTCTTCATCAAATGCTGGTGTAAAATAACTTCCTTTAGAAAAGCTAGAAAATTTGAATTACTGGATGGGCCAGAATGGGAGGCCCATCAAGCAGCTCTGACACTGGTCTACTGCCTGGCCTTGGGCATGTCACTTTGCTATAAAGCTGAGCTAGGCAGTGGGAGGGAAAAGCCTATGATTCATCTCATCACCTGAGGTCTCTGATTTAGGGTCAGATGATTTGTAGGCTAAGCTCCATGTTCCATAGTGACAGGCTGCTACTTGATGGTCAGAGTGAGTACTTCATATATAAATGCCTATATCATGAACACCTACACTTATGGAGTCTCATCATTCCTATCCTACATAAAATGGTTTTTGATGATGCCTTAATCATAGAGCTCTGAACTCTGTTGGCCCTATTCACTATGCTATAATATGGATAATAATTTCCAGGATGAAGTCTCTTTTTCTGAATATATTTAACATCTTTCATGAGAGTCTAAAATAGAAACACTTAAGAACATTAACTTAGAGCACTTTTCAAGTTCATCTTACTTGCAGTCCATTAAAGTGAAGTGACAACTGAGTTGTGATGTGAAATAATTATACTGATTGTGTTGTATATGCTCTGCAGGAGCTGAATGATTTGCTGAGGATATTAATTTCAAAAGCCAGACAGCAAGAGATCAGCTGAGATGAAAGATCACTGCAAAGTGACCTTAGGCCAGGGAAAGAAGAGAGGAGAGGGGGATGTGTCCCAGAGTGGAAGTTCAGTGCTGTGTAGTCTAGCATTGAGCTGCAGTCCGAGCATTTTGACACTAAAGGTGGTCTTGATATGACTAAATGCAGATGTTGAAATCAAACTCATCACCATAGGTTCCCTTTATAGTCTATGAAGAGAAATGGAGCATAATCCATCTGACCTGTTTTAGGCATCTGCTGTAGGATGAGATGAATCATAACCTAGACTCCACTGATTATAAAGGGAGCTTAGGGTGACTAGCTTGGCTATAACCTCTATAGTTACATGTTCCACCCTAAGGTCCACAGTGTTAGTGAAGTGCAGTGCAAGTCTAGACTGAGCAATAATCTACCCTATTTATAGGAAGTCATAGACTTGTCTATGGCCTGATCATTAGACCCGTATCATTAGACTTCATGACCAGGGAAATGGTAGCTGGGTAGCAGACTGTGACATCCCTGAAGGATTGGATATAATGAGATCAAGTTGATAAGGATTCTCTGAAAGAAGCTCCACCTGTTCAGCTGTATTCTTTGTGAATAACAAACATAGTGGAGAACTTAATTTATTTGGTTTCTAAAAAAATTTTCATAGTCATGAGAAATTAATAAGAATGTAAAAGCTCTTTTTCTCTATAAAATGTTCACTGTTCAAATCAGAATTGGGATTTATGTAGCTGACCTGGTGTACAGCCCTGAATAGATACATTAAAAGTAGTTTAATCCTATTGTGCTTTGACTTTAGCTTAGCTATTCAATCTAGCAGTGCAAGTAAAATTGCTTTCACTTAGGGATGGACAGTGCTTCAGTGGGATAAATTCATTAGCAAAACATTAAGTAACCATGAGAGAACAGTCTGAGAGGCTTTGAGAGTCATGGTTTAGATTTTTGTCAAAGAACCAAAAGGTAAGTAATAGCCAGTTCTCAGTATAGCACAACATTAATGGAGAAGGTATCATGAAGCTTGATTGAGCAAATTCCATGAATCTGTTTATCCATGCTCAGGGAAAGAGGTAAGCAGTAATGATTCTGTGCTAACGAGAATCTCCATGCTCAAGCTGTTCCACACAGCTTCATTTCACTGTCATTTGCCAGAGGGAGTGAAAAACCACTTTGCTTTGACTAAGGTGCCGGTTTGGTCAGGAAACAATGTTTTGCTACATCCAAAACAAAACAATATCAAAAAAACTGTAATTAACAAGGCCATCATGTGATTCAGACTCTACAGGGCAAAACACAAGGCAGTTCCTGAGCTGAAGCCCTCTCTGGAGCCTGTGCTCCAACCATCCCTGGCTCCCTTGTGTTTTTGGCCACTAGGGCTCAGCTTGTCCCAACAGGGGAGACTGGCCAAGGGCATCTGCTATCTGAAAGGTCAACAGTCTAGGTTAACCAAGCCTTCTTCAGTAGTCAGTGGACAGAAACAGGCCCTTCATCCATCAGGATGCTAATATATCTCTGCTGACAGCAAAGAGCAAACTTGAACAAGAGGCTAAATTTTTTGACAGCTGAAGTAGAGGGAAGGATTGCCTTTCTCACTGATTAACGTGGCATCCTTGCATGGCGCTGCTACCTGCATCAGTAGTCCAGCCTCTCTGCAGCATGGGCACCTCGAACCTCCGCCATTCTTTCGCTCAATGAGAAGCGCTGCTGACCAATATCTGGCCCTGAGGAGTCTTTTCTGTCTTTCCTTTCCACACACACCCTGGAAATGAGGCAGGCCTTTGCAGTTCAGATGGAAGGATGTTTTTGCAGGGATCTTTTATTTTCAATCTCCATGCAGTGGAAGTGGTGAGCAGTCTCTTGATTTATCTATGGCCATGCACTTAGTCCTCTGTTACTCCCGCTTCAAAATGGGGAAGACAGCACTTGATCCTCTCCCAGCGGTGTTACGAGAGTAAACACACTACAACCTGAGATCTGCTTATGTTCTCTGTGATGGAGACTGTGGAGGAACTGCAGACAGACAGACAACTTTTCCTCTCTAAAAATCCCAGTTTGTCTCTTGCTGCTGTGATCATTTCACACTTGATCTGTGTTTTGATTGGACTGTGACATAAACTACACATATACAGTTTAGATGTATAGTTCAAGTTTCATAACAATGGCACTGAAAAAAGGGAAAATAAATCAAAAGAACAAGGAGAGGATTTAATATTTTTGATCAGCCTTTCTCCTGCACTTCTTTACTGTTTAATTTAAACCAAAGTTGGTCTTTTTTCTTCCTGCAGTAATCATCCAACTCCAAGAAGTGAAAATATACTTGCAAAACTAATAAATGAGAATCTATTTGCAAAGATATTTATTTATGCGCCTGGCACTTCAGGGTGTTTAGAGGGTAATCTCAAACTGTGAGCACTGCACTGTGTAAATTTAGAAGCGATTTTTCTAAATGTCAAGTATTTATTACATGAAAAAAACATTTGGAGTGTGGAGCAGGTCCCCAGTGATATATGATGCATTTGGGGAAGGGCTTCTTCGATGAGCAGAAATAATATTTGAGAGATGAAAAGCAAATCCTCTATTTGAAATTGCTTTGTGTATGTGGAAAGGAAAGGAAATTAAACAAAGGTAGAAGGCCAGCCAAGTACTTTGCTTTGTCTCATGTATAAACCTAATAAAAGATAGCGGTTTTCTGAGCTTTTTATATCCAAGCCTATACCAGTCTTTTCTAGGATGTATGGCACTTCTACCTCCTCTGCTCAGACTGCTGCTGTTTCCTTCTCACCCCCTTAATGGCTCTAGCAGGCTCAGGTCAGACTGCAGGCTAATAAATCCTGCAGAATTTATTCATGTAGGCTTTTATCCACATAATACCTTACCTTAATGTTAACATATCTCAAAGTGCAAAGTAGCAAAGTGCAACTCTCTAATTGGAGGCTGATGATATGGAATATAAAGGATGGATCTATTGTGAGAAGCCTGTGATGCCTGTTGTTTTGCTTAGAAGTACCAGCCAGCTTGGAAGCTAGGACTGCAGCAGTGTGACAACCATCGTGAGCAAGGGATGGACAGAAAAAGTCTAGGATATCTTAAAACATGAAACAGTTGGTGAGGCACCTGCCCACTGGGTGCCGTAGGATATGGAATTTACCTGCAGCTGCTGCCTCACCATGATGCACAGGACTCTGGAGTGTGTTGTAGGGGTCCTGCCTCAGGAGAGGGGTACCTCTGGGACGTCTCCCTTGCTTCTCCCCATGCCATAGCTAGCTGCCACATTATCCACCATGTGTCCCCTAAGTACAGCCCATATAACCTCTCTCTCTTGTCTCTCACACTTCTGGAGGGAGTCTTGTGCCAAGCCTTGATACTTCTTGAGCTTCTTCCAAAAGTGATGCAAAAGGGTTGGATGGTTTTATGGCCTACAGAGAGGGTCCTGCATCCTCAGCTAAACAAGCTGAGGAAAGGGTGCTTTGTATAAATCCTGGCCTCAACCACAGAGCAGACCATGAGAAACACTGTCATGAGCTCTCCCAAATATTTGATGCTAGCTGGGCATACCATGGGCAATAGCATGGTGCTGCTGCCGAGAGACAACTGTGTATGTAGCTGTTAGGCTCATTCGTTTGAGGTGGCATTGCTCAGTGGTTCACATGAAGCCTGGCCAGAGCAAGCTCAATTTCTGTCTCTTTGCTTTGTTGCTGGAAACTTTCAAGTCAGTGGAGGTCTGAATGTGAGATGCAGGTGTGAAATGCAGATGTTGAGTCAGGTCTTAGTTTTCCAAGGATGCGCTTGCCCGAGGGAACCTGATTCAGTGTGGAGGCAGCCCTGCTCTGAGTGGGGGGCAGGCACTGAAGGCCTCCTGAGGCCCGTTCCAACCTCAGTTACTCCAGGATTCATATGTAAAGGTTATTGTGTGGAGCAGTAGATACGGATTTTTGTAGTTACATTAAGTGTTGAGAATATGGAGATTTGAGCAAGGTGTGAGAGCATCTAGAGAAGGGCTTGAAACCCATGAAACTTACTGGGCAGAGGCTGAGCCTATATGATCTATACAGGAACAAGACTGGTGTGTGTTGTGCTCTACTTTTCCTGAGAGGGAACAATTTAGTTCAGCAAAAAATGAAGCCTGAATTCTCTATATCCAGGAAAAATTCTGTGTCCTAGAGAAAAGAACAGGACAGAGTGCACAGTTCAATTAAAAAAAAAAAAAAGGCATAAAAATAAGCAACCAGACTGAAACACAATACGTAAACATTTCTGTATGAAAGCCTGAAAACTAAGGTGGCTGCACTAGAAAACTTGGTTTTAAATGAGGCTATTGACACAGGAGGCATCTGAAAGGAGGAAGAGAATCAGTTCCCCCTGAAACACCAGGATACAAATTACAGAGGGTGGACAGAGTAGGTCATGCTGGTGCCAGACACTAAAAATGCGCTAATAGTAGGAGACTTAAGTTACTGCCACGGAGACCAGTTAAATGGTGGAGACACTAAGTTTTCAGTCACAGTCCGTCAATCTTGAGTCTGTCTCGAAGCAACGACAGAAAAGCCACTGCCAGGTACCGCCAGCCCTGCCTGTCCCTGCCCACCGCCCTGGAGCCTCCCTCCCTGCCAGCCCCAGCCCCATTTCAGCCTAGCCCAGGGCCGTCAGTCACTGCCCTGCTGCACCACAGCGGTGCTGGCTGCAGCCCCGCCACGGCCCCGGCCCCCCGACCCACACCCCAACCCTGGCTCCGACCCGTGGGCATCCACCTGGCCCGGCCTCGGCCCATCCCCATCCCCACGATGGTGCCCAATGCCAGGGCTGGGCTGCCCCAGCTGCCCCCAGTGCCCTGCTCCCTTGGGGCGGTGGGACGGACCCTGGTGGTGAGGCCCAGCCCTGCCGCCCACCGTGGGGAGCCCCCACTGCCACCAGCCCCGGCTGCCGCTGGCTTACACGGTGTCGTGACAGCCACTGGGTAACAGCATGCGACAAGGTTTGTGGGTAGAGGTTATATGTTTTATTAGTCTGGCTAATATGGTTGGGGAAATAAATGGACAAGCTTTCGCCTGAAAGCTCTTTTTCATGTCTGAAATAGATGCTATGAAGTTCAAAGCAATTAGCACAACTCCTATGTATCTAGCTAAACTTGGAGTATCTGAAGGAAAATGTGGTTAAGTACTTATGGATTAAAGGAGAGAAGTTATAAGTATGTATCCTGTAAAGGAAGGAGAGAGACGAGTAATTTATAGCCTGTGTGGAAACTGGAGATGTTAGTGGTGAGGAGGAGGGAACAGTTGCATGTACTGATATTCAGTGTCCTGCCAGGAAGGAGAAGTGCCCTGGAAGACCACTCAGTCAAGAAGGGAACTTTCTTCAAATGTGGACACCAGTTTAAGAAAAAAAAAAAAAAAGTTGAAGCTAAAAGAAAATGATAAGCCACAACAGACCTTTTAAAATACCATTTTAAACACTGAGAAGAAATGCCTATTATCTTGCAGAAAATCCTCTTAAAAAGAAAAAAAAAGAAAACCCAGCAAAATTAGAAAGGAAGGAAAGGAACAGTATGTTGATAGAAAAAGTCATGCCCAAATGAGAAAAATAGAAAAGGACATAAATGCTGGCAAATGAAAGCAAAGCTCCACTAAGATGGATCACATACTGGTTTGAGAAGGAAGTTGCTAATAAAAACTTTTTTTCAAACACATCCAAAGCAGGAAGCCTGTCAGAAATCCAGTGCAGCTTCGGGGGAGACAGCCAAGAGGCAGGAGGATTACTCAACACAGATAAGGCCATAGGAAAACAGTTACATGCATGCAGCTCATTAAGAATAAGGTCAGGGAGCCCCATGTGACAGATGAGGAATAATCTCAAACTGAAGAGGTTTTGGAACAAATCAATACATCGACTGGCAAGAAAAGGACGGGATGGCAACCATCAAATGCTTCTAAAGTAACTCAGCACAAAATTGCTAATTTGCTAGTTACAATGCATCTGGTGTCAGAGGAATAGTCAATGGCAAATATAACTTCAGACTCTAAAGAGGGCTCCAGGGGTGATGCTGAAATCTATAGGCCAATAAATCTAACATTTTTACCTCCCAATACCAGAAGAAACTGTAAGGACAGATATACTGGGTAGGATGCCACATGCACTTTTTCCTAAGGAAGTCAAACCTCATGAATCTAGTAGAACTGTCTATCGGCTTTAACAAGCTTTGAGAGTAACAGTGGTGCAAATGGAAGACTTTGTCAGACGCTTTTGAAAAACCATCACTGCAGAGTCCTAAGGAATGCAAAGGGAAGGTGCGCCCTATTGGCAGTTAGAAAGTAGGAAGCAGAAGACAGAAATAATGAACAGCCTTCACTGTGGAAGGACGTTGTCACTGGGCTCTCACAAGTATTTGTGCACAGCAGGGTGCCATTCAATATATTCTTCAGTGACGTAGAAAAGAATGAATAGGAAGTTGACAAAGTTTTCAGTTGATATGGAGTTATTCAAGACAGCCTATATTAACGCTGAGCTCAAAGTTGCAGGAGGATATTGCAGTCCTGAATGACTGGGCAATCAAAGAGTGGATGAAAATTTAATGTCAAGGACTGCAAAGTATGGGGAAAAATTAACACCGAGTGTGTAGCTGAAGCTTTGAATTAGCTATTAGCCCTTAGGAAATAGATCCTTGAGTCACTGTGGATAACTTTCTGTAAACATCAGCCGGTTACCAACTGGTGATCAAAAAAAGTAGCTGGGATGTTGTTACTTTGAAAGTAACTGAGAACAAAACAGGAGTTCTCATTATGTTGCTTCATGTTGCCCTGATGCACACATTTCTTGAAAGCTACGTGATGTCTCAGTCACCTTGTTTTAAATAGATTATAGTAGAACTAAAAAAGGTACAGAGAAGACTGATGAGAATTATTAGGGTTATAGGATGGCTTCTGGATGAGAAGACACTAAAAAGGTTGGAAACATGCAGAGATGCTTACGGAGAGATAGTATAGAATCTGTCAAATGAGGGATGGCATGGAGAGGGTGAATGCACAATGATAATTTACTGTGTTTCATAACACAAGAACTACTGGAAAGTCAATAAAATGATCAGACAATGAGGATAAAATAATCAAAAGAAAGTGTTTTCCCTGGTACACTATCAAATTATGAAACACAGGATATTAGAAGCCAAAAATATAAAAGTGTTCAAAAATAAATCAGACAAGATCATGAATCATCTGAATGAAGCTACTGGCTCAAAAAGTCTGTTTGCTGGAAACTGAAAGGATATTCCAGGGATCAGAGCCTTGTTTCTTATACCCTTTCCCTCAGCAACCACTATAGGAGACTAGATTGGTCGGATCCATTATGGCCATTCAGAAGTTGTTTTAGAGCTCTGGCCTTTACCTACCCTCCCATTTGCCCTTTCACCACTTTCTGTGGATCCTTTTCCTGACCTGGCAGTGTAATTCAATAATGAAACTAAGCTTTTCAACAGAAGTGATCCTTCTCTTCTGCTCAGCCCTGGTGAGACCACATCTGAAGTGCTGTGTTCTGTGCTGGAGCCCCCAATATGAGAGAGACATGGACATAGTGGAGTGAATCCAACCAAAGGGCCATGAAGATGATTAAGGGGTAGGAGCATCTGTCATATGAGGACAGATTGAGAGAGCCAGGACTGTTCAGCCTGGAGAAGAGAAGGCTCAGGAGGATCTCAGCAATGTGTATAAATACCTGATGAGAGGAGTAAAGAAGATGGAGCCAGACTCTTCTCAGTGGTGCCCAGTGGCAGGACAAGAGGCAATGGGCACAAACTGAAACACGGGAAATTCCATTTAAGCATAAGCAAAAACTGAAGGTGGTCAAACACTGAAACAGGCTGCCCATAGAGGATGTGGGCTCTCCAACCTGGAAATATTCAAAACCCGACTGGACATGGTCCTGAGGAACTTGGGCAACCTGCCCTAGCTGACTGTGCTTGAGCAGGGGGTTTGGACTGCAGAGGTCCCTTCCAAGCTCATCAAGTCTGTGATTTGATGGAGAAAAATGCTACACTGAGGTATAAACAGTGAGCATATGCAAATTGGTTTGGAATAACCCACTTTCATGCCAAAAGCTGCTTGTGGCAGCCTATAAGTACTGGAACAGTAACATCTCATGGTCTGCTTGACTAATTACAGACCTGGAGTTTGCAGATGCTAAGAAAATTCCTAGAGCTTCTACTGAAATGAACAGCCATGGTAGATGCTCAGCATCTTCCCCTCTTAGGTCTCTAGAACAACATGTACTGGGGTTTTAACCTTGTCCCTTCCAGCACATAGTAGATGTCACAGCAGTCTGATTCTGATATTTGCCAAAGACTGAAGAGGGGGTGAAATGCTGAGGATCAACTGCAAGCTAGAGCTTCCATATACCAATGAATCAGCAAGAAAATATTAGATATTCTTACTTAAGGAAACACTACAGATGTTGTGACGCGCCACTAGAGGGGTGCCTGGGATTCTTTCGGATTCTGGGATTAGCTGCACTGAACTCGAGAGATCATCATTTGTCAAGTGTGAGAATTTATTAGAGCTAAGAGGTTATAACAAAGCTAACAGTATAGCAAAGCTAGAAGTATAACAGAACTGAAAAAAAAAAATATATATATATATATATATATATCAGAGCTCTACAGTTCAATCATGGGTGCACAGTACAACGACCGCTCTTGCCCTTTATAGGCCACCCTTCCGGCATAGTTTTCCCCAGTTTCTCCTCACCATGCCATGCCATTGACATCACAGGCATCTGTCACATGAAGGGAGGGAAGAAAGGCCCTTCCTTACCTTGGTAATTAAGGTTTGCCTGCTGTTACTGTCGCATGAAGGGAGGGAAAGGGGTAATCAACTTTGCCTGCCAGAGCCCTCCTCAGAAGGGCTTTCACTGAGTCAGGTTCGCAAAGTTGATCAAAATAAACAATTTATTAAAGCGACAGATCAACAGGTTCAGGATTACCGGTGATAAGTGCACTTACTGCAACCAATTCTACTTTTTCTGAGCTCAAACTGATAATTAAGCGCTTTCAACAATGGTATTTTTCCCGGGGTAATGTCCGACGGTGTCAGAGGCACAAACCTTACCCAAAAGGCGTCCCTGTTTTGGGGAGGAGAGAGGTCCAGGCCTGTCGACCTGTCCGTAGGTTGGTGTTCTCGTCCTCGAAACGGAGGATCGTTTATGCGCTGAATTTATACTCTTGGTGAGGTGGGGCTGAGTCAAACACTGTGGGATGTTTGGTCCTCGTGGAGCTCAGCAGAGGGTGTCAATGGCTGCTGGCCTTTTTTTTCTTTTGCCCCTATCAACAACACCAGGCTGCAAGACTCCTGCCTTGCCCCAGGTGCCGTTTTGTGTGAAGCAATGTCGAGTGGTGAGACCTCCGCCTCGCCCTGGGCGTTGCCTCACCCCTCACCAGCATGGGCATCAGACCGCAAATCACCCTTTGAATCCACTGTTCACCCCACAGCGGGGAGGATCACAGATAATCACAGACCATTATCCCACACCTGCCAGAGCCCCTCGTTCAAGGACTTTCCGAGTCAGTTTCACAAAGCTGTAGATTTTATTAAAGCGGCAGATACAACAGGTTCGGAATTGCCGTTGATAAATGCACTTGCTGCAACAGCTTTCCTTTCTTTGAGCTCAAACTAACAGTTAAGCACTTTCAATAATAATATATTTCCCTGGGTAACGTCTGACGTTGTTGGAGGCGCAAATCTTATCAAAGAGGTGTCCCTGTTTGGGGAGGGAGGAAGGAGGCTCGTTCATCAGCAATCTCCAGTGAACAGTTCAGGGGTTCAGTTTTCTTCCCTTCCAAAAACTTTAGTGGGCTGTCCTCTCTTTTATAGTTGCTGAGGTGGGATGTGGAAGTGCAGCAGTCATACTTCATTGGCCAGATTGCCATTTGCGCAGTTGTTGGGGGTATGCCCCCTTATTTACATATCGTTATGCAGCAAAGGGCATGTTTTTAATATGGTAATCAGGGATAATGAGGCTAGAGACACTATAGGTCAACACTTAGTCCGTGATCAGCAGATTTTTTGGTATGCAACCCTTTGCGGTCGGGGCGGACCATGATGCTTTCATATCGCTCCCTCCTCGGCCGTGCAACTGGATAAAACTTTCTGGCCTTCACCAGCTAGTTTGTTACTCATATTGCAAAGGGATGGTGTGCTTTGTCTGCCGCGGACTGTTTCTCCTTGGTGCCCCCCCTCCTTTCCTCCCGAATTCTCTCCTGGCTCCACAGCATCCCTGCTGACGCATGGATCCTTGGTTCTGCAGGCCAGCTGATGGTTGGTCCAAGTCCACACCCAGGTATGTGGCTTGCTTACTCCCTTTTATACGCAGTCAGAACAGTGCCAGCGCACAGTCACACAAAAGCCGCTTGGCTCTAGTCAGTGGCAGGGTGCACATCAGCAGGTGACCTGGTGCTCAGCCCACAGCCCTGCTCGGTGGGTAACAACGCGCCCATCAACAGGTTGTTCTGCGGGGAATGGCTCCACAGCACCGAGATGTCTACGGTGTGGGTCTGCCTGTCACTTTGCCTTTGCTAGGACTGGTCAGTCATGGGGTCGGTGGAGGGTGCGTCCCCAGGCTGCAGCAACCCCACAGTGTGGTGGCTCCAGCTGAGGTGCACCTGGGGTTAATTAACTCTTTGGGAGCACCCCAGAGCAAACCCCTCTTCTAGGGGCTGCACCATCCGGAGTCCCACGCTCGCCTGTGTGGCGCCTGTCAGACATAGCCATCCAAATGCTTGCTACTCCCGCTGAACTCAAAGGTAAAGCCTCCTGATGTAGTGAACACTAAATACTCCGACAGAAATGCCCTGACAATTCTTGCTGGATTGACTGTATATGTTGATGGCCTCACATGTCCTGCTGCAGGAGACTGCTTCCTCCTTCAGCATGGATAGAAGCATATCCCACCGATAGAAGAATTCACCTCTTCAAAACCATCCTACTTCACAGGCCAGTATTTTTAGCTTAAAGCAGCAGGGAAAGTGCTTTGTGTTGTGAATGGCAGGAGTGAAGTACAGGCGTGCGTTTCTCCAGCTGCCCTGCTGCAGAGCATTAGCCTCTGACAGAGGAGGCAGGGGCAGCAAAATTGTAGTGCGCTCCAGCAAGCATCATCAAAAGAGAGCTGTCAAAGCAGAAAGTACTTTTGCAATTTCCATCCCAAATTTACAAAACAAGCTTTAAAAATATGATGGCATTATTTGAAACAAAGCATGAGCCAAGATATTTTTGCAGCATCTAAAGACTAAGTAGGGTGGGGGCTGGAAACCTGGTCTCTGCATGTGGAGCGCTCCAGCCAGCAAAATCACTCCGTATCATTCATTTTACTTTACCATGTATAATAAAGCTTATTGTACAAAAGAACAACACTTTCATAGGCTGCAAACTTCTTGAACCTGCATAAAGTCTACAGACTGTCTTAATTTGGAAGATCTGGACTTGAAACCCTACTCCAAATTAGGTAGAGGATGGACTTTGAACTTGGATCCTTCTCAGCCCTCACACACAGCCTCCATCCAACTGCAGAGACACACTCACCCCGTTGAATCTCTGCTAAATGCAGGAATTTATCCACTACTTCATCCTGACTGTGCTTTTATTTGGTGTTTGCCAAATCTGAGACATCTTCCAGGACTTCAGAATCACAGCTAGTGGTAGAGAATAACTGCTGAGCAATTCTTCATGGAGAAAGCTGAGTCTCTTCGAATTGTGGCCATCTCATCCTGTACAGAGCATTACAGTAAAGGACCATCAGACAGGACCAATGCTCCTTACAGATGCTCTTCCCCTTGCAGTTCATGCTACCCACCACAGGGAGACAGCTGTAATACATCTCTGAAAAAGAAGTGGACGGAAAACGTCAGGCTGGTGAATTTGTATGAAAACCGCTACACAGTGCTGTGCAGAGATTCAGCGCCAGTGAACTTCCCCGTTCTGCAGCAATGAGCCTGGCTGCTGTGGTCTGAAGACCCTGAGCAGCTTTCCCCTCTGCTCATTTTGTGGGGGCTTGATCTGAGATCCAAGGATTTTGAAAGTACCAGGACCTGAAATCAGTAAAAGTGCTTTAAAAGTACACATTGCTAAGTGACCTCGCATTGGACCCCTGACAGAAGCTTACACTTTTGAGCTTAATTTCTCATAGTGTTTCATGGCCCCATGTATGGAACGGGGCTGATAATATCCCACATCTCACAGGGCTGTTGTGAAGAGGGATGAAAAGCAGCAGAGAATACCCTAGAGGCAATTAAAAATTCAGACTTGTTAAAGTAGATAATAAGCTGGGGGAACATACATGGAAGAGGTCTGAAAATACTCAAGTAGTGAGTGGTAGTTCCTGAAGTGCTATCTGGTATGTGCCCTGAATGAGATGAGGTCCATGAATTTGCACTGAAAATCTGTAGCGTTATGCACGAGCACAAAAGGACCAAATGAAGCCTGAAGATGTATTTTTATTTCTGGCACTTCCTAACTCAGCATGTGTGACTGCACTCAAGCAAATGTCTGTTACAGCTTAAACAAATGGCTTAAAAAGTTTCAGCAATATCCATACTTCCCTTCCCCTCCCCTGTGGAAGGATTTAGAAATAAAATCTCTGAGGCACTTAGCTGCCATTAGGTCATGAGGGAGATGCCCTGTACAGCCATGCAGTTGCCCATGCCCTCTCCATGTGTGGGAATTTGTATCCTCTGGGCATCTCCCTTTCCATATGTGGATATGTGAACCCAGCTGTGGTCTCCACGAAGTGTGTCCCCCTGGGGACTGCCTCTGAAATCCCTGTGACAGGGACGTCAGCCACAATTTTCTCCAGGCTCGGTGGGTGACCAGAGTGACTTAGAGTTGCTGCCTCTGGTCTAGGGGGTATTTTTAAATTCACTAATGGGAGAACGTACCAATCCCACAGTGCCCTATACCCCACACTAGCTGACTCCTGCTATGTGTGGGATCTTGCTGCTGCAAATGGGACTTTGAGCCTGAGCCCTTTATGTGCTCTAATCACCAACAGAAATGGGCAACCATGTCCCCCACGGTGTGGGGCGCTTTGGCCAGCTCCCATTTTGGAGCTTTCACAGCTGGCTAGTTTGAGCAGTTTCCTGCAAATGGGATTTGGAAGATCTCCTCTTTGGGTGCATTGTGGCTTTGCACAAGGATCCCTGATGCCTGACAGCAGCTCGGTGCGTAAGGGTGCAGCACTGCAATGGGAAGCCCAGCAATGCTACACACTGCCAATAACTTGGGCTTACAGCTTTCAGGCCTTCGGGCCTCTTCCAAGGTGTCCCAAGTTCTTTTTCACAGCTAAAGCAAACTTTCAGGACCTCAGAGCAATCCTGTGGCTGTTTCTTTTAGCTTCTTTTTTCAATCATTTTGAAAAATTATGGATATTGCCACTGAACACCGTATTCCAGTAGTGAAAGTACCGGTGTCATTTATAGAAGTAATAGCCCCACAGAGGTATAGAGTTAATTCACAGAATTTCACAGAATCGCTGAGGTTGGAAGGGACCTCTGGAGATCATCTAGTCCAATCCCCCTGCTCAAGCAGGGTCACCTAGAGCACATTGCACAGGATCGCGTCCAGGCGTGTTTTGAATATCTCCAGAGAAGGAGACTCCACCACCTCTCTGGGCAACCTCTTCCAGTGCTCTGCCACCCTCACAGTGAAGAAGTTCTTCCTCATGTTCAGATGGAAGTGTCTGTGTTTCAGTTTGTGCCCGTTGCCTCTTCTCCTGTCACTGGGCACCACTGAAAAGAGTCTGGCCCCATCCTCTCTACACTCTCCCTTCAGATATTTGTACGCATTGATAAGATTCCCCCTCAGTCTTCTCTTCTCCAAGCTAAACAGGCCCAGCTCTCTCAGCCTTTCCTCATAAGAGAGATGCTCCAGTCCCCTAATCCTCTTTGTAGCCCTTTGCTGGACTTGCTCCAGTAGTGCCACATCCCTCTTGTACTGGGGAGCCCAGAACTGGACGCAGTACTCCAGATGTGGCCTCACCAGGGCTGAGTAGAGGGGGAGAATCACCTCCCTCGACCTGCTGGCAACACTCTTCCTGATGCACCCCAGGAGACCATTGGCCTTCTTGGCCACAAGGGCACATTGCTGCCTCATGCTTAACTTGTTGTCCACCAGCACTCCCAGGTCCTTCTCCACAGAGCTGCTTTCCAGCAGGTCAACCCCCAACCTGTACTGGTGCATGGGGTTATTCCTCCCTAGGTGCAGGACCCTGCACTTGCCTTTGTTGAACTTCATGAGGTTCCTCTCCGCCCACCTCTCCGGCCTGTCCAGGTCTCTCTGAATGGCAGCACAGCCCCCTGGTGTATCGGCCACTCCTCTCAGTTTTGTATCATCAGCAAACTTGCTGAGGGTGCACTCTGTCCCTTCATCCAGGTCATTGATGAAGAAGTTGAACAAGACTGGACCCAGTACTGACCCCTGGGGGACACCGCTAGCTACAGGCCTCCAACTAGACTCTGCGCCGCTGATGACAACCCTCTGAGCTCTGCCATTCAGCCAGTTCTCAATCCACCTCACTGTCCACTCATCTAGCCCACACTTCCTGAGCTTGTCTATGAGGATGTTATGGGAGACAGTGTCGAAAGCCTTGCTGAAGTCAAGGTAGACAACATCCACTGCTCTCCCCTCATCTACCCAGCCAGTCCTTCCATCATAGAAGGCTATCAGATTGGTTAGGCATGATTTCCCCTTGGTGAAGCCATGCTGACTACTCCTGATCACCTTCTTTTCCTCCACGTGCTTGGAGATGGCCTCCAGGATGAGCTGCTCCATCACCTTTCCAGGGATGCAGGTGAGGCTGACTGGCCTTTAGTTCCCTGGGTCCTCCTCCTTGCCCTTTTTGAAGACTGGGGTGACGCTGGCTTTTTTCCAGTCCTCAGGCACCTCTCCTGTTCTCCATGACCTTTCAAAGATGATGGAGAGTGGCTTAGCAATGACATCTGCCAGCTCCCTCAGCACTCGTGGGTGCATCCCATCAGGGCCCATGGATTTGTGGGTGTCAAGTTTGCTTAAATGATCTCTAACCCACTCCTCCTCCACCAAGGGAAAGTCTTCCTTTCTCCAGACTTTCTCTCTTGCCTCCAGGGTCTGGGGTTCCTGAGGGCTGGCCTGAGCAGTAAAGACTGAAGCAAAGAAGGCATTCAGTAACTCTGCCTTCTCTGCATCCTTTGTCACCAGGGCACCCACCCCGTTCAGCAAAGGGCCCACATTTTCCCTAGTCTTCCTCTTCCTACTGATGTATTTGAAGAAGCCCTTCTTGCTGTCCTTGACATCTCTCGCCAGATTTAATTCCAAATGGGCCTTAGCCTTCCTCGTCACATCCCTGCATACTCTGACAATGTTCCTATATTCCTCCCAAGTGGCCTGTCTCCCTTTCCACTTTCTGTATACTTCCTTCTTCTGGTTGAGTTTTGCCAGGAGCTCCTTGCTCATCCATGCAGGTCTCCTACCTCCTTTGCTTGACTTCCTACTCATAGGGATGCACCGCTCTTGAGCCTGGAGGAGGTGATGATTGAATATTAACCAGCTCTCTTGAACACCCCTTCCTTCTAGGGCTGTAACCCATGGGATTCCTCCAAGTAGGTCCCTGAAGAGGCCAAAGTTTGCTCTCCTAAAGTCTAGGGTTGCGATCCTACTTAGTGCCCTGCTTCCTCCTCGCAGGATCCTGAACTCCACCATCTCATGGTCACTGCAGCCAAGGCTGCCCCCGACCTTCACATCTTCCACCAGTCCTTCTTTGTTTGTTAGTATGAGGTCCAGCAGCACACCTCTCCTTGTTGGCTCCTCCACCACCTGTGTCAAAAAGTTGTCACCAATGCTCTGCAGGAACCTCCAGGACTGTTTGTGCCTAGCTGTGTTGTCTTTCCAGCAGATATCGGGGTGGCTGAAGTCCCCCATGAGAACCAGGGCCTGGGATCATGAGGCTACTTCCAGCTGTCTGTAGAAGGCCTCATCGACTTCCTCTTCCTGATCAGGTGGCCTGTAGTAAACACCCACAACAGTGTCACCCATGCTAGCCTGCCCTTTAATCCTTCCCCATAAGCTCTCGACTCGCTCTTCATCCACCCCTAGGCACAGCTCAATACATTCCAGTTGCTCTCTCACATAAAGAGCAACTCCACCACCTCGCTTACCTGGTCTGTCTTTCCTAAAAAGCACGTAGCCATCCATGACAGCACTCCAGTCATGCGAGCTATCCCACCATGTCTCTGTAATGGGAATGAGATCATGGCCCTGCGACCGCACACACATCTCTAGTTCTTCCTGTTTGTTCCCCATGCTGCGTGCATTGGTGTACAGGCATTTCAGAGAGGTGATCGAGCATGCAGGTTTCCCAGGAGGGGTAAAAGAGGATCCTCCATAGCCACATCCCATGCGCACTTCCCTGGCTGCATTCACCTGCTGGAGGCATCCCGACTTGAGCAGTCTTTTGCCAACTACCCTGGCGCTATAACTCTCCCCTTCCCCCGTCTTTCCTAGTTTAAAGCCCTCCTTACCAGGTTGGCCAACCTGTTGGCAAAGACCCGCGTGCCCCACCTCGTGAGGTGGATCCCATCTCTCGCCATCAGTTGTCGATCTTCAAACAGGGTCCCATGGTCGTAGAAACCAAAACCCTGTTGCCAACACCAGCGGCGCAGCCAGTCGTTAACTTGGAAAGTCCGTCTCCTCCTCCTCTCATCCATCCCCCTCACTGGCAGGATTGAGGAGAAGATGACCTGGGCTCCCAGACCCTTGACCACCATCCCCAGAGCTCTGAAATCCTGCTTGATGGTCTCCAGTTTGCCCTTGGTGTCATTAGCACCCACATGGAAGAGCAGCAGTGGGTAATAGTCCGAAGCATGGACAAGCCTTGGCAGTCTTTGCATGACATCTCTCACACGAGCCCCCGGCAGGCCACAAACCTCTCTAGACAAGAGGTCAGGTCGGCAGATAGATGCCTCCGTCCCCTGCAGCAGGGAGTCCCCCACAACAATCACCCGCCGCTTCTTCCGGGCGTTCCGGCAAGGCACAGGGTCTGTTGTCCCAGGTACTTCCCTTGCTGCCATGCCCATCCCCTCCTCATCCTGGAGGGCACTAAACCTGTTCTTCAGCTGCAAGTCTTCGGGAGGAGTAGGAGCCTTTCTCCTCCCACGAGCAGTGACCAGTTTCCAGCCTTCTTCTATGGTGTTATGATGTACCGTTTCACACGACACAGAGCCCTCTGGCAACTCCACTGCCGTGGGGGGTTGGGACTCCCGAAGCTGCACAGTCTCCAAGAATACCCTGTCTATCTCTTGCTCCGCTTCTCGGATGCTGCGCAGCCTACTGACCTCCTCCCATAACTCCCTTACCTGACGACACAACTCATCAACAGCAGCACACCTCCTGCAGGAGAGCCGACTGCCAGCCCAGGCCTCCCAGAGAGGCCCCAAGCACTCCCTGCAGCCTGAGACCTGGAGAGCTGCATCTGCTGTCAGAGGGTCGGTCTGGGTCCAAGCCTCTGACACAGCAACTCCAACAGCCACTGGGGAACGCGCTGTGCGGCGTGTCACAACCATACTTGAGGAAATGTACACCACAGGGAACAGAAACGAAGGTCCCTTCGCGCACCCTTCTGCGCGAACTGCTGCGCAAACTGCTGCGTCTGTTCGCTGCCTCTGTTAGCTGCGCTCTAATTGCTGTAACAGAGGAAGGAAGAGAGGAAACAAGAGCCTTTGGTTAGGCCAGAGCTATAACTGCTGCTTGTGAGGCAAAAATACATTCAATTCCAAAATACTTTTCTTTTTCTCAAAAAAAAAAAAAAAAAAGGGAATCTCACAAGATCAGGGAGGAGCAAATTGCTGTGATCTTTAATATTATTATTCTGCATTGCATATCACTTATATTAGCACCCTTCATAGAATGATCTCAGAGTACTTTGCATCCATCAGGGATGTGATAGTGCAACTTTCCAGGTGGAGAAACTGAGGCAGAAGAGGTCTGCATGAGACTGGCTGGTGGAACTCAGACTTTCTGTGAAAAAGGTAATGTTTCTTTCCTGGTAATAGTAAAAAAGTCTTCATAAATTTAGTAACGCTTTTAAAAGTATATTTGCTTTATGATAGTGGATTACAACAGAAGAACTGGACAGCATAAGAAAAGCACTAGGTACATATATCCCCAGGGGCTTGGAAAGTGGGGACTTTGCTAACAGTTTCCATGTTTTGCAAATTATTTAAAAGAAAAAAAAGGAAAGGAAAGCCTCTGGCTGTATGAAGCAAAATAAAATACAAGGAGCCTTCAAATTATCTTGAGGATTACTGCTATTTACTGTGAGTACAGCTCACCCATTTTGGAGATAGTCACTGCGTAAGACATTCCGTGATGTAACAGAAGTAACTCGGGAGAAATTCTCTATCAGTTTTGCCTGGTTAAATGAAAAGTATGTGGTGTCAAAAGTTCTTGTTAGAAATCAACATTTACAGAGAAAAGCAGTGTTGCCTTTAGCGGCGACCTCCATTACTTCCCATACAGGGACCCGGTGACTTTTGTTTGCGACAGTCACTCAGCAAGGGAGGAAACCAAACCTTTCAGTGCGGCTGTGTAGCCAACACCAGCAGCTTCATGGTGCTGGTTAGAGGGTAGAACAAGTGCACAGTCTCCACTGGCGGCTGCCCAGCTCAGTACTGTTGCCTGCTCAAGTTTTTATGGTGTGAAATATAGTTTGGAGGTTAGTTGCTGGCTCAGCACTAAGCTTACAGCAGTTATATATGAGTATAAGCCCGGTGCACCTAGATCAAACAGTAAGAAGTTTATACAGCCATCATCTGCTCGCCTTCCTGCCATGAGAATAGCCAGCCAGCACAGGCTTTATAATGGTTTCCTGCAATCTTTCTATCCCCTTGGCAACTAGGTTTTATTCTTATTTATTTATTTATTTATTTATTCCTAGGATTGAAAGCTCAGCCACATACTTCTCTACACTGTGAGTAACCCTAAACACAGAAGAGCCAGGAATAACTCCTTTGCTTTCCTGTCAGTGGCTGGTACAGTCACTTCTTTTCATCTTGCTGCTGAAGAAATCAAAGACACAGAAAAGCAATGAGACAGGTAGCTGGAAGCAGAGAGAGAACCAGCATCTGAAACAGAATATCACAATTCAGGTAACCTCCGGCAACAGACCTGCATTTCAGAATGTGCTCTGCGCAGCAGCCCAGAGCCACTGATGGTCCCCGCTGACCCCAGGCAGAGCTGGCTCTCCCTGCCCCTCTACGGCTGGATACCAGTGCCCAGTGCTCCCACAGTGCTTCACCTGCAAGAAATGACGTTAAATGTTGTCTTAACCCTTTCAGTACCCAGATCCACAAAAGGACTTTAGTGTCTAAAGGTGCAATGGGCATGATGTAAGCACCTTATTCCACTCATGTATTTCTTATCCCTGCTCCTGAAAGGCTGTAGATACCTGTGTCTAGTAGGTGTTCAAAATTAGCTATTGCACCCACCCAAAGCTGTCACCATCATAGCAAGTACCTCCCATGCCGCTCATTTGCACTTTTCCAGCTGTTGAGCAGGTAGTAGAAAACCTGATTTCAGTAACTTCCACAGCATGAGAGGGTCTGAGTTCACTCTCCCATTTTTTTCAATGAGCACATCCTACTTGCTAACTGGTGGACCAGGTTGACTCTGTTCCACTTTGCAGTAAACAGTGACTGAGGCATGTGTCCAGGCATGCTCTTGAGTCACTTCTGGAACTTTTGCATGAAAGAGTCTCCAGAATAAATACAGGGCTATCTGTAGGACTTTTCTCTCAGCTGCACAACCTAAGCACCAAGCTGGACAGCCACAGGTCCCAGCCTAGCAAATTTTGTATTCCTCTGAACATCAACCTAAGTGCAATAGAATGGGGAAGAAAATAGCCCCATCCAGCCCATTACAGTCTTCTGGGAGGCAGGAGCAAGAGTTTGAAATCCTCTGTGAACACTTACTAGAGAAAAGTAGGGTAGGGACAGCATCACCACACGTATTTTAAAAGTTAAGACACTCCTGCTCTGAAGAACAACCAGAAGAGTTCAAAGCTGTAAACTCCAGTCACACCATCACCTACCTCAAGGCTGTGGGACATCTGTATCTCACGGTTTCAGCAAATCCCAGTCCCTGGCAAAGTTAAATGCTCCTCTTTGGCACCTTGGCTTGTGAAATGTCTGTACAACACTAAACTACTACCATTACCTTGAATAAGCACTGAATGCAATTCATACTCCCTGAATGACTCCAATCCCCCTTTGATCACCCCATCAAAACCACATCTGACTGAAGGCTTATGGGAAGCAGACTTTATGGAAGTGATGCAGAACAACAGAGTAGCTACTTTTGCATGAGAGCTGTACTGAGGTTTTGACCCTATTCTAGTTCAAGCATCTTGCTGCAAAAGAGCATTACAGCTTTCTTGTCTTGAAGAGGTTTAAGCGCTGGAAGCAAGTCATGCCCTCTCTGGGCAAGTTATTCTTCCCATGCTTTGTCTTGAAATACACCTCTCCTAACCCTCACTCCACCTGAAGCTTTTGTAATACAAACAAGCCCTTTCCTGGCAGCTGAAGTCTATGCATAAAGTCAGAGCTCCACATCACAAATAGATGGTCTCAGATAATGGCTTGCATGAACCCTATTCAGATATTTAACCGCTATGTTTTACACAGCCTAGTTAAGATATTTTGACTATTTTTAGCTCTTATTAGCTGTGACTAGCATATTGAAACCAGTTTTAACTTGAAGCATTTCATTCAACTGATAAGAAATATCATAAGACATTATGCATCTGCCAGTTATAGTCCATTTTAATTGGATCCAAACCCTAACTAATAAATGGGTAAGAAACAGCTGGTTTGTCTAGTTAAACTGAAAAACCCAAGAACATCCCATGCACCTGTACTGGAGCTGTCAACTGTATAGTACTTCCAGCTTAAAGTTGCCATGGCTTTGCAGAAAGTCATCAAGTAACAAATTAGAACACATCAAGAGCCATTTTCCAAAGATTTATTTGAAGTAGCGACAGGTTGCTCATACTGTGCTGGAAAAAGCAGTTTTATTAGATTCAGATACTTAAAAAACAGTATTGCAGCACAAGATATTGCTATTTGTAAACTAGACTCTGCTGTAAACTAATCCTTCAGGGAGAGTCAGTTTGCAAGATCTAAGACCTATTTCTTAGCAGAATAATCTTGCGCTCATGGGAAAACTGCAGAAAGGCACTTGAAAGCTGTTTCTTCCTTTAAGACATGGACTTTTTAAATCTTGCTGGTAAGAAGATCTCCTGCATTAATTATTCATCATCACTTCAGTTTTACTCCAAGTCATCATGATGCTGGGAAGTTTCATTAATAACCTGTTGAAAAAGAGGCATTTGCATTAAGTTTAAGTGGTAACAAAGTTGCTATCTGGAGGTAGACCAAGTAGCTCAGAAGTCTGAACAAATGGGTATCAATTGTCATTTATGAGTGAGAAGTTCTAATTGGTTAGTGGTGTGCAGAAAGTCTTTAAGTCAATAAAACTTAAAGAATATCTTCCCCAGATAAATACCTCTATTTACTGCCTCATGTTTTTCCTCTGATGATTTGAGAAATATCTTTAAGCTCAGATAATCTAGCAAGTTTTCAATACTGTTTAAAAAAGTAACTATCAGCCACTATTTTTAACCATCATATTTTTGTGATCATTTCCATAGATGTCTAACTGCTATCACTGGCATGTTCAGCCACACAGCTCCAACTGCTAGATGCTGCTCTGCTCAATACTTAGTCATATACAGGCTGCACTGTCTGGTATACAAAGTTACAGTATAAGGTAACCAATTGTGACAGAAATAAGACTAAAGTTACCAACCTGTCCATCTCTAGTTTCAACAGTCTTAATTAGGAGTGTCCTCTTTGAGTGAGTGTCAACCATTGGCTGAGACTCAATGTTGGTTTCTGTAGAAGAAAGTCTATTAGTAATAGTCTAGATGAAGAGACTCCTCAGAAAGTGAGGAATAACAGCTTTTAGCATCCACTTTCAGAATCCCAATTTAGTATACAAGAAGTGTCCTGCTCTTTAAAGAATCAACTAGCCTTCCCTATTTTTTCCCTAGTCCCCTTCAAGCATCTTGAACAGGCATGTAAGAAAAAAATATAAAACAGAAAAGAAAAAAAATCACTTGCTGTGTGCTACTATTTACCAACATTTGTGCCTAGGAACAAAGTACCTCCTCCCATCCAAGGTTAAATAATATAGTTAAGAATAACATTCATGCACAACTGCATTTATACAAGTTCAAATACCAAAGTAAAAGGAACTATCCAGAACCCTTTTGCTAATGTCAGAACAGCTGCCTGAACTGAAGTAACTGAAACTGCTTACCTCTCAGGTTCAGAGAAGCAAAGGTTGGAATAGGCATGTTAATCCTGAAGGAAAAAGGAGTAGATGAAGTCAGCCATGGCTATAGAGTTTTTCCTAGCAATTACTATTTAGAGAAGTGAATCTGCATGTGATTTTTACCTGCTCTCTTCTCCCTCCAGCAGTTTTCTGTAGGTGGCAATCTCAATATCAAGAGCCATCTTTACATTCAGCAGGTCCTGGTACTCACGAAGATGGCGAGCCATTTCTTCCTTCATGTTTTGAATCTCATCCTGCAGACGGCCAATAGTGTCTTGGTAGTTAGCAGCTTCAACAGCAAAATTCTCCTCCATTTCACGCATTTGGCGCTCCAGGGATTCATTCTGCAAGAGAACCACCAAGTAAAGTGTTGCTGCAGTTCAGCCACTCTTCCCCCCTTCAAGGCCCTTGAATATTACTCAACTTCCTTTTTTTGAAATGTGTCCTTTTTGAAAACACCCAGAAATGACTCAAATTCATCACCCCCCCCAATACTTCCCTTGCAAAGTCAAGATGCTTTGTTTTGCTATCTGATCAGAAATGTGCTGCTTATTCATTCTATCAGGTGGTGAGGCAATTCCTAAGACACATGCAGCACACAAGCATGCAGACAATCCTCAGTGACTGGATTTGTAGGCGTACTATGCATAATTAAATCTATTTCAAGTCAGCCTTTAAGGCAGCCAGACTCTAGCAACAGCAAGATACACACCTCCTTTCTGCTCCTCCCTCAAGTACATCTCCCCCCCACCCCCCATGTGTGTACAACTTCAACTGTATCTGAGAGACAAGCCATAAACACTTCCAGAAAGTGTTACATAAACTGAATATTAGCAAGGGAATGAACACATTCTTTATTATTCGTACCTTAGCTAAGACTATCTCAGCATATCAATCTGACCAGGGCACAGTAGTACGCACAGACTAATGGACCCTGTAACATCCTTTTCAAACAGTATCAATATGCTACTGGTCTTACATGGCAGATCAGCTCCTCTCACATCTATGTCAGCACTTGAACTACTGTAAAGTGCTTTAAGCTGCAAAGAGAAATGGCCCCAGCAACTGTCTTTTACTTACGCTTCCTTTAAGAGCATCAACTTCGCAGGTGAGAGATTGAATCTGTCTGCGGTATTCATTAGCTTCTTGTTTGGCCTGGCGCAGGGCATCGTTGTTCCTATTAGCAGCTTCAGAGAGATCTGCAAACTGTTGAAATCCCCAGTTTAGTTAGCATAATACTTCAAAAAACAGCACAACAAACTTGTTTGAGACACTGCATTTGGAGGCAGTTGAGGCCATTACAAGGAAGTCCTAACATCTGAAATGTTTAAACATTAACATTACACTCAAAATGCCTTTCTATTCCTGTGTTATTGTTAAAGTGGAATTCATAGTTTAACCTTTAACATTGTTTCCCCACCCTGTACGATTCCTGTCTTTTCATCATTTTTTCACTTATTCATTCATTCCTTTTTCTAACACCTCATACCAACAGGTGCTTTTAGCTACAGTATGAAAGATTTCAAGTAAGAACCCATTACTTTAAAGCTGTGCTATGGCATAAACTAACATCTACAGCTGTGATCTTCCCAGATTATAAGTGTAAGGATAACCTTGTTCCATGGCTACATTAGTGCCAGCTACAGAGACAGAGCTACCCAGGTACACTGCGTATCACAGCAAGACTGTTGTCTACAGTTAATTTGAGTGTCTGCTGAATCTGAACAATCCTACAACAGATTTTACTTACTTTGGACTTGTACCATTCTTCAGCTTCCTGAAGATTCTTAGCAGCAACGCTTTCATACTGTTGGCGAACATCACGCAGGGCAGCAGTAAGATCAGGCTTAGAAACATCCATATCAATTTGGATGTGCTGTTCCTGGAGTTGGGCCTGCAATTCTCGGATTTCCTTAGAGAGAGGTGGACAGTCAGCATTATCATGACAATATACAGGATGCAGACAGATCAGCACTCTGGGTGCTGATCACTGAGGAGTTTACTTGCTCACTGGACAGTCAGCACCTGATCACAGACCTCCGTATTCAGCTTACCTCATCATGAAGCTTCTTCAAGAACACAATCTCTTCTTGCAGGGACTCAACTTTGCGCTCCAGATCAAGACGTGCCAGAGAGGCATTGTCAACATCCTAATCAGAGATAAAAGACTGATTAGCAGTCTTACAAAACTGATATAGAGAAATCTGTTACAGCAAGTTCAGTAGTGTACAAACTGATGCTACCTCTAAGCTTCATAGCAAGCTGATTTGAAATCAATTACCTGTGAAAATTCTTTTTTTGCCACCTCCTCCTTTCTACCCCAACCTCAGAGATCAGTATATACACCTATACTGTGGTTTTAGGGAATATACAGCATTATATAGATTATTTCAACTTCACTAAGGTATTGCTGGACATGACCAAGAGTACACAGATCAGGGTGGGTATAAATCCTGCCCAAAGGTAAAGTACATATTTGGGTCACAAGCTAGTGCTGAGCTCTTAGCTTGACTATATGGAAAATACTGAGTTACAGCTTGGAATTTTTCCATTTGCAGACTTCAATTTTTTCCAGTAGGGTTAAAAGCACCACCCATGCGCCCACATGCCTAACAGTGAGCTTAAGTTCTTGTTTATCTTCTACTGACTCCTTAGCAATCATCCACAGAGCCCCTTGGGTCCACAGACCATAGCTTGAAACATACTGTTAAAGCTAATGAGGTATGTATATGAACTGCAGCATTTACTACTCCAAGTGGTTTGACAGATCTCTTGAGAAAAAGAAGGTATGAGCATAAAACTGAATTTAGTTAGTCATCATTGCCTACACCCTCACATTAACTGGCAAAGACTCCACCTTTTGCTGGAATGAGATAGTCTTAATCAACAGCAAAAATTCATTTAAGGCACAAAAGAAGATAGGCCATGAATGTTGCAGGGCAGCAGCTTGAATTAGTTCAAAACATAACTTAAGACTAAACATTCATTGGTAACTTGTTGTACTTTAAAACTGCAAGTAAAACAATTTGCACAGCGGAAGAATGCTCCTTGCCTCTGGTTACATGTACAGCTGCATTCTTATGTTTACATTGTATTAACTTAAGTATCAGGTTTTCACAGCTTGCTTTTAAGCCATTTTGGATTTGCCCAAAGCACAAGTGTTCTTAATCAGTTCTCACTACAGCACCTTTGAAATAGAAACCTTAGACTCCTAAAACACCATTCTGTGGATTACTCCTACCCTGAGCTAAAGGTCTTGCTCCAGACAAGTTCTCCAGTACCCTTTCTCCAGAAGAACATTCCTTTGATGATGTGTTATTTTATATCCTTCCTATCAACTCCAGTTGTACACCCACAGTTCATCTTGGCTCTGATTTTCAAATCAGAGAAAAAATTCCTTAATTTGTTCTTCTCCCCAAAAACTTGAAGATCACTCTGGAAGAAAGTTATACAACTATGACCTAACATGTTTACATGTTTAGATATCAAAAGAGTTTACAATGCATACTGCAGACACCTGAATATTGAAGACTGATTTTTTTCAGAAAAATTCAATAGCTACAGAATTTTTAGCAGCTTAGAATAAATGAAAAGCATCTTAAATTGAAGGAACTGTGAATATATGGTGTATATTTATTCCATATATTATCATTAAGTTAGTGATACACAGATTCTTCCCTCCCTATTTCCTAGATGTAGGGAGAACCATGTAAACAAATGAGCTACACATCATGAGCAAACAAGGTTCAAGTCATGTAGATACCTGCAAATAGACTACACATTGATTTTATTTTTTCACCAAGTTAGTTTACAAAGTTGAATGTACTTGTTTTTTTCAGACAAACCTCATGTTAGCCAGAAATAAGCCTGTAAGTCTTGTCATAGGCTCAGGATCTATTCCTTACTGCCAGAGTAGCTGGCAAGGCTGCAATAAATAACACTCCTAATTCAGATGCCTGTTTTGTCCCAAAGGAAAAACCTCATTGAACCTTTAGGTTTATTTTATTTTGTCTACCCCTCAGGATGTGAGCAAGACCACATGCATCTCTTGTTCAGGAGAAGACTTAAGTCAAATTAAAATTCAGTTAAACAGTATTTCTAAAGCAGGTCCCTTTTGGAAATATATGTTCAAGTTCAAATACTTGTTTACTTCATTTTAAAATGCTAAACTGTGTAACTGCTCCACCAAGTCAAAGTTACTTTACCATTCTCATGTAGCATCAAGCCACCTCCTGAAACATTCTGAATACATGTATACATCATTCTATTGCAAAATATAATGTTTTAATAAAAAGCTGTTCCCTTTTTACAGTGGCAAGTAAAAGAGGATGTTTTAACTTCAGCTTGGCATGAATTTAATTTCACTTACCAAAAGGACAATACTTGTATTAAACATATTTAGTTTTCAAAACCTGCATGCTTAGTCTACCCTTTTATCGTAAGTTAGATATTACTATTGTTCAAATTAAAAACACTAGTTCGGTCATATGTGGATTTAGTGTAATGTTTCCACAAAGATTTGCAATTTTTACACATGTGCTATTTCTTAGAGGTTAAACTGATATAGTTCACCTAGCTGTACTGCACATACAGATCTGCTGGGGGCTGAAGTTCTGAATAACCCTTCTTAAAGCATAGGCATTAACTGGATAACAAATGTTGTGGGATATGTACAAAACCAAGTTCATTTAAAAGCCTTGAGTCTAAGTCTATAAAAAGTTTAAGCAGTTTGAAATAGAGGTAGTCATGCCTTGAAGTGGAGCAGTTAAGTATGCAACATCTCTTAAGCCAGCCTTAAGTCAAAGGATCCTTCAGCTGAATTCATCAAAAAAATCTAACTAGATTAGATTCTGTAAAGCAAAGGTCAAATGTTTCTGCACAGAACTTTGAGTTTACACTAGCTTAGTATTCAAAAAAATTCTGAAGATTAAATTAAGGCAATACCTTGAATTCTTCTTTTTCAAACTTCTGTTCCCAGAATACTAACAGAGACTAAATTCCCAGACTCTAAATGAAGAGTCAGTGTCTTAGTTTCTACATGTTATCTCATTAAGACACCTGCTCTCATTTAGAGACTATAAATATACTGTAGCTGAAAGCATTGCCCAAGAAAATATTGACAATCAAGCGATGACTTCCTGAATGGTGGCATCTACTAATGTCTACTAACAGCTTTGTGACCAAGTCAGATCTGAGCCCAGCTGTCTGGAGATAAGGGGCAGTCACCTTCAGCTGGGAAGAATTCTAGCAATGCTGTTTCACACCAGCAGGTTAAGGAAGAGATCTTGTTTTGAGAAGGCACATTCCTAAATATCTCCTAGTCCAAACAAGGCTTAAGCCAAGCTGAAACCTGTTTATGAACAAACAGAAACCTGACTTTAGGGCTTTTTCAACCCTGTTTGAAGAGTTAGTTCTAGTTATCATGCAGCTTTACCTGATCTGGATAACATCGTAACTTCCTACACAGACTAAACTCTAAAGCAACTGGTTTCCTATGTTAACATCTTTGTTCGCATAGGATTAAATTCTACATTCTCAACGGATACCAAGAGGAGAAAAACTTGACTGCTGTGACCTCACCAAGGGACAAATGGTTTACTTCTCCTCAGAGAACACCAATACAAAAGAGTAACTTTGAAACTTTTCTAGTAGCGCAGTGATGTGATTCATAAAAAAAGTTCTGTTTTGTATAAGGACCATGTACATGACAGACTTTTCTCTAGAAATATGCTTACATCATTACCCATTTAGTAAGAATGCAGCCCACTACCCCCTCCCCTCAGACACAAAGAGTCCTATTATTTCAATCTGCTGCCACCACACTTGCCATAATGCCTGTATCTGCATTCCACGGTGAATCCCATAGAAACCATTAATACCCTTCAGCCAAGCGAACAGATGGCTCCCTTTCACTTTTATTGGATCAGAAAGTGATTCCACATCGGAGCCCTTTTGTAAAATAGGCTAGACTTGGATAAAGCAAGACAATAGCTTTTGCCCTCCCCCTTAGACTGCGGCATCAACCTAAAGAAAACAAGGAGACTGTGCATGAGAACTGATGGCATTCCTTCGTGCAAGGAAAGCACAACTCCAAGTCCCGCTCTCCCACCCCACCCGCTACCTCAGCGCTTTCTCTCGGATACAGTGTTTCAGGAGAGGGAGCTTCTTGATTCGAGCGCGCTTAAAACACACGTGGAAGCCTTGTTTGTTAAGTGCCCCAGAGGGGTGCGAGCGCTATGAGACACCGGCTCCCCGGCGGCGGCGGGCGGCCGTGGCGCAGCTCCCGCCGGGGGGGCGCCCGCCGCAGCCGGGACGGGGTCCGTCGCCGCCGCCGCTAGGCGGCCCCCCCCGCCCCGCCCCTGCGGGCCCCGCGCGGGCGGCGACCAACCTGTCGGAAGGACTGCAGGGTGTTCTCGGCCTCCTCCCGCTGCAGCATCTCCTCCTGCAACCTGCGAGCGGAGAGAGGCCGGTGAGGGGCGCGCAGCGTCGCCGCCCACCCGCCCGGGCGCCCCCCGGGGCTGCGGCACCGCCCTGGCCCGCCCGGGGGCAGCCGGGACCGCGGGGCGAGGCCGCGGGCGCGCCCAACCCGCTCCGCCGCCCCGGCCCCGAGGAGAGGCCGCCCCCCTTTCCCCCCTCCCCACTCACTTCTCCCTCAGCCGCATGATGTCGTCGGCGAGGTTGTCCCGCTCCACCTCCACCCGGGCCTTGTCGTTGGTGAGCTGGTCGACCTGCCGGCGCAGCTCCCGCATCTCCTCCTCGTAGAGGTCGCCCAGGCGGGACGTGCCCTTGCCCTTGAGCTGCTCCAGCTCGGCCAGCAGGATCTTGTTCTGCTGCTCCAGGAAGCGCACCTTGTCGATGTAGTTGGCGAAGCGGTCGTTGAGCTCCTGCAGCTCCACCTTCTCGTTGGTGCGGTTCGCCTTGAACTCGGTGTTGATGGCGTCCGCCAGCGAGAAGTCCACCGAGTCGTGGAGCCGCATGGGCGGCATGCTGCTCCGCAGCCGCACCGACGTCGCCTTGGTGGCGTACATGCCGCCGGGCGAGGCGGACACGTAGCGGGCGCTGCTGGGGCGCAGGGCGCTGCCCAGCGAGTAGCGGGTGGTGGAGCTGACGTAGCGAGTGCCGGTGCTGGGGCGGCTGCCCCCGCCGAACATCCGGCGGTACGAGGAGTTCTTGGTGGTGATGCTCATGGCGTCGGCGGCGCGGGCTTTGTAATCCGGGAGCGGAGCAGGGCTGCGCGGCAGCGGGTATCGAGCGGAGAAGAGGGAGCGACGCCGCCCCGGGCCCTACTTATGGGGCGCCGCGCCCCCTGCCGGGCCCGCCCCCCCCACCGCCCTCCGCCCGCCGCCAATGGCCGCGCCGCCCGCCACCGCCTCGCCTCGCCCCGCGGGGAGGGGGCCGGGGCCGGGGGGGAACGGGGCTTTCCAGCCGGCCCGGCCCGGCCCGGCGCGGACACAAAGGCTGGCGGGAGGCGTGGCTCAGGGCCCCGGGGGAAGGGGCTGGCCGCGGTGCGGCGGCAGCAGGGGGCTGGGGCCGCCCGGGTGGGGAAAAAGTGACGGCCGGCCGGGAGAAAGAGCGGCAGGGCGCGGGGGGAGGCGGCCGGGCGCTCCTCCGGCTCTTCCCCTCCCCGCAGGCAGCCCGGAGCATCCCTCCGCCGCTCCCGGCTGAGCCCCGCGGGCCGGCGGACCTCCCCGCGCCTCGGTCCCGGTGGGGCCGCGGCGGTCCCCGCGGCCGGTGGCTGCGGGGCGGCGGCCGTTGGGGCGGGAACGGCTGTTGAGGCAGGCGGGGCGGCCGCTGAGGCGGGAACGGCCGTTGAGGCGGGGGGCCCAGGCCGCCTCCGGGGCGCGGCGGGGACCCGGCGCCGGGGCGGCCCCGCCGCGGTCCGCACGCCACGCGGCCCGGCCCGGCGCTGCGCGCCCGCGGAGGTGCCTGGCGTAGCGAAAACGAGCACTGGGCTAACCCTAGAGTTTGGTACGCTCCCTCACAGACTGAGCGCAGTGGCTTGAAAGGAGAATTGCCAGTTTTAATGTTACGCCACAGACAAAATACTTCAAATAACCCAGGGCCATTCTTTTTAAAAACTATCAGTATCATCTATCTATCTCTTGAGGAACTTCTTTCTTCCTTTTTTTTTTTTTCTTCTTAGTTTTCTGAAGGCGAATGTGATCGGGAAAAGTGTTATTAACTATTCGCAAAGGGCTGCCAAATGTCCAAAATAAACAGGCAGAGAAATAAAATGCCTGTGTCTTCTTTTGTCATTAGCTGCCTCCTATCACAGCAGTCTCAGGTTTCCAGCAGTGTTGGTTCTACATCTGTGTTGAAAACACATTTCCAGGGTCCATGTGTTTCCCTTTATCTGGGCGAGCATTTACATGGCTAAGTGAAGAGGCATACTTAGTTCTGTCATTATTTTAACAATGGACTCAGGCAGTAAGTAGTTTTTTAGTGTAGGCAGTACATTATCGGAATAGCTGCAATCAAGATCTTGCTCCTGCTCTTGGATGCAATCCTCATAACTAGGATAGTGGCAGGCCTGAATTTAACCAAGGTTTGATTCTGCAAGTATTGTACCCAATAGATGTTGGCATTGATTTTAGTAGGCACAAAATCAGAATCTTAGAATCTTTAAGAGAGACATGGCACTACTGGAGCAAGTCCAGCGAAGGGCTACAAAGATGATTAGGGGACTGGAGCATCTCTCTTATGAGGAAAGGCTGAGAGAGCTGGGCCTGTTTAGCTTGGAGAAGAGAAGGCTGAGAGGAGATCTTATCAACGTGTACAAGTATCTGAAGGGAGGGTGTTGAGAGGATGGGACCAGACTCTTTTCAGTGGTGCCGAGCGACAGGACGTGAGGCAACAGGCACAAACTGAAACACAGACAGTTCCATCTGAACATAAGGAAAAACTTTTTCACTGTGAGGGTGACAGAGCACTGGAAGAGGTTGCCCAGAGAGGTGGTGGAGTCTCCTTCTCTGGAGATATTCAAAATGCACAGGATTGCATCCAGGCGCGATGTGCTCTAGGTGACCGTGCTTGAGCAGGGGGGTTGGACTAGATGATCTCCAGAGGTCCCTTCCAACCTCAACCATTCTGTGTGATTCTGTCATTCTTAGGAAAGCACCCAGTAAAAGGACAATTCATTAATCATGGTCTGGAAGTATCCTCTGTCTGTGGCTTCAAATGCCAGACAAAAATCCCAGGGTTTCAAGAGCAATTTTACTATCAAAATGCTAGTGGCAAAGAAGGATGATGTAGAAAGTATAGGGCAATAGGAATGGCATGAAATTTGGCAGAGAAAAACTTAGGCTGCATAGCAGTAAAAAAAACTCCCTAAGATTGATTTCTGTATGAATGTAGAAGTCTTCTAAGGGAAATGACAGAATCCCTGTCATTTAGAGACTTTGAAACTTGCCTGGCCAAAGCACAAAAGTGTATATTCTAGGGAGCTATCCTGCACTGACACATCAGCTAAGTGATGTCTTATTCTTTGCTGAGGAAAGTGACCAATACAATATAGAAATATCTATAATGTATTACTTCAGCATCTATGGGATGCAAAACTACCACTAATTTTTAATTCTTTTTAACTTGCAATCCTGCAGAAGCAAATATGCCCACTGAAAATTCTGATAAACCTGAAAACAAACACTGGGCACAGAGGAAGGTAATTCTCACATCCCAATTCACAGTAAAGTCAGCCTGCATATGTCAGGTATTGTACCTTATGAGGAAGAATCGGAAACCAAATGCTTTTTTAAGGATTTTTTTTCTTGTTTTTGGTAAAGCAGATTGTGCTTTAGTTTGATTCTGAAAGGCAACCAGAAGTACAGGAATGTAGTTAGTATCCAAACGTAGGTCCTTGAGGTTTTAATTTGCTTTGTTCACTGAAGCTTAGTCAAGCAAACGAAGCTGACAAGGTTGAGCTACTGAAGTGCTTGCAGCATGAGTCCTGGACTACAGCTCATTTCATTCACTCCTTGAATAGGAGGCCGAGGTCACACAGCATTCCTGGGGCTGACTGTACCGCCATCCCAGCCTGGCCTCTGCCGGGCTCTCCAGCCCTCTGAGAGCTCTTTATTTAAGCCATCAAGTTTGAGTTATAAGCCTTTGTGAATCCTGGCACAAAAGTACACACTCCTTGTATGAGCAGGCAAAAAAGTAAAGCAGCACATACCAAACAGCCTCATAGATTAAAGATGCTTTACTTAGAAGTGCTGGTAGTTTTAACAGATTGTTGGTTTTTTGAAGGTGCACTCTGCCCAATCAACCCTCTGTTTTTCCTAACAGAAGACAATTTATTTATACTCCATAAAATCTCTTTATGGCACATACATGCAACAGTCATCCTTCACTCAGAAACTGCTTTGCCCCTAAAATTCAGGGAGGTGTTTGTTTTAGCAAATAAATGTAACTCCCCTCCCCCATGTTTCAAATGTAATTTCCATATGTTTATGTCACTTCTGCCATATGTACTCTTGGCCACCTGCCTCACTGCTGTTTCTCACTATGAAATTTTCCTAGAAATGTTATGATACTGTCAATTGCCAGGATTACAATAAAACTGTAAGTGCCTTTTGCTGGTTGGCACTTACACAGATACATAAGTGGAGAAAGTTCTAAATTTCTTGCAAGGCTGTAATAAATGTAACCCACATTTGCATCCCAACCCCCAAAGAGGAACAAGAACTGCTGTCTTCTTGAAATGCAAAAAGATATCCACAGTACTGGTCAAGAAATACTGCATCTAAGTGTAACCATAAAAATCTTGCAGAGTGTAGTTGTTTTAATTGAAACCACAGTAATCTGCCTGATTTTAAGGAAAGTGCTATGGGATTTTCAGAGACCATGACTGGTCAGGATCCTGATTACTTCTTATGTAAAGGATACACAGCGAATAGCACATCACTAAACACCGTGCTGAGGATTATTCACGAACTAGTAAAGGATCATCTGCACTGTTTCTTGTGATGCGTCCATTTGTAATTCCAGTACTCCAGCAGGCCAGCTGTATCACTCTCACCTGTGTTTCTGTAGAGGCAGATCAGAGCTAAGCCACTGGCACACTTAAAAAAAGAAACAGGTATTTTTAATGTGAGCCTTTCAGTTCTCACTGCTAATTTATTTTGGTATTTTCTGCCTTTTCACCAGGGAATTGATGCATTGGTTCAGAGCCAAGACTGAAATAAGGAATAAGGCTGAATAAGTGTAACAAAAAATAGTGGATTGCTGTGTAACTCTCATTAACAGTGAATAAGGGAGTGAACAGGAGTGTGAAACAGGAGGAAGATATAGACACCTAAAATGCTTTGATACCTGTTGTACTAAAATTGGGAAAGTCCTCATGCAACTCAGAATTTTTCAGACTTTCTTGCACATATATGTGTAGGTCTGAACACATCTCCAAAAATAATGGCATTCATATTTTTTGATTTGCTATTTTATTTAAGCAGTAGGAAACTAGAATAAGTTAGCCCAAATACTGAAAGTGCTTTCCCATTTTTACAGACTTCAGCTAAACAGATTTGAATACTTTCATTAATCAGATTTGTGCTCTTTAATAAAGTTTCTCCCTTAAAATATGAAATGCTCATTTTTTCTCACGACATATAAAATGACCCATAAATATTAAGCATCCAGGAAAAATATCCTGCTATGCAAATGCAATCACTGTTGCTGTCAGTACCATAAAGCAACCTTAAATCCTTTTCAGAGAATGGACTGGAATGCATTGGGCTATGGAGGCATTTCTTCACATTTCCCGTGGCCCCAGGAATATTGAGTAAACTCCAAGCAAAATGGACCAATTTGCACATGAGGATATGAAAGACTTAGATTGCTACCCTGAATGTCCTACAGCAAGCTATACAGGGAATCACCATAATATGCAGGCACACCAAGTGCTGGAACCTATTACTTGCGTGAATTCTGTAACTACCAGTGAAAAAGAGCACTTCTTCCTTCAGTTGTGGTTTAAAAAGATGAAGTCTTCTATGGTTTTGAAAACAGAAAGGTCTTAGGCTCCTGTTTCAAAAAAAAAGAGAAAAGGAAAAAAAGGATTCTGGTTGTAAATCATCAGCAGCAGGTACCTCACTATAACTGGGAGCTAAGCGTGACTAGGAGTCCCCAAGATGGGGTGTGTTCACTGTAGCCTCAGTGTAGCATTTTGTACAAGTCGGCTGGGGTTAACTTCCCCAGAGTCCCGGCAAGAGCTGTTCTTTCTGGACCCAGCGAGCAGTTCTCCCTGCACATTGCCTCAGAGAGCTGCTTTGGGTGTGTGAACACCACAAGGCTGCAGAACACCTAAATGCTCAGACACTTAAGTCTTCCCTTGTGAATAATCCCCTTGACTAACTAAGGACTTAAGAAAGAAACTGACAAATTCTTTTTTGAAATTTATTTTTAAAATTATGTTGCCTGGGGTAGTTGCCATTGTTACAAAACATATCTAAGTGGTGTGACTAGCTACTGATTTTTTCAAGGAAATGACTAGATTATATACTCAAAACTAACCAAGTCTCTCTGCAATATTATATTTTAATGTAATTAGAAGTATATGAAACTGCTGGGGCTTTCATCACTAGGGAAGTGTTTTTGAATGTGACTCATGCCACCCAATTGCATGGCTTACCTTTGCAAAATTATTACTGTTGTGCATGAAGTTCCTCTCTACTACGGTTTCTAGTTGCCAGAGTAAGATGTTTTCTGTATCCATCTGCCCCTGTTTTACCAAACTGGGTAATCATTTTCAAAGCTAGTAGAATGCACTGCCTGAGCCCTATGGTTGTCTCAAACAGTATGCACCATTTTAGCAAAACAGAGGAGAGAAAGAGAAGTTTTCCAGCTCTGTCATAGCTATAGCATTATTTTAATCCAGCCCCTGAAAAAAAAGGAAAAAAAAGGAAGACAACCTGTATACTCTATCTGTCTCACTTCATTTAAGAGCAGGAGGACTAACTGTTGAATGTCAACAGCATGTTTAGCAATAGCTGGGACAGGTTTTCCAAACTGACTAGAGGTTTGGCATGCTTTGAGCCTAGATGCTCAACCTGGGACTCTTTAAGCAGAACTAATTATCAGAAAGTGCCAAGTACCCCAGTCATGAATTGGGAGTCCAAAAATAGAATAATTTGACATTTCAGCTCTTGGCCTTCCTAGCTGCTTGAGGGTTGCATTATGACAAAGATGAATCAAGTAAAACTCTCACTTGAAGAGCAAAATAACAGGAGAAAGGCACGAGGATTTTAAATGTACCTGAGAGTGGTGATGCTGTTAATTTGACCTGATTAACTTTTATAGGCCTGGAAGTCATTTTTACTTAGAATAACTGGATTTTTAGAAGAGATTTATTGGGTAGGAATAAGAAGATAAGTATTTGGATGGCCATGTAGAGGCACGTATAGAAGAAAACACAGCACAAACTTGAGGAATGATGGCAGTGAAAAGGGTGATAGAAGTGGCAGAGTGAGGAAGATATCAGAATAAATGAACATGGCATAATTGGGGCTGTGTTATGGAACTTGTTGAGAGGGAAGAAAAGGTACTGAAAATTAATTCAGTAGTGGAAAAAATTAAAGACTGGAATCACATGGGCTGCGTGGAAAAATAAGGAATGTGACTGTGAATGTTGCATTTTGGTTGAGCTACAGAGTATTGATATGGGAAAAATGGAGGCAAGAGAAGATATAGGACATAAAGTGTTTTTAGGTGAAAGGGATTTTTCCTAAATCCTAGAGTAAAAAACAAAATTAGGATTCAATAACTACTTGGACATGTGTTGAAACTGTATATAGGTAACGTATAGGAGCACACAAGAGAAAGGTTTGAGGAGAAAAGATGAGTTTCATTTTATGCATCTAAAAGTTGAAGAAAAATCAAGACATCCAGGAGAAAATACAGGGAAGACAGAGATTATTAACACTCTTACTTAATGGTTCACTCTCAAATACTGATGTAAATCAATCTGCCTGTGCTTGCTGTTTTAAATTTGATATTACAAACTTTTTCAAAGGTATTGAGTCATCCATACATCCATCCTCTCTATTGGAATAAAGCTACAAGAAATGATTAGAGTATGCCATTAATGAACACTGTCAGTTAGACGCTTACTGCTTCTTTTTGGACAATCTTTTTCATAAGCAAACTGCTTATGAAAACAATTAAATCTAGCTAAAAACAATTAAATCTGGGGAGTGATTTCATTCTTCTCTCTCCCCCAGTTCCATCATTTACACAAAGCATAAACAGTATAATGTTTTCTTTCCATGATATACCAGGAAACGATGATGTTCTTTCTGAGGAAGAGGCAGGACACAGTAGTGGAATTATTAATTACATGCAACGATTGTTCAGTTCTTCCTTTGAGATGTCCAGGACATGCAGAACAGGACTAGCTGAGGGCCAAGTTTTCTGCAGGTTCCTCAGTCCAAGTTCACGCGCCAAATCCCTGGTTCTGATGAATCTCATAAACTGAGTGTACATTGTGTTAGGCATTCTGGGACTACTTGGCAACTTACAAAAAGGAAGAGGAGGTGGCTCACACACCCCTAACCTGAGAAGACTGAGTTGTTAAGATGAAGAGCTGCTTATACAGGCCTGCTTTATGTCTGATATTCAAGCATGCATATACTCTGTCCAGTTCTTTATCACAGGTGACATTGAGAAGGGAAGATGTTCCAGATTCAAGATGATAAAAATATTGTGGGGAAGAGTCTGGAGTGGAAAATTTATTAAATTCATGTAGAGCAGATGATGCATATGGCTGGAGAAGGAAAACAGCAAATATCTAGAAGAGCCAACTAGTCCATATTTTTTCAGGTGAAAAGGTATCCTTCTTACAAACACAAACTCACTATCTAGCTGCCATTTTCCTTGAGGATTTGGCTCTTGTATATGGTAATTGGGTGGGAGAGAGTTTATGCTTGTGTAGGATGAGAGGAGGAAGGACCTGGCACCTATTCAGGAAATTTATAACTGCTTTACAGTTATGTTGATTCTTAGGCTTTTGCCAATATTTGTGGCTTCTTCTTCAACATGGAGTGGGCATTTCCTATTGCCTCCCCAGTGTGGAAGTTTCCACGTCTGAAGCACATCAGGGTGAAAAAACTTCCTGGCTAATGAAGTGGCCTCCTAGATAATGAAGCAACATACAGGTCAGATGACAGGATCTTTCAAAGCCTGGGGAACAGATTACTCTGAATATGGTAATAATACCTTTGATCTGCATTTGTATTCCTAAAATATCTATTTCTGTGGTATCAGGAGGAGCTTTGAGATACATCTGCAAGTGAATTATCTCAAGGACATAATACTATCGCACCGTAATGTGATGCTTAGTCTGGTACTGGCAATGGGATTTATGCACATTGTAGATTAATTAATTACTTGAGTTTAATTCTGTTTGTTTTCTGATTTTTTAACAATTGTGTCCTATACCATGTGAGATGAGTGCTACATCTGACTTGGCACTGTTACTGCAATGAAGTCATCCTCAGCTGCCATGCAGGGTTCCTGATAGACAATTCCAATATTTTCCTGTTGTATTTCTCTTATGAATTATGTGAAATATGTTATTTGCTGGAGTCGTAAATCTGCCCAACTCCCTACAGCTGAATATTGGCACTGCCAATACTATTGGCACACACCTTGTGCAAAAAGATTTTCTTCTTTACGAAGAACTATTTTATACTTTCTTGACCCATTTAAGTTACAGCTATTGGGGATGCTCTCTCCTGACTGTCTCAGCAAAAATAACATTTTAAATTCACAGCTGTTTTTCTAAAAAGGTTTGTTCTAACTTTAGGAAAACCCAAAGCTTTTTTTTCTCAATTGAGGCAATACTTAATATGGGGGGGGGGGGGGAGGAAGAGGAGAGCCAGACAAACCGAGCAGCCAAAAATTACACTTTTTTTTTTTTAGTTTGGATCTTTTGCAGGATAACTTGTCAATTTATCCCTCATTTCAGCTTATCCTTACACAATCCCACAAATTCTTTAAATCACTGTTTTTCTAGAAGGTTTTCTAGGGGACTTTCTGGTAGAAAAGGGCTATTTCCCAGCCCAGGCTTTAGTGTATTGATATGCTTGAGAGACATCTGTAGACACATTCAAAGTGAGAAAGCATATTTACACTGCAATCACTCCTGTAACTGTAGTTTATAAGTGATACCAAATAGCTTTAAAATAGCTTAAAAGTAACTAGTTTGCAAAGTGCCAGCAATATAATCAGAGTAGAAGGCACCTCAATACTGCCTGGGCACCAAGTGCTCAGCTTCTTGGGCACAGTTACACCTCTGCTGTGCCTGCATTAGACTTTCTTTCTCTTTGGAGGAAACACCCTACCACTGAAAGCCTACTGCCATGGTGACCAGCACGAGATATCTCATTTCCTGTGCCAGCCACAGTCTTAGTCAAAGATTAAACTCATCACATGGGACTGACTGAGATAATGAAGTTTGGGCTAAACTCCTTAAAAGACAAGTCCATGCTAAACATAGACTTTGGGTGATACTATATGGGCTTGTGAGCAAAAGGCATGACCATTGCCAACATATAGTAACAAGCCTTTCTCAGTTTGTTGCTCTGTACCCTATATACTATAAGTATAATGTGGGAAGGCTGGAGATTAAAACTCCTGCCTTAAGCAGAAAGTTAAGAGACACATCCAGGCTTGCCATCTGCGCTGTTCTTTCTCTTTTCTCTCATCTCCTGTCCCCCTGAGAGATCAGCAAACACCATGACATTTCCTCTTGCCCCTGCAAGGGAGCTGGGATCTCCCACACATTACCTCATCCTGCCCGAATGGCTTGCACAGATCCCCCACCCTTTTACAAACTCCTGGCTACGTGCCTGCTGTCACTGGTTTCCTGTGACCCTTGAAGGGTCTGATTCAAAACACGCTCATTGCAATAGAAGGGAGTCTTTCAGCTGACTTCAGTGGGCTAAGGCCTTATAGAGCTCAGAATTGGTTTTGTTCATTCCAGTGGAGGATTTATATTTATGTCATTGCTTACCATCCTTTTTTATCCTTTATTTTTTGGTCAAACACTGGAATGTGTAAGTACAACAAGAAAGTCAGTAACATTATGTAAACATATGCTCCTCATCCAGCCAGCGTTAGCACTGCAAGCCAAACATAACAAACAGCCTAGATTTATTGAAAGCATATCATAAAAGAGAAGACTTAATTAGAGAAACAATGTCTTTTTATTCCTGATTGCCTACAGAGTATACACATAGCTCCAGAACCTGAAAATAAAATCCTGAAATGGAAAGCTCAATATATTTGAAAAGAGAAAGGTTAAAAATGTTTGTGTTTGATGACTCTTCCAAATAATTTCAGTTACAAAAACTTCCCCCGTACAGAGTTCTTAGAAATGGGTTGGGAGAGGCTAGCAAACCTGGTTTGATGTGGGTTTCATTTCTAGTCTTACAGACGCATGGGATTATGAGTGAAAATCGTAGACTTCATTAGCTAAACTGGCATGGCCCAGCAGGTTCCCAGAAATGCCACTTCAGTGGCTGAGAGCTAACTTTACTTTGCATTGCTTCAGCAGAAACCAAGTTTGACAAATTTTTCCCGAAACATTAAATCCAGTACAGCTCAATTTTGATAAACTGCAAAAAGTTTTCAGTTTTAAGTAATAACATACCGGGGCAATGGTTATGGAAACAATAATTCATGCTAGACATGCACAGTGTGAAATTTTTTCAATTCACTGATTACATAGCAAGGGTATGACATGCAGATACCTCACATTCTTTCCTAGCCATACTGATTTCTGACCCAGAACATGAGCTTCTTTCTGGACAGTTGAGAAGTCTGTATACTTCTTCTGATCTACATTTAGTATTCAGTAGGTTATACTGGACATTTGGACAGAACTAGTCTCATTTGCTTTCAGCTATCAACATTAGTATTTGCTTATATTAAAATTTTGGATGATCACTTTAAATGCACTTTTATGCATTTGCTATATTGGCAGAAAGATGGTTTTTCTTCTTTTCACTCAGTTTTTGAATACAGAGGCAATGCTCACAAACACTGCATAGTTACAGCTTCCACTACGAGCTTCCACTATATAGCCTTACTTTGAGGAGTTACATTCAAAGGAAGCTTGAAGCAATTTATACTGCTACAGTCTTGTGTCACCAATAAACTCCTGTGACAACCACTGCCGAATGGCGATGTTCTGCTCATGGACAGGTGCAGACAGGCCTTCCTGGCCTGTGAGTCCCTGTTTTGATGCAGATGGGACAGGAGGGAGGGATTTGGGGGCGAAGAGCTAAGTGTAAGTGCAGAAGGGCTGAGATGCCTATAAAACGTTCAGTGTGTATTGTATGCATTTGGTGCTAGTGTGACTTACATAGACACAACAGTGACAATCTTTTCTTCTCACTTTGAGGACAAGCGTGTACCCAGTGTAGTCACAGTCTGTAATTTTACCTTTCAGTTGCAAAGTAAAATGCAAAATCTTCAGGCAATAGTTTTTGCGTGTTTATCCGATGTTATTTTGCAGCACTGATTTTTGTAGCATTTTTAGCAATTCTAAAGCATTTTAAGAGAGAATACTGCAGTGGTTTCTTTTGTATGTTCCTCTTACCACATACATCTATTTCACTGGATGTGTTTATTGGTTAGCAGGGCAACAGTTTTCAGATCTAGCATGATTACCTGTATCATACCAGTCATCACAGATGTGGGCAAACTTTGGAAACTTCTAAACTGAGGAAATGTTGTCAGTTGCTAGGAGGCAGTTTTCAAAAGCTGTCTGAATGAAAATGCTGACATCATATGCTTCTGTCAATGACTTTAAAAATGTCATTAAATGATGAAGTTGCTTAAAATCTATTCTACTATAAATGTATATAACATAAAAGTCAAGAAAATAGATATTTCATGAATACATTATTATAATTCTATAGATGTGCTCATTTAGAATAAACTAAGTTTTTATAAAAGTGTATCAATTTTTATTTAAAATAATTTAAATTCAAATATTTTTATTTAAATTATATTATTGAGGCATAACTGATATGTGAAACAGTCTACAGCTGTGTTCTAAAAAATATTAAGTTGTTCAGAGCTACAGAATTGAAGGCCAGAAGGCCAAATCGGAAGGGTCTTAAAACAAAATTCTTCCCCTGAAATCTGAAAGAATTTTACATATATCTTTACTAAGAGTAGAATGGGACTGATTAATGGACATTGGACTTGGACTCTGTTATGAGTCTCATCTGTGAATCAAGTGAAATGCTGACTGAGATTTATAAGAATCCTATCCATCCTATATGTGCGGAGAAAGGAGGAGCTGTAATAATATCCAGATTTCAATATGTCAGCGAGATCCAGTTGAGAAATGTTGCAGGCATGTGGCTGCTCCCCTGTCACAAGACCAAGGGTGAGCAACTCTTCAGGCTGTCCCGTGGCAGTGGTAACGCTTTCTTTTGTAAGCATGAGTTATCAAGTTTTTCTAAGTTAAATATGGACAGCCACTTTCACAGGGCACACCCTCTCTGTGGAATCACACATCTTTTTTGTAGGAAGAAAAGTATGAGTGATCACTGATCTTGGCACTTTTTGGCTATTGTCCAAATCTCTGAAATAAACAGCACGCCTAAAGTGCTATAACGTAAGGTCTGGTCCCAAGTGTATGGCCATTATTGTGCTGACTTTACATTTATAAAGGGAAGAGCTCTAAGAGTAATTGTTTCCAGATTCCCTGTTTTCATTCTGGTCCTTTTCACTGCTGTCAATTAATAACAAAAACCACGTTAGGGTAGATGCAGTGTTACAGAATTTTAAAATTGACTACTGGGAAGTTATTAAAAATGAGCACCAGGGAAATTTTGGTGTTTCCCATTCTCTGCAAGAAGAAACCAATAAAATCCCAAACTAGCTTATGAACTTTTTGTTTCTATAGCAGAGGTGTGTTGATCAGACTCTCCAGTTTGCTAGGCAGAGGGTGTCTGGTGGAGGAAGTAGGTGGAGAATTTCCCCTGAGCAGGGAATGTTCCACCATCATCAGCGTGGCAAAGAGGTCTCTGCTGCCTCCTCCACCAACCTCTAACTTTCCCAGGGGGAATGGCAAGAATACTTTGGAGGCATGGAAATTAGGAATGACAAAGCTTGGCTGTATCTCCCCTTCTGATATAAGGAAAGATTTTTCCTCTGTAGCTTAATTGCTCCAGGTTCTGGGCAGCTCCACGTACGTGAACTGCTACTGGCTGTCTACAGCTACCACTCATCACAGTATCTAGCTTTGCTGTGATGTGTAGATTGCTAACATATATAAGGAGCTCAGATTTATTCATCAGCTTTACTACCTTCAGTAGAAATGCATTTAGTCTAAAAGCTGCCTTTTTCTTTACCTTCACCTTGTATCTGTGTTTTGAAGGGGTCCTACCTGAGTGTATCTTCTTAGCTGGCAACAACCTTGCTCATCATAGCCACCTTGATCATCTTGAACCATCTTCTTCCAGTCTTCCTCACTGTCTTTGTCCCATTCTCCAACCAGCATATCTTCTCTGTTCTGTTATTTCATGTGATTCAGCCACCTTTGCCAGTTGTCCCTCAGCAGTCTGTGTGGAGGACTACCTGCCTCACCGCTTGCGCACTGCTCTCCTCTTTGGTACTTCAGCTGCTGCACTTCCTTTCACAAATTCTATAAGTAGATGGAGGACTTCTTTTTTTTAGTCACATGCTTATTTTCATGGCTATCAAATAAAGCAACAGCCCAAGACTCTGAGGAGGAAGATCCATAGGTGAATGACAACTGTTACAAAAAAACTGGCAAGGCCCAATATTCTTAACTTGCATTTTCTTTCTACTTCTCCTATTTTCCACAGCTGATGAGTCCTTCTGTAGAACTTTGTTGACAGGTAGCAGCAATCTCTCTTTTTCATCCTCCACTTTTAGTTAAAAATTCTTCTTCCACCAAAAGGCAGGTAGGAGGTAGGAGTATCTCAACCAAAAGAGGTAGAAGTTGCTATCACAGGCTGTATCAGGCAGGTTCTAAGGAAAATTAAACATTCCTCAAATCCACCTGACAGGTTTCTAGGAAGCTCCCCAAAAACATGACTAACTTAGGAAATTATTAGAGAAATGGGTTCAGATTTTTCTTACAGTTTTGATCTTCACACTTTAGGATCTAAATCTGCAAACAGAGGCGCAGAGGAGTATCTTTACTTGTGTGAGCTAGGTAAACCACATAATAGTGTGCAGGACATTTAGTCTTTGTTTTACATATATATATATATATATATAGGCATCTGTCTGACATTTGTTGTTATAAATTAACTGCTTTTCAGTGGAACAAGGTCTTTGAGTCATCTCTTCCTTTTTTATTTAGCAAAAGCAATTTCACAGTGTTAAGACGATTTAGAACAGTTTCATCAGTTATTTCCTTCCTTCCTGTTCTACCAGCAGTGCAGGCTTTGAAATGAATGCACGCTAAAATCACCACTGCAAAAAAGAAATGCTTGGGCCCATAAAACTGTCAAGTGCCATTAGCACTGATGCTCAGCTGAGCAGCAGAGCAGCACACAGCTCAGTGGGCGTGCAGGTCCCGCCGCGGGCCCGCATCCCCCGCGCCCGGCGAGGCACATCGCCTTCGCCTGGGCCATTTCAGGAGCAGCGAGGCCAGGGGCACAAGTGATGAGGCCTTCTGCAAATGTCCACGAGCTTCGCAGCTTCCCCCCCCCCCCCAATCTTGGGGAGGCACTTGGCAGCAGCACAGCTTTGTTTGATTCGTGTCTCCCTCCGCCCTGTGCTCGCATGGTGCCATTATTCCACCTTTTCCAGTATCAACACATTGCAGAGCGAGGTCTCCACTTCCCCGCGCACATGCAGGACACCCCTGCGGCCATGCAGGGTGCGAGGAAGGGCAAGGGCCAGGGGTTTGGTGCTGTTCCCATCTGATGCTGCTGGCCAGGAGGGGAGGATGAACCCCAAGAGGATTTTTGCTGCTGGCCGGGAGGGGAGGACAAACCCCCAGGGGATTTTCGCAGCGGCGCGGGACTTTCCAGCAAGCCGGGCGCCCAGGCCAGCCTTGCCCACCCCACTTCGACGAATGCTGGGGCCGGCCGCCATCAGCCTCACTGCCGCTGCCGGAGCTTCTCGGGGGCAGCGGCACCGGCCATGCCAGCGCCAGCGGATGGTTTCATCCCTGGGGCCAAAGCCCCGCTTGGGGGTTAATAAGCGATTAGCAATGCCAAACTAGTCTGCTCCTGCGGGGGGGGGGGGGTACGGCAGGCAGCGGCCGGTACCGAGCCGCCCCATCTGAGCCCGCCTTCGGCTGTCAGCCCTGCGGAGGGAAGGCGAAGCCTCTCCTGCTGAGTCGCGGAGGCCATTCCCACGGAGCTTGAGAGGAGAGGAAGGAGGAGGAGGAGGAGGAGGAGGAGGAGGAGGAGGGGGGGGGGGGGGGGCGGGCAGGTAGGAACGAAAGAGCGGCGGAACGGGCGGGCGGCGCGCGGGGAGGCACCGGCAGGGGCGGGCCGTGGCGCCGGCTGCTGCAGAATGGCGCCGCTCCGGGTGCTGGAGCTCTACAGCGGCATCGGGGGGATGCACCAAGCCCTGAAAGGTACCGGCCAGTCTCCGCCGCCAGCGCCTCCTTCAGAGCTCGCTGCCGCCGCCGCAGCCCGACCTCGGCCCTCGGGGGCTGGGGGCGCCATCTTCTCGCCAGGACCCCGACCCGGAGGGCTGCGGAGGCGCCATCTTCTCGCTAGGGCGGGCTAAGATGGCCCCTCTGCTCTCCTTCACCCTCTGCCCGCCCGTTCATGTCGCCCCTTCCCCGTCTTGCACAAGCACCGTGTGGGAGGGAGCTCAGGGCTGGGAGGGAGCCCCCATTCCCTCCTCCCCAGCCACGGAAGCAGGTCAGAGGCGCGAAGATGGTGCTATAGCGGTGGAGTTGGTGTTGAAAGGAGCCAGGGGGAAGGCGGTCTCACAGGCCCGGCCTGATGTTAGGGGGCTGCCGCCGCTGTGCGCCCCAGAAATGGAGGGATGGGGGCGATGTGAAGGGATTAGCAGCTGTTTTTTTGGCTGGCAGTGTGTTTGTGTTAGTGGCCTGCGTCTGTAATCCCAAAGGGACACGCGGCCTGCTGGGCAGCACCAGGTGCCCAGGAGCATCATGGCGCGGGAATTAGGGATCCGCAGCCCTGCTTGGCTAGTGCAGCTGGTCCCTGCAAGGCTGCGCTTGTGCTGCTGAATCAGCCAGGTACAAATGGGGTGGGGATCATGCAGGCACACGGTGCGATGGTTGGTCAGATTAGCCAGTTTTCCCTAGGCGTTCATGCAGACTTGGTGGCACAACGTTAGGTGAACAGTTCATATGTGATCCCACGTAAGCCTGGCAGCATGAGGTTAGTTTATACCATTTCCTGAAAATGAACAGGTATAGTGAGTTCACACTAGATTTTTTTGATCTGGTACTGGGAACCCTAGAGCTGAATTTGCTGAATTGTTAAACTATGGCCTGGGTGACCTTCCGCCAGTCTTATGGACTCTCCATGACTTGGCTTCCCCAAATAAAAAATTGTTAGGGCTATTGATCTCCTCTGTAAAGTACACTGAGCTGTGTTATTGTTCTAAGTACCAATTTCAGCACAAATCTGTATAATTTATGAGAACCACCGTAATAATTTTAATCTTAACTACAGTCTTTCAGATACTTAAGTCTTCATAAGCTTTGACAGTCCTTCTGTTATACTGCACAACAGAGAGCATTTTCTTGAAACATCAAGTCAAAACTCATCTTGTTATTTTTCCAGTGAACTGTTTATTATTGAGAGATTATGCTTACAGAGTAGAATCTATTTATTATCATTCATTTAAAGCATACTCTCAATTTGTAGTGTGGCATTTTTTCTGCTATATATTTTTGTGTATTATATATACAATATATATAATATAATAATACATAATATACAATATATACAATATACATATTATATATAATACAGACACACGCACACATATGTATGTATAAAAAAATATGTAAAAATGTTCAACATACCAAAATTTACCTAAATGGTAATTGCAAGTAATCCTAACCACCTGTTTTAGGAATGTATTTTCCTTATTTCTAGAGATATCCTTAGAATAGTAAGAGCAAAATATATCTCTGTAAAGAGTTGTAGATTTTGGAGTCTTTATGGAATGAAAAGAGAGTGTTATATGTTGTATATAGTGTATATAGCTGTAACAATGATACACTAGTTATGTTTTGTTTTCTGGTAGTCTTGCTGTTAATGTAATAAGGAGCTATGTTATACATGATTTCCATAGAAAGTGAACTGATTCCTGAAACAGCCCCCACTGTAGTCCTGCATGCAGCTATTTGTCGTGTGTTGGTGTTTGTATGTGTGGAACAGAACATTGCCAAATGTTATCTGGCTCAGTTCTTAACATAATAATAGACATCTTGTGAATGCTCTGTGGTAATTAAGAAATTTTAATGTCACATGTGATATCCTGTGGCTATCAATCTCCAGCTAAAAGAACACTGTTTACGATAGAGCACAGCAGAATACTTAAAAGATTGAGGCATATTTTGAATGTGGCCTGAGGAGATCATCAGAATATTGTAAACTTGTATCTGAAAGATACACTGATTGAACAATGCCACAACAGATAGCTGCTGTGCGTGAGAAGGCTTGGGTGCGTATCCCACCTTTATATCTTGCACAGTATGGAGGGTGAAGGAGTATCCAACATACTCAAATTACTTCCCAGAAATGGCAGATTTCTTTCCCAAACTTTCTGTTTCTGAAGTTGTCAAACAATTGTGTCACGGTCATTGCATGGTTGTAATTTACCTTTCTGTTCTTCTGGGCTTATATTTGAAGGAAGAAATTGCAATAAATATTACTAGTAAGGCTGAGATTCTTTTGTAGTGGTACCAGTCAAGGCAGGTGGAGGGACTGTTCATAGGAGACTTACATTCTTATTTGCATAAATAACCCTGGATAGTACTAAAGTGTTAAATACCAATTTAAATTTGTGCATCAAATTGATACAACACAGCATCACAGTTGGCTTAACTTATTTTGAATCTGGCTGCTTATTTTTCTGAGAACTGTGTGACAAGAAACACGAAACTCAGCCCGTAGGCATTGCATTGCCCTATTTCCATGACTCTAAAAAGTGCAAATTTTACACTTCTAGATGAAAATCTTATTTTTAATGTTGTTAAAACTAATAACCAGGCAATTGGAACAAAAGGGTTTTATATTATTTGCACTGAATTAAATATTTAATGGCAGGTCATTATATAACACTGGTTTTGAGATGAATTGCATTCAGGAATACTGATACAGTCAGGCATTTTGATCCCTCCTGTTTTCTCTTTTTAAGTCTTTTAATCATCTGGATTCAGTTTTTGTAAGAAGTTTATAAAGAAACAAAGTGAAGGCAAGGGAGATTTAAATGTTTGCTTTCATGTGGTAATTAAATCGGAAAAGTAAATGTTTCTTTGTAAGTACTTTTTGTATATAATAATAGGGTTTCTCACATGTTTTAGACCTGTGTATATACATGATACCATGGTACTTGAAAATGTCTGTGATACAGTTTTTTGGATGTCATTTAGCAAATGACAGATTGTTTAGCATCTTCCATTTAAATTAAGTATAGAAATATTGTAGAGGCTTTTTATATATATACAAAGTTTGCAAGAGAATCCCCTATTTCATCAGTGCTTCATAAACCAGTTGCATGAGAGATGAAGATTATATGTTGTACTTCATTCTCTTAATGTGGTTTCTAATAAATGTATACATCCAAGAAAAGATAATACAGAATTTTAGAAAAGAAAGTATAGAATCCTTCAGTGGCAGCCTTCCAGAAAATATATTTATTCTATGAAAGGGATTCTACAGTTCTGGCAAGCTAAGTGTCAGTGTTTGTTCCTGTCCACATTAACACCCAAGTTATATTTAGCAGAGCTGGTCCAACTTTGTATTTTTCTGTGAAATTGTCAGTTTTTCCAGTTGGCTGTAGGTATTTTCTAGGAAATCTGATGCTGCCTTTGCTGCCTAGGTGTCCTTTTCGGCTGTGAGCTTTCAGAAAATTAATTTCAGGATTGCATGTATTTGAATTTGCAGGATGAGGAAGTTTCTGGTTTTGGTAGTTGTCATTAAAGTGGAATGGATTTGTCATCAAGGAGTATATGTTTGTTTTTGAGATTGTAATCTTACAAGCTTAAGGTTTAGCTTTATGTCTCCGCTAGGAAATAACTGAATTATAGAAAATTCACAGAGATCTATATCCCAGCCTTTCTCTTAATGGTATGGGGAGGGTGTTCGCGCATTGCTGAATCAGGTTCTTTTTGACAATGGAAAGAGGGTTTTTCCTAAATGTAGATATTAATCCAAAACTCAAAAATAAAAAATTCTAGGGGTTGTCTAGCTCAGTGCTGGTTACCTGTAGATAATTCAGCATGTGCAGAATTTCTAGTTTTAGAATTTGACTCCTTTTTAATGATATATTAAGTTTAATGACAAAAACAAAATTTAATTTAGAAAACTGAGCTTGATTAACTTCAGAAGAGGAATCCTGACAAACCTGAGATTAAGATGCAGAAGTTTCAACTTTTAGACTTGTAGTTTGTTCTTTTACTCTATATTCCATGTTTCGGGCTGACTTTGTTTACGTGTATGCGTAATTGTAAATATAAGCAGGTGAATATTTCTGTCAGGCCAGTGAGTCTGTTCATATTCACATGCTTGAAAGATTGAGGCAGCTAAGAGGTGGGAGTGCGTCTCTTCCCTTCTTTCCACCCTGCACTCCAAATATTGGAAGCTATATAAAGATAGATGTTTAGATCACATATGTCTAAACCTACAAGATTACATAGGGTTTGCCTCTATATAAAGTACAGAGTATCTGCATTGAAAAATGCAATTTTCTTTTCTTTTTTTTTTTAGAAAATCCATGACCACAAATTCTTTTCCATAGCAACTTTCCATCAAATAAACAGCCTGCTCTTCCTCATCCCAAACCAAAACAAACTTAACATGGCCTATTAATTTAGGCAGTTTTCCCATGAAAAGTATATACCAGGTCTCTGCCACAAGCATTTATAGTCTGCCAGGTCACAAAACCAAAACATTTCCTGCTCCCCCCACACCCCCAGAAAAGCCCCACTCAAACCCCTTTGTGCATAAAATAGGAACAGACAGGTTTTTTAAAGTATTGTGATTTTGCAGTGATAAATTTAGTGATAGTTTTCCTGTTTAACTGTTGCATTTAAATTTTAAAGAGTGAGAGTTTGAGTCTTTTGTAGCCTGTCTTCTGTTTGTTGTTGTTCGTTTTATTTGATCATCTCACTGAACTGTGCGTCGTAATAAACTGATGTGCGTACTAACAATGAGCATAGCTGTATTCGGTAGGAGGCAACACTGGCAAGCAGCTATGAATTTCAGCACAATGCAAAATGGAGGTATTACTTATTTGAGCAAGTTTTTACAGCTAAATTCTTTATTATAGAATACTTTTAAAATATAAATTTACATGGTTTATACTGCTGAGCATGCACAAATTGTGTATGAACAGAGCAGGGAAAAAAATTGCTAAGTATCCTGCAGGAAACCAGTATCAAGTTTACTGATAACAGTGTTGACTGTAGTCATGGACAGCCTAATCACTGCAGCCCAGAGCTGACAACTCAAATGAAATCTTTGCTGCCTATTTTAAAAGGAAACTGAACTGGCACAATATGTGGCTAATTTTCCCTTTTCCCTTTTCCATCTGTTTCCATATACCTGTTAGAACAGATAATTGTTTTGGCTGTGATTTCCCAATACACTGAGATCTGCCAAGCTGTGCCCTTGTTGTAATGCAATGTATTTCATGTGCTGTGTTGACACTGATGATTCTAGTACAAAAGTACAGTGGTGAATATAAACAGATCTATGTTAATTTAAGGTCTGGTAGAAACACATGACAAGGGAATCAATGCTTCTGAAGTGGAAAAGGACAGATATGCTGGTGTCAGAAATTTTATTTTCAAGGTTTCAAGATGATACCCTTTGGGTTTGCTTTTTTGAAACTGGAAGCTAGCACATGCATCCTATCTTCTTTTTGTTGCGAATGTTGCACCTTTCAGATCATTACAGTAGTACCCCTTTCACTCAAGTAAATATTGCATGGCTGAAATGGCTTGCAAGCATTGTACATACAACAGAGTAGAGAATTGGGGACCAAGGTTTAATTGCTGCTTCTTTATGCAATTTAATTAGCAGTTACAGAGTTTCTGCTATGTGGATCCTAGAGTTTTTAAGACTCAAGTGCAAAATCAGTACCTTTCTATTAGAGTGACACACTTTTGAATTCACCTGATACCAACCAAGAGAGAGCATTATGATTTAGTCTGCCTAAAAATAGGCTGTCAGACCTCCCTCCGTAACTTCCCCGTCATGTTTGTAACTTCCTTTTGAGCACTAGCATATCTTTTAGAAATATGTTGTCATGGTTCAAAAACTTTGGTGATGAGAAATATTGCAAATCAAATATCCCGGCAGCTAATCAGTTTCACTTGAAAAATATGTCTGTTTTCTTTAGTCTGCCTAAAATTAAATTGTTTTGTACATAGTTGTAGTTCTCTTAAAGTGGCATGTTTTGAAAATTGGACTTACTCATTTTCCAGATGTCTCCAGAGCCATGTTCGTTTCTTTATTGAAGTTGTAGTAAGTTTTTTGGGAGAGTACATTTAACATCTCGCTAAGTCAGAAGTTTGGGGGCATTTACATATTTCTAAGTTGTTTTTATGCCAATTTGGGGGGAAAGTTAAAGATAGTCTTGATTCTTCAGTTCATTCAGTTATTTTTAAATAATGAAGAAATATAATTGCCATAGCAGGATTGTTATCAGAGGTAACAACAAAACTACTGAAAGGTCAAGAGAAGCGTTCTTTACATAACTTTCCCTTTCCTAGTGTGTGAAATTTACACCAGCTTTTCTTTGTTAGGCTTGGTGGGCTAGGTCTGCTTGTCTACTCCAGCTCCCTCACGCTTTTCCAGGGTATTTCCACAAAAATATGCTTGGTCAGCTTTCAGAAGGAGTCTGGAGCTCCCCAGTACCCACAGCTGTTCTCTCAGAAGGAGGAGAAGCTTTGAAAACATACCAGGTCTGTGAATTAGGAAGAGAGGATGTTGGATGGAAGAGTTTGGGAAAAGTTGTTGTCTCTTTTCAGTGCACATTAACAGTTTAGGTTTAGTGGTTTAGGTTGAAAGTTGTATTGCAAGGGTTTCAATAAACTATTAGTTATGTGCTCTCTTTCAGTATTTCCAGACATTCAGGCCTATGAAAGTCCTCTGATGCAAATCCCTGATCTTTCTTTTTTCTTGTATATATGGAGGAAGAGATTGGAGTGATGGTAGTAAAATGGATGGACATCTGAATCATGAGTTGTGAGGGAAAGCGCAGTGTCTGCTTTTCCAATTGTAATTTTTAAACTCTATGTTACTTTAGATAATAGTTTCAGATTCTTGATTTTTTTTTTAATTCTTTTTCTACAGTGTCTGGACCCCATGGTAGGGATCTGCCTGTCAGAGCTGCATGTCTTAAAAACTGAAAGAGTAAATGAAAAAGGCAGTCTCTTAAACAGTACTTGAAATTTGTTTTCATTACGTAAGTGTTACAGGTTTGTTTTAGGAAGATGAAAGGAAAGTATGGATTCTTGAATACGCTTGTAAATTTAGATAGTCGACCTGCTAAGCTGACGTTCTTTTCACACTAGATGTCAGTGTTAACATACCTGTTCTGTAATCTCAGGTGTAGTCATTCTGTTGTCATTATGGATATACCTATGTTTAATAACTTCAGTTAAAACTTATGGTCAGAATTTCAAGATGGTAACTTGGGTGTTTATGGTGTTTATGTAGACCTTTAATTGGTGGTCATCTGTAATTTTTTTCTTGTAAAACTTGTATTCTTTTTGCCCTGTATTGCACCAAGCAAACACAGGAGAACTAGGTTGATCTTTGCTAAAATATCTTTCAGATACTCAAATTTCTCTTTCATCTTTGTTTGAACAAGATAGGCTTGAAAACATGAATGGTCAAAATGGTAAATGGATGTTAACTACATCACTCAAAATTAAATCCTTTGGGACATTGTACTTGGTTTTTCATCCTCTCAAACTGTAAATGATTAGTCAGCTAGCAGTAATTTGTAAGACTGCTAGTGAGGTCCTTTGTTAATGTGTCACTTGAAGATGTTCTGAGACACTCAAAGGTATATGGCCATTTGTCTTGTTTGTTTTGGCTTACAAAAATTGCTTGTGTTTAAACTGGGGCTTTTTAATGGTGATGTTAGTGTAGACATCCTGGTGTTGAAGTTGGCCTTGTCTAGCACAGGAAGTATGTTCACTGTTTTCTGCCTGTGGTTATAACAGTGACCTCAATGAAGGTACTATCGTTAGTAATAATGAATGGCGTGGTGCCATGAGTAAACTAAACAACATTATTTTTATGTTTTATGTTTCTATAGTATCTATTTTTCTGTTACTGTATAAACTAATTATCACTGACTTAAATCCTTTTTAGTTTTTTTTTCTTTTAGGATTTTAGCTGTTAGTAGATTTGTTACTCTTTTTCATTAGTGCACCCAAGAAATCAGAAATACTTCCTTTGCTATCAAAAGACAGGAGCTGCCAGATGTTGTCCTTCAACATACTTAGTAGTTTTGGGACCTTGAACCCAAAGCAAGCAGTGTTTAGGTTCAGGGCCCAAGTTTTATTGGAATATAAGCACAAACTGTTTTCAGGTAATTTCTGAAAGTTTTAGTGCAACAGCATACATACCTGGAACCCAAATTTATTGGTGCTGTTTTCTTAAAATGAGAAATAGCATGCTTCTAAAATAACACATTTGGCTTCTATGGAATAAGTTTTCATTAGTGGCTGAGAATCTCAATCAGTTGCTGCTGGGCTTGGCGGGTTGACTCAGGCCCCATTCCTCTAGCTAAGGAACTCTGTTGTCGCAGAGATGAGCTGCGTGCGGGTGGGAATACTGTGGAAATACACCCTGTTTAGAGTTTGTGTGTGCCAGTATACAAATTCAGACGTGCACAGTTAGCTTCCCATTTTGGATATATAAGGAAGAGAAGTATTGACCATACAATTAGTAATGTGTTATGTATTTCATACAAAGTTTTAAAGGCAGCACATCAGAGTTTGATCATGTAATTTCTGTTTTATTTTTGAATATAGCTGTAATGCGGCCGAAAGAGCTCATTTTTCTAGAGTGGTAAAGCAAAGCTACAGTTTTCAAATTCCTCTTTTAATTTTAGATAGCTGCATGTCTGCAGAAGTTGTTGCCGCTGTTGATGTGAACACTCTTGCCAATGAGATTTATAAACACAACTTTCCCAGCACACCATTATGGGCAAAAACAATTGAGGTGAGTAATGAATGTTTTTTCTCCTCTAGTCTGGCATCTCTAGAAGTAAGTTGTCTCTTCAGCTGCTTACTGCATTAGTAACAAGGAGAAACAAAATACATAATTTATGGCATTAGGAAGATAGCAGCCTTACAGTAACTTTGATTTCTTGCACTGTGGCTGCTTTTTGAGGTAGAGGCATATTCACACTGGGATCTTCTCCTGAAAATCTTGATTACTGCATCAGGAGAGGTTATGTGAATGTCAAGAAGAATGCTTATCAGCTCTAAAGGAATGACGAAAATCATGTTTTTAGATTAAAAAAATATTTTCATGTATTTAAAAAGAATTTAATTAAATCAGTAGGAGGCATGCCTTCCTTCTGCAATTATAGTTGATCTCAGTAAAGCACAGGAAAATATACTGGATGGGACAATCTTGCATTTTTTGTGGACTTGGAAGATCAAATGTTTTAGTAATTCTGTCCCTTGTCCAAATTATTTGAAAAAGAACTTGGTAAAATTGGCCCCTATTTTAATAACCCATTAGAGCGGCAATCTAGTCATGGTTTTCCTTGGTGCAGTTATAAGTTACTGCATACTTTATAATCTCCTTTTACGGTTTTACGACATGACAGTAAAAGATACTGAATTTCTTTTAAGATACCAGCTTAAGTAAGAATTAAGTAGGTGGCTAAAGGTTAGCTGCTTATTCAGCACTTAGTAATAACAGACTAACTGAAGATAGCTTAGTAACAGTCACCTATATGTCATTATAACAGATAAGAGCAGATTGCAGTCAGTAAGACCTTTAAATGTATTAAAAAAAAAATAGCAGCTTTTGTCTTGTTTCTGTGGACAGTTATGTTACATTTTGCTATATAGATATAGCAGAAATACCTAAACATGTAAAGGAGTGATTTCTTTGTCTAGCTCGTAGTTACTTGATCATTAGCTTTCTCATCTCCTATTGGCCCCTTAATATGTGACCCTCTGGTGTTGCTTAAACTTTAAGATAGAGGAACTTTTATATCTATAATTAGTTTGTACCACAGACCTTATTCTTTCTTTTTTGAACAGAAATGCTTTTGCATTGCTTTGTGAGATTTTTACTCTAATGAGTACATAGGAGTTCACTACAATGTTCCATGAAAAGTTTAAGAGTTAAAATCCATCTGTCTAAGGTTAACTGTTACATAAGACATAACACATACCATATACATAATTTTCTGTGTGTTATTTATTGTGTTCATGGTGAATTACAGGTCATGGATTATTATCTAAATGTTTCTGATATCTCAAAACTACCACTAAGCAAACAATTTTAATCTATTCCTTTAAAATATATGTATGCGTGTGTGTGTGTGTTTTCTTTATTTTCCAGTGGGAAATAAATCTTACCATAAAGTTAGGAAAAATACCCTGAATTTATTTCGTATGTAATGTGTTTTTCTAAAATTTGTCTGCAACCTCCGTATACTGTTGTGAAAAAGTCCTGTTTCTTTTTGCCAAAGCTCACAATAAAATTACCACAATTTTGCTTCACAAGTCAGTTCACAGAAAACCTGCACACAAAGACTGCAAAACAAAAACAACTGTATCTTCATTCATATTAAAAGAGAATTTGTTTGAGGCTCTGTTCTTTTAAGGTCTTCTGAAAAAAATCTTATGTTTTCACTTATTTAGATTTTAAGTACTTTCCAGGTGTGTAAATGCTTAATCTCTGCATTGCTTTGCTGTAGCTGGGGTAGAAATAGGATACAATGCTGAGGATAACTTCTTGGTTGTTGGATTCATAGAGGGACAGATCGGACCAAAAGCACTGACTGAAAGAGTGCGTCATGGCATTATTTGGTATGGTAGCCTAGGAGCTGTGATGCTGTTTTGAGGCTTATCTGCATTTACATGGTCTGGGTGGGGAAGTCTCCTCAGCTTTCATGAAGATCTCCTCAGCAAAGCCCTTTTATTCGGTCTTTGATCAAAGACCCACAATTTGGACCTGTATAAAAAATTATCATGCTTTTTTCGGATCAGCTTAACACTTGAGCCATTTTTCTGTTCAGATGTTTTGTCGTTTGAGAAGATCTAACGTTTTTTCACCTGTTTTTGGTATTTTAATAATTTTTGAGGTAAAAAGACTTAATGCCTGAATAATGACACTTTATTCGGCAGATGGATGGGGAGAAATCACTAGTCAATATTTTGATGTGATCTTTTGAAAGAACCACGAACTACCACCTCTTTTCTGAAAGAGTGATTAGATAAAACAAGATTGTGTATGGATACTGAAACGATCAGTGGTTTTGATTCATTGTCAAAGTAGTTAATGCATATCTGCATTCTGTGGTTTGCCAAGCGTTAGGGAAGAATGAAGGTATTAAGTCAAATGGGAGATTAAGGATTTTTTTACTAGATGGATCATATAGTGGAAGTAATGGGATAATTTGGTTTTAAAGAAGAATTAGAAGTATAGTACAATTTACAACCCCCAAATTTCTTTTCTTTCCCCCCTTATTCAGGGCATAACACTGAAAGAATTTGACAGATTATCTTTTGATATGATTTTGATGAGTCCTCCCTGTCAGCCATTTACAAGGTAGGTATAGCACCTTTGGAGAAAAGTGCTGTGGTTACAACATGTTAGAGTGGAACTGTTTTCAAGAGTGAAACTATGCGGTTCATCTCTGTATCTTTGTCTTTACAAGTAAGAATGTTGTGGCCCTATTGACCATGAGGTTTACTGAAGTGGAAGAAATGTAACAATTTGAATTTTAATTAATGATCGTCCTTTTTTAATGCATATTTTAAGTCAATTAAAATGAATTAAGCTTATCACAGCCTCTAATTTATACTTAGTATTGCTTCTCTACCAGTAAAATTCAAAGATTTTTCCCTTTATGTGTGCTTTCTTTCCCTTTAATTATCAACCTGATCTTTCACTGGGATAACTCCAGAAGGAGAATTGGAATTCCTCAGTTTTATATGTGACTAAGAATGGAGTGTGTTCTTATTTGTACATTGAAAATTGCACATGTGTACAAATAGTTAATTCTGAAGAATATTCCTATTTTAGCCTAGATTAAGAGGATCAGAGTCTGGATATACACATAGGTTATGTTTTCTAAATTTTATATATATCATGACTTTGAAATAATTTTGTGGATGATGGAGACATCTTTGCTGATTAAGAACTGACCTTACTGGGTTCTTATTTCCCAGATAAGTTTTAAGGTCATATGTTTTGACAGCAGTGATCCCTAATAGATCAGTAGATCATGCAGAGTAGCAGCTTCATGAAGAGTTCTGTAGATGCTGGTGGAACTGCTTGTGTGAAAAAGTGTAACTCACAGGAATACTGTAAGATCATAAGAAATCCCTCTGAAGAGATGCTGATCTTTAAAAATGTGTTTGTGTGAAACGTGATGTATATAGGAGTCCCTCCTTCATTTTTTTTCCTAATATGATGAGAAGAAAACTGTGCTTGAGTAATCAATTTAGAGACATGCCAGTACTCTTCTACCAGGGCTTTATTCTTTTTAAGACCTGATACAAATATAAGTTAGAGGAACACAGGCCTGAAGTAACTAAGTCACATGAGCTGCCCAGCTTAGTGTTATGAATTTGGTCACGTAAGCAAAGTTATTCACAAAGGGCTAAATCCTGCAAAATTTGGGTAGTAAGGCTTTAATTCATAGAAATCATCAAATATATTCAATGTAAAATAGCTGGGTATTCCCAGGGACTTCAGTGAGTTTTCGTGTGCATTCAGAAGCATCAAGGGTTTTGCTGGATAAGACCAGAACACTCAGCACTTTGCAGACTGGCGAGTGAGTTTCATTACTGAATGCTGTCAATTCTAACCTCAATTTGAGCTGATGGATTTCAGGGCAGACTTTCATTTCTTAGAGCACTCCTTAGGACGCTGCTCCCGTGAGCAGGTCCTCCTATCTGGACATGATGCCTATGCAGAACCCCTTTCAAAACTCAAAGTAAAAAGCATCAGCATTCTGTAGAAAAATGAAAGTCAGATAACGGTCTACTCCAAGTAACACACAGGTGTTTCTGTATTCTTTCTCAGAACTGGTCTGCAAGGTGATGTATCTGATCCACGGACAAAGAGTTTTCTCTATATCCTTGATATTCTCCCAAGGTATAAATTAACTTCTATACTAGTAATATGGTGTTAATCATTTATTTGCACATGATCATATGTAACTTGTCTTTTACTAACACCATTATCATGTAATTATTGTATATGTCTTCCTTGTGTGGTTTTCTTTTTATTGTATATCTGTTTAAACTGTGAATAAATGAAAAAGGTTGGATATTGTTTATTTTCAGTTATATTCAGTTCAACATAAAACTTCCACTGACTTTATTTAGAAGCAGGAGTAGGTAATAAACATTCTGCTAATGAGCATCATGGAAACATGAAAATAGTTAGAAATGTCAAGTAAAATGCTTTGATTCAATATTTAGTCATCTTTGAATAGGTAACATTTGAAAGGGTTTGATTAAATCTCTTATTGACTCCAAAATGCAATACATCTTCCTTTTCCTTCCCTTCTTTCTGAGTTTCTATTCTGTCTCTTTGGTGCTGCTTCTAGATATCTTGGGGCAGATTGTGTATTTTCTGTAGTACAATCGCTCGAGTAGTAATATTAAAAATTTCAAATAGGACTGAACTGTCTGAACAGTGCTCTTCTCTTTGTGTTCATCTACCATTTTTGTCTGCCAGAAGCTCCAGTTCATAATAAAATAGCCATAATCATTGGTATTATTCATGCAGTCCCTTTTGAAATAGTGAATCCAAACAAAGTCTTCATCGCTCACCTAAATTGTTCTTATTGAGAGTGTTAAAAATCAGCTCCAAGTAATGCTTGCAGTCTCTTTTGGGAAGAGATACATAGCACTGTGAGCACCCTTTCTTGGGGAGTGGAGCAAGTGATTGCTCGTTGAGACTGACATGCAGAAATCTCTGCTCCTGGACTGAGATGTCCATTGGGCACCAATTGGCATTAGCCTGGGAATTTGCATCAGTTACAGTCCACCAGACATTTCCATTCTGTCAGTCCTCATGCTGGAGACTGAAACAGCTGCTATCCATGTATCCTTTGTCAGTTAATCTTACTCTCAGAGTTGGAGGAGGAGGAAGAGAGGTCTTGCTGCCTCATGTTTTTTTTTTTCCCCCCTACAAATTCTTTTTGCACAGAAAGAAACCAGTACCATCAACAGACTTCCTCTCAAACTGCTGTTAGCACTAGGAGAGGAGGGTCTTCACCCTCCTTCCAGAAACAGCTTTGCTGCAGCCAGCAGCATTAGTTGGACGCCCTCCTTTCGCTTGTCAATAAGAGATGGAGAACATAGACACAAGTGAGTGATTTGACTGAGATGACCCAAGAAATCTGTGGCGGAGAACACAAGAAATCCATTTTACTAGATTCTATAGCCCAATGAATTAGACAAATAATAGATATAAAGAAAGATTATTATTACTCCCCCTTTTTTGTTAGAGACAGAAAAAATAGGGAGATAGGTAGCTTTCCAGAAGCTGCAAAGGATATTTTTGTTTGAACAAGGAACATAGCTCACACCTTCTGACTGACCTTTCAGAATGTTAAATTAAAAACAGCAGATAGTCTGTAAGTTAATCATTTGTCAGAATATTAGCATCTTCCTTATCCTTAAGGGAATCCTGACCTCAGTATTCCTCTCCATTAAGCCGAGGCACAGTTAAGAGGATGGCTGTTTTGGGGACACTCTTGTGCACTAATGTGGAAATGGTGCTTCCTGGTTGCTGTGGGCTTAGCTGGATAAAGGGCCGAAGCTTTCCCTTCTCGAAACCAAAGCTTTAGACACTGCAGGGCATGCGTTCTTCATCATGACGATGCAGAGGAGCTGGGCTCGTCTGTGACGCTTTATCTCAGCACCCCATGAGGCACTCCTGACATCCCTTATCTCCTTTGGGCAGGTCGTTTCTGTGAAGAAACAGTTTCTGTAAGCAGGCTGCAATATGTTCAAGATGGTGGTTTCTGCGGTTTCCCAGTTCCAATGGATTTATGTTTTACTGAGATAGTGTTTGTGTATGTTTTGGAAATGACATCTTTGCCAGACATTGACTGTGGAGTATTTCAGACCAAAAAAGGGAAATTCTGAATATAGGAATTATCACTTCACGTTCTAAATTGGAGCGGCATGCATACAATTTGTGGAAACTATAAAATAATTTCCCATCCCTTGGGTGTTCCTACCTTATGTTCAGCCTTTATAATGAAATGTAGCTTAAATGAGTCTCAAAGATAGCCTGAGAAGGATAACATTAAAGGCAAGGAGAGGACAAGTTCAGGGCCTGGGAATGCTTGGGAAGCCCTTTGATGCCTCCAGCCAGTGAATATAAAGTCTGACCCAAATGGTCTGGATACTATCTGTTTATTGTGCCCAAGCCATAACCCAGTGAAATCTAATGCTAAAACATCAAAGTTTGCCAGTTTTACAGACATAATGTTAAAACCTGCCAAGGACTTAACACATCCTCTTTGTGCAGTGATTATTTTCCTTGTCACCTGTTGATTCTGTACCAGCTCTTGCATTTCAGCCTATGCTCTGGATTCCTTACTTTAGAAATAAGCTTCATAGCAGGTGATGGTGATGTTGTTTGGGGGTAAGCATACCAACAGGTATATTCTCCATTCTTCTACAGGGAGTCTGGCTGCTTCTTCCTTTTCCAGTTCACTCTTATTTTTAGTATTTTTACATTTTACTTTGTATCTTGTACATTTCCCAATTTCTTGTGAAATGCTTTGGTTCTTTAATTCTTCTTGTGAATTTCTTTAATTGATGGAAATTAAGAATGTGATAAAATAAATTCTGCTGTGATTTACATTAGTGCAAGTCTGAAGTCACTTACTGACTTTATTTAAGGCGGTAATGCCTCTTTCTGGCAGCATTAGTATTCTGTTCCCATACAGTGTTTTTAGATCCCATGTGTGGCACACAGACTATGTCTCTGTTAGCCTTACTAGAATATTAATCAGTACAGAGAATATTCCTAAACACTTGAATCTGAATCATCTCTGCTTTTAAATTGTTAGAATGGTCCCTGGCACAGTTTTGGCATGTTCCTTTCTCCAGAGATTTAATATGCTGATTCTGGAATGAACCTATTTCCAGATTTCTGCACTGATGCTGCTAAACCTCAGGAGCCTCCTTCCCCTCTCCCCTCAAAATGAAAAAGTTAATTATATAAAATTGAGAATATCTGCAGTTTGAGCTCTGAAAATGTATTATTTCTCAAAACAAAGCAATTAAATGAATACTGATTCTGATATTACATTACTAAAGTTGATGTCATATTTTGACATTGATTTCAGGTTTATGCACTTAAAAAAAATTTTTTTTCCTGTTCCGTGGATGAATGGTGATATTTTTCCCCCTGACAATTATCTTGCCTATTGCAAACTCAGTCTTTTGAGTAATAATATTATGCTTTAGGAAATGAACAGTGGTAAACATTTTCAAAAATACGTGCATGTGGTAGAGATAGGGTATTAACTACTCTCTCTGAAATTTGCATCAAAAAAGCATCAAAAGCAGTTTGATTTTTTTTTTTTGAGTTACCAACAGTCCACATTTCTAATAAGGTTGGGCATTGCTTGATCTTGGCAACCTTTAAAACTAAGGTATGTTTGTTAAGGATTGCCATTTGCCACTAACATGGCATGGAAATATTTTTATCTTTCTTACAGCTAAACAAATCTGTCTGGTAATACATAATGTAGTTTACACCTAGCTCCTCTGGTCTGTTTTTCTTCTTGTAGGCTCCAGAAGCTTCCGAAATACATACTCTTAGAAAATGTTAAAGGATTTGAATCTTCTTCTGCAAGGTAAAGTCTAACTTATTTTATTAGTTATTATTAGTTTTTAATAAAGGACATTTTCTTTAAGAGGTGAAAGCAGGATTTTTATTTGCTAGAATTTAAGTTAAGAAAGTATAGGGTGAGATGGGGACAGTGAACAGCCATGGGTTAAAAATACTTTTTTAAATTTAGGAATGAAAATCTCAGGATTTAAAAGGAACTGGCTGAAAGATTATTTCTCTAAGCAGCTAAGATAAAATATGTTATAACTTGAACAAGTTAACTCCGTTGTTCATCTTCCATGATCTTGTGTCTTTTAGAAAGGGAGAGTTTTCATTTTCAAAGAAAATAATAGTGTGTGTAGCACTTAGGCTTTGGGGTTTTTGTGCATGACAGGAACTCCTGATCTCTTGTGTTGAGATAAGAGTGGATTGTACTGGCTTTGTTCAGTACCTTTGTTGATTAGATTATAACTGGTTCAGTGTTGGCATCAAATGGTCCAGAGAGATGGTATGAAAACGGTATATAACTTTTGTTTGAAATACAAAAGAGGAAAGCTGGCGATAAGGTTAGCTAATGACAGCAGGAGCATTCTCCTCACTTGTGGGCAAAGCAGGAGAGAGGGGGTTGTAGTTCCCTTTTTCACTTCTTGGAGGAAGTTTGGAGTAGGATCTCTTCTCAGCACTCCTTAAAGTACCAAGAGAGGGGCCAGCCTGCGTATCATTGCGCTCCTTAATGAGTATGATGGGCAGCTGGGAGGCATGTCCAGCTCTCTAGCTGGTTAAAGTGTGCATGGCCTCTGTGAACACACACTGGAGATTCAAACTACTGCTGTAGTCCCTAAGATTCCCTGAGATTTGCTTTGCTGGCCAGTGTTTGAAACAATGTGTAGCTCAGAAAACGCAGCAGACAAAATTCTTGCTTTCCCTTATGACACCTGTCAGAGTCAGGTACAGGTCATAGCTCTTAGTTTTTATATAGTTGTAGCTTGCTACAGTCTGCGTAGAATAGTAAAGCCAAGTCTTACTAGGCAGGCTTTCATTTCAGTGGATTTCCCCTTGTTTATAGAGTACAGTCCTGCCTCACTTTTATTATCAAAGCTACCAATTTTTGTCATTCTTTGAATTACCACTTTTATTAGGCTTGGCTGATGCCAAGTACATTGAACAGAGGGAAGTAGTGGGCTACCTGTAGCGGTTTTAATCTCTTATTTTATAGTTCACAATGTAGAGAATGTCTTGCTCTCTGGTTATTTTCCTTGCTGACGCACTGTAAGTACTCTTCTAGAGATGGGTTATTTTTTGAAGGGGTGTTTCCTCCAAAGTAGTTATGGGATACCTGTGAATGTGTGTTAGCCATTCTTGGCTACAGTAACACCATATGAACATAGGAAGTTGTCTCCTCAGACGCAGAAATGGATGACTTCATATCTGTAATTCTCTGGTTCTTTCAGTGAATCTGATGAATGTCTTAGTACTTAAGGTATTGCATTTCATGTGTTTTTATTTAGGATGAAAAAGGGCCTAAAGGGTATATAAGTGCTTATGAGAGGAGTAATTGCTTTTTGATTCTTCTCACTGCCAGAAATGAACTTTTGCAAACACTAGAAACATGTGGATTTAAATATCAAGAATTTCTCTTGTCTCCAACCTGTGTGAGTACTAATATCATTTTAACTTTTCAAACTGTACTGAGCCTAGGGACATTTGAAAATGATTTACTGTATTGGAAAGCAGAGCAATGCCCAGTACTGAAGATAGTCTTCTGAATAAGAGAGCCATCTGGCATGGCTTCTGATATTGCCATAATCATGCTGCTGGTTACTGTTGAGGTCCCAATCCCGTATTGCTTTGCTACGATTGTTATTTTTTAAATAGGCATGAATTTACAGTATGACCAGGAAGGTAGCTTTCCCAACAGGAGCCTCATGACTTCAGAAGTGCTGATGCCCATGATTTTTCCAACGCAGAAAACCCGACTGTGTTATCTGTGGGAGGAGGGGCTCTGTTTGTATGCTTCCCTGGCAACTGCAAAAAGAATTAAGGGAGAGTTCAGATTGTGTAAGACTAAATGGATTTGATGGAGTGCTATATCTATTTGAGAGAAGCTTATAAAGAGTAGATTGAAAATCAGTTGTGGTACATTTGTTTCGTTGTTAGATGTTTTATATAGTTCCATGTTTAATATGGCAATGAAACACCTTTTTGCTTTTTTGTTGAAAACAGTTAGTGTCTGTCCCAAGAAATTGTGATGATAATGTCATTTTTCTTCTTACCTCACATAAAAAGTTTGTTTACATTTCTGTTCATTTACAGAGAAAGACAAAACCATGAAGAAACAAATATTTGCTTGTTTGTTTGCTTGAGGATCCTTAGTCATGGAAGTTACATTCATGGGTTCAGTACAAGGGCTTAGATATTATCAATTAATTTTGATAGGTTCAAAATGGCAAGATATATTAGTGTGGCAGTTTTATTACTGTAAATAATGGTATATAATTTTTATGACAATATAGATCACTTCTGTTCTTTTTATCACATGAACTAAAGGCTTGTGGATTTTGCTTACAGCTTGGCATTCCTAATTCTAGGCTGCGATATTTTCTAATTGCAAAGCTTCACCCAACACCATTTTCCTTTCAAGCTCTTGGTGAGGTGAGTCTGATTTCTACTAGTTGAACTGGCTTTGTTTTATGAAGATTGAGGGTTAAATTTTCAGTTTAGTGGTGTGGGGGAGAATGGCTAGAGGGATAAGGGGTATTAACAGAAAAGTTATAATCTGCCTTTTTTTTTTTTTTTTTTTTTTGCCATGGATGCTGTGTCTTCTAAGGACTGAAATGCCTGCCAGTGGCTTAGATAGCTTAAAGCAATTTGGGGAAGTTTTTGGAGGCCATTAGCAGGCTAGAAAACAATGCATTTTGCTGCCTTTTTCACAACCTTGGAAATGTCTTTTTGTAAGAGTGATTATTTTCAATCATTGCAATCATCAGCAAATCTTGATGCCAAGATCTTTTGAAATCTTCATAAAAGTAATAGAGTTACTTGCTTTATTCTGAGCATCTCTGAAGGAATTCTTATTGCAGATTCTGCAGTTGAGTTGTTTATTGCAGTATCAAACGCAGTTCTTTAATTTTTCTCACAATTTGTTGCTACTTAGATATTGACAAGGTTCCCAGATCAAGATCTAAAAGACTTAATCAAGGACAAAGTTGCTGACAAACTGGCTGAAGCTAGTTCTTCCTTGCTTTCTAAAGAGAAGAATTTGGATTCAAGCATTGGTCCTGATTGCAGCAGCAAGAAGAACGTACCAAAAGGGGCCTTTCTTTTTAAGCTTGAAACAGCAGAAGAAATGGAAAGGAAGCATAGTCAGGACAATGATTCCTCTATTCAAATGCTGAAGGATTTCCTGGAAGAGGATAATGAAGAAATGAGTCAGTATTTGTTACCACCAAAGTCCTTATTGCGCTATGCTTTTTTGTTAGACATTGTTAAACCCACCTGCCGGAGATCCACATGCTTCACAAAAGGGTAAGTTACAAAGAAAATCTATTGCTGAATCCTGTTCTGAAACTTGTGTTTTTACTTGCATACTTTAAAAACAAGGAGAGCCTTTTCTTCAGAAAGACAGGCCCCTCTGAAAAAAAAAAATTTCTCTAATCTAGCGTGCTTCCTCATCCACTAGAATGCCAGCATGAGAATCTGTCTGGCAGAACATCATATGCCCACTCCAAAAAAGCATTCACAAAAGACAGTGCCATTTGTTGTTGACCTTCACAGAAGCTTAATTACCCCTGCGGAAATATGGTTCCAGTAGATTGGTGTAGTACTGATTCATTAATGAATTTCTTTATATTGCTCACTGAAGTTATAAGTGTTACATATGACAGATCCATTCCTCATTAAAACTGTCTCCACTGTGCATTTTATTGATTTCTTGGATTTTTCAGCTTTGTAGGTCGGAACAGCTGTGGATGGGCCATCTGTCATAAAACCGGTTAGGTGTCTGCATTGCAAATCATATTTGTTGGGGCAAAACATCCAGTGCTTTTATGTCTCGTAGTTGTCTCATTTGTACATCGGAATTTTAAAGCTGACTGTCTGAGATCAAGGGTCAGGAGCTTTTCAGCTAAATGCATTCGTATTGCAGAATGCCAGTTGGAGCCTGGAAGTTTGTAGGAAATGTTGATATCGGTGAATTTTTCAATTTAGACAATTTTTTGGAATTCTCAAGAAGTTTCAACAAAATGGCTTTTAGTTGAGGACTTAAAGTTAATTACAACAGGTTGTTTTCTTTTATTAGTAGAAATTAAAATGGCAGACAGAATTCCCATAGATTTTGCAATTTCAACATTTTGATGATATAAAGGCTGAGGAAAAAATCAAAATTTCAAAATTTCTGGAGCAGGAAAGCCCTTCCTTCCCCCAGCTCTGATTAACATCAGCCTTTTCTGCACTCACTGTTTTGAGTTGTGGGGGAGTCAGCATCTTGTAGGATCTATTTCTTAACTAAAATAGTCAAATAAAAACCTTAGGCCAGAATGATCCCTTGTGTAGCTCATATATTTGTCATACGTGTCATCAAAAATAAATTGTCCACTTGTGGTTCCACTCGAATACGTCATGATATTTTGTGGTCATGTTTATCAAATCCACACTGAAAGAGACTCCTGAGTTGGAAATAGGAAGTCTTTGTATATAGTGGTGGGAAATCTGGCCTTGAACGTGACTGTTATCCTTATGCTGATTTAGAAGGACTCAGGCCAGATACTTGCAGTAGTTCTTCTTGGCTCAGAATGTAAGAATCTGAGCTACTGTCTTTGTTCCCTTTTTTATGAGCCTTTTGGAAGGAAGATTGCCAACATGATCCTCAATGTGGTCGTATCATTTACAGCTCTGCATTACAGACTGATTATAATTACATTTCAGGCTTCATCCAAGTCAGTTTCTCAGACCAAGAATAAGTTGCTGCTGGATCTATTCTAGGAGTTGTTTTTATCTTTCCCTGAGGCACGTTTGGGAAACAGACCCTGAACGGAGCAGAGCAGTACTCTGAGTAGTACAGAGAATCCCTTTGCTGAGATGTCTGTGTGGTGTCTTACTTACGCGAGTCATGCTGATCACCAGCACCGAGAATGAGGAACGTTTTTTTTTCCTCACTTGTGACTGGTCTTCAGAGATTTCCAGTAAGGTTCGTGTGCTAAGGATAATGTGGGTATGTTGCATCCATTGCTGTTGCTATTTCAGGAGCCTCAAGCACGTATAGTGTATGACCCTTCTGTTTTCTGCCTGTATCATACCAGTACGTTTTCTGAGGATTGAAATGCTTTGGTGCAGCATAGGGCAAAATGCAATGGCCTGTGATATGTGGGGGATCAAGCAGGTGACCTTGTGATCCCTTCTGACCATAGACACCAAGACAATTTGCATAGGGTTGCTGAGTTCCTTGAGAATACAGATGCCACAGTTTCTCTTAGGAGCATCGTTTGTGGTGGCTGAAGTTGTGAGAGAGGCAACTGGCCACTTTAACAAACAGAGCAAATGAAAAGTGTTTCTTCAGATATGATTCTACTGGATCTGCTTGTAAATTCTTGATGAGCTGTTGACCAGAGAAGCAATACCTTCTAAAACAGTGTAAAATTAGTTACAGAAACTATAACATTGTGGAAATCATCTTTTTATTGGACATAATGCAGGACACAGTGTATCTAGAAATGATATATTACGTATGTGAAACTAAGAATTTTTTTAAAAGCTTGCAGAAATAAAGAAAAAAAATCTTGAGTCAGGTAAAAATTTAAAAGACTGCAATTTCTTTCTTTATTATAACTGGTAATGAAATATCCAAAAATCAATGGATCATTTCTTACTTTGGCAAAACTTCCCATATTTCATTACGTTCTGAATCTGTTAGGAATATTAATTTTTTCTGAAGTCAGCAGCTGCAATAATAATTAATTAAAATCCAGTTAACACTGGATATCTGCCCATATTTATGTAAAAAAAACCCAAAACACTCCCACTATTTATTTATAAAAACGTTAGTATGGTGATCTTCATTTTTAACTGTGTTACATTATCTTTCTACACCAAATGGAATTTTTTGTGGGCGGTTCCATACTCTAGTGCCAGTTATTTAGAGTGGAACATTTTATATAACATGGATCCCAGGGAAAAGTTCCCTTTTTCCCCAGTAAAGGGAATAAAATACTAGTTTGAAATTTATCCTCATTTATTTATTTTGCTTCAGATACATTAATCTGAAATACAAGATCAGATACTGTAAGAAGAATATGAAAATTCCTCACTGCCCCATGTGTTACATTGTAAAACCTGGTATTAGGGAATTTTCAGAATGCATCTAACCAATTAAATATTATGTATTTACAACACAGTTCAATTTCATGTGGTTTTTAAACTGTATTAGTGTTTAGGCCCTTTTTTTCTGATGCTAAATAAGATTTGCATATGCTTTATTTAAAAAATGTGAGTTGGTCTCACTGATATCGGAAGAACTACTCATAAACTTTTCTAACTGGAGAAGAAATTCTCAAGCTTGAGCCCTGGTGGGTCTTTGCATCTCTACTAAAGGGAGAATATTCATTTCTTCATTGTGGGGTTAGAAAAGCTTGAAAGAAAAATTGTACCAAATGTGTTGGTGTAGAATGAGCCCCAAATGAATTAAAAGACCCTTGACAGCTGTCTACAGATATGAAGAGAAAAATAGGGAATAGTATCTGTTAATGGTAGGTGCAAAGCACTGCCATCTGATGCAGATGTTCTGAAGTTCTTCCACTGTGCAAAAACTGTCTCTTTCCCTGTCTCAGTCTCTTTCAGTTCAGGACATTCATATGCTATTGTTGTTTAGATCAGCAGAACATGTTTCTGAAAGCCCAGCAAGTACATAATTAAATTTAAATGATAGCCTTGGAGAGACTATAGAGTAAACATGTAGTTATGTAATCAACCACAAAGGATCTAAAAAAGCTATCAGACGGTTTTATAATGTCAGTTTACTTACTATTTAGTCAGATTTCTTTTTTCTTGCTAGCTGCTCTGCACAGAAGCCTGACCAATCTCCCTTTCCTTCCTTTTCTGGAAAATCTGCAAACAACCAAAAGTTAAATCTGACTGAATTGCTTTGTTCCTAATGGAATGATATAAAACCTGTAGGCTCACACTAATGGTCCTGTCCTCCTCTAAATATGGAGAGTCAGTTTGAACATCTAGGACCGTTTTGCCTTTAGCAGTATAAAATCGGTGAGTGTAATGTAGATGGCCCTTTCTGACGATGCTTTGCTTGAATTCCTTGGCCAGTTGCCTTGTATAAGGCATTAGCTTGGATAAACCCTTATGCACTGATTGCAGACTCATCCCCAGGGATTATGTTCAAAGACTGAACTGCACTTCCAGGTTTAGCATTGTTAATAACAAAGACTTTTGTTTTATCACAGCAAATGAACTTCATTAAGCTCCCTGCATCTTTGCAGTTGTCAGGATTTTGAAGTCCAATGAAGATTTTCACTTAAGATTTTTATTGTTCTTGTTAAGGTATGGACACTATGTAGAAGGCACAGGCTCAGTTCTTCAGACAGCAGTAGATATACAGGTAAGAATGTCTAGACTAACATATGAGAATGATTTGTTTTAAACCTTGTTTCATCTGTCTTCTGCTTTGCTATTCTGAATTTATTATAACAAAAATGCTTTTAAAGCTACATTTTATGGCAGCTGAGTTCCCAAACAACAGTTTATTTAAATCAAGATTATAGGTGTGCCTCTATCTGGGGAGAATACAAATTGCTATTATTTTATTAGCCATAGTGTCACGCAGAGACTTCACAGGAGTATGTGAAAATGTTAAAATGGACTAATTCTGTGGATAACTTAGGTTACCGTGTTGCGATTCTCCAGCCTTATTTTGTACACTGATGATCCAGCAGGCATGTCAAATGTTTAAAATGTTTGAATAGAAAAAGTATTTTCTATTAAAAGTGGTCTTTGGACATTGGGAAAGGTAAAAAAAAAATATATATATATATATATATATATATATATATGGGTGAATCATTATTCAAAGATATTTTTCACAAAGTATATTCTGTACACAAGCATATTCTCCTGCACTTCTGTGCCATTTACTAGTATTACATGGCATTTCTAGGCATATGAGGAATGCAACATTGGAATTCAGAATAATCTCAGTGCGAATGTATTAAAACAGCTGCATCCATACAGCGTAATTTTTGTAGATGGTCAGGCTATTGAGTCATTCTTCTTATTCTGTCATTAACGAATGTTTGTAGTTCTTTGATTGCCTCATTGAGTATTGGTATGGCTTGTAACTGAAGGAAGAAATGATGGATTCCCACATCGCAACATTGGTTTCTTTCTTGTAAATGCATGTGTTGAGATGTTGGCTGAAAAAATATAACACCAATCATAATTTCAAACAAAACATGCTATTATCTTTGGCACTGTGATAATCAAAGAGATAATCTGTTATGATGTGAGTTTTACAGCATAATTTTACATGCTGTGTTTGCATCAATGATATCTATTTGTTGTTTTGGATATTTTTCATAGCTTGAATCAGTGTTTAAATGCATTGAGATGATGCCAGAAGAAGAGAAGCTTATGAAACTGTCAACATTAAAACTGAGGTACTTTACCCCAAGAGAAATAGCAAATCTCCATGGATTCCCTCCAGAATTTGGTATGTGCTTGCAAAGTGCCTATTTCTACTTCGTTTTTATGAAATGCCGACTTATTTTTTTGATGGGGAGTAATCCATGCTTTTTGTTCTGCAGTTGTTTTCATACCGCTTTATTTTAATGATTAGTTCTTATTACTTGGCTAACATTTCTCTGAATTTCCATTAGTTTTTTCACAGTTTATAAAAACTAATCTCTGTGGTTAAGTTTACTTTCATAAATTAGAAAAAAAGTTTTGGAATGAGAAATGCTGTATTACTGAATGGCAATGAAGGAAGACCTTTGTTTAAAGTTGAAACTATTTACGCAACAGACAGGATTACCAACAACTGTAGTAAGTCAACATATCCTGCTGATTTAGGAGGTCTGTTATTGGTTCTCAGTGTCTGAACTGCTTACTTTTTCTCTTCTACACATTTGCAGCTGCTGACAGAGAGGGAATTTCACAAGATACAGATGCGTCTTTGTTCAGGAGTAGCCAAACTCTTCAGTTAATGATTTGTTAAGGCCTCTATTTTCTAGAAAAGGCAATACTAGTTGTTGGTCTAATAAGGTGAGGTACTTAATTTTCTAACTATTTTTGTGGAGGAGAGTGAGTCAAGGAGCAAGACTATGCAATACCATTACACTGCATACAGGTCAGCTAGAATTAAGTCCGCAACAAATTCACCAGAATTCTTCTTCCCCTTCTATAAATAAAGAAAGGCAAGAAAGCATAGATGTTACTACCTGCTAAGGAGCCTGGCCTGCTGCCATCCTGTGAGCTTAATTGATTATTTCTCAGCAATACCAGCCTCCATAGAATCAGATGTCAGTGACCTTGAGTAATTTGTTACATTTTCCTTTGAATTCCTCTGTGACTTAGAGTTTTGAAGAGGACTAATAGTTTGTATATATTTTTCTTTTGCGGTTTTATTTTGTTTTCTCATTTACATTACAAATTATTACATTTAAAGAACAGTATCAAGGTTGCTAAGTCAAACATTCAGAGTAGCCAGAACTAAGCTTGCTTGTATAACAGTATTTGTAGTGTGTGCTACGTTGAGTTACATGCCCGTATGCAGTTTTTTTCGTAGCCTGCCTTCTTTAATAGACTTCTTTTTGCAGACAGCCTTTGTCTTAGCACAGCTCTCTTCCATATTGACTTAGGCTAACGTAAAGAAGGCTAACAAGCTAAACAGGGCTGCATATTGAATTACTGTTCAGTGTGTGGTTTTCTCATCATTCAACATGCATCCTCTGTGTTATTAAAAGAAGTTTATCATGCTACCAGGCTGCCTTTTGAACACAGAATTGTCCATTTCTTTTTTAAATATGGTGTTTATTATAATAGCTGGTGTTTTCCAGACATTAAATCTGTCTTTACAATACCAATGAGCCATGTGGTAGGGTTAATGCTACTTACATTTTACAGAGGGAGAACTGAGGCAAGGAGAAATTTATGTTTGGAAGACACGATTAATTTAGGGTGACCAGCTTGTGAAGCCTGACCATTACTATTTCAGAGTGGCTGGAATGATACAATGCTTCCTCTGCTCAGAGCTCATCTTCAGGGGCAGTTGTGAGCTTCAATACTTATATGAAAAAGAACTGAACTCTCACAATAAGTCAAGATTCAATTCTTACACAAAAAAGAACTGAACTCTCACAACAAGTCAAGCTTCTAAATATGAGGAGCTTCCAGTCACCATCTATGAAGCTCTCATTTAACGAAGTTGTCTTCTATCACCTAGGAACTGTGCAGTAGTGTCAGGGACAGATTCCAATTCTGAAAGGGCAGTACCCTTCTGCCTTAATAGTGAGACCTTCTTCACAATTCTTGCAGTTTCCTGCTTTGCTATACTACACTTCCAACTTCCACAGCAAATGAAACCAGCCTTTCTCATCCAGCAGTTTCCCCTGTCATATACTCCTGATTCATATGCAGAGTAAGTCTTTCCCAGTACACTGAGTCACAAGCCTGACATTTCTTTCCTCTGTGTTTGAATCTAGAAGTTTCCCAGTGTGTGCTTGCAGGGAGTGTTACTCACCTCTAGGTGATTAGAATCTCTTGGGAATTTAGCTGCTATAATCTGAGTTTCTTCTGAGTATTTGCAAGGTATGTTTTTTTCCAAAGGCTTGTAACTTGCTATATTTACAGCTACAGCAAAGCGTGTATTCCTGACAGCATTTCTCCCATGTTAAATTTCAAGTCATTGTTGTGAAATGTGGAGTTTTCAAAGGAAAATGTGCTATAATTTCTCTACTCTTATATTCTGTAGTGACAGCACCATTTGGGCTGAAATTTTTAACGAAAATCCTTAAGATATACCCACTGCGAATGTGTTGGCCCAAAAAACTAAAGAATGAGAAAACTGTAAGCTGAAAATAAGCCTTAAGTGAAGAGAATGTTGGGAAGCAGATGCTGTTGCGAGCTACAGCTACAATTAACAAAAGAAACACAGTTGTGTTTAAATGGATCTGTACTGTAACCCCTTCCTACACAGGAGATCCAGAGTTACAGTCATTGTTCTTTCTTAACATTAACAGATTTATTTGTGCTTTTAACATCTGAGTGTAGAAATAGTAATTGCACTGTAGGTCAATGAAATGCTTCAGTCATTTTCCTCAGTCATTATCATGGGTCCCACAGCAATATTGTTAAAAGTGAACACATGATTCTTGCGGCTGTGACTTGTTTTCATTAGAGTGACATCAGGATGATGTTCCTTTTCCATTTTTCCTATTAGTAATGTATGTATGTTACTGAGAAACAAACAGCAGCCTAGTGGAAAGCCAGCACTCTTTGGTAGTGGGCATTGCTAGACGGCAACATCGTCAAGTAGCATGTATGACCTAAATGATATGGAGAGAGTTCAGAACTGTGCAGCTTGTACCCATGTACTATGAGTTGTTAAATCTGTCGTCCTGATGTAGCCTACTCTTGAGCCAAGAAGAGAGGAAGCGCAAGATAATGTTAACAGGCAGATGGAGGGGGCTTGGCATAAAGGAAACAGTGAGTCCTGAAAATAAATCCAGGCTTACAGCTGCCAAGAGGCGGTAGGAGCAACTCTGGAATTTTCACTGTTTAGATATGCTTATTGGGCTATAAATGTGTATGTGTTTGTGTATAAATGCACGATCATTTTTATATACTCTTTTAAAATTTGTAAATTCAGAGCCTTATCCAGTGGCTTAAGTGAAAACTTCAACTGAGGAAGTTTGTGTGGGAATTTAAGTGATTGTACCAAAGAGAGAAGAATGGGTGCCCAAATTTGAGTGCCAGGAAGCTGGGCAGAATGGTTGGAACTGGCAAAAGATGTGTTTACCAAAGTAGTCCACGTTCAAGGCATTAATAACTGGCAGAGAAGGATGGAACAACTCCTCCCAGACACCTCCTCCTCAGCTTCCCACCCTTGGCTCGGCTGCTGTCCAGCCACGTTCTCTCCGGAGCCCTCTCTGGAAGAGGGTTTCACTGATGTGCTGTGAAAACTTCAGAACATGTATATCACTATTGCATGCTCATCATGTGTATGCTTCAAAGCTAATCTGGGTGCTGATGACCTCAGGGTCAAAGTTAGGTGTTTTTTCTTAGGGTACGATCAAATAATTGAATGTGATCGAGTTTCAGCAGCTTAGCAAATGACATGAACAGTTGAATCACTGCTGCTGTTCATCTTTCACTCAAGTTAAAGCAAATGCACTTTAGCTCACAGCTAGAGTGAGCTGAGAGTGTGAGCCAGGACAGTTATAGTTGACCAGCTGGTTGTGGTAACTTGATTCTCAGCACCTCTCTCACCTCTGATTGTGCATTCAATACACAGTGCAGACCTTTTACTACACCTGAACCTTCTGGGCCTCCTTTCTTTCTGCCAGTCCTTGCTCTTCTAATGTGAAGGACATTTTTGATGCTGTCTATATTTCTGAGCGCATTCCACAGGGTCAGTGTTAAATTACATGGAAAATTGTTCAGCTGCTTGATCACTCACTGCAGTAAGCCTTGCTCACAGCCCAGTTTGTACTGGTGGTGTATTGTGCTGTCAGACTGGTTTGATTTGCCTTAACTGGTGAGAGGAGCTCAGATTAGAAGTAAAATAAAAAGGTTGTCAAGAGAAGCAGTTCAGTACAGCTGCAGAATCTGTGTATTTTCTTTCTGCCGATGGCCACATTCCTCTTTGGATCTTCTGCTGATAGTCTGTAGAGTAGCGGTTGTGCAGTGTTTTAGGTACTGCTACCCCTCCCTGAGATGGTTGCCCTTCACCAAGAACACTGGACTTTTTGAGCTATATGAAGAGAAGCTAGATTAGCATTAGTTACAGAGTAAGGCAGTGTTTGAAAGCTACTTGTTAAATCTTAGAAATGGCTGTACTGCTAATGGAATAACCAGTCCAAATCCAGTGAACTGGTTGGGAATTATTTTTGTGACTTCGTGAATTTTAGGGGAGAGTGTGTGGGGGAAACCTATACATAAGCTGCAGTCTATGATAACTGTATTAAGAATTGTTCATTAAAAACAGCAGTAGACCAAAAGCTAGGAACAAACCCAGACTAATGGCACTGAACTATGTGTTTCTGTTTTAGGCTTCCCTGACAAAGTAACAATAAAGCAATGCTACCGTCTTTTGGGAAACAGCCTCAATGTACACGTGGTGGCAAAATTGATCTCCTTTCTACTTGGATAATTTGGAACCTGAATCTGATGAGTATGACTGATGACAGAAAATACTTTTATCTTTAAGAGAAAGCTGATAGCAGCTGAACAAAAATCATAGCTAACAAAAATATCTGTCCAGGTATTTTACTGAACAGTTCTCATGTATTTTTAATATTGTATTGTATTTATGGTGGATTTGCACTGTACAAATGTTTTACTTAAATGGATGTTTCCAGAAATTAATTGCTTTATTTAAATGTTCTTCTTAGTTTGCAAAATGAAAAATAGGAGCATTTACACATTCCTCAATGAAAATGGGTAAAACTTTTGTATTTTATCTTAAAACTATCTTCTCAATGCAGTATAAAAAAGGCTGTAAACTTCAAGGCTGTTTTAATTAAGTGCAGAGACCAAGTTCTACATGTAACATGTCTTCTTCATCTGTAAATATACGTGATCCATTCTTAAAAGATTTACTGTATGTAATCTGAAATTCTGATGCGTTTTTGTAGCTAATGAAACTATTAAATGCAGTATTTTGTATATGAATTTTAAGGAGACACAGTATCATCCTTAGTTTATGTTTGTCTGATCCTCTCTAGATATTTGTAGGTTTCTGGAACCCAGCTGTGTCTGTCTGGAGGAGTTTGTTTCAGGGCAACTGAATAAAAATATTTCAAGGTTATCACAACTCTGACAATAACTTGGCTGTTTCTGTTCTGTCTTAAATTATGCAGGATGAGATCACTGGTCCTTACCAAAGCCCTACACAATACAAGACATAAAAAGATTTTAAAACTCCGTGTCTAGCCAAGGAAGGGTTTTTATGGCATGAGAACTGGAGAAAAACTATATGGTTGTTTTCTAAGACAAAACTTGAGACTACTGCTAGGGTAAGGAGTGAATGTTGGGATGAGGCCACTGCCTATGGCCACTCAGAGTGCAACACGTGTACACCATCTCATAGAGCTGGACTAAAAAATTTGTTTATCATCAGGTCTTGTAAGTTCAGGGTCCTGTAGCAGCAGAGAAAATTATGGAAAAACAGAATGTCTTCTGAAGAAGTATGTGTTTAGTTTGTTACTTTTGGTACAGATAACGCCATACTGGTATCTAGAGAAAAGCCAGGTTGAGAGAGGAAAAGGCGAGATGATACTTAGTAAACAACCAACAGAGAACTGGTATGTCACATGACTGGAGGATTTCTCAGATTGATCATAGTTCCTGTGCACCAAAACAGCAAGTTGTCAAAGCCACCAACCTGGAAAAAGACTGATTTTTCTGTGGGAAAGACCTAGTCACAGTTATGGTGTATTGCATCCAGGCTTGATAACGCAGTAGCTACTAAAGACTAGAGAACAGAGGTGCTATAGAGATACCTCAGCTATTCTGTTCTGCTGTAGTCCTCCTGAAAGAGGAAATGAATGTGGTAGGTATCACCTTATACTGTACTTTATCTTATGCTGACTTCTTGTTTATTTCTTCTTCAGTCTTAATGTGCATGCTGCTTCTGGACTATTAAATCAGGAAAAGCTTGGGCTGAGCTACTTCAGCCTGTCTTGTTCTCCAGGAGCATTTTGACCCCTTGGGGTGTTCCATCTACAAAAGAGAAATGGAAGTAGATTCTCCTGAAAGAGCTCTGGACTGGGCTGTTTTATCTTAGAGTAAGATGAGTTCTGGAGCTTCTCTTTACACAGTTTCTTGTAGCAGTGTAATAGCAAAAAAGAGTAATAATTTTAGGTTATACCTACTACTACACTTTGCAAAGAGCAAGTGTGTTTTGGACTATGTTATGAACTACAGTTTGTTGTCTGTTTACATGGTGGTTATTATTTGAATTTGTCAGCAGATCAATAACCAGTGGCTACATAGTCTTGTTCTTGGAGATACATGCTAATGGGAGGATCTGTTCCTCTCTAAAGTGATCTAAACAGTCAAACTGAAACAAAGGAAATCATAATTTATGTACAAAATTCTTTAGTGTTTAAATGATATTTTAATGGTTTGTATGCCATTCATAAGCAAGCTGTATTAAAGTGTAATTTGAAAGTTACCTAGCTGCATGTAAAACTATGATATAGCAATACAGTCTGTTACATGTTGTCAATGATTTTTTAATTTAATATGACTGCGAAGACTGAAATTTGTTTACTAATCAGATCTGTTTCCAAAGCAGATAATATTTTGAAAGGATAGATTTCAGAGTTGTAAATACATCTTTGTGTATTTTACCCCTACTAGTCCTGGAAAACCAGTGCAGCTAAATTGAGTGAACTGCTTCCTATCCCATCTATTTGTCATTAATAGACTTGTTTACGGAGCTCTGCTGAATTGCACCTGCTTGACCTCACTTGATGATCATGTTGCTTCCCTTTTCTCAAGCAGTCTCCTAATAATAAGTGCTTTGCAGCCCACATCTGTGCAGTACTTTGCAACTTCACCTTAAGCATTTTAACAGCAATGAAATGTGATTACAAGAGCAGCTGAAAGGTAAATGAGTGAAATCTGGAGGACAGCTCTGGAATTGGGAGGAGATATCTAGAATATGATTTTTGCTTTCACAGCTCAGTTATTCTACACATGTGAAATATATCTTCTTATCTGAGTGAAATGATATGGACAAATTCCCCCAAGCTTAAGAATCTCCATTGAGGAAAAAGATGTCATATTTAGGGGTGTCATATTTATGCAGTCACTTGTAGAGTGTGGCAATTGCCTTAGAGAATGTTTTACCTACATAAGCTTGTTTTTATCTGAGTTAATCCAGGATTTCCCTATACTGATGAAGAAACCTATGTAACAGTGAAGTTATTGAAATATCTTTTGTTTAAAGCAGTGGTTTTGAATCTTTTTTGGAAGATGAACTTAATATTTTCCAGTGGAGGTACGTCCTTCCACATAGTGAACGTAAGGCTCCTGCTAGTAGGCTTGTCTCACCTTTGCTCAGCTCCTTAGAAGGAGTATAAGGATTGCCAGGAATCTGTGTAGTACAAGCTGAAAAAACATTGCTCTGTAGTAATACTGTCATATGTCTAAAATTTTGTCATGGATATGTCCATTGTGTTCTCTGAAGAGAGATCTCAGTAGTGATGGTTGAACTGAAATCTAAACGGTCCAATATTTTGATGACTGTATTCTGTGGTAGCAATTGTAGCAAATTTCTAAAACAAATAGAAAATTCAAGTATTTGTTGCATCTCAGGGACGTACTATTAATTCTCAGGTCACCCTGTGTTTTCTCTGTTCTATTTGCTTGCTATTCACACTGAAGTTTAATGTTCCATTGACTTTGTGTAAATACTGAATTGTATTTCTCTTCTTTTATAAATTTTTATAAAGTGAAAATGCATTAGAAATTTAGTATATTTTGCCTCTTAGATACTTGAAACCACTTACGTGCTCTGTGGTTTTTTTTCTGTATGGTGTTTAAAGAATACACTATATTAATAAATATATATAGTGTATAAAGTAGAAGTGGTTAAGGAAGTATCCTAGGAAGAATAATGCCAGAGTATAAGAAACTAGGCATGTAGCCAAAAATGAATTCCAGTGAGTGTCCTTGTTTTTGCCTGTGCAGACATGGGTGTTCTGGTGTTATAAGCTTCATTAATGGAAACATATGCTCAATTAGTAGCAGCTTGCTTGAATAAGTAACTGATATCCAAGAGAGCATGGAAAACTAAACAATGAATACTGATAACTTGTCAATTTAAATGTTATTGTGAATACCATGAAGAGATTTGTGTTATTTTTATGTTTATTTGATTACTGGGGTTGAGAAAAAGAAATATATGACATTCGATCACCAGACAGCCATGCTCTTTTTGACAGTGGGAGGAAGCACATGTCCCAGTACATGGACAAAACGTCTTTTCATGGAGATCTGATGAAGCAAGAAGCAGAGTTGGAGGGGCTAAAATTTACTGGAATACACCACTTCTAGTGAGACAGGGCTGTTGGAAGGAATTTCAGGGATTCTCTGAGTGGGTGCTCAGGTTGGGCACCCTTCACAGAGGGCTGTTACTAAATCTCAGAGAACTGCCACAAAGAAGTCCCTAAAAGCTCCTCCATTTGGGAGTTGCTCTCTCTCTAAACACAGGAATACATCCTGAAATCCCATCTTCATTGAGCACATGATTGTTTTGCGCCTTGGTCCATGCACTGGGCTGATGCAACTCTACCACAATTTTAAAGTAAGGTACAACCTGGCATTTGGAAGCAAAACCCATTGATGGTTCAAACATATGTTCTCACAACTGAAGAGTAATAAGTAGGTTTGATGAGTTCTTATGTTTGCCCTGTATATACTTAAAAAAAAAAATACTTAATTCCATTTTGTTTATAAATGTTACACTTAATAAAAATGGGATTTTACCCAGAATTAATATTTCTGCATTGCATTTCAACTGTATATCTATCTTACTTATGATAGGGCATTATTCATTACGCATGCTTTGTAAGGTGAAGCATGGGAAGAGTTTGGGAGAAGACTGGATGAGTTCATGGAAGAAAAATCCTTTGAGGAGTACTGAATAGGTAGAATTCTGGCTGAAGAAGTCCACAAGCTACAGATAGATGGAGGCCAAGAGAATATTTAGGAGAGGTATTGTATGTGCTTGCTCTTTTGTGTACCCTTCCTTCCCTGACCATCTGCTTTGGCTACTGTTCCAGACAGCATACTGACCTAGACAGATCTTGTAACCCAGTATGACTACTCTTACTTTCTTATATTTGTATTGTGACAGAATGCTGATATTTGTGATCACAATATCAATACATGGCAAATGATTCATGCGCTTGCAGTGTACAGCTCAGATCTAAGCTTTTCAATAAAGTGAACAGAACAGAACAAATTTGAGAGAGGTTGTGCAGCCAGGTCCATTAATAGCTTTAGGGTTATCAGTGGAGAAGGGCAACTATGCAAATGGCAGTCTCTAAAAATAACTCCAGCATACGTTAAAACAATTCGAATATGCTGAAAGGACTGGAATAATCAATAGGAAAGAATGTAGCCAATGTTACTGACTGGAAACTTTATCATGAACCTAATTTCAAAAAAGAATGAAACAGAATGGAAAACAGGAGGCATCAAACTGATAGTTTGTAAAAGCAGCACACATAGGAAGTAAAATCAGAAAGACAGAGCAACCAAAATGTAAGTCTTCTGGCTAAAGAAAAAAACCTATATATTATAAATGCCTCCACTGTGGTAAAGAAGTCAAGGGTGAATTAGGATAATAGATAAATTCCAGCTAACTAAACCAAAAGCCATCTCTTTATTATTTACAATTAAAAAGTGAAAACTTAGATTTTCTGGCCAGTTGGTTTAACTTCATCATCAGACAAATTATTAACTTCATTACCTAGTAGTTGTGTTGAAGGAGCAAAATCTTAAGCAGGTACAAAAAGGCAGAATGCTGAGAAGTAAAAGAAATCCATAAAGAGTGTCATGGGAAATAGAGCCTTGCAGAGGAAGGTGCTGCAGCCATAAAACTTTCTAGACACACAGAAGGAGGAAGTGGTGATGAATGGTTATAGGTAAAGGACAGAAAAAGGAACAAGTTGGAGGGAGGCGTTAGAAAAAGCTGCCTGTTCCACTACCAAATTTCATATTGGAATTATTACACATTCAGGAAGGGATTTTAATACTTCCATTTGATGTTAAGTGGAATTACTTAAGTGCCTAAATCGGACAAAACCATCTAAAACTACTTTCGACCTTTGATGTCTTTGGGCACCTACCTCTTCACCAGAGAACTAACCATTCCAATGATAGGTTTTTCACAGAATCACCCCCATTTCAGCTGAGGTAAACTGTGGTGTAATCCTCCATCTATGGCCCAATTTCAGTTTAGTGTTCAGTCCTCTCAGAGCTGCAGGGAACACACTGAAAGCAATGGATTCAATACTAAGCATTGTTTACACCAGCAATTTGCACATTTCAGTCATGTAGGTAGCAATACTTCTTTATATGACTGTGGTGTGTCACTTTTGAACATTGGAATATTATTCAAAAGAGAAAGGATGAAAGAGAATCCAGGGAAGTGAAGATGGAAATACTGGGAGATGTGACCTCAACCAAGGGGAAACTCAGGTAAATATGCACTACTTGGGAACAAACTAGCAACATGACTGAGTCTTTAATTATTTGCACATATTTGAGTCATAACATTGAATAGCAGAGATCTTTTTTACATATATAAAACAAAGTAAAGGGTTACATGTTAGTTTTTACTCTTAAAAATTAGCTAGGTTTGGAATCCACACTAACAGTTGCACTTCCATTAAAAAATGAAGCACTGGCATAGACTTGTGTTTTTTCTGTGTCCGAGTTGACTTTCTAGGTGCAATCAATGCATGTTGAATTCTGGCCATAATCTGAATTCAACGATAGGTCTGCTACAGCGATGTCTTGCACTGTGGGCATGTATTGCTAGAGATGCAGAGACCACCATTTCATTTCACATGGCCCCATACAGAATCATAAGATGGTGGTAAATTGCAGTCACTGCTAGTACAGGATGAACTTCAACCAGAATTAGATGGAGACAAATGCTCTGTTACTTCCTGCCAAATCTGTGAACAACCTATTCTCTTCAGAGATGTTTCCTCAGCTATAATGTTGGTGAGGTAATGGAATGATCTGCCTCAGGAGGAAGTGTTCATGCCAGCTCTCCTTGTTAGAATGAACAACCGCTATTCTTATGCCAGATATTTACAGGATTTCCATTCTGTTCCTCCAGAAATGATGTCTTAATCCAGTGTATTTCAGTAAAATTAAAAGGTGTGCACCTACTTTTCTCTTTAAAATGGTTTATAGACTTCACAGCTTGGCCATCCTGAGGTGCATTCATTAAGAACAGAGCGGTAAGTTAAGTAAAATCTCAAAGGACTAATAAAATAGAAAATACTGTTCCATGCATGGTTTAGATAGATGCCCAGAGCTCTCTTTCCATCCTATAACCAGTGCAAAATCAGATTCGCTTGGCCTTCAGGTCAATTGTTTTCTAAGCTCTAAAACCTGCATGGAAAGAAGGTAAAAAGAGTTCTTTCTTCTTCCTCCTTGGTTTAGCAACATTCTCCCCAATCTCTATTGCTGGAGTTAGTTAGCTGGAAAGAAGAGCTTCATTCAAAGACTTATAGGCAGCAGAGAGGGTCAATGCATACTCAGTATACAGAAGAAATGAATACAAAAAAGGAAGGATTTTTTTTGGATCACAACCAAAGTCCAGGCCAAAAACTGTCAATGTGAGGGACTTTGTGAAAGTCAGTCCTTAAAGTATGCATACATTCAATCAGTCTGCTAGGAACTGCAGGTATAGTTAGCCTGTAGCTTCTTCAAGTTGACAGCAACACAGTTATAAAAACTGAATAGACTGACAAAAAGCAAAACAAACCCAGATAGATATCAATACAGACATGAAGAATATTAATGGGCATGGACAATACAAGTATATGCAGATGCAGAAGGTGTCCCATTGACCAGAGACATCAGTAATTCATCTATGCTCTCCTGTTCTGGAACAGAGGTTTCAGAACAAAGAGAGGAATACGTGATAAAAAATGTGTGGGGACAGATCCTCAGTTGGTGTGAAATATCATAGCTCATTTGGATTGAATGGAATGAAAGTTTTCACCAACTGAGTGTGCAACTCTATTTTCTTGTAAACACCATCCCTTATGGTGGTGAAAGATAGCACATGGGATTTCCTGCTCATTCTCCTCTCCAGTCAGGCAGCAATACCTGGTGGACTCAATATCCTGGAGGTCACAGGCCGCTGCAGAGCAGGGGATATTGCTGCCAGCCAGAGAACTGAGCTGCTGCTACAGCACCAGTGGGTGGAGGCATATGGGAAGGACTGTGCCCTGTGGCTTCAGGGGAAGCTTCCCCCCTGCCCTTCCAGATCTCTAGGCAACAGCACTAACTGTTGAGTTCTGCATCACAGTCTGCTTGAGCACAAGGAACACTGTCAGCAGACCATCACTGTACTGAATTATGAGACAGGTTTTAAAAACATAGATAATAAAGTAATAGAAGCTAGTTTCTCATGCAAACCAGAGAAAACAGTGGTAGTGGTGGGATGCTGCTGTGCATGCGATCAGTTCTCAGATTGCAGGAAGGCTTTGACCTCATAGCATTTCTGTCTGTGAAAGCTGTAGAATTCATTCAACACCCCAGCTTCAAGGCATGTCCCAGATATCTGCAGGCAGAACTTCCCTGTCAGATGAAAAGTGGAAAACCACAAGTGCAAACTGGAGCAGAAAGGAAGGCTGGGTAAGGATAGCAAGTGCAGAAGGCTTGGCTACCTCTACAACAGTCTGTGGGTTACAGGATCAGTGAATGGTGACTACCATTACCTTCTAGCAATGGCAGCTACAACTGTTTCTTCTCTGCTCTTCTCAGCAGAGTTCTGAAATGTGAGCAACCTGAAGGAGTTATCCATTAAACAGAAAGGAAAGAAATGAATAGTGGTGGGACTGAGCATTCAGGTAGCTCCTAGCATGAAGGTGGAAAAGAAGATACACAAAACATCTGTAAGAGAGGAAAGGAAAGCACAGCGAGACCTTTTTTGGGGGAATACAGGAACTCTGGCAAAAGCAAAAGATGGAGTAGCAGGAATTGTCACATAAAGCTGACTTTCTAGGTGGAGAATGAGACTGCAGAGACCCTGACACATAGTAGTGGACACAAGCGAACATGGAGTCTGTGGTCCAGTGGGAAAATTGGGAACTGTAGTCAGAGTGGAAGAAAGAGAAGGTCAAGGTCTGATGGGTGAGTAGAGAATTCCTGACGAAGAATAGGACATGGACCCTGCCACAGCTGCCCGCAGCAGCAGACTGAGTCTTAGGCACAAGTAGCCCCAGGGGCTGACTGACATTTATGACTGGGGCTACTGCCAGCCTGCCCTCTCTTCAACACGCATGTAAGCTGTTTCTGGGGGAGGCCACAGCTTGGAGCTCTGTTACCTTGTCTCATGCAGAGGCTACTTGGGAAGCACTCTTCCAGGCATGGCACCGCAGGGGCAGTGCATGAGGGAGCAGCGGCCATGACAGGAAATTGGAAGTGTCCTGATACGGACTCTTCTTTTGAGAAGGTGGAGGGGTGCTCCTGAAGGGTAGAGGAAAATGGGATCAAGATCCAAACATTGGCTTTCAGAACATATGAATTTGCATTTTTCAATTAACTTGGAGCCTTATGCTAATTCTTGTTTGATCTTCTGCATTGTCTGTGGCTAGCCCTGAATTTGGGAGCCCTAGTGTGTGCAATGAATATGGCCTACCCCTGTCAAACAATAAGCAGTCCACTTGCTGTGTGATCATCTCCTCAGCATCTGGAGATTGAGTCATTCTCAAGTCAGAGCAACCATATTTGGTTAAAATTGTATTTGGCTGTTGCAATTCATGGGATGCTGTGTGGTATTGCTAGCTTGTTTGTGTCATCTGTCCAATGAATTACTGGCTGGAAGCCTCTCCTTCAATACAAATATTCCTTGCCTACCACTCCAGTTTTTATATATAATTTTGGGGGTAATAATCAAAGTCTTTTATTGCTGCCAAACAATAGCTTCCTTCACCCGTGTGGTGTGGGACGCAGGCGTAGTGAGCTGTCCCCACAGTCGCCAGCTGCAGATTACAAGGTGCTCTGAGACAGGGGGGTGCTCTGCTGCACAAAGGCCAGAGAGACAATGATTAAATACAAGTAGATTTTGATGAATTATCTTTCAAAGCTCTTGAAAACAAAGGGGGAAAATGAATAATGTGTTTAATGTCTAGGTTATTTGCATACTGTAAATCTTTAAGATACCTGAGATAAAGTTTACCCATACAAGGCAAGACAGCAGAATGGGCGCCTTGTGAATAAAGAGCTGTGTGAGAGCAAAGGGCACCTGGGCTCTCAAAAGTACAGTTCAGCACGGGAGGTTTCACTTCAAACTCGGGGCTGTGGGTGGAGAGCAATGCTTTGGCCTGCTTCTGTTCCTGGGCTTTTAATTGCATTATTATTAATCTCTGGGTTGAGCTGTGAATCAAACCACTATGAAAAAGAGAGGCAGAAAAGAAACATTTATGATGAACAGTAAGTACTATTACTGGTGTCAATTGCAAACAGATTTGCTCTATGGTGGGTTTTAAGTGCTATTAATGGGAACAGAATGGCTTAAATGCGTATTTTTTTTCCATACTCCTTGACAGATATATGTAGCTAAACGATCCTTTTTTTTTTTTTTTTCCATACTACAACAGGCCTCGTTTGTCCTCTGAGCAGGGTAACTTAGTGTTCCATACTGGCTCCAGCAAAAATATTGAATTTAGAACTGGACCACTGGGGAAAATAAAAATTAATGAAGAAGACATTGCAGAGCTTTTTAGTCAGGTGATATAGTTACTTTTCCTTAATATGTTTTCATTTTCAGTCTTGTACATTAACAGTTTAATTTTCTTTAAAAATTGTCTTAGCAACTTAACAACTTTGATGTGGCTTTTATGATTTTTACTTTATATTATCTTTGTCAGCACTCTAATATGAACTCAAGCTATTAAAGACTCATAAAGTGATCATATTACATAAAGTAATTAAAAGAGTAAACTGTGTATGGAACAGAGCTCTCTGTATGTAAGTGGACTTTATGATAGTAAAGTTCAGCAAGAATCAAACTTTTCTAATCTTTCGAGAAAGCAAAGCTTGTGTCACATCATCTCGCTCTCTTTTTTAAATTTAGGTGAGACAAAATGCTGTTGATATTCAAGAACTTAAAAAAGGCATTGGTGCCTCTCAGAACGTGTCACATCAGGTTGCTTTGCTGAATTCCAAGGTGAGTCTCATGTATGCTCCATTAAAGGTCTGATTTTTCCATTCCTCAGGTTAACATATTGACCTGATTCATTTCAGTATTTCAGTATTCATTTCAGTATTCATTTTCAGTATTCATTTCAGTTCAGAGAACTGGAGCACAATCTCTATCAGCTCATGTGCATGGCCTGATTCAATATCTCTGGAGACAATGGAAATATTCCTGTAATTTGCTTAATTTCCAGGTACCAGGATTGTTCTGTTGTTCACTGTCAGCATCTCTATCCTCAAATATTTATGGAAGTGAACTCCCGCTAAATTCAGGAAATGGACCACGTATATTCTTATATGTGTTACATAGATAATCCCTTCCATAGGTGAAGTGGGCTATAGAAGTTAGCAGTGTAAAGAAAAGACCTGTGAGGTAGTTCATTCTGTTCCCTGCTACTGAAGATATTTCTCCAACAGGACTCTGAATCCTTTGCCTGACTTGGTTGCCAGTGCCTTCTGTTATAGTGTTGCCACAATTTCCTTAAAGCCTAACAGACCTCCCTTTAGAGAAACCGTCCTAATATATATCCATCATTTTCACTGATTCAGTTTTAACTTGCTATTTGTAGTTACAACCCACTGAGATATGGTGAACATTTTTTTTTGGCTTTCAGTGTACTTGTCTCAAACAGCAGGCTTTGTGTGCCCAAGCGCGCCTGAGTAATCCTGTTGGAATATTCACATTCTTAAGCACTTGAATACATCTTCACAAGACTGTCTTTGTTTTTGTAGCCAAACTCGGACATATTTAAGCTGTGATTTTCCAAAGAGCCTAACATACTGAAATCCCAGTGAATGGGGACTGATTTGAACCCTGTTGGCACCTGGTTTGACATACCAGCTATTGTATTTTCTCAAAAGAAAATACTTTGTTAGCCTATTGGCAACCATCATTCCAGCACCCCGTCAGGTCAGCACATATCTCTATGGTCACTATAATGCCAAGCACAATGTAATTTGCATTTCTGTTGCAGGTTGTGAATCTTGACATCAAACTTCAAAGCTTAGAGCAGGTGAGTAACTGGGAAACAAACTAAAGATCAAAAAAGAAAAACCCAACCCCTAGTAAATAAAGTAAAGTTACAATGATTAAATAGGTAAATGATTTCTTTCCTCTCATGCATTACTCAGGAAAACTTTTTGTGGTAACAGGAGGTTAAAAAAAAGTCAAGATTTATAGAGGAGGTGAAATGCCTTCCTACAAAATATAAACTGTGTAGGAGCCTGCATTCCTTAAAGGAAAAACAGTTGCAGAATCAAGAATAACAGCCAGATACTAAGAAAAAATAAATTTTTCCCTCACTGATCTGTCAAGATGAAGACTTGAGAATTAAAACTGGATTTTTTCATTGTACTGGAAATATCTCCTTTTCAGCTGAGCTTGTGACAAAAGCACAGCTACAGCTGCCAGTACAGGAAATCAAGAAGACAAGATAATCCTGCATCTAGAACCACAAACACTCTGCCATTGAGGAACTGTCTCTATTAATGGTTACTTCTTACAGAGCTTTCCTCTTCGCAGTGTTTGCAGTTGGCCATCCTGTGTAAAGTGAATCATATTAATCATTATTTTGTGCAGATATGAGCAAAACAGGTCAAAACCTTTGCAAACCCACCTGGCTAAAAAAGAAAATGAAAGCAAAAAACAAACAGCAAAAAAGAAAAATGAAAAAATGAAAAAAGAAAGAAAAGTTTTGTCGTGGAAATCAATGCTAATGAAACCCTACATAACCTCAAGGAACCTCATTTCCTGCTCTTTACCTGGGTTTCAGACTATCCGAAGGAAAGCGTGCAGTAGCAACCCCTGTCAGAACTCAGGGACCTGCGTAACCTTGCTGGATGGTTTCTTTTGCCTCTGTCCCAGCAACTGGCAGGTGAGTCTTTAGCTTCCTTGAATACACAATATGTATTTTGACTGTAAGCTTAATCCTGGCTTAGTGCAATTGTGGCAAAGCGTATCTTTTTAAGATTGCTCAGGACCAAGTGAGACATATTGAACAGCAAAGTAGCTGTATCAGACTCATCATTTGGTTTAAGTGCAGCACATTTTCTTCTCAAAAATATCAATATATCAAAAAACCCAAGCTCAAACCAGTGGCCAGGCCTTGCACTGTTAAACCTGGGTGTTCCGTGAAGTCAGTGATGTTGTAGCAGTTTCCACAACAGAAAATTTGTCTTTCCCTTTTGCTGAGCAGAATGAACTGAACTGCAACTTGCTCTTGATCTTATGCGAAGATATAGAAAGAATGGGGGAAAGGTAGGCTGTTTATTCAAGAAATAAAACAAATGTGGGTGTAAGTAATCAATCCCGTTCTGAGTTTTTGAAATTCAAAGACTTTAATGGCAAAGGCCTTAATGGTGCTTGAGCATGCATTTGGAGATTGAAAAGTTCTATCTTTCTCTCAAATGCGCTCAACCTGAAAGTTGTCCCAGCAAAATTTGGGTCAAAATTGCTGTGCTTTCGGTTTTAATAAAACAGCATCTTCTAAAAAAGCAGTTTGCCAGAAAGTTTTCTGAGCCATTTGCTAGGAAGTTGGAAAGTACAGGGGATGATAGTACTATGATGTCCATATGCTTTCTACAAACATCTGAAATATTTTATCCCTCGTTTGACTGATACCTAGGGTCACAAACACAGCTGAACAATAGAGTTTTGTTTTAATGTTTTATAAGGGAAACTGTGTTGATAGCAGCCCATGGTTTATATATCTTTGGAAATGATATTAAACATTAGCTTCATGGTTTGCTTCATTTCTCAGTTATTTGGAAAATAAACTGGTTTTCCATTTCGTCTTAGGGCCTGCTCTGTTCAGTGGATGTTAATGAATGCCAGATTTATGCTGGAACAGCATTAGGCTGCCAGAATGGAGCTACATGTGTGAACACACCAGGCAGCTATAGGTAACTTTTCAAAACTATACATAAAAATCCTATCTAAAATACTCTGCTATATTTATACCGACTATTGCATCTGCAGTACAAGTTCTAGGCACAATATTTATCTAATATTGATGCACTGTGATCCCTTTCAGTCTTAGAGCACAAAATTCTTAATACCTTGTACACCCAACCCTACCAGACACAGAACGCTCTCTGAAACATTTGCCTCTGAGAGGCAACACAAAAAAGAGCAGAAAGGACTAGGTTTATTAGATATCCATGCTGGGAATGGAGGCTGCAAATTGGAGCCTGGCCCAGGTGATCTTGGTCTCCACCTTAATGGAGAGCTACTGAGCCAGCATTGTGGACAAGGAGGTGAGATGCAGCATGCTGGCCTCTAACCAGCACACCCCACTGTGCTGACCCACAGCAGGATTATCATCTCTCCGTTATCACCTAGCCCTTGAGACAGATGGCAGCGAGGAGATGGTGGAGGTGAGCAGGAGCGGAGCTTTGTCCCTGGCAAAGGCTTTCAGTTGCTGGAAACCTACTGAAAATACGGGCACTCTTGCTCAGTGGCATTCCCAGCACACCATGTAACTCTACAAAATGCCTTCACCCCCTCCAAAAATACAGGCGCTGCTGAGACTGTAGCAGAGCAAACAGTACCCCATGCTGTCAGGAAGAAAGGAGAAACGCTGCCTGCAGCTGGCTGGCGATGGGGGATGCTTGGGGTGTCCATGTACGGGCCCCCAGGGACATGAGGTCCCTGGGGCCTATCCTGCTCTGGCTATGCCCATCCTCAGCGCAGTCCTTATTCAGCTTTTTGGGGGGACATGCTCTTGTTTACAGGGCACACTGGCCTGAATGTTCTGCATCTTATTTTCCATAGTGGCAAATAATCTGGTAAATAAATAACTTTCTGATATAATACAAAGCTCTCCCTGTGCAATGGGAACAAGCAGGCTGGATAGCATGCCACCGCTTTCTGCAAAGCGTTTTGTCCTCAGTTTCAGCATGAAAATCTTAGCCCCCACAAATATTTGCTTGGCATAACACTGGCTTATAATGCTTTGTCAGTTCTTATAAGAACCTCGTAAGAGGGAAATTCTCATACAGTGCTCCTCACATTTCAGCATTAACACAGAGCCTGCTGAGATGTTTCTTAATGCATGATGCTTCTTGTCAGCTTTTCTTTGATTTTAAAGGAGGTTTCTAGCATGCTTGCAGCTGTAGCCAACACAGACATTTGTCAAGGAAACTACGCACAAAGCAACCTATCTTTACTTGTTGTTTCTTACTGGGCTCAGTAATGTGGCATATAGGTGCATGACTAAATTAAGGTCTGAGAAAGCAAAACTTTCTCACAAGTGTTGCCATTGTGTTAGTATAGTCATGATTCCTCAAAATTAGTATGGACTGCATGTGAGTAAAATGGTGCTTTTTAGCTTTCTAGAGCACTCAGAGGTAACTGAAGGCCAGGAGCAGCAGTGAATCAAAAGACAGTCAAATGGAGGATACTGCAGTCTTCACTCCCTGCATGCCTTAAGCTCTAACTCAGGAAAGCACTGAAGCATGAGGAAAAAGAGCAGGTATTTAAATGCTTTCCAGAATCAGGACCTTAATAGGACATTGCATCATTTGGACCAAAGCTTGCAAAAGTCCCCATGTCCATCAGACTTCTGTGTCGTGCTCAGGATAACGGGGGCCTCAGCGTGACATAACTTTAGCGATAGGAGAGAACCAGGGCAGTGCTAAGCTGCAGCTGCAATTTGGCGAAAACTCCTTGGGGGACAATCTGCCTTATGAAGCTGTTCTCTAAGCAGTTTCAAGTGGGTAATAGATTAATCTTTACCAGACTAGGTGGGAGAGAGTGCCGTTTTCCTCCTCCTTAGGAACCACTTTAATTGCCTTGGTCTGTCCTTTGGAGTTGAACAAGAAGCTCTGAAGTGTACTTTGAACATACAAAGGTGATCTGGTTCCCTGACCTGTTGCCACTCTGCTTGTCCAGGTTGAACTGCTGCATCTGGGAGATGGTGTTGGCATATCTACAGACTCTAATAATAATAAACATGCTGTTTCCCAGTCCTGCAGACCACAGTTAAGCATTAAACTGTTGTGTTTTTTTTCAAGCCTAAGTTCATGGGGGTTGCTTGCCATGTGAGCAGTGTTTAGTAGCCTGCAATTGGCTTATCAAACTGATTTTTCAGCTGTACATGTGACAGCCAGCAGAAATACTGATGGCTTATTAATAAACTGCTCCAAGGTCCAGATCAGCTGCACTGGAATACTCTGATTCAAATTCTACAGATAAATACTTTTACAGAGTATTTTTCTTTAGCCAGCTTAACAGCAATTCAACAGGGGTGTGTAATTACCATATGTCTCTGTAAAGAGCAGATACCTCAGCACATACTTGCTTCCAGATAAATATCTCACTTTCATTTTAATACCAAGCTAGCTAACTGATAGGAGGCTTTCCATAGGGTTTTCTCCCATTCAATTTGTTACATTTGAGAGAGCCTCAGATTTGGTCCATGTGGAAACAAAGGGCCAGAGAAAAGGGAAATGTTACTTGATGGCTCAGAAGCTTCACTGTGTATGTACAATGCTGTGAATAAGGTGTGCCCTAAAAATAACAACACATTTCAGCTGGCAGCCTGCAGGCCAAGTCCCTCCTGCAGGACGTATCCCTTCAGCCCATGAGTTTGTTCTCCCTACCTCCCCAGCCCCAAATGCCTCCTCTTCCCTGCCACACTCATCCAAAAACTTGACTGGCAGCTGCCACTTGCAGAGGTGGGAGTGCGAGGGTGCCCCAATCCCACAGCAGGCAGCAGAGCCTGCCCAGCCACACGTGCAGAGGAGGAAGGGACCCAGCTGTGCGATCTCCCAGATGAATGCCCTGCAGCAGCAAAGCTGCTGGAGGAGGAAAAGGCAACACCGCTTTCTCCTTTGGTGGCTTCTGTAGTTTGCACTGAGCCCTGCTTTGGTGGGGTGTGCTGGGAATGGCAACTGGCTTGAGTCACTTTGGAGAGATGAGTGGGGATGTTCTTAGGTTATAGGTGTTGAATAATCTTAGATATGAGATAAGCACCAGTCCTACTGATGCCAAGGCATTTCTGTGTATCACTAGAGGCAGCTGGTGTCATTTGAGGATCATAAACTAAAATGCAAAGTTTAGGTGCTCTCTGACTTACATTGGGAATTCCAGGTTCCCATTCTCCCTAAGTATCATGTTAGATATTTCCCTTTTTCTGGATCTGCACTTACGAATGTAACACAGGGCTGTGGATTCCCCTACGTGGCAGATACTCAGAGCTGTGCACGAGTCCTGTGTGATTCCTCAGTCTCTGCTGAACAGAGCCTTACCTCTGTGCATCGTTATTAATGGGGATTGTCAGTATTGCTACTCACACAGGGATTTTATGAGGATCAGCACATAAATAAAGAGTAGGCAGTACTATGGCAGTATGGGACCTGTGCTATGTATGTAGACAGCATTTTGATTTTCCTGTCTGCTTTCACCATTAGCTGCTCCTGTACTCCAGAAACCTACGGGCCTCACTGTGCCTCAAAATTCGATGACTGCCAGGGAAGATCTGAGACACTCTGTGAGCATGGCATCTGTGTAGATGCAGAGAGAGATCAGCCTAACATGGTAAGGAACAATGTATACGGCTCATCATACAGCACAGCAAGGAGAAGCAATGAATAATGCTGAGCACCACAAAGCTATGTAGCAAACACCATTGCTGAAAGACAGCAAGAAGTACCACCGTACAAAATAACCTAACCTCTCTGTTGTCCTAAGGACAGCAGAAAGAACTGCAAATGCCTTGTGTCTTGTTAGAGGTATTGTCACAGCATCAGATCTACTATTAAATCCATAGGGGGCTTTGGAATGTTCTTTGAATATTCAAAGTCTTATTAGAAACATAATATTGTTTGTGTTCATTATTTGGGGTTTTCAGTACTAAGTTGCTACAATATTTTTATTATCTAAATGATTGAGAAGGACAAACATCATGAACTATGGAACATTATTACTAGTGGCCTGGCAGCCACCAACATTACACAGCTGCTGTGCAGCTGCTGCTTGCGTTTGGTGCTCTGCACTCTCACTTTGACTCAGTCTCTGTTTGGGTTCGGGCCTGGGCTCTCCAGGTGTCTGCACTGGGTGGATGCTAGTGCACTCTTGAATGGCCCTCTGGAGCAAACCAGCTAATTCTTTTGGGGAAAAAATCTGGGTACAGGGTGTTTACTGCAAAGAGATGTGTGAAGATGTCAGCTTTGGCTCTTTCCACTCAGAGCAGCCCTCCAAAACTACCCCAGCAGGCCCTGCGTTCCTTAATGCTTCTATACACCCATGTCCCAGCCCAGGCACACCACACATGTTCTTGGTGCTCTGATATAAAATCATTCCTTCGATCAATTTGTTAAAGTCGTCACAATTCATCACTTCCTGTTTTCTTCCCATTTTTGTGGGAAAAGCTTTTCAAAAAGGTTCAGTGTTGACTCTGCTCCTATGACAGTCGATAATAAAACTCCCATTAGCTTTAATTACAGCAAAGTTAGATAAATGCTGAAATCTGGCCATTAGTGAAGTTTACGAGAGATAAAATTGTTGCTCTCAAAGAAAATGTAGATTTGTAATTTATCAGCTCCACACATTACACAGATTACTGAACGATTCGCTTAAAAGAAAACAGCCAGACTGATTTCAGGTTGCTTACACTGATCTCCTTACCCTGGATACAAAGCAAGTTGATAATTTTTAAATTATTTTTAGGTACAGTTTATAAGTGCTGTTCATTCTTCTCTGAAAGATTTGAGGTAAATTACAGGTTTCTTTTATGAATATAATGAATCAGCCTGTTGTTCCTGCCATAATCTAAATAGTTTAATTCAGAGGAAGAAATACTCTGAGAAAACAACTTAAAAACAGAATGTGCAAATCATGTAGTGCTCTGAAAGCTTTCCTGCAATTAGCTATCATTCAGAAGACATTAAAAAAAAAAAAGCTTCCTCTGGCCTTTTTCTTGGTCATTTTTCTAACCATCTTAAACACATAACATGATGTTTGCCATGGCAGCCCAAGTACCGCTGTGTCTGTGATGCGGGCTGGATGTCGCCTCTGGGCAGCCCTGCCTGCAGTGCCGATGTGGACGAATGCAGCCTCCCAAACCGCCCATGCTCGCAGAATCCGTCCGTGCAGTGCCACAACACGCCTGGCTCCTACACGTGTGGGCCCTGCCCCGCAGGTAGCGTGTTCTTCCATGTCCTCGCTCAGGGGCAGGTGGCAGCAGGCAGTCCTGCTTGTATTTCATAAGCACAGACTCCAGATCCACGTGGAGTAACTGGATAAGATGCTTTGGTCTGTACTCTAGAGAATAAATGTCAACAGGTTGTGTCTTATCTAGCTAACATAGGCAGTGGGGTCTAGCACGTGACTTATCCCATCCCAAGGTGAACATCTTAATAGGCCCGACAAACTGCATTCTTAAAGCGTACATTTCTTTCCACTGACTTTAATGGGAGCGTAGGATGACTAGATTGGGGGTAGGTAGGATGAATCCTACTCACTATGTTTAGGGCTACCTCCATGTCTGTATACCCACTGCCCTAAGGCATAACTAACACTTTAATAGACCCTTCAAGCCTTAAAATCTATGACTAATCTTCCTGAGTCAGGTAGGTAGCGTCTGTAAGAGGTGAATATGAGGATTTGAAGTATTTAGTCAGAGTTAGAATGAGCCTTTGCTGCAAATTGTACATGCATGTGCTAAGTCAGAATTGCCTTATCTTTAGGTAAAAGTGTGTTTGGTCCTGGAATATCCAGAATACAGTTAAAATAAAGGGTTCTCTCACACACCTCCTCCCTATTGTGTTTGTAACCTGTTTTCTAGACCAGCTTTAATTTGCATCAGTTAGGAGAGGAACAGTTCTTATTCACTTGTGTTATTGAAGTGAAATTCAAAAGTAGTATCTTTCTATGCTAAGAAAGATATGGTCAAAGAAGAAAAGGAAAAAGTCAGGCATTTTCCCTGTTAATGTCTCTCTTGTGCTTCTTTTTAGGATGGCAAGGAAATGGCTACAGTTGCCAAGACATTGATGAATGTGAAAATAATAATGGAGGCTGCTCAACAGCACCAATGGTTCAATGTATCAACACAATGGGATCCTTCCACTGTGGACTCTGTCCACCAGGTAAAATAATGGGATTTATGTTGATAAAATCACGGCCTTGCTTAAAAGATGTAGATTCAGCACATTTGAGCCTATGTTTCATGGTATAGTTAAGAAGTTGTAGTTTGTTTTTACATAAAAAAGTACCATAGGCTCAAAGCAATACTATAATATAGGACCCAGAGTCTCTCTCTGAATGCTGCCTAAGGAAGCAGCATTTCCACTGCAGTGCAGATAGAACAGTGGAAGTGGCAATTTATGTCTATATAATTTGTGGTTTATTGATTAAAATGCTTTGTGAGATGCATGCTATCAATGGTAGAAATACTAGCAAAAAAAAGTGTTTCTAATTGACCTCCTCTACTTTAAATGGCAATAGACTGCAGCTCGTGAAAGTACTGAGCGCTGAGCGCTGAAGGGCTGTCACCACGCCGGATGTGTGGCCTCAGCAGAGCTGTGGGGTGGACTCTGGCCCAGGCCCTGAGGAGCAGTGCTGCAGTGCCAGGGTCCTGGTGAGCCCCGCAGCAGAGCGGCTCCATGTTTGAGAGCTGCCGGCAGCCCTGGCTGCTGCAGCCATCCTGCTGTGCCGACACGGCTGGGTGCCGGAGCCCAGGGCAGGCAGCACACTGCGGCTGACACCTGAGCTCCTACGGCCTCACCCTGACCTCACCTGTATTTGGTAGTATCAATGTATTTTATACACACACACACAGATATAATATATAATACACTGCTTTTCTAAAATGGAGTAAGGATTCAGTTAAGATCAGAATTCACTCCTGCAGTGTAGGAACCACAATAAATATGCCACATTTTACTCCAGTGGTTATCCTGACTTTTTAACTGTAGAAGACTGATTTCACACCATACACCAGTGTGTTTCTCACCATATGATTGTTTTGCTGTTGATCTCAGAGAACATGGTTTTTTACAGACTAACTAAGATTTTACTCTGAACAGGTTATGAGGGAGATGGACAAACATGTACCCAGGTTGATATCTGCTCAATAAGTAATGGAGGGTGCCATCCTTTGGCAGCTTGTACCCCTGGTCCAGGTATGGTGCCTTCTTAAGGACTGTAAGTAATATCAGTGTGAATCTTGAAGAGGGTTTGATTAGACTGTACCCACTTTGTAGCAACATATTTATATTGCAGCCCCTTCTCCACAGTCAGTTTTGCCTTACCCAAGGGAAAGTACAGGCAGGCCAGCTAAAACTGGCAGGCCTTTGCATAGACACTGACAGCAACACATTCAGGCTCCACCATCTGGGAACTGCAGATTCCCTCACATAGATGTGGAGATTTTCACCATTTCCCTTCTATGTGGTTTTGCAGTTTCAGCTGCCTTTACCATTCTTCTCCATTTCGCAAATACCCTTTAACTGCTTCCACCACTTCCTGCAAAGCTAACCTTGGGCTCTCAGGTACCCACAGCAAAGCAACGCTAGCGATCTTTTCATGGTCAAACTGGACACTGACTGGGGAAGGTACCAAAAGAAAAAATAACTTAAAATTATATAAAGGCTCTGCTTCAAAATGTGAAGGACCTTCACTGACAAGGTTGGCATTGTCATTGTAACAAGGACTAAAATAGTTACTGTATCTCTTTTGTCTCATCTCCCAAGGGGCAATGCCATTTTGTTCCTGCACGCTTGGGTACACTGGGAGTGGATATGGGCCAAACGGGTGCTCCCCTCTCAGTGATATCTGTCAGCTGCAAAACCCTTGCGCAAATGGGCAGTGTTTGGTAAGTGCTGGACCCTTCATAGTTGGAGACAATGTGATGTGGATATAACCACTAACACCAAGGACACTGGTGGAACTGAAATCTGAGTGCAGACACATCAAAGATAATGAGGCAAGGTCAGTGGGGAACAAGGAATCAACCAACATATCTGGTGAAATTAGAGGAGTTTCTGGAGTTTCTGGGCACACAAGGCATTTCTTCATGTCTGGAGTAGAGGTAGCAATCTTAGGCACTAATGAGCAGGCTGCCACTAATGAGCTGGAGAGGTAGCCGGGACCCCAGGGCAGCGGCAGGATGCTGGTAGGGAGAGCTGATGAATGGCTGTCCCTGGTGGGACAGGGAAGCAATTTACCACCTTGGACCATGGAGGAGTTACCCACAGTAATAAAACCAACATGTCTGATGACCCCCAGATCTAGTACAGTTATGTGTTTCTGTTCTTCTTTTCATCTTTCTGTTTTTCTGTTCATCTTCTGAGAGTCCTGCTTGAGTCTCAGGCTGTGTATATGGACACAGAGGGGTGGCTTCATGGGAACTGGTTGTATTCCCACTGGTGGCTGAGCATTTCTTTCCTGCACTGATTGGTGGTGTGAATTCATTCTCATGCATAGCGACTGTTTAGTTTGTCCCCATAGACTCTGTGAAGGCTTGTCTCCCTGAATAGGTGTGCTGCGTCCAGGGAAGTCCACACTGCTGACCTGGGGATTTTGATAATTCTATCGTGGAGGATATTTATTACGATGGTTTTGGAGATACGTTAGCAAATGTTAAATTTGTTGTTCCAGTAGAGTCTCATCCTGTTTGTCGACATTTGTCTGCAGATATCCTCTTTTGATGATCCTGTAAGGCAGGGGGAAAGTGGGGCATATTATACATCATCTCCCCCTTCTCCCACCTTCTGTGTGAATGGAGATGATCTCCTCCTCCCCACTCCACCCCTCACCAGCACCCCTCATCCTCTCTTCCATAGGCACCTATTGTCTTTCCTCTCAGATATTGAAGGAGTCTTCTGTGCCCAGGACTCATCTGCTTTTTCTGACTATATCAGTCAGTCTAATAAAAGATATGACCGCTTCCCGCAAACGTTTCCTAACACACAACCTTAGACTGTCATGACCACAACACTACTACTTAAAGATAATGAGGTAGTCAGATACTCCAGTAATGGGACTACAGAAGTATATAATTAAATAGAGGAACAGAAAAACTATATTTGGCCAGCATAATGACAGATGTAATGTTAATTAAATATCAGGCAATCCAGATCAGAAGGCACCTTTTTATCTTCTAAAGCACCATTCTAGCCATAAATTAAATATACAGAAAAAAGACTTTTCCATCATAGTGAAAATGTCTGTTCAGGACCCAGAGGGTGTGAACACAGAATGGGAAAGGAAAGAGTAGGGAATATCATACATTGATTTTATGGCATCAAAGGTGGGATTGTTAGCACATACCTTGAAATACCATGTTCTGCTTTTCCTGTAAAAAAATAAGAAATATAAGGAAAGAGGACATAAGAAATTAGAACAATTAGAGATATGGAAAGACTTGCTTATAAGGAGAAGTAGTAAAGGTTGAGACAAAAGAAAATGTAAGGAAGGAAAAAGAGAAATACAGAATAAGTAATAACAGAGAAGGCAATGAAAATGTTCCTGTTTAATATCCCTCGGGGTGAGAAGGCAAGTACCAGCCAATGTAACTGAAATGTAGACTTCCCAGAGAACAGGCTCAAAATGATTTATAAACTACTGTTATCTTGGCTTGTTATTTGTAAAGTTTAGATAATCGGATTGATTTGTTTCTAGGGTGATCATTTCAAAGCCAAGCAAACAGTTTTATGAATGGCTAAATAAATACAGATTCTGACTTTTTAAAAAGTAATTTGAAATGGCTCTGCAAAGAAATAACTTAATAGAAAAAGCAGAGCTACATAATCTGGTTAAGCTTTGGGTTTATTTTAGTATTCACCAATTACCATCAAGACCATTAAATGCCAAATGATTTATTTCTTTGCTCTGAAATCTCCACATAAAACAAATAAACAACAGTCTTTCTGATTCCTTTAGATGATGCATGTTTGCTGAGTTTATTGCATTTGTTTATACCTGCAGGCAATGATTTCCGGATATTTCTGTGTGTGCAATGGGGGCTGGATGGGCCCTAACTGCACAGAGAATATCGATGAGTGTGCTAGCAACCCGTGCCAGAATGGGGGGAGCTGCACCGATGGGGTCGGCGGGTACTCGTGTGAGTGCACCAGTGCCTGGACGGGGCCGCAGTGCCAGCATGCCCAGCACGGTACGGCGGGGAGTCCTCCGCTGCGGAGACGGGCACCAGGCTCCCGCGAGCCCGTGCTCCACGTGGGTCGGCACCGGGTCGGAATGGAAAACTTAGAGTAGTGGAGCACAGGTCCCGATCCAAAGTCCCCGGGGACAGAGTTTGGTCAAAGTGCCCTTGTTGAACAGTAAGAGCCTGACACCGAGGCCAGGTTGAAGGCCTTCACTAGACCCAGACATCCTAAAATCAGATTTCTGTTCCCAAGAAGCGATCTTCCAAATCCTGAATGTTTCAACACTAAGCCAAATGGGAGAGATGATTTGATAGGAGAGCAGATTTACAGGAGAATACAATATTATTTCTGTTTTGGGCATACTGTTTCTTCTGTTCATTGCAAAGCTGAAAGGTCCTGACATTTTTTGTTGACGTGAAAAGCCAGAAAAGGTTTACAAACAGAAATGTAATGAAAGAAATGTTACCTGTGAAGCTGGGGGACTTGGAGTTTTATAAAGTGACTACAAGGTCCTGCCTTTAGCATTATTTCTCAACATCATTTTTTTGTTTGCTTGCTTTTTTGGTTTTTTTTGTTTTTTTTTTTGTCACAAATTTTAATTAAACAAGGTCAGGATAGCATTCCAGTGGGTGTCCCTGTGGCATCCATCTGTCAGATGGCTCGTATTTATTGCAGGTTGCTGTGAAGAAAGCACATTATTAATTTTGCACAGAATACAGAATATACCTTTCATCAAGCCACTGTGAAATCTGTTCTGTTTTACAGCTATTTCAGGTTCCTTCCTATTTTCTTCTAATTTCTAATCAATAATTTTTTATTATTAAGCATATATATGTGGAAAAAGTAATTTTTTAACTATTCATAAGAGAAAGGATAGAAAGCCAGTTTCTGTCCAGTGAGAAATTTTAATGTATCAACCTTTGTTTTAGTTCCTAATCAAGGGGAAAAAATAAATTTTATGACATGATAGTTCTGAATCTGATTCAGAAATGGTGAGGTATTTTGGGTCGACATTTCAAACAAAATTATATTTTTTACCATTCCCCGAGCCCAAATATTTCATTTCAGATTGCTGAGGAGAACTGAATATTTCATTAGCATCTGTTGAGTGTTAAACTGCAGCTGCTTGTTTTATGTCTGTATCTTCATTGTATTTTGGGCACTTTACAGCCATATTTTTCCCTAGCAGTTTAGGATTCCCACTCCACAGCTCCCATTCATCAGATGGCTCAGTGAGAGAAGAGACCAGGGTATATCAGAAGCAATGTTGTCGGGCCCAGAAATCTGATCCTAAAGGATAAATAGGACTATGAAACATTTGAAGAATAACTGCTATGATACACCACTCTTGATAAAGACAACTTTATATTATGTTAGGTTCAAAATATTATTTCAGTGTAGGTGAAAAATTGGAATATTTCAATTTAGAGCTAGCTTTCTGGAAACAAACTACTTTATTGACATCTTCCTGAGACAGAAAATCTTTTGTCAGAATTTTGACAGAATTCACATATTCCACTTGAAAAATCTTTATTCTTCTTCCAGGAACTACTTTTCCCTGAAAGAGTAATTTTGCTCATTTTTCCTTTGGTGTCATTCCACTTTAGAGGAAATCCTAAGAAGAGTCCTTTATAAAAGTATCTTTCACCCTTGTTTTAAATGTTTAGCAAGCCAAAGCTATGTTAGAAAGTTTGGTTTTATTTCAGTCTATATAGTGATAGCACTAATTAATTAATTTAATTTAATCTCTCTTCCTGCAGTTTGTGGAGGATACCTTTCGGGCTCCAGAGGGACTTTCAGTTACCCTAACAACCCAAGCAGCCAGTGGTATGATAATAGAGTCAGCTGCGCTTGGGTTATTCGAACGAATCCCAACAAGGTAAAATAGAGCTCAGGTTAAAGAAACCCTCACTCTGTGGGACCCCTCAGCTCACTGGAGCAAACACAGCTGTCCTCATGCCACATATTCCAATATCACGATCCAACCCCCTCGGAATAAAGAACTTTGCAAAAAGAATAAGTTTTAAGTTCTTATGAGCCTTCAGATTCCTTAGCCTAAGAATTTGCCTGGGTCCTGTTTTCAAGTTTTTCAAGCTTTTTTGCTGAAGGTTAGAATTTATTTATTCCTACAATCACTGCCTCCAAAAATAAGACCTTAAGAAAACACACCAAGTGACTGGAGATTTCTAATAAATTTGTGAGAGTTGACATCACCTACCACCACCTATAGAAGCCGTGTCTTACACAGCTTTAGACTGTGAATGGCTGCATGAGAAACACTGTGCAGTTGGTTCATGGGTTGTGACCTCCAGAGCAATTTTCTGTTTCTGATTTCTGAGCCCCTGCAAGGCAGAATGCTGAATTCATATAGTCAATGACTTTGTGCAATGAAAAGTATTTGATTTTTTTAAGGATTAATTTTTAAATGTTATACTCAAATGTATATTTTGATGCTGATTTGCAATTAACATTTCTACTTGGGTTATAACTAACAACTATAAAACATGTTATTCACCCTTTAGCATGGGACTTCTTACTTGGGATCTAAATGTTTGATCTATTTTTGACATTGCAAGGGAATGAATTAAGTAGTTCTATAAACCGCTGGTGGTTTATACGCATTATATGCTGTAATACATACTGTATAAACTGTTAGTGGTTGACACAGCATTATATGCATGTGACAGATCCTCCGCTTGAAGTCTGAGAGCCATCAATGTCTTCAGCAGAGCTATATTTGAGCACATCAGTGGGGGATCTGAACTTATGTAAAGCTGTGTATGCCACTATTTGTCTAGAGTGGGTTTATAAGACACAAAATTGATATGCACAAAAAAATCATTTCATTTTTAATTCCTGTGACAATATTTCAACCATGGAAAGGTTGAGAAATTTTAACTATCTCACATGAGAAAACACCATGGGAAACCCCGAATAAAATATTTGATTCTCTATTTCAAGCCTTTCACACTGTAGTATATAGCACACACAGGCAAATGGTAATAATTATTAATTTATAGGAAGAATGTTCTTTCCAGACAAGTCCCCAGTCCAAAATCTTTCCTACTTTCTTGTGTTTTGACCTTTGAGATTCTGTAATATCTTCTTCTATCCTGGATCTTTTCAGGTAATGGCTCCAAAGTTTGTGGATGCTCACAACTATATGAACAAGTATACCTGTTTTGTGCAGAGTTACTGCATAAAGAGTATTTCAGCAGACAGAAAAAGACTGATTTCATATTTTGCTACTTCCTGTTAGATTCTGCATATTAGTTTCCCATTCTTCCAACTGGAGGCAAGTAATGATTGCAACTCCGACTTCCTTCAAATCCATGATGGGGCGTCAGCATCAGCACACATGCTGGGGAAATACTGTGGCTCCTCGCCTCCTGCAGAGCTTTCCAGTTCCCACCACTCCCTGTATTTTTGGTTCTATTCAGACCACACCATTACGGCTGGAGGTTTCACCGTTCAGTGGGAATCTCAGGATCCTGGTAAGTTTGATGTAATCTCAGGTAATTTAGCATGTTCACTGCTGTGGAGCAAAATGAATGATTTATTTTCCTCATTAGGAAAAATCAGTAGCAGTAGGACAGTATTTTACTAATGAGTGAGGTTGAAATGTTAACTTGTGTTATTTTTAGATGTTAAAACTCCGACTTTAGGCCTCTGCTTGAATAATTTTCTGCTGGTATCTTACCTTAGCTTTTAAGGCTGCTTTATGCTTCTTGTGAGGAATCCCCCAAAGTGCATGCATTCCTGGAGTTATTGTTCTTTTAATTAATCCTCTTTTCTCTCAGAAGTAACTGGTATTTTGAGCAGGCAAGTTACACTTTTTTTTGCCTTTTACAGTTTACAAGGTGCTCAAGAGGATACACTATGCTTTCACACACGATAGTATCAGATTACTTGGAATTTGATTTTAAATGATCTGTGAGATTTTTGGTATGATTTACTGTAGTTTAATGCCCTAATTCTTGACAGCACCACATATGTGTTTCTCCCAGGAGGCTTGACAGCACATTTCTTGAGATAAACCCCAAATCATCTTGTGCAATATGAAATTCACTTTAATGCACTCTATATTGTCTAGAAACAAAAATGTGCACGATTTGAGTTCTGTCTTGAAGGAACCATAGAGAAAGTATAGAAAACTCAGGGGGGAAACCGTTTCTCAATTTCCATGTGCATTGAAGTGCTCTTTTAAAGTTATTCTTTCTTTTTTTTCTCTTTCAATTGATGTTATAAGATGGGTGATTACAGGTAGATGAATGAAGATACTGAAAAGTGAAAGCAGATCTTCTGAAAGACAGAAAACAGAGAGGGAGAGGTATAGATGTGACTAAACTAGCTATGCCTTAGGTATAATACACAAGTCTCCCCTAACATTACCCAACTGTTCATGGAGAGGGATTTTCTTTTACTCTAAGTACATAAAATAGCCTTTCCTGCAATTAAAAGTATTTTTTTTTTAAATGAGAACGGTCTTATGCGAGGGCAAAACATAGAGACTAGGTTTATAAAGTATAGAAATTCTGATTAATTTTGTAAATCTAATCCAAAACACCGGGCATTTCTAAATTAAATGGTTTTGATCATTCTCCTACTGATATTTCCATTATAACTATGAAAGAATTTTTCTTTTGCTGTGCAGATTAGGAAATATTTGGGGATTTGCTTTTATTACTGAGTTGTAGAATTAATTATAAAATTTAAAGAAAGAAGTAACTTCTTTGTTTGTTTGATTGTTTTTTCTGAATTTACTCTGGCTCCTAAATTGCTACCTAATTTTGACACTAAAGGACAGTTCAACTTTTGACTTGACATGAAGTATTAAAAACTGTGTTGTGTGGTATTTCTTTTCGTTTAGAATGTGGTGGTGAACTGACAGATACTTATGGCTCAATTAGCTCTCCAGGATACCCAGGTAACTATCCTATTAACAGAGACTGTTTCTGGACCATCTCAACCAATCCCGGCCTCCTCGTCACATTTGCTTTTGGCACACTAAGCCTAGAACACCATGAAAATTGCAGCTATGACCACCTAGAGGTAAAGCTTCTTTGTGAATTATGATGACATTTTATGGCAATGTAATTGCAGAACAAGATATTTCAAAACTTTTTTCTATGTACAGAAGAGGAACGTTTGAAAATTAAATCCTGTGTTGAAATGTTCATTTGTACTTACTTATTCCAGTCATGGAGGCACACTCAGACACAGGCAGAACAACAGAAAGTGGATGAATATTGCTCCACTGAAGTCAGTGGAAGTCTTGCCACTAAAGAGGATGGGATTCAGGCCAAATACCTGTTGGGAAGCTTTCCCTTTCTTACAAAGTCCAGTCCCCAAACTCCTAGTTGAATGGCTACCCACAGAGAATTCATCAGCCAAAGGAAAACTATTAGAGAAATGGATCTAAGATTAATAGGCTCTTATTATACCACCATCGTGAGCTTTGGGGTTTTTCTCAAGTACAAATTGACCGTTATGGAATTCACAAATGCCCAATTATAGAAACGAGAAAATGGTTTAGAATAGGATGTTCTTCAAAATTGGGCACTGCAGAGGATGATTTCAGGAAAACAGTATAGTAGTAGATCTCCTGATATTTTCTTTCCCTCTCACAAAAACCTTAATGATCTCTCCTAGGATCACCATCACAGTTCTGCCAGTGGGTCTGTTTCTTGCTCCCTGTGTGTTTGGGGGAAATTTTCTATCAGCTTTCCCTCCACTCACCATCCACAATATCTCCTGGGGCCCCTTAAGATAATTTTAAAAATGTTGGTACTGTCCACAGTTGGTATATATCTATTAATCCTAAATGCTGATTTATCATTTTGTTAGATTCGAGATGGTCTCCTTCCACAAGACCCAGCCCTCGGTAAATACTGTAGCACTGGCTCTCCACCCCCGCTCCAAACCACTGGCCCGTATGCATGGGTTCACTTTCACTCTGATGACTCAACTACTGATAAAGGCTTTCACATCGTCTATACGACATCACCTGGTAAGTTAAATTCAGCATTAAACTTTGGACTGGGACATTTCCATGATATAGCCAACAAGACATGAATGGATGTGATAAACACCTGCAATTTAATAATACAGGAAGCCTCTTTGATTTGCAGCTATTGTACAGAGGCAGCCTAAACTGAAAGACTTATGATACTTGTGAATATCTCAACTAATTTTCTTTTTTCTTAATATAGCAGATACAAATTGTGGAGGAAATTACACAGATAGCGAAGGGGTTATCATGTCCCCTTTCTGGCCTAACCCTTATATTAACAACCGACAATGTATCTACATTATCAGACAACCAGAGGATGAAAAAATATACCTCAACTTCACCCACATGGAGCTGGAGAGTCACACTGGTTGTTCATCGAATTATATTGAGGTGACTTTTCATAAGCAACTGATATGAAAGGTTGATTACATATGTGTACAAAACTATGCAGCATAATTTCTGCCTCACTGCAAAAATAGACATTAATCAAGGGAGTGAGAATACCAATTTAGTAGGGTCCAAAAGGCACAGAGTCTGAAAGAGCAGGACACTGCATTCAGACTGAATCAAAGATGACAGAAAAAGAAAATCAGTCTATCATTACACTAATCCTCAATCAGCTGTACTTGATTAATATGGAATTTAAACCTTTGGTGAATGCATACCCAATGCAAGCAAAATATAACTAATACCACAGCTACTGTGTAGCATTTTCTGGAGTCATGGTGTTATGCCCAAAATCTTGTTTATGGGCAAAAAGGAAGCACAGCTTATATATGTATATGTATACATATATATACACACAGAGATTATAAGAATTTATTGTTAGTATAATTGAAAAGATTCTAATTCAAGAATCATTATTAGTCTAGATCTAATTATTACAGAAAAAGAAGGAATAATAGTACAGCTAGAATACTTCTATACAGAAAAAGTAATAATAAAAATACAATTAAAATTGTAACACACCTCTTAGCTTCTATCTCTTTTTCCTGGAGTTGTGCTCACCCTTCCCTTGCTCCTCTGGCTCCTAAAGTCAGTCCTTTGGGGCTCCTGGAGAGGGTAACACTGTGAGTCCTCAGCCCCTGGAGTCCTTCGCTGGGAGGAATATGATGTTGATGTTGTCTAGGATCCACCTGAGGTCCTTTTTTATATGTTTACTAACACGCTTTTACACCTTGCTCTTTCTTCATTGGTCTTCAGCTCCATTTTACACTTGAATTTACTCTATATGGTGCCTTTTATGCATGCTAGAAGCTATTTCTTTGTTCTCTTTGTTCCTCCTAAGACCAGGCTTGTGCAGCTCCAGGTCTGCACTTCTTTAACTGACCCCGGGCGAGCTACGCGAGGGCGCCGCGCGGGCCGGGGAGGATATGAACGGCCATGGGTCTCGGTGCAGAGCCGGTGCCCCTCCATTGCAGCCCCACGCCTGCTCTCCCGCGTGCGTCCAGGGCCCCCGCTCCCGCAGCCTCTGCTGCGAACTGGGCCTGGGCCCCTCTAACCGCACCAGTTTGTGCCTCCTGCTGCACAGAACAGCTGCTTGCTACTGCTGGCGCTAGAAAACTGTGGTTGCACCATACACAGATAAGCAGAAGTAAAACAAATTAGCCTTAGACACCTGGTCAATTAGCAGAACTGCTGTTGCAGCTAAACCAAGTAAAGGAAAGCTGCAGGCAGGTCAAGAAAAGTTCAAACAGAGCAAGTCTGATGAGTCTCAGGCCTGAGGCCTGGCAAATTCAGTACAGAATTTAAGCTTATGGCCTGTTACTAGCAATGGCAATACTGCATTATAGGGCTGCACAGTTACAATGGTAGTGTGGGTTTTGTTTTGTTTTGAATCTTTTTTGACCTAACTAGGAATAGGTTCCTGTGAGCTCAGTTTAGTTAAACTGTTTTTAAAAGATTTGTTATTGTATTAACATCGTTCCCTTCCCTCGTCCTCTAATTCAGAGACTTTGGTTGGAATGAAGTGTAATTAATTTCTGAAATGAGAGGGGAAGTGTGTTTAATGAAAACAGACAGCTTTTGTTTGTTTGGCCTGGCACTCCTCTTGCCTAATTGCTGGCAGAAAAGCAGCTAAATTCACAGCAGCCAGAGAAACAAAACCATTGCTGTTGAATACAATCAGTTGGTGTTAATTCAGCAAGGCATTTACCTTGTTGTTTGCTGATCAGTCACAAGCAGTTCGGTTTCCCTGTATTTCTTTCCGTCTTTCTCCCATCCTCCTCTTCTTCTTACCCGCTCGCTTGGATCTGCTCCATCCAGGGCAGAGAAATAGGGCTGGCATTTTCGGACCTGGGAACACGCAGTAAGACTAAAGCAATATGCTCTGTCTGTATCAAGGCTTGATTTTCCCCGTGTGCTTTTCATACTGCTCGTGTGCTCTAAAATATTGTCTTCCTGGGTTTTATAGTAAAGTTTAACTAGGGAGATAGCTTTTGGTTGCTTAAGTTACCTTAAAAATCACTTTCAGGGAATTGTTTTGTCACTTTGAAAAGATGCAGAATATTCCCAGCCCCGGTTATGCCAGGAAACCTGCAGCGTTTCCACGGCAGCCAGGCGCAGCTCGCCCGCTGGCTCCGGGAGGGATGGTTAGTCTCGCAGCAAGGCAGGAGCAGCCTGGGGCCAGGGGTCTGCAGGAGGGAAGCAGACACAGCAAAGCTGCTGTTTCAGCACAGCTGTGGCACAGTGCTGCAGAGGTAAGGTGCTAGCCAAGCCAGGTCCTTTCCTTGCCCTCCTTCCAAATGGCAATCGCAGCCATTAATTCAAATGGTTTAGGGAGCCTGTTTTTTTTATCACTACTGCCTGGACTTTATAAATCACAAATGTAGGGAAAATCAGATGAAGAAAAAATGTAAACTCTTGTGAACTGTAGTTTTGGAAACTTTCACTACTGTCTAAAGATTTTCTAAATCTTTCGGGCCAAAAAATTCTGATCTTAGTGACTCCACCATAAATCCAGAGTAACTCTCACCTTAAACTCAGGCCCCTGGGAAATAACAGATGTCTGTTAGAGAGTCAGAAAGCCATCTCACCAGCAAGAGCTTGCCAAAGAGAGCGAGCAGGCCAGCCCCTGCCTCTCACCACACCAGCCATGGCCCTGCCACAGGCTCTCCCAGCCCACCGGGGTGAATACAGCTGAGGAGGACAGAGGATGTGGCAATCGGGAAATCCTGGCTGTTCCTGGCCTTGCAATGATTTCACTGGAACGATTGTTTGGGGTTGATTGCATGTAGGTGCAACTAAGAGCAGCTCCAGCCGTAGCCAGTTTTACAGCAGAAAAAAAGAGCCATTTTCTTTTCAGGAGAACCTTTGGGAGCATTTGGCTTCCCTATTGGCCTGAGATGGGCACCTCGGAGGGTGTTCGGAGCTCCTCACCCAGCAGTGCCTCAGCCCTGAAAGCGCTCTGCCTCGCCTTCGGGATGCACCTACTCTTACCCCCTGGCTGTGGGTTCAGGGCCTGATGTTAGGCAATGCAGATATCTCTCTCCCTCCTAGTCTCCTTGATCTTCAGCATCTATAATCAGCTCCTGGGAAAATGCTCAACATACATTTCTCCTTTGATTAGCAAGTTGGTTACTGTCTGACAAGTCCAGTGGCAGTGCAGAAGGTAAAAGCTGGAAGTGATTCCCTCCTGTTGTTTCACTGTCATTATCACATATTGGACCTTTCAGATAAAATAATGAAAAGGTATCAGTATAGCTGTGTTTTTACTGCCTTGGGGACTTAGAGTCACACCTCCTGTTAGTGAGCCGTCATATGGGTGTGATGCAACGTGTGCTCCTTCTGGGGAAGTGCCAGTAAAAGATTAGTGGAAACTTCAAGGCCAAAGCAAGGAAATCACACAATCCTGGCAAAAATTTCATAGCTTTTCACCAGTGAGCACCTTACCTGTCCCTTTGAAACCAAAAGAGACACTTTGGAAGCACATGCCCCAAATTGTGCTAAAGCTGTGATTCAGAGAGATAATGTTCTGTTGCACCATAATATCCTTGAAAAGTGGGGAGAGGGTCTTCTATGCTGGTATCATGCAGTTCTTCCTTTGAGGTCTCATAAATGAAGTGCCTGTGCCAATTACTGTAATGGCCTTTTGGCCCTCTACTAAATAATTAGTCACTTTTTTGTTATTTAGCAGTTCTTGTGAGATTATAGTTTTATCCAGATATCACGTTCCACCACTTTTATGATCCGAGATATTTCTTTGTTTTTCTTTTTAATGAAGAAGGCTGAACAATCTTTTCTTTTTTAGGTTCGAGATGGTGACAGTGAGATGTCTCCTCTTATTAATAAATTCTGTCATGGTACATTTATATCTCCAATCACTTCTACCAGCAACAGTCTCTGGATTAAGTTCAAGTCTGATGCTTCTGTGCAAAGGGCTAGCTTCAGGGCTGTTTATCAAGTTGGTAAGAGAAACTGGTGACTTGCCCAGTGAACTGATCTGTAACTTGGACACTTTCAGTCATTTCTATGCTATGATATATGTACAGTGGGCTTAAGACAAACTTCAAAAGAAAAAAAAAGAGTCAATTTGTTTATTTATTGCCATTTTTAGAAATGCTAAGATGATGTCTGCTGTAGGCACTTCTACCATATTTGAAAATATATTCACTATTGCTTTTACTAATGATAAATCACTTACCACTAACATACCACAGATGATATAGCACTATAACCATAACTCTGCCTAAATCTGTTTACATTCATTATTCCTTTCTTTCAGTTCTTATTCACCAACAAATATATCTAGTTCTCTGAAACAAATGAACCAAATCCATAAGTTTTCATGGACAGAATTACCTTGGTCTTCCATGCTCAGATATACATATTTATGCAACTGTAACAGCAATATGTTCTCTCAAATCAAATTATGCAACTGTAACAGCAATATGTTCTCTCAAATCCATTCTTAGTCCTACCTGGATGATCCATAGTAGATGCTGTGAGACTATAGGCTTGTAGGAGTGGTTTTCTTCTAACTTCATAGTGATATTTGATAGACGTCACAGTATTCTTTTCTTGAAACCATTCATCACAACTATTGCCTCTTGGTGTCTGTTTGCAGCCTGTGGAGGCTCCCTGTCTGGAGCAGGTACTATCCATTCACCTTATTACCCCAGGGCATCCTCTCACCTGAAGACCTGTGAGTGGATCATCTCCCAGCCAGATGGCAAAGTGGTGATTCTTAACTTCATCAACTTTGACATTCGAAATACAACCACTTGTGACTCGGACTATGTTGAGGTAAAGAATAATACACATATACTATGATTTACTCAGAGAGATTCATATCTGTATGCTCCTTCTCATGCTCATCTTCACCAAATCAGAATTGCAAGTGCATGCACAGTTTGACAGATAAGTACCTGTTTTACAGCACTTATAAAACCTTTCCCAGCTTCACCAGAGGAGCCCACACCTTTTTTGATTCACCAAAGATAGTATCATCATTTTGATAATCAGAGACATCAGTGATGAGTATCAGATGTCTTTGAATAGATAGGCCTGGTTTTGGAGGTCCGTGTGCCACTTACTGTTGAGGGTATAAGATCTCAGCTTTTCTCCATCTGAATGCCCTTCAGCTGGGAGAGCCCTTCTCCCACAGTCATGAGGCTGCATTGTATGTGCCTGTAGTACAAACCATGCTGAACAGAGGGTAGGATTTGACTTGCTAAGGACCTCTTTTATATTGTTCTTATGAATTCATTTATACTTACTACTTTAATACAATAGAAATCTGTATGGGATATTTTAAATACACTGTTCTTCAGGTCAGAAATGGCAACAGCACAGACTCTCCTCTTCTGGAGAAATACTGCGGTACAGCTGTACCATCTCGAGTGCAGTCTACATGGAACTATCTCTATGTCAAATTCAGAGCTTCCTCTCTTACCAACCTTGGCTTCAGAGCTGAGTACTGGCCATTAGATACAGGTAAGGATTTTGTGTGCATGTGTGACTTTTCAAGTTTTTTTTATACACTGAAATCACTGGCCCATCAAGTTTTACAAAGGTGTAATGGGAGATAAATTCTGAAAGAGTCACTGTGTAGTATGCATCAAGGGAAAAAAGACTACAAAATTTCAGAAAGAAAAGTAACTGATTTTAAAAGTGCCTTATTCCTGAATAAATATTTCATTTAACCTGATGTTTTAAATCTCTGCAGTATGTGGGGAGGCTCTCACTGGACCAGAAGGAACTATTACAAGCCCTGGTCATCCAGCTGTCTACCCGCATGGTATTAGCTGTACCTGGACTATCAACATTCAGCCCGGCTACCTTATCCGCCTGACATTCACTTCATTTAACTTGGCATTTGATTATAGTTGCAGAAAGGATTATCTTGAAATATATGACAACAGCACTGTGCAAAAATTGGGAAGGTGAATATGTCCACTAGCCTACATAGCTGATTCATTGTAGAGTGTGCACTGTTCTGTAGATCTCTCCATCCAATTTGCTTCCTTAAATTTTGTATATAAATTAATTTCTTTGCATTACTGAAATAATAGCAGCAATGCTTCTGCCTAGCCTAGTAAAGGCAACTTATTTCTTTGACCTTGGAATAAGAACCACATTTAGTAAATATTATATTGGGAGAAACTAACTTGTGTCAAAAGAACAGCTTTTTTAAGGACTGGTTTCAATAGCTGCCATTGTCCAGCGCCTTTTGCATTTTAAATTATGGGAATAGGTTCAAAAGCATTAATATGTCTGTGCCTAGGAAAAGACATGATTTGAAACACTTGTGGAAGTGAAAGAAAGATTACTTGGAAGATTGTAGATTTGAGTTTCAGCAAAAACTAAACTGAAGTCTTTGTCTTAAATGGCTTGTTTTCATTTTCTCCTGATATGTGATTTTATACCAGGGAAGAAAAGGCTGAACAATCTTTTCTTTCTTTCCCCCTCACCAAGTGGGGTATACACAGGGGTTTCTCGCCGTCTTAGAACTCAAGAACATCTAAACTACTTGGACTCAGAGGGTCTAGCTGCAGCCGCAGCTGCAGACTGTTAAGTATTTGGCTAACATGCCAGTATTTTGGAAAATAAGGAGCAAATGACTGTCATGCTATAATGGAGAGTATTTTGCAGTCTTTTGCCAGCCACTCTGACTCCTGCTCAAAAAGTGGAATACGTTGTAGATACAGCATGGACTTTTTGCATTAGAAAATTTCAATAGGAATTTGACTACTGGATGCACAGCTTATCCTCTGACTTTGCCATGCAAGATACATGTACATCCTTGTGTATGTAGTGTAGTATTTAGTCCCATGATACAGGGTATATGGCTGGGATCTGTACCACTTAAAGGAGGCATTTGTGTGTGTGCAACTGTTCAAACTTCTCAGGAAAGCTGAATCTTCTTCCAGTAAAATAGATGCTTCATGAAGCATTGCCTAAGTTTGGGGCATTTTTTTGCTGCAGGTACTGTGGAAGATCAATTCCACCATCGCTCACGAGTGGTGGCAACATGATGACGTTGTACTTTGTGACTGATCACAGCATTGCCTCTGAGGGCTTCTCAGCTAATTACATCTCCCTGAATGCATCAAAAGGTAATATGTCAGTATGTTCATTATGCAAATTAAATGTTTTCAGCTGTCACTGTGAATAAGCACTATAAGAAAGAGAAACATTATTTTCTGTGTTAGCAGAAGACTGCCTAGTGCCTCTTCTACCCCTTCTTAATTATAGCTACTTGATTTACAAAGCCTTTTCCTGCCTGGGAAATATGACCAAAGCAGAAAACAATTTCTGTAAGCAACACTACCGCTTTCTTTAGAAAGCTAGAAGAGTTGAATGGCAGAACTGCATGAAGTATTTAGGAAAAGTATTTCCTGAATTTGCTTTGCCTGTTCTGAGCTAAATATGTGTGATCTAGGAAGTGAAGCAATCCTGAACAACTTACTGTAAAAATGAGTTTAGTCACAATATTGATGATGGACAAAAAAACTTCACATAGGATGAAATTTAAAAAAGCACGAAAATAACCTGAGAGCACAAACCATTTTTTTTCATTAAGACTGCATGCAACTTTTCTGACTCCAGCAGAGTTCAAGCTTCCTGTTATGCCTTAAATTTGTTCCTTATGTATCTCCTTTTAAGAGGCGAAGGCATATATCAGTAGGAGAACAATTGTTGAAGGGAAGAATGACCATTCATTCCCTCAGATCTTTCAACCAGAGAAAAACTGAGCAATTACTCGGAATTCTAATTAATTTGAAGGTTCTCCAGGGCAGGCGCATCTGTGTTTTCAAACTCTGCTGAACCCATCAAACCCTTTCCAGTGTTTGCACGTCTCCAGCACTGAGACATTTGTTAGCACTAACTGAGCTGCATTTGAACCAGCAGCCTTTTGGTGAAAGTCTGTATGTGCCAGTTCCATAGACCCAATAGACATGGGTCTGCTATTGATCTCTTCACTGCTAAACCTGCATCTGCAGTAGAAGAGGCCTCCCATGGGCAGAGGGACAGATTCCGCCTAGCAAAATTCAACCACAGAAGAGAGGGAATTGGACAATAAAAAAAAGTACAAGTGAGAACACATCTGTACCTGGGTTATTGTTTATCCATCACTAAGCAATTTCTAGCTGGTTTGTTTTGTGTGTGCATGGGCAGGCTATGAAGACTTTATTAGATGAATACCAGAAATTCATGGTATTCATCTATATAGCTAGAGATTACCAATGGCTGCTCATTTTTTTGCCCTTAGTATCTTTAGGTTTTTTTTTTTATTATTTTTTATTTTTTATTTAGTTTCTCCAGCTTATCTAAAAACAGCAAAATTTCTAATTTCTATCTTGTGAAAAATAACTACTTTCCTAATGTCAGCCTGGACAATTTGGCTGTTATTTCATCTCTCAGGCATGTGTGTAGGCGAGACCAGTACAGATTTTGCCAGTGTGTTTTTATTCACCACCAGATAACTTATAAATGCAAATAATCCTTTTTCTCAGCTGCCTTCATTCATACTTGTGTTATCTGGCATGAAACCAGAAAGTCAGTAAAAACAATTAAGATTTAATGAAACATATTCCAAAGAGGAATCTTCTCTTTGTTAGAAAATAATAGGCCAAAAATAAATTCTACTTTTAAAAATCTTTCCAAGAAAGACTGTAGTTTGAAAACTCTGAGTTCTTGCTAATGAGAAATTGTGCAATTATCAGCCTTGTAAAAAAGATATTTTGTTGGTCTGTTTTTGCAGGTGCCAGCCATAACTTCTGTAAAAGTGATTTTGTTGCTTGTTAATGTGGTATTTTGTCCTTTACCTTACCTTAAATTAATATTTCTTGGGTAAAGGTCATTCCTTCCTAACAATTCCTGTAGCAGCTCTTCTCACAGTTTATCAAGACCAACAAGTTCTCTGCTCAGCATTAACCTGTATTCTGTCCCTGTGCAACCCTGTCAGCTTCTCTGGTTTTGTTAGTTATCTCACAACATTTTCTGGTCAGCTTCTTTACTCTGCCTCCTCTCTTCCACATCCCCCTCCTTCACTAACACCACAGAGACTGGCTTTTCTCATCTTTTGTCCAAAGCACTGCCATAGGCATCATGCAAGGTTTTAACCATATCAACACCATCCCTGGAATGATTTCAAAGTATGCTTTAAAAATGCAAGGCTGTCTTCTCTTCAATAATTTTAATAGCTAGAAACTACATAAAATGTTTATATAAAATAAGAACTACATAATTTCTTCATCCAAACTTTAAGCAACAGATACAATTTGGGGGCTAATATGTCTCTTTCCCCATAGGCAATACACATATCTTTACTATTCTTCAGCTAAGCCGGCACTATATTCAAAAGTATTACAAAAGAGCTAATTCTCAATTTATTCTCACTCAGACTCAGAACTATGCTGTCTAGAATAAATGTGTTTTTTTTTTTCATATCAACCACTACAGTTTGCATAAGTATGGCAAAGTAGCAGTAATTACTGAAACTGAAAATAATAACCTTATAGAGAAGTTGAAACTAAGATCCGTTTTCTTTACAGAGATTTGTTTCTTTTTGTCCCTGCGTAAACATAGTAGTACTACAAAATTGTCATAAATACTGGATTGCTAACATTCAGTTTTGATTAAGAATAAAGTGTTTTGAAGCTGCAATGGCCTGAGAGAAGGAGAACACGTGTATGTGGACTTTGCTGTAAGAAGCAACTTCCCACTCCTCTGAAATTATATCAAATTTAGTTTTATATATATCCAGTTACACTAAGGTAGCAAATTGCTGAACATAATCATATCTATGATAAGCTATGGATTATTTTTGTGTTACATCTGCTGCCTATTTTCATTTTCTGCTAAGAAAAATATGGTTCTAATAATGATTCCTGTGCAGCAAGAATCCTTCATATTTTGAGCTATGTTTTCTTAGCCAGCTAAAGTGTAACCAATATCAGAACTGGTCAAAGCTGTTCTGGTTCATATTAGATGTTTCAATAGGCCTTTGCCTGGAGTTATTTTACAGAGAATGAACTATTGAGAAGATGGACAACATTCTCACAGAAAAGAGAGTAAGCAGGAGTGAAAAAAAAAGCCTTTATGTAAAATGAAGCTACTTTTCTTACCCATATATTTTAAGCAAACAATATTTGTGTTAGTACAGTTTATCTCTGATATATTTATTAGTTGAAGAGTGGCCTGAAAATAATAGCAAGGCTTTATTCCCTGGTCAAAAAAGTAAATTGAAAGCCAGGGGATACAGCCATGGCAATGGTCCACGAGGCACAAACAATTATTTTAGCAGTCTGCCAGCTAGTGGCTGTGAATAGCTCAAATGGCAGGAATATGAATGGAAATCATCCAGTCAAACATGTCCACATGATACTCAGTTGTTTAAAATGTATATTGCCCACTTGAACTGTGTATACTTGGGATGCAGGCCAACCATATTTCTTGGCCGTCTTTCTGTCTTTCAAGGAGAAAGTCACCTGGAAACCAAGCTATTGTTTGAATAGCTAGAGTCCTAGAGTCCAGGGCTAGACCAACATCATATTGCTGAATGACACAACAGATATATAAGCATTATGATAGATTTGGGGGTTTTCCTTTGCCCATCTTGGCTGACTGAACCACAAAGAACCCGTGTGAAATCGTTGACAAATCTTTGAAAGGGCTCAATCTTGACTGGAAGTGCTGCTCAGCATCTTGAAAGATCCAGGCCATACTTCTTCAACAGGATTAGGGCTAGAGTCAGTATATGTATTTTATTGTCCCTGACTTCTTTACAAATAATTGGGAATTTATTTTTTTGCTTTGTTTTTTTTTCATTAAAAAGACTACATTTCATCCCTTCTGCTAAGGACAGTCAGCCTTAATGAGGTTTTTAGCAGATTGCATTCCTGATGAAATTTTTATTTCTGGTCTTTCTCTGACTTTGGTGAAATTTAAAATTTTTCATCTTTATCATCCTGAATTGTGAATGACATGATTAATCATGAGGGGTAACTTGATTTTAGATAGCTCAGTTTTGTGATGTATTTTAACTGACAATGACTGACTGGAGAAGTCAGCGTTTGAGAAGAATGAAGGAAAAAAAAGCATTTGTGAACCCGTGGACTTAAAAAATGGTCCCCGAGTGCAACTGCAGGCAATATATAGTTGTGCATGTCTTTCTTCTCGATAGCTGAGTACAAGCTGTAGCTAGTATTTCTAAGGAGTTTGGGTCTGAAACACTCTACAAAGGACCTTTGTGTGCCCTCTTGGTCAGTGTCCGCCAGCAGTAGTAACAGAAGGCCCTGAAGTGCAGATGTGCTTTTCCATTGCCTGTGGAGAGGGTCATACTTTATGTGATAGTTTCTTCCTTTTTTTCTAAACATGCCTAATGTTACATAAAGGGCTAATAGTTATGGGTCTGAGTTTTCCTTTGGCAGAGTAAGGTCGAAAGAAAACTAACATTTTACATATGACACTATAGCTTTCTCTTATTTTTGATTAATTAGAATTGTGGCAACCGATGAATATCTCTTTATGGGGATAAAACACGGATAGAATTTTCTGTGCTATGCATGACTGAATGAGTGAGTGGTACAAAAGCTGGCATTTTTCTCCCCTGTTGGCCATATTACAGTGATTACTGCCATTTATGGCTTTTTTTTTTCAGAAGAGCAAACACGCTCAGTACCAAAATCAGAAAGCAGACTGAATAGCTTTAAAAACCTCACACACGGGCAAAGCAAGATGTGTGATTGTTCTGGACAATTGCCGTCTTCTTCTTTTCATGAAGTGTCTTCAAAATAAACTGAATTAATATTTTTTTCCAGGCATATAGCAATCACCTTATGGAGTTAGACCGCATTCTGAGCTTTGGCAAAGGATCCAAAGTTCTTTTTCTTGCCAGCTTTGCTGATACTTTTCTCTGAAGGAACTATCACTGCACAAGCACATCCCCATATAGCCAACCCTCATATGCTGTGTTAGTGAGCTGAGTACAAAAGATGAATGCCAGCTCTCTTGCTAAATGTAGAATAACAGGAATGAATCCAGTTACCAGAACTGAGTTGGTTGACACAAAATGTGGGTGCCTTGGATGTGTTTATGCTTTTCCTAATCATTACAGCAGGGTATGCTCAGTCTGCAACTGGATTTATTTCACTGTAGCCAGAGGTCTGATGTTGCTGACAGTCATTTTTCCACCTGCTGTATTTCTCTTCTTAGTTCATAAAGAAGATTGTTATGCAAAGTGTGGAGCAGCACACAGCATTCAGTTTAAAGCAGCACACTTTGGATTTGAGTTTTATATGGATTACTGCCAGGAAAGCAAACTTTGGTGAGGGAGACAACCTGGACAGTTCTGTGGAAATTGTTCTTAAAAGCTGATAAAAATAAATTGGCTTTCCTGTTGCTAATTGTACCCTAAGGGCCCTTATCTAGCACATCAATTTTAATATTCTCCAGGCTGAAGGCTAATATTAATGGTCTCAGCCTCTGTGTGAATAAGAAAGCAGTATTGCTACCCTTCCTAGTATTAAATGTTCATGAGTCAAGCACTCACCCTTCGAAAGTCAGGAGGTAATAATAAGTTAAAAATCAGTAAACTAATATATATATACATTTTCATTTTAATTTTTAATCATTTTCTGCGTGATGAGCCTTTAGGATAAATTTGGGTCACATTTTAAGTCACATTTCTAATCCTACATGCAGAGTTCTCAAGAAATCGTATCACTTCAGGATCTGAGTTTTGATGATAAACCCTACATATAATGAAACATCATGGGAGTTGGTAGCACAGCAAGGGCATAATAAGGATTTATAAGGCAATGTAAGGTTTTTAAGGTGCCCATGACTAACATGATTTTTATATGCATATATTTGAGCATATTTATAATAAAACACACCAATGACTGAAATTATAGATAAAGAAATTAATAGATCATGATTTTAGGTAAAGTTGTGCATGAAAACTTTTGATTTGTTAATTAACAATGTACTGCCCATAGCAGAAAACTATTGTCCTGTTTCTGTGTCATGTTTCTGTGTTGTCCTTGTGATGAATTAGGAACATGAGTCTGGTATCTAGCTTGGGGGGGTCCCCGCCTCACAGAAAATATTTCTAACAAAAGACAAGACCTTTCAGGTGACAAAGAATGACAGGAAAAAAAGATTATTTTTTTCAGAAATCACCCCTTTTTACCGTTTATTTTTGACACTAATAGAAGTGTTTTAGTAGTTAAACTCAGAATCGGTAGGGAACAGCCATGGAAATGACCATCTCCACGCATGTGGAGGAAAAGAAGGTGATCAGGAGTAGTCAGCATGGCTTCACCAAGGGGAAATCATGCCTAACCAATCTGATAGCCTTCTATGATGGAATGACTGGCTGGGTAGATGAGGGGAGAGCAGTGGATGTTGTCTACCTAGACTTCAGCAAGGCTTTTGACACTGTCTCCCATAGCATCCTCATAGACAAGCTCAGGAAGTGTGGGTTAGATGAATGGACAGTGAGGTGGATTGAGAACTGGCTGAATGGCAGAGCTCAGAGAGTTGTGCTCAGTGGCACAGAGTCTAGTTGGAGGCCTGTAGCTAGCGGTGTCCCCCAGGGGTCAGTCCTGGGTCCAGTCTTGTTCAACTTCTTCATCAATGACCTGGATGAAGGCACAGAGTGCACCCTCAGCAAGTTTGCTGACGATACAAAACTGGGAGGAGTGGCCGATACGCCAGAGGGCTGTGCTGCCATTCAAAGAGACTTGGACAGGCTGGAGAGGTGGGCAGAGAGGAACCTCATGAAATTCAACAAAGGGAAGTGCAGGGTCCTGCACCTGGGGAGGAATAACCCCATGCAGCAGTACAGGTTGGGGGTTGACCTGCTGGAAAGCAGCTCTGCTGAGAAGGACCTGGGAGTGCTGGTGGACACCAAGTTAAGTATGAGGCAGCAATGTGCCCTTGTGGCCAAGAAGGCCAATGGTATCCTGGGCTGCATCAGAAAGAGTGTTGCCAGCAGGTCGAGGGAGGTGATTCTCCCCCTCTACTCAGCCCTGGTGAGGCCACATCTAGAGTACTGCGTCCAGTTCTGGGCTCCCCAGTACAAGAGGGATGTGGCACTACTGGAGCAAGTCCAGCGAAGGGCCACAAAGATGATTAGGGGACTGGAGCATCTCTCTTATGAGGAAAGGCTGCGAGAGCTGGGCCTGTTTAGCTTGGAGAAGAGAAGGCTGAGAGGAGATCTTATCAATGTGTACAAGTATCTGAAGGGAGGGTGTCGAGAGGATGGGGCCAGACTCTTTTCAGTGGTGCCGAGCGACAGGACGCGAGGCAATGGGCACAAACTGAAACACAGACACTTCCATCTTAACATGAGGAAAAACTTTTTCACTGTGAGGGTGACAGAGCACTGGAACAGGTTGCCCCGAGAGGTGGTGGAGTCTCCTTCTCTGGAGATATTCAAAATGCGCCTGGATGCAATCCTGTGCAATATGCTCTAGGTGACCCTGCTTGAGCAGGGGGGTTGGACTAGATGATCTCCAGAGGTCCCTTCCAACCTCAGTGATTCTGTGATTCTGTGACCAGCCTTAAATATGGAGGGTCTAAGCTGTGATTTCATCCCTTTCCCCTAAATTATTATGCATATTAAAGTATTATGCATGAATGTCATTACACTGCAGCTGTGGGATGTTAGAGAATAGGTTTCAGAGTCTGCATGAGCCAGTTTAAGTAAATCTGAAGTCAAGCATAGTATTCTGCTCACTCTCTCAATCATACTTTGTAAGTAGTGTAACCTTGCCTATTTGATAGAAAGTCTTTAAGAAATCTACATTCATTTCTTGTATTTGCAACCTGTAGGATCTGATATAAGGGAACTGAGGACCAGAATGAACCCCCCGAGTCATCAAATCCAGCCCACAACTTTATCCCTTTTTTTTTTGCAAAGACCTTTATCATGTAATCTTCCTTTTAATCAAATTAATTAAACAATATCTTAAAAATAGGTGTTTCTTTTGCCCTTTTTGCCCCTGTTACAAGGGTTGGAAGATTGCTCTAGAATTTCACTTCCTAAAACTTTCTCCTAATTTCAGTGTATCTGTATTCATGGACAGTTTCTAAACTTTGGAGCTTGCACTATAATTAGAGAGTGCTCTAGTTTTATTGTTCTTCATGCTTCTTGGTGTTTAACTCTGTCTCCTCTTCCTTCCTTCCTGCTTCCTATGTAAGGGTAGCTGTATTCCCTCCTGTCCTTCATTTGCTAAACTAAACAAGCCAACTCTTTTATTCTGTCTTGCATGATGATCTCCTAATTCCCCACCATTTCTACAATCTCTCTCAGTACTTGTGCTAATTTGATCTCCAGAATATCAGTGACCAGGGTTATGCACATTTTTCCAGGTAATGTTTCACCATTACTTTGTACAGTGGCATCAAGATTCCCTGTTTCTAATGGAAACGTCTCATATGGCTCATATTTCAACTTGCCCTTTTTACAGCCAGGTTATGAAGGTCATTTGGCCTGAGATCAGCTAACATATGAAGATAGTTCTCTCCAAAATAAGTCTTGTGTTCAAGTAGCATTTTATAGAAGATATTTTTATTCCGAGTCTGCATGACTGTGCTTTCAGAAGAGCTTCTTTTTAGTTTTTTCTCAGTTTCTGTCTTACTCTACTCTATTTTCTTCCTTCTAGCTCATAATGTCAAGATGCTTCTTTGGTGGTCACAGAACTGATGTAACTGATTTTAGTATAAGACTTCAAGTAGAACTGCTTTGTCCTCAAAGTCCAGGGATTATACTGTTTTTCAGCTGACTGTCCCTTATAGCCTAGAAAACAGGAAAAGAAATTTAGATATAAAATCCTCATCTCCTGGGTTTGATTGTGGGGAATGCCTGAGAACAACACAGCATCTCCTTATAGCTAAAGAGTGCATTCAGTTTCCACCACCACTGCTTTGAAGAAATCAGGAATCCTGCCTCTTGTGTTGATCAAGACATCCTTTTCAGTTTCCTTTTTCTGCTTACCTGAGTTTTAGGTCACAGCCAACTCAGGTAGCTGCAACTACTCTTACATTGCGTATTTATTACAGGCATAGTGTTCTGGTAAAAGCTAGACAAATCAACTAAAAAATAAGAAACTCTGTACAAAATCTGGATTCTGTTTTTGGTATACAGTGATGACAATCAGCTGTAGGATGTGTTCAAGATGAGTTACAAATCACAGGAGTGCAGGATGTTTGCTTCTCTGTCTGTTGGAAAATTAGGTTTCCTGCCAGTTTAGCATGCATATTAAACTCATTCACAACCAGCAAACCTCTCTGGAGCATGGCTTTGTTTGCAGTGAATATACTGAATCTTCAAGTAACCATGTACGTGTTTCTTTTCTTTTCAAAGTGTGCTCACACCAATACAGTAGTGGAACTGGCATGCTAACATCTCCAAACTATCCCAGTAACTACCCTGTCCGGACAGAGTGCATATATGGCATCACAGTGGGAATAAACAGACAAATTGTGCTGCGCTTCACTGACTTCGCCTTGGAGGGGAATAAACGCTGTACAGAAGATTATATAGAAATCAGGCAAGTCTAATTATTTCTCTTGTCCTTATTACTGATAATCACGGAAGTTGGCCAAATCCACTTAGGCATGTGCAGAAGCTGTAGTTTTAACTATACCCCTGTGCTGGCAATGTGGACAAAGGGTCTATCAGAGAACGTTAAATGCCACCTTTTTCTCCTGCCGTTCTGTTCCTTTTTCCCCTTTCCTACCTGGCAAATTGCGGTTCTGGGAGTGAGTGCATTTTGTGTAGACAAAATCAGAGCCTTCCCATGTCCTGGCTCTGATTGTGTTACTTAGTGCAGACACAAAGAGTTTGATTGTTCGCTTTGTGATGTATTCTGTGTATTTTAGGTTGATAGTCTTTAAACAGCAGCTCTTCTGTGATGCAGCACTAGGAACATGTAAATAATCTGTGATATTTGCTACGCTGGCATCATCATTAAATTTAGGCAATTGGCACAGTGATATGTAGTAAATTTTACAGGACAGAGACAAATACAAGAGGTAGAAAGCAATATTTGTAGGAAGATTAGCTGCATGCTTACAATATAGCCGTGCCAAGTACGATTCCTTTCTGTGGCGTGTCGTTGTATGGGATTTACACTTTGGAGTGCCAGTGCACTCAGTTTTTCTCCTCATGAGCCAGCTCTCAGGTGAACCATATCTCCGGAACTACTGTGTTTTTGTCTCTGAGTGTACCATTAGTTTCCATGACCTCTATGAGTGCGATGATAAAACATGGCATGATGTTATCCTGAACATTGTACCAGATACTCTGTATGGTTTATTCCTCTTTAAGGTCCCTCTTAGAGCTTGGTACTGTTTTTTAGAACAAAACAAAAATCTTTTGCTGATGTTGCAGTATAGGTTGGATTGTGATACTGAATTCCTGCTGAATTAGCTGGTTGTTTTCAGCTGTACATGCAAACTGGAGAAAGTTATGAAAAACTTCAATATTTTCTAACTGTTTCATCTTTTTCATTCAAAACAACCTGGGGTTATATTTAATCTAACTTTATTTTAAACAATTAAAACATTAATTCAGGGTTGACCTGAGTTATAACTGTTTTCTTTTTCACTCAGGAACTGAAAGCACTCAGTTATTGCACAGCTTTAACCCTGTTGTTCCTGTGAAGAGCTCAGTGACATTAATTAGGTTTTTGGATATGGGGCCAGATCCTTACTAAATGTAGCTCAGCACAGTTCTGTTGGCATGACTGGATTTTCACAAGTTGTTTCCTCAAACCTGATACCCTTAAATGGGGTAGGCACATAAGCCTCAGATGAGGTGCCACTTTGGTTTCTTGTCCTGAGGTGTCCTGTAATAAGTTGCATTCAGTCAACTAAGAAAACTGTTGATCTGACCACAGCTGCAGAGGCTGGGACGCAAGCGAGAGGGGGTTCTGGCACAGTTCCTCAGCTGCTAGTAACCTGAGACAGTAAGTCTCAGGGAGCAGTTTAAGCCAGGAAGATGGCAAGAAAAAGGCCTTCAAGAGTGGTGTGGCCTAACTAGAAATTTCTCTCAAAAGCAGGTATAAGCCTGTGAAAATACAGCTGAAAGTCTTACTGTCTACTTAACAAACATCATATTAAGATGACACCTAAATATAAATAGAAATATATTTATTATTATCCTAATAAACTGTACGATATTTATAATATGAAAGTGCTTGTCCTAAGATTGTAGAGCAATTGATAACCAGGTTGGCACCATCTTTTTTTCTCCCATGAGATGTGCGTAGGTAGCATAACAGAACACTGGATGTGTGTCCTGCCTACAGAATTAGGAAATATTGCTACTCCTTAATCGAAAGACTGGAAATAATTGGCTCTAGAGATATTTGTAAAGGCCAAGAAAATCATTCAAGATGTGCTTCATATCAGTTTTGAGATGTGAGTTGCTATTAGTATCATGGCAAATAAACACTTTATTTTTTAAGAGAAAGGAAAAGGTCAGCTCATCTGTTTTTGGGCCTGGCTAAACAGTGAGAAGTGGGCAAACTCTTTTATTTCATATTAGAAGCTTACCTTTGGTTCCAGCCATGATTGCTACCTTGCAGAAGACAGAGAAGGATGCGCTGTAAGGTCCTGCCTCTGCAGCATCTCGTGTCCTTGAGATGCTTCTTGAGTCTCTCAGTGCATTGACAGGCTCAGGACAGGCTGATGAGAGGAACCGACTGGACATACCCAGCATGCAGTTATGGAGAGTAGGGCCTCTTACTGCAAGCGGCAAGACCCCTCCAGTATTTAGTAGCTGTATTTCTGTGGAAGATGAGGAGCCAGGATTAGTTCTCCCCAGGCCTGGAAGAATCCCCAAATTTATGCTTTATTAACATTACTCTTGCTCTCCCTCTTTGACTCAAGGTTTTTCCTCTCTTTCATTCTAGAGATGGAGGTTATGAAACTTCCCCCCCTCTTGGAAAATACTGTGGTGCAGATCTGCCTCCTGTTATAATCTCTCATGGTAACAAGCTGTGGATAAAGTTTGTAAGTGATGTGTTTGGCACAAGAAAGGGATTTTCAGCACACTGGGATGGTACATCAGCAGGTAAAATGAGCGCATCAAATATAAAACCATTTTACACATCTCATTTTTGATCTTTTGTTTCTATTTAATTTCTCTTCCTTTTCACTGCATCTTTTCTGCCTCCCATCTCCTAAAATCTCTCTGCTAATTACATAGCATCATATATTCACATTTCTTAGATCAAGGATACATATTTCTTGATCTATGGGATTTCTTTTCTCCATGGGGAGGATATACCATTTTCTAGATATATTGTAACACGAACTTTCTCTTGTGTTTAGGAAATTAGTGGTAACCAAGGATGCAATGGAGAGGTTTAGTAAGGTTTCTCTTTGAAGAATATCTACATTACAGGAACAGTCTTCAAATTAGATTAAATATTTCTAGCTAAAGGTCCAGTTGCAGGACAAAGTATTTCTGTCTATTCCTTGTATTATTTTTCTGGAATGTCTGGGTGTTAAATGCTGGTATGGTTTCTTTGCCCTTTTCAGGTTGTGGTGGGACTTTGACAACAACGTCTGGCATCTTTATGTCTCCCAACTACCCTATGCCATACTACCACAACTCAGAGTGCTACTGGTTGCTGAGGGGGAACCGAGGGACCCCATTCGAAATCCAGTTTGAACAGTTCCATCTAGAATATCACCCAAAGTGTGACTTCGATTACCTTACAGTATGTACACTATGACTCTTTGCTCCATAGCCAGCAGCTAAGTAGAGTATAATGAATGTAAAGGTAGAGAGAAAGACACATGGTCCTGGTCTTCCAGTGTTCACACATGAGCAGACCCAGAATAGGAAAGCTCCATGCTGAATTGCTACCTTTGTATCAGAGAGCAGTGAAGGGTAAGGCAGCAGTGTCTGTATGGGTGCACACAGGTAAGAAAAACATTTACGGCAAGATCCAAAGGCCACTGAAGCAAGAATCTGTCTATTAACTTTGCTTTGTTTTAGATCAAGGCTTTATAGTATGCTGTTTTTGTAAACTACAAGAAAAAGGGCACAATAGGGACAACAACCCTATTGTTAATCCCAAATTCCATATTCAAATTGCTGCGTAAATAATCTGAATATTTGTATCAGAGTTGAAATGGAGTGCAGTCTTTCCCCCTTTTGGTGAGTAAGACCCTCAAAATCTGCCAGTATTTGATAACTGGCTTCCTGTTGTTCCACTGATTTGCTTGTTTCTGAAATGCCTGTCAGGCTTCCTCTGAACAGAAATACTATTTAACCTCTTGTGCACCTAGTGGGAAAAAATCTCTAAGCACACATTTTGGCAGGGAGAAATTGCTTGGATTTGTAGTGCCACCAGCTTTATGAAATTCAGTAGTTATTCACGATTGTACTGTCGAAGTTGAAACAGTTCTAGTTTCTCAAATTCTGTAACAAGCAGAATCACCGAGATTATATTTTTTGTGGGAACTGACACATTTGTCTTCCTGTGAAATTCTCCACTCCTTTCTCTTTTTTTTTTAATCTGAAGGTATTTGATGGTAACAGCAGCAATGCCAAGCAGCTAGGTAAATTCTGTGGGAATCAGATACCACAACTCATCCGCTCCAGTGGAGACAGCATGTACGTGAAACTAAGGACAGATAGCAGTTTGCGAGGTGGAGGGTTTTTTGCTAGATACAAACAGGGTAAGTAAGTAAAACAAGATGAGAAGAATATGTTTCTACAATGCAGCTTGTTCCTGAAACTACTTCTTGCAGCCCACGATCTTATTTATTCACACTCAGAAGACAATGTATACAACATATTATTGAGCCAGATACTTTAATCTGCTTCAGTCACAGAGCACAGAGACCTAAAAATTACCAGTGCCCAGAGGAGATACCTGTGATGGAGGTCATTTCCTCCCTAGAAGAAAGCTGAGAGGTGGCTCTGCTGCTATTACTTGCATCAGTAGCACTTTCGACTCCAGATTTACCCAGAGTAACTGGTATTGAAGGCCCATAACAGGGTAGATTGGACTCCTCCTGCTCTTCCACTGACCCAGACTCCTGACTTTTTCTTAGTGAAGGCAGACAGAGAAGGGTCCTCTGCTCTTCTAGCTGCTGTGAGGCCAGATGGCAACGGATCAGGGATTTACCCTCAGCTACCATGGCTCATTGCAGATGCTTGGTAGCTTTTAGCCTACTTGGAACACTCCAAATAGTTTCATTTTTAATATCTTGTGGTAAAGGTCACATTTTTCTTGCACGCATTTTTTTGTAAAATAGTTCTGCCCCAGAAACATTGGAATGATGAAATTTGGCAAAAAATACAAGAAGATACATGAAGAATTAAAGTTTTTTTTTATTCTCAGACATTTTTAATATCATCCCAGTGTTTATTTTCGCTGTAACATATACTAGTTAGATTAGATATGCTTTGAAAGGTATGGAATTTCACCACATACAAGTTGAATTGCAAGCATATTTGGGTACTCTAAAGATGACAAGCCCAATTGATAGAGATTGCTGTAGGTTTGTAGACCGTAAGTTCCCCTTAGGTTTGAACAACAGTAAATGGATAATGAAAAAACTATTCATGCACACATGGCACATACAGTACTTAGAAGGGTGAAGGGGCATTAAGCTTTGACTCCCTCATTACTTAAAGGAATCACAGATTCATCTACCATGTACTTTTCATACTGCAAAGTCAAGACAATATATTAGAAGGTTTTTTTTTTCCATTCATTAATTAGACAAAAAGAGCACTTACAAACCACTCAGATATAGAGCCTGAGCTATCAGATAATGTGTGATCGGCACTTTACATTCATATTTAATTCCTGAAGATGCACATGCCCCAGAGAAAACTTTCAGTGGCTTGCCCAAAGGCTAAAAATATGTAGGAGGTAATGGTGTAAAATAAGGATGTTTAGATGTCAGATGCATTTATGTGTATATGAACAAGGTGATGATGATTTGGAAAACATTGCAAAGGAAAACATGTTATTAGATTAATGTTTAAAGGCACCTTTGTGCCTGGTATGTTTCTAATAAAATCCTGATAGCAGGGGGTAACAGCTTTTGCCCATCTTGCATTCTTCAAAATCCATTTCATTCTCTTCATCCTGTCTTTTCAAATAGTTGTATGCTTCAGTGTAGCTCTGCAAACAAGCCCCACTTCACCTGACCCTGACCCTCAAATGTATTTTGGGCATTTTGAACTCCTAAAAACACAGACCTTGCTGCTCTGTAAATGATTTGGAAAGAATCCAAAAAATGTGCAGGAGGTAGGAGTATTATCCCTAGTGACAACAGAAGGGGTTTGCAAGTGAATCTCAGCTATTTCTGCTGCTCAAACACTGCAGATTTGCTGTACAAGACAACAGCCTGGCCTGCTCTCTGCCTCCTGCCCACTTCTCTGTGCATTAGTCTGGTCTGCTCCCTGGTACACCCTGCATGCCATCTTCGGGCGAGGAATTACCCATATTGGCATTTTCTGTCTTTAATGAAAGTCAGACTCAGGAAAATGAGAATCACTGACCTAGTGCCATAGTTGTTGCTTCACCCTTTATCTAGTGTAGTTTCTTTTTGATTTTGTCTGCAGTTTAAGGAAAGCTCTCATTATCCCAGGTGAATGTCCAGTTCCTCTGCTAGGACTTTACTGGATGACTCACAAGGAAAACCATGGCTCCTTCTTAAAGAATTTCATGCTCACTTTCAATTCCTGGAGCTAGAACATCCAATATAAGCAGTATACTTTCCATTTATTGTTTTAGCTGGGGATTATTTATTTTTTTCTTATCCAGTAGGCAATCTTTGTTGAGCCCCCACACACCCTGTAAATTGTTCTAAAAATGATGGAGGAAGGTAGGTCATACACCACATTTCTATTATTAATTGCAAAAAAAAAAAAGAAAACATGTTTCAAGAATAGCTGTGTATTTAAAATTAAAGAAATTTAAGAAAACAGGAAAAAATTGTATGTACTACAATAAAAAAACAACTGGCTGATGAGTCTGTAAGGGTCAGAAAAGAAGGATATATTAAAACTGAAAGATTAAGTTTCAGAAAGTCTGGATTTTACTTGCAACATGTGCAATGTATCCTTCGACATGTTGCAAGTCTCTTTCTGCCTGATTTCTATAATCTATGAATATAAATATTTCTTATCTTGTAATGGTATCAGTAGCTTTAATTAGTATTTTTTTGAGATCCTGGGATAAGATGCACTGCACAAATATAATTTATTATCATCTTTTTTTTTCAGTTTGCCATGAAGTACTGACTGTTAATCGTAGCCATGGCATCTTGGAAAGTTTAAATTACCCAAATAATTACCCTTTAAATGAACATTGCAACTGGACCATCCAAACTACGAAGGGGAACACACTCAATTATAGCTTCACAGCCTTTGATTTAGAAAGTGGATCTGACTGTGACCTTGACTACCTGAAGGTATGTATCCAGATTCTAGACACAAAAAGAATCATTTCTTTCTGAGGAAAGAAAAACAATGAGAAAGCAGAAGGGAGAATTCATCTTATCTAAGCATAGCCATTAAAAGTCAAGTGTTTAGTCCAAATGATTTGTCCCTCTTTCCTCTGCAGTCAGTAGGGAGGTAAGCATTGCCAGTGAGCGATTCATCCCACCTGAAGACAGGTGCCTACAATAGGGAGGATGAATCACTTTGCAGGTGCCTAGATTTGCTACAGAGAGCCTAAATACCACCTTAGATCAGCTGTACTGGCTTTTATGGTTGAAATTAGATGACATGACTCCAACTGCATGTAAAGAAGCCTTATTTAGGTAGAAGCAGAATAAATCCTAAGATTAGTAAGTAAGTGGGAGAAATTCAGTTTCAAAGTTACCAAGGCAGTGAGGCCAATTGTTTTGTTCTTGATTTTTACCTGAAAAGTAGCAGGGAATGTTTAGAAACTTTAAAATGTTTATTTCTACTATTTTTTAATGGAGCATTGCTGTGTCTCCTGTTGATATTTTCATTTTCATAATTAATCTGCTTCTTTAAAGGGATTTAAGGGACATTGAACTTACCCACAAACAAAATGAGACACTTTTAGCCAAATTAAATAATCCAGTCAACCTAAAGCCAAATATCTTTTATTTTTCTTTCCTCAAAAATTTTAATTCTAGGACAACTAAAAGACACTTTCTCTCAGTTTTCCAGTTTTCACAGTGGGAAGTACAGTGCAGTCATGATCACTGCTGTGCTGAGGGTTATAAGCTTCTGCCTACCATTTTGCTGTTTTGTTGAATTAATCCATCCTTCAAACCTCACCTCTGTACAGGATGCCAGCACACAACCCCTGTGCTCTACTTAGGTTTTGCACAAGAGGATTTGAAATTTAGGGCAGTATCATAGCTACTTACAGCCAAGGAGAGGGCTGTGGAATAGTGCCCATATTTTTGGACATACTTACTTACTCTGGGGCCAGTCTTGCAGAAAGTGGAGCAGTAGGCCTGGTGTTGGGCTACATGTTCCCTCTTGATGTCCTCCTTTGCTCCCTCTACCTCCTTATCATGCCGGCGTTCACAGCTCAAAAATGGGTAATAAACTGGCAAAAGTGGTGTCCTTCCAGCTTTCTTCTGCTGGGGCCAGGAATAGAAAGAAAGAATAGACATGCAAAGAAAATAAACAAGGGAGCATTGTATTGAGAACTAACAGAAGTTGCTTAAACCCTGGTTCGTTTTTGTGAGGAGGCTGAAAAGGAAACATTGGAGCCAAATGGAGAGGCCAGTGCTAGTCCCAAGACTCCTAAGCCCTTGATCCTTGAAGGGCAGGGGCCTTGCACCCAGTAGCCAGCCAGTAAGGAGCAAGGGACTTGCCAGAAGACTTTATTCTAGATCTAAGTCAAGGATGGAGGAATAATGCCAGAGGCAAGGACCTGGTCCAAAGCACTTAGAAGAACAGAAATAAAACATATCACAGGGAGGGAGGGAGGGAGGAGAGGGGGAGCAGCAAAGTACTTGCACTCTTTGTTTTAACAGTTTCTCCTTGCTTCCAAACAAAGAAAATACAGACTGAAAGAGGTATAAAGAGGAAAATGCAAGGAAAAACAGAGTCATGGAAGTGTGTTAAGGCGGCTTTAATTTGCGATTCATGTCACATTACTTGAAAGTCTTTCTCCAAATGCCATTAAGAAATACCACTTGGAAAAGATGTCCTCGTTTTGTTGTTGCATGCTGCACAAATATGTGCCATAGTGTAAAAAAAGAGAACAAGGTTGAACCAGCCAGGGAACTGAATAGTGTCTGCTTCCACCCTGTGTCTTGCGAAAGGAGAACATCTTGGCAAGGGTGTGGAGTGCCCAGTGGTGTAGGGGAGAGGGGGAATCATCTGGAACAAGTCTGCAGTTCACTTTCTAAGCAGACTGAAGATATTTGGGACTTTTCTGTCTGAAATCCATGTGGAATCTGACTCCACTGCAAAATGGGAAAAAAGTTGATAATAAAAAAAAAGGCACAGCTGTTCAGCTGAGATAAAATTACTTTTTTGCCACATGCTAATTTTGAGATTCTTTTATGGCAAAGAGGCCTAAGAAGGGAAAGCTCTGATGCCCTGGCTGAGTATAATACTGAGAAAACAGAGGTATAGTCATGTTCACTGTAGTCCGAGTGGGTGGTGCAGGGGCCATGTGCCAGAGCCCTTCACCGTTTTCTTGGAGGAAATGGGAAGTTGCTGCTCAGGCCGTTTCCATGTGGCTCCGTGGCACTGGGCAGCCGCTGGTGCTGCTGTCACAGGCAGGGTGGAGCAGGCACTCTCGTCCACTGGGGCTTTCAGGTCCCCGCTCTTCCCATCCCCTCGGGGTTCGGTGCTCTCCCACCCCTGCCCCTCTTGCTCTCTCCCTGCCCTGGCGCTCCAGGGCGACCAGGACAGGTAGGTTTGGTGGCAATGTTTGCTGCTGCTTGCTGGGGATGGGAAGGAAAAGGGTTAGCGGTTAGGTGGGATTAGCTGATGATCACAGTGGAGGTAAGAGAGGGAGTAAGGGAAAGAGGTATGTGGTAGAGAAAGACAAGGTGTCATTTGAAATGCTACGGAGGTGTTACGGCAGAGACCTGACCTAGCTGAGCCCGGAGTACAATCAAGAAATGACATAGTTGCAGAACAAAATGAAGAAGAGGGCTGCTTTTGAAAGTGAGCGGAGAGAGAGATTTGATGCACGTGGAAATATTTTTACAACATTATAAATGCCTCAAACTAGAACTCTGATTTTCTGGAAACCTTTCTGAATTCTGAAGGGAAAAGCGTGGTGTCTGTGGTAGGGTGGGGAGAACGAAAGTGGGCAAGCTGCATTCGTATGTACTGCTGGACCTGGCCCAGGCATTGCGGGTTTGTGCCCAATCTCCACACTGGAAAAGGGCCTGTTCTTGACTTTTGTGTTTAATTATGACTTCTGCTTCCAACTCAAACCCACATTCAGTATATGAGAAGTGTACTTTGCCTTATGACTAATTCAGTCTGATACATACAGAAAATATTCAGCTTTGCTATTTGCTCCCTGGCTTAGTTCACATATGAGTCAGAATTTAAACATGTAGAATAATGACAAAACCAGAAATTCCTACAAACAGGTATTCCTAGTGGTTGTCAGTTACCAGTGATACTATCGTCACTTAGAGCAAATAGCCTGTTTCAAATACAGGATTTTGAACAAGATATTCAGATGCCCAAAGAGTACTCAGGGCAAGTGCAATGTGTGGCTGTCCCAGATCGAAATGCAATCACAACTGTATAATGAGAAGTCAGCCATATGTTGCCTTACCTATTTCTTTTTCTCCTTTGATCACGGGATGCTTCTTACGAGCCAGTCTGCCCTTTGCAGCGTCTGGCTGGTGTACTCGGGGTGCGCAGCATTTTTCCCCGGCCGGGAGCCCTGAGTGACTCCGACTTAGTCTGACCTGGGCAGGCCCTGCATCTCCATCGTTTTGCAGCGCATGCAGCTGTTTATACCTGGGCCAAGTAGGAAGGAGAAAGCCCTACTCTTCTGACTTGGTGGCAATTTTATGCCATTGTGCATAGGTGCCAATAACGGAGCAGGGGCAATGCGGGAGGGAGGCAAAACTGCAGATTTTTATCAAGGCAGTCTCTAGCATGAATCTCATGTGAGCACTTTCTCAACAAATGAGCAGTGTGTAGGGTTTCATGGTCTGTCAGAGGATGTTGGCTCATTGCTAGTAACACTCACAGGATGCCTGACATTTTGCAGTTTCAGCAGTTTCAAGAATATGAGATTGATTGCTTGTGATAAAGACATATGCAGAAGTTGTAACGATATGATACGAGGCATATCGAATAGCAGACTGTTTCCAAGTGATGCTGCACTAACTGTAATAGATTGGATGGTCTTTAGATTATATTGTGTGCTGTGGCTTGGCTTCATAACATACCATTAGTCTTTCTAGAGGAATCATCAGACTGTAGTCAGTGAGATACTGCAGACAGAGACGTAGAAATGTTATTTCTTCCTCTAAGGTCACCAAGTTGTTAGCTGAATAAGCATATATTTAACTTCCCATCTTTAGTGATGAATTGTCTTCTTATTTAGTGTGACAGAGCATAGTCTCTGCAGAGGCAAAGCTATTTTATAAGTAAAGAGAACATCATGTTATTGCCCTTATGATTAGAATCTTGCAGTAGGATTGAAATTTACTCCTTTTTTATCCAAGAAAAATATTATTTGAAAACAACTAATCTTTCTGTCCTTCAGCAAAAAGCTCCCTCTATGTTATTCTACTCACAAAGCATAATCTTCCCTTGAAATCCAGTGTGTTTAGCGTTTGCTTTTCACATGCACAGGGAAGACCTTGCCTACTCCTTTGCAAGATGCCACTGGCCTGGTAAGCAGACAGTAAGATGTTGCTGTGCAGCAAGACAAGCTTCAGAACTCTCTGTCTGAGTCTCGCACCCTTTGGCCTGTGGAGTGTGTATGACTAATGTCTAGTGGCAAGGATGGAAATACAGTTGTAAGAAATGACATTCTAATATATGCGGATAATGCGGAAGCACATTTTATGGACGCAACTGATGGCCTGATCTGCAGTCAGCAACCACAGTGGCTTTCTTTCTGCTCCAGCGCAGGGCAGAATTACTCTTTGGAATAAATCACTTCCTTGCTTGCTTACTACCAATATACTTAAGTAGTCCAGAGTCTTTCAGCAATTAGGTTCATGGTGGTTAAAATATCATTGCACTCTTATATATGGATGTTATCAAATGAGTACAATAATTCATATGGCATCTGCTCTTGAGTATTGTTTCATTTCCTTCTGGTGGTAACAGGATATGTGCTTTTTTTTTTTTTTTTAACCACAGTAGCATTCCAGGGATGTGCCATAATATCCTTTTTCTCCCTCTGGGAATAATGCATTAGCAAATTGTTGCTTACCCTCGGCTGGTGATCCTCTTTTTTATTAGCTTATCATAGAAAAAAAAAGCTTTCCCTGTTTCTAGTTTTGCTGTCTTCTGTGCTTGTAACTAGTAAATGTGATTAAACTATATTAGGAGATTAACATTATTACATTCTATATATGTCTGTGCTTTTTTAAAGTGCTGCAGGAATTCTCCAAGCACAGAGAATGACTTTGCTTATGGCCATGCATTGATTTGCAAAATGTCACCGCTAGTACATCACCCTGGGGAAGCAGATGATATATTAAATATACCCATCCAGGTTCTGCACACAGACATCAAATTACAGGCTGTTGGCCAGACGGCAGTGGTATCCATTAATGCATTACCATGCAATCTGGCAGCATGCCAGCCCATCCTTGAATTCCTTTAGGGGTTTACAGGCCTCCACAAGAAGTTCTTCAGAGTAGGACTGTAAGGATAAAAGTGATAATTCTCCTTGGGTTTCTGTGGCAGGCCTCACCAGTGGTACACAGGGAAATCATAGCTCTTGCACAGATTTTCAGTGAGTGAACTGGATGCTTTGGAAGAGGAAAGTGTCAGACCAAGGAGATGCCACCCTAGGGAAGACTGACTCAGGGCTCAGAAAGATTTTCTGTTTTCCCATTTGCCTGCATTGCCAGAATCGAAGTGCACTTTGGTTTTGCTATCTGAAAGGTTCTTAGAAGCAGATTTTGCTTCTTTTCGTGTGCTTAGAAGCACAGGAAATAACCCGCAAGATAGCATTAAATTTGTCGATGGTGAAAGGGTTGCACGATCCCTGCAGAAACCTCAGATGACAAGTAGCACAACTGACTCAGGCAAGCAGCAGAGGCTCTGCTCTCGGACACACAAATGAGTCAGAGCACCAGGCAGTCCGCGTTTGCCTCAGTCTGCCAGCTCAGAGCAATGTGACTTTGCCTGTACCTTCAGGAAAAAGCACTGTACAATGATGTGACTGTGAAACACGAGTGTATGAAGTGGATGGTAGTGTGCATGCCCCTCGCTAGGGAAAGGGAATTTGGGAATCATCTGGTTGCAACTGGGATTCTTCTCTCCTCTGTTCATCCTCTGTCTTGCAAAATTGTGCTGGAAAGCTTGGCCAGCATATGTGGAGCTATCTGTGCAATGAAGGGACTTATCCCACTCAGCACAAGCACCACGACACGGAGAGGTGGAGAAATCCCAGCCGAACCAGGCAAAGCTTTCCCTCCTCAAAGGGAGGCCTTCAAAAGAGTTGGAGACCACCACACCAGACTCTGATGGAGGTCTTGTCCCTCCCATCTCTGCTGTTCCCATGGGCAGGCAGTTTTGTTTTCTTGAAAGCTTAATAGGCAGGAACATTTCCTTTTTTTCCCATCTTCATTTGCCAAGACCAAGCTGCGCCCCTCCCCAGTGGCCATAGCTCTCCAGGATGCAGACTTGCTCGAGTGGGGGCATCTGCAAAGCGGATCCTGCCCTTGGTGGCCTCTGACAGTGCCATGTGGGTGTTGCTGGTGCCGGTGGCCCAATGGGTCCTGGCTGGCGAAGCCATGGGGAGCAGCACTGAGCCATGCACACAAGTCACGGCACACAGCTGGCCCGGGCTTTTCAGTGCTGACGCGGCCCCTCCATTCCCCCGCTGGACTGCCTAATACAGGCCTGAGGATTTAAAATATTGTGCTGAACAAATACGATTGTGATTGCAGGCTTGGACTTGATTGATAAGGTAAATGCCTCCTAGGCACTCCTTTCTTACACAGCAGTTGTTTCCTACTGCTGCATCTTAAACAATTTTAAAGTTTTATTCAAAGATACAACCTGTATTTCCTAGATGTATAATAAATTCATAGCCTTGCTAAAGAAAGATTATTTTCATGTCGTTACAGAAATGTACCTTTCCTAGAAAAATAAGGATGAGCAGATTTGCTAGAAATCTGTTAGAAATTCTTGTTCTTTTCTTTGAGAAGGTAATAAACTAAGTAATGTAAGAGAGAAAAATTTCTTTTAAAAATATGTCACTGAGGTCCAATGTGCAATTTAATTTCGCTTCACACTTTCAAAGGGCTCTGAGTATTTCAGGCTCAGGTTACAAGACAAAACATAGACTCAGATACAATTCTTCTTATTAAAAACTAGACATGTATACATTTCCATATGTTAGATAAATCCCAGAGAGATTATCTGGTATGATATATGTCTAGCGACGCATGATTTCAACTTCTACTGTACTATAGAAGAAAATGGTTAAATTAGCAAAAGAAATGTGTCATTGTGTGGAGACAAGAAGGCAGCCCACAGTTCTGGTTTTCCAATGCACAGAAAGAAATGGTGAAGTCACCCACTGTCGTGCCTGTTCTGTGCCCTGCTCTGCTGTTTCTGTAATGCTCAGCTGGCTAATGGGAATGTTACTGCCACTCTCTGCCTCCTCGCCAGGTGCTGCCTGCACCGGGCTCCCAGGTGGGCCACGTACAGGTGTGGGCACACACCCACACAGACAGGTGTGGGCGCACATCCGCATGCATGGCTGTTGGGAAAGAGGGTCGCTCCCCTTTTGGCAGAAGCTCCAAGGGGCAGACTGCAAGGTAGGGGAATGCATGGATACATTAAAGAAAAGGAAGGAGAAGGTAGGAGGGGAAAACGGGAGGGGGAGACCAAACTACTGAGGGATATTACCTTCATGTCCTTGGTAAAGAGGAGGAAGTTTGTGAACGCGGCTGTGAGGTGGTAGCTGTGTGCAGAGAAGTAGCAACAATACAGAAGGTCCATCTGTGCTCAAGCCACAGCACCGCAGCCCGGTCTTCAGGCACCTCTGGCTGTGGCACCTTTGGATTAGCTCCTAAATGTAGATCCTGAAATTTACCTTGTTTCACTGGAAAACCTGGTGGTGGTCAGAGCAAGGGGTCTTCTAGGTCATAAAAATATTTAAATAATCATATTAAAACCTCATTTAGAAAGAGTTGTCAGGCAGGCTTTTTTCTATGAGTGACTGCAAACCCTTCCTATCATGCGAGTACAGACATAACCTCCTTTGCTCTCCTGTTTGTGCAGAAATAACAAGGCTTATACACAGTGTATCACCAAAACTGTTAAGCTGCCTTTGTTTCTGTGAAAACTGTGTTGCTGTGGTGCTAAGCTGGCGCAAAGTGCCACATCCTGGAGCATTATTATTATTATTTTTTTTCTTGCTGAGAGACCTGCAGGTTCTTAAGATTACACCCTATTTCTTCTAGAAGGAAATGTGTTGCTTGGAAATGGATTATTTTTATCTGAGTTAATTCCTGATGTAACAAATAATGTTGATTTCACTCTGGAGTTCATTCCGTTATTTGGATGATGATTACAGGCATACCTCGGAGATATTGCAGGTTTGGTGCCAGACCACTGCAATAAAGCAAATATCGCAATAAAGCGAGTCGCACAAATTTTTTGGTTTCCCAGTGCATATAAAATTTATGTTTACACTATATTGTAGTCTATTAAGTGTGCAATAACATTATGCCTAAAAAAACAATGGACATACATTAATTAAAAATTACTTTATTGCTAAAAAATGCTAACCATCATCTGAGCCTTCAGTGAGTTGTAATCTTTTTGCTGATGGAGGGTCTTGCCTCGATGTTGATGGCTGCTGACTGATCAGGGTGGTTGCTGAAGGTTGGGGTGGCCGTGGCAAGTTCTTAAAATAAGACAGCAATGAAGTTTGCTGCATTGATTGACTTTTCCTTTCACGAAGAATTTCTCTGTAGCATGCAATGCTGTTTGATAGCATTTTACCCACAATAGGACTTCTTTCAGAATTGGAGTCAATCCTCTCAAACCCTGCCGCTGCTTTATCAACTAAGTTTATGTCATATTCTAAATCCTTTGTTGTTGTTTCAACGATGTTCACAGCATCTTCACCAGGAGTAGATTCCATCTTAAGAAACCACTTTCTTTGCTCTTCCATAATGATTTAGAGACGTGTGACTCTTCCTTTCACTTGAACACTTAGAGGCCATTGTAGGGTTATTAACTGGCTTAATTTCAACATTGTTGTGTCTCAGGGAATAGGGAGGCCCGAGGAGAGGGAAAGAAACGGGGGAACAGCCAGTTGGTGGAGCAGTCACAACACACACTACATTTATCGATTAAGTTTGCCCATCTTATATGGGCACGGTTCGTGGCGCCCCAAAACAATTACAATAGTAACATCAAAGCTCACTGATCACAAATTGCCATAACAGATATAATAATAATGAAAAAGTTTGAAATATTGCGAGAATTACCAAAATGTGACACAGAGACACAAAGTGAGAACATGCTGTTGGAAAAATGGCACTGATAGACTTGCTTGACTCAGGGTTGCCACAAACCTTCAGTTTGTAAAAAATGCAGTATCTGCGAAGCGCAATAAAGTGAAGCGCAATAGAACAAGGTATGCCTGTATGTTGCCTGGGTTTTGCATGATTTCTGGTAACGGATTTGCTGTGGTGCTCTCAATACTTTCTTTTCAGAAAAGTACTCGTTCAGGAAGAGCTGCTCAGAAACCTGTAATCACTGGCTCTAGTGTTTAGATCAGTGAAAACAAACCTGTGTCAGGTTTCCCACTGCTGCTAGGAAAGGGATGCTGTTACATGTCAGAGTATCTGCTGGAGGAAGTCCCTAGAGCCCTCCAGTGCTGGGTGGGACACTTGCGGGCACCCTAATCTGAGCCCGGGCAGAACCTCTGTTCCTGAGCACCTCATTTACAGGCGGGGGCTTTTGCTGCAGTTCTCTATAATAAGGCTTTTCAGACTACAAATATTTGTATCAAAATTCAAATTGAGATAGTAATTGGTGTAATTACTGATAACTGTATAATGAAATAATGGTAACTGATAATAGAATTAATGATAATAAAATAGGAATTGTCAATATCCACCATAGGGAAGGGGCCTCCCCTCATATGAAGCTGTTTCAGTTAAAGAGGGTGGAGGGTTTTTTGTTTGTTTTTTGCCATGCTAAGGATCTTAAAATGTACCGTAGCTGTTAGCATTTTTTGCCCATAGCATTACCTGCCAAAATCATTATGAAGCCCTTAGAATTTCTGATGGATACTAAAAGTTCTGAACAAATGAATAAATTACAAAATGAATATCTACACAGAAAGGGAGCAAGCACATTCTGCTCAAAGAAGAGCTGGGAAAGAGTCCTGGAAAGAACAGAACAGAATAAAAAAATTCCCACTTCTTAGAGTCAGTATGGCCCTGGAGTGGCTAATAAACTACCCCAAAATTCAATTGTCTTGTGCAGGCAAAGGGAATACCTTGCCTGATGTTGCTTTGGGAAAAACTTTCCCTCAATTTTCAGCAGTTTAGGATAACCCAGCTGACAAAGCAAGCCCTTAAATGAGAAACGTATCCCAGAGATCAGAAGAGAAACTGTGGTTCATGAGGTCTGCATTCAGCTTCAGTTTCACTTGCCCATATTTACATGAGAGCGAAATGTGTTTTTAGAAGTTCAAAATGCTCTGTGAAGACACACAGCTGTTCCCTTCATTTCTAAGTGAAAGACAGCTTGAAAAAAATTGTAATTCTAGCTGCTGTAGGCCTGCCTCTCTCAATGAGTTACAGCTGGCCAAGCTCTTGAATTTCCTGTGAAACTCCAGTCTGAACCCAGAGCAACAGGGCAATACTGCATGAAGTGATTGCTATAGTAACTGTTATTTGTATCTTGAAAAACTGACGGACTGCTTTCAGGGGAAATTACATAGAAATGTGACGTTCGCTGTCTTAGATAAAAATAACTCTTCCCTGATGAATCAAAATTACAGAAGATTCATGAAGCTTATTTTTTTGTTTTGATTTGAAAGTTTCTGGGTATGATTTAGTCCAAGGTTCCTCAGTTTTTTTGATCTGTAATCACTAAACCTAACAGTTAATGGTTGAATATGTCTTAACATACAGTTTGCACTTCATGCAGAGCACGGATTCATGGTCTCCACATTGATTCACTCTTCCCCATTCACATTTTTCTGGTGTAAGATTTCCATGGCTTGAAGCCACAGAAATAGGAGTAGTATATACCACAAAGCTGTTGCAGGAAGTAGTACTATTAACAAATCTAATTGGAGCTGACTTTATTTCATTTTGCTGAATGTAAGCCATGAGCAAATGTGTAAAGCTTTCAGGCTGGCTGGGAAGGTCACAGCTGTGATGCTGAGCAGGGGACACCTCATCTGCCCACGGGGCAGTACTTCAGGCTGTACTTTTGGAAAGATTACAGAGGGATGTCAACCTGCTTAACATCTAACCCTCACCATAACTTCATGTTTATTATCGCACGTCAAGTCAAGGCTTTTCTAGAGCAACCAGTGATGGGTATGGAATTGGAAACTTTCAAGCTTTTCTGATTTCACCTAGGGAAATTATACAAATGGAGTGATCGTCCTCCTGTTCCAATACACTCCTTATGCTCTGGGCATTTCATGGAATTAGAGGATTTAAAACTTCAGAGATTCAGAGTCACCAGCCGCAAAATAGGCCATAAAATATTGCCATAGAATTATTCCTGCAACTGGCCCATAACTTCTGTTTGAACTACATCAGATTTTTTTCTTCTTTTAAGATGTACAAACTGGACTGACTACTTGAGGATTTGAAACCACTTGAGTAGCTTTCTTGCCCCCAACTACATCTTAAATCAACAACAGGTTTTCTGAAAGTTCTGCAGGACCAACCGCTTGAATAGAAAAGCTGAGGGCTTAATTATTCATTCATTACCGTGTATGAGTCTGCTAGAAAACACATGCAAAAATTTGTAGCTAGGATGGTTAATCAATATTTTCTGTAATATCATACTTCCATACTATGGGTGTTTAGTGTAGGAGAATTCTTAGTGGAATCAGAGGTATTTGGAAAAGAGCTTTGAATGGAGAGCAAAGATAAATAAACCTTGGCTGTTTTCTAGAGATCATAGATTTGATTCTTTGCATGGAGAGAATTTTTGGTGATGGCTTTAGAACAGAGAAAAGTTTCTGTTGAGATTCTGAAAGTGAACATGCCAAAAATTCACAATGTTCAGACAGGGTTTCTGTGCCAGAAGTTTGCTGGATTGTGTTAGAAAGATACGCTCTGTGAGGCAGCAGATCAGATGACCTGGGGCAAAGTGATAAAAAAGCATGAGGGTTGCTGTTTTTCTAAACTTTGAGAATCATAGTAACAAAAGTAGAAATAATAAAGCAAACCTACAATATCCGGCAATCTGATATTGTAAGTCAAATGCAGTTTAGCTAAAATGTCTGATTTTTACCAGGTACGCAAAAATCATACATCTCTCCCCCCCCCCAAAAAAAAAAAAAAAAGATACTGAGTATTGGGATATTTTATGAAGAGCATAGATGCATATTCAGTGTGATTTACTGCATTTGAAACAAGTCACAAAACTAGGATTTGAAACACCCTTTAAACCTGTTCAGAGACAACTAATGTAAGGAGATTCAAAAGCTCTGAGCATCCACTATTACCCAGTCAAAATATGTATTTAGTGTTCTCATTTAAATATGAATATATGACTAACTTCGGACTTCAAGATTTATAATCCAGCAATATTTCCTTATCATTTTATTTGTTCCTTTTTTTAGAGTGGTGATGCTTTAAGAGTGGGATGGTAGCTTTCTCATCCGTGTTAGGGAATAGAAAGATTTTCAGGCTGGCTACATCTGTCAACACCTTGACTGTCCAAATACTGTCGCACAAAATATGAGATCAATTCTAAGTACAAAAATTCAGAAATCATGATACAGGCCACTCCTCCAAATCAGGACACTGTCATAAGATAGGCCAATAAATAAAAACATGAGAAGTTTGCCTTATAGTTTTTGAGGATTCACTTTGCTTTGTTTTCAGTTTGTTCTCACAACTTTGGGAGCCTCTCATGATGCTGACTGCTTTGTTTTCTCTAACACAAGTTTGGTCAGTCCGAAATCACCTAAGTGTGGTCCTAAAGAAATGAAGATGCAATCTGAGTTATCACCAAGGGGTTTGGAGGCAATTATCATGTGTTAGATGCATGGTCAAATTGGACCCATGACATCCTCTTTTTCTTTCTATTTCAGTTCATTGCTGTTTGCCTTTTATCTTCTTCCCCAGCAACTCCCAATACACACCAAAACAGAAACAGTAAAACCTTCCTTCTGTACACAATGTGCAGCCAGGTTTAAAGACATATTGCAGTTACATTTGGTCATCATTTCCTCCAAATCTCACCATGCTTCCCATAGCTCATTTTGCTGTGGAAAGGTGGCCAGTGTGAGAAGTCTTACAACTTTTTCTTTGACATCCTTTACAAAACCTTCAGAATCAGGGACCTGCTTTTTATTCACTGGGATATTTTTTGTTTCTTTTCAGCTCTATGATGGGCCTGATGCACAGTCCAACTTGATAGGCACCTTCTGTGGACAGTCTCTTCCCCTGGCAGGGAACACCACGGGAACCAGCCTCCATGTGGTGTTTCACTCTGATGGACTGAATGCTAGAAGTGGGTTCCAGATGCTGTGGCATGTTAATGGTAAGCTAACCAGATTTTCTCTGGGAAAGTATGTTTCCTTCTTCTCTGAACTTATAGTGGAGTCCCAGGTTATGTCGCAGCTAGAGCTAAATAGAAATAACTCATTATAGCTCTGAGTACATCACATTTCCTCATAATTCCTCAAAGACTTTTCCAGTGGATATGTCCACGCACACACACACCTAAAAAGTTCACAGGCTAGCTGAGCACTGTTCACAAAATATCCTTTCACCTGCAGGAGTAGTTTCCTTTGGCACAGTGATGAGGGGCATCTGCAGAATTTCTGTGCTGAAAAGGAGATGTACTCAGTTACAGGGGAACCGTGGGTGCCTTGGGCTTTCTAAAGGGAGACACTCAACCCTCATTTTGCCCACAATTCCTGTAGACCTCTGTTTTCTGTGCAAACTTTTCTCTAGTTGTTTTTGTGGTCCTTGCTTTCTTGGGCAGTGTATTCACTTCCAACCCCCCTCCTCTCTCCCTCCTTTCTCTGTGTGAAATAACATTGGCCAAGATGTGCTTCGGGTGTTTTTTCTCTTGTGCTTGCATGTCACGAAGACTGTCACAGGCCTCATTAAATAGGCAAGCATGCATGCCAGCTATAAACAGATCTGTTAATGACTGTACAACTGAGAACTATGCCTGCAGTTCCTTCTGAATTAAGGCTACAAATGCAACTTTTTCACTCTGCTTATTAATGGCAATATTGCACTGTAACAAGATTAAATAGTATGCCATTGTACATCCTGTCAAAGAGGATCCGACCTTGAAAATAATTAAATAGCCACAGTTGCCATGTCTGTGTAATCAGTTCACACCATTCAGCTTTGACAGCATTGTGAAGCAGCTGAAATCGGCTGCGGAGGCCCTACTGTGGGTTGCTGAGGTGTACAGCTTGCTACACACTGTTTGAATAGGAGCTCCTCCGCACCGCCGCAAACTGCCGGCGTTCACGGGTTCCCAAAGGGCTCTCTCCAAATACACAGTGGTGTTTTGCATTCAGCGGAGGTCAGGGAGCATTTCTGGGCAAAAGAGGGGCATATGCGGGAAGAGTGAGATGTGTGGCAGGAGCCAGCAGGGGAAGTGCTACAGCACAAAGGTAGGTTTTTGTGCTTCGAGGTGATGTCATCCCGGGGCTGCATAAAAGAAGAAAAAGTGGAGGCTTTTATGCATGGAGCCAGATGACATCAGCTCCATACAGTAGCCACGGTTCTGGGTTAACTTGCTTTTCTAAAGCTCTGAAAGATTTCCGAAATCTGCCTGCTTGGCAAGCACTCTTGCACCTTCCCTCCCCTTTCCCCCCCGCCCCCAACATTTCCTGGACTCTCTGACTCTCTCCCACCCCTGCACTCCTTTCAGCACTGACGCATGTGCTTCTCTGTCAGTCAGCGCTGCCCCTCTGTTAGCTCCTGGACACTAGACTTCAGCCTAACACCCCATGGCGTCTGTATTGCTAATGTGGGGCTGTGTCCGAGCGGCAGAGCAGGGTCTGTGGGTGCAGATAAGGCTGGCTCCTGGGGAATGTCACTGCTGGCTCTGCGCCTCACAGCTGCAGCTCCTGCCTGCCTGTAACATGAGTGCAAATTCCTCCCCAGCTGACCACAGCCGTCTTTCTTCTGTATTTTGCAAGCACTTCCTTTTTTTTCTCGATTTGTCACGCACAAATATGGGTGTCCCTCCTACTCGTGGTGGTTACATTTTGTGGGTATATACCGTTGCCCTAGGCTGGATAAAATTAGACCTGTTGCTGTGGTTGGTGTCCCATATTCGCTTTGCCCTTCTGAAAGTCTTTTAAATGCACAAAAAGAGCTCAGCTGAGGAATTCCCCTAGTATAGGGGAACTCAGCAGGAGATGCAGGCTTTGAGCTGGGTATTTCTGAGTGAAGCATTCAAGTCCCCTCTTCCCTGAGCAGATCTCTAAGGGAATCCAAGCCTGGGTCTGTTAACATCTCACCTGACACGAAAATAACAAGCTATATATATTGCTGAGAGAAGTGATTTTACTTCTGCTCAACTGACAACTGTGTGCACTCTAGAGTTCAAACTCCTGTGAACTATTTCTCAGGCTATACATCTTCACCTTAACTGGCAGTTGTGGAGCATCTTTGAGATATTTGTCAAGGACATTCACTTTGGTGATAAAAAGAGAGCTGTGCTTAGATTTGCCACCATGTATCTGATACAATTCACTTCAGACATTCTTTGTGGAAGCTTTGCTAGAAGTTACGAGACGACCAGAAGCAGCCAAAAGCTCACCTCATTGATAACTGACACGTGGAGCCCCGGCTGCCACACAGGGCACAATCTGAAGTGTTTTGAATCGAAACATTTGCACCTGATCTGCTCTGTTGCTGAGCTGTGTATAAATTTCCCAGTGAAAACCCAGTCTTCAGGCTTTCCCAGAAAAAGTTTTGATAACTCATCTTGGGAGAATGCTGTTATTTCTGCTTAAAAGTGTCTTATATCATTTTAACTTGGATAGAAAGCAATAGTGCAAAGAATACAATTTAAAAGTGGTTTTGGTTCTGCAATAACAGTGTCCACCTAAGGGGCTTTCATTGATTAGTCTAGATTTAAATTTGATTTGGTTAAATCACTAATGTTTTCTTCTGCAGCCAGGGCCTCAAAAGTCTTATTTACCAGAGGAAAGCTTGAGCCTGCAAGGTGCTCATTGCACTTCTATTGTTTATTAGGAAGTTTACTACAGACAAAGATATTTTTGATAATATAGTGGCCCTTTAAGAAAGAACAAACTCTTGGTAACAGCCTGGATGTTGCAAAGATGGCATGCCAATTGAAGTGCTTCTTAAAAAAAAGAAAAAAAATATCAGGAGACCAAAAGGCCAAAGGTCTCTCAGTGCAAAATTACACTAGTGACAACTGTCACTATCTGAGAAGACACATATTTCCTAGACCTGTCACTTACCTTATTAAGCAATGTGCATGCAGGAGTTGGCAGTTTTAAATATACATCTCTGCATTTCAATGGAAGCTTAGTCGTTAGGCTGCATGATTGGGAATACAGCTTACAAATTCAGTTTGCTCCTCTCAGCATAGTCAGAATTGTGCCTGGTATTCTGTGACACATATTAATTTCCCCTTTAAAAAAGAAGCAAAGCACACTGCTGCGAAAAGAATAATGTTGCCCCAAAGCATTGCTGTTCTCCTTCACCATCATCTTCTTTCTGTTGGATTTCCCTGGGGAGCCATGATTGATGGGCAGGGAGTGCAGAAAGCACACTTGGTTCACGAGCAGAGAGGTTTTCATTATTCTGGGTCCATATTTTCAGAAGATGAAAAATGTTACAAGCTGTACAATTACCAAAGACTGTTTTTTTAAGCATGTATGCCAGAAAAAAAGTGAAAAAAGTTTCTTAGTCCTTCAGAGGTGCATAATGGAAGTGGATATTACTTTAAGATGGAGAAATCATTCATTGCTGATAAATGCTAGGCATCCATTAGGATTGCTGGAGAGAATATAGCACCGCAGGTCATTCAGGGAGCTGGGACAAAGGATTTCCTAAGCCTGAAGCCTCACTCTGCTGCTGATTTCTTGTGCAGCCTTGGACAAGTCACCATGAATTCAGTTTTCAAAAATGACCGTTTGTTTTCACTGTCTTTTTGTCACATTACATCTGAAGTGCACAGGGCTGGAACTTTTGAAGTCCTGAGCAGTTGTTAGGAGTTGGGGGTGTAGCGTGTCTTCAGAGTTGGCTTTTTGAATTGCAGTCTGACTATTGAAAAACATGGACATTTTCTCTACGAGAGGTGAAGGTGAACTAATTTCTGTTTCCTCAGCAAGCTGAAAAAAACTATAAGCTAATATCTAAGAATAAAGGCCAAAATTTTCTTAAAGTGCTTGCGGCTGAACAGTTTGATCAGTGTCTGAGAGCTAAAAAATGTCCTGATCTTTTTTTTTCAAACACTGAACCTCTGCAGCTGATAAGGGAGCTGTGACCAGTCAAGTTCTCAGAGGATTCAACTCCTGCTTGAATACCTGCATTTGGGTTTAGGTGTCTGGGTCCCAGTAGTCTTTTTTTCATTTAATATCCATCTTACTGGTATCTGACTGGAATCCACTGAGGAAAATGACCAGAATTCAAGAGGCTGATGAAACAATAATAATCAAAGCTGTAGAAGGGGTTAACAAAGTCAGAAGGGGGAAAAACGTTTCTCACTTTAATTTTTACTCTCCTGTGTAACCCCTCATCACAAAAATTACCCCACTGCTTTGGGGGAGCTTATTCTCTGAACTAAATCTACACCAGAGAACAAAAAATTTCAGAATCAAATCCAAGTTATGCTTCATGCACTATTAGTGGTGTAAAGGCAAATGTTCTTGCAACATGCTCCTTACAGCTACAGTCAGTTAACGTTGACCAAAATGTTTCAGTACGAGCACAACAAATGGAACAACCGTGAATCCTTTCATTTCCCTAACTCTGATTTTACATGAACAGTGCCAATTCACTTTAAGCTGTATGGAAGGTAGTTTCTAGTGTGTGGATAAAACATACCCCTGAATAAATCTGAAAACCTTGCAAAAATCCTGAGGTTTCCACAGATTACTACTTCAGTGTTCATCTGTAATTATTTATGAGAGTAGAGATTCTTCTTCAGTTAATGAACACCATCTGCTAGCCAGACAGGCAGTAATACGGAAAGACGTCTATAAATCATCCCTTGTACAATCTTCAGTGACTACTAAGATTTTAACCAGAGGAAAGCAAAGCCACCAAATATGTTTCCTGAGCTTTCTATTTGTTGCCTGATTTCCTAGCAACTAACACTACATTAGGTAGTTTTTTTAAGCACTTTTCAAGGGAACTCCAAGACCTTTACACTACTGAAGCAATATCCCTGCCCGCCCCTTTTTTCTCAGTTTAGCTGTAAAGTTGAAGTTTCTAAAACAACTTCAAGGAGGTCTGCTCAAACTGAGCATACGCCATACGCAGTTCAGCCACGGGAAACTTTTCCACACTGCAGCTGTCTGGGAAGCTGCCCCGATACAGCAAGACCACGTACTTCTGCGCTGTGGAAAACTTCTAAAGGTGTTTCACTAGGTACAGAGCCGTCTCAGATTCACTGTTGTTTCAGTGGGACCTGACGTCATGCAGCAATTTGTATGATCTGCTTCCTCATTTTTAGTTGCCCCTAAAGAACAAATTTTTTTCCCTGTGTTGCAAAAGACAGCAAAAAAAGAATATTTGAATAGAAGCAAAATCTAATCTGATGTTTGCAGACAATTGTAAACATTGTGAGAAGGTTTGGGTAAAGCCAGAGATGGAAGAAGTTTAATTAGCTGAGCTGATTACTTCATCATTTAAGCTTTTCCGATTTCAGTATCTTAATAAATTAGGCAAGCTACTATTTTTGGAAATTACATTCTAAACTTTACCTCCGTTTTACTGGAGCACTTGAAAAGAATTGCTTCTTTTAAAAATACTGTGTTTCTGGGAACATTTTGCAGTTGGAAGAAAATAAATGGCGCATTAACAATAGTTTGATATTTATGTGCTTCACATACCTCATCCAGGAAATATCAGTTGAGCTCAGAGAAAATATAAACCACTCTTGAGAGAAAGCATGAGTAGTTTGAATACTACCTGCAAGGGCTGCAGAGAGAGAAAGGTCTGTGTCTCAAAGAGCAGCACACAAGCTTTCCACTCCTCTGAGCCATTTTGGGTTTAAATAAAAAACATGTCTTTGTGGCTATCAGGAAACTCTTGGTAGGAGAAGCTGAGTCATAACTGCCTGTTTAGTTTTAAAATGTTCCCAGCTTTCTTCAGGCTGAGATAAATAGCAGTTGGCTTTGTTCTCGACTGCCGAAACTCCCCTGCCTCCCCATCCCACCCCCTCAGGAGCCGGGCCATGTAAGTCTGTTTGTTGAGAAATCTTTCCCCTCCCGAAATCTGCCCTCAGTGGCCATGTCATTCCTGCTGCAGAGGAAAAAGAAATAGAATAACTCACACTGCAAACTCAGCTGTAGGTCTCCCCCTCCCCCCTTTTTTTTTTCCAATTGAAAAAAAACCCAACAACCTGTTTTCTTTTAAGAAAAATTTGACCATCTTCTGGTGGGAGTACAGGGAAAAAAATGTGGTGGTGGGTTACACTGAAACCTTCTTTTTCTCTGTGTCTCTGCTGAAAGGTTCCTGGATAGCAAACGTTACGCGGGTTAACAGGTATCCACCGGTGCTGGCAGGCGCTGAGGAAGCAAGTGCAGCACCTTTTTCCATTGTGCTTATCTCTCTGGAGGGATTGAAGGCAGGATTGGCTTCAAATACACTTAAAGGCTGCTTTTACTACCGACTGAGACGTCTGTAACTTGATAACATACCCTGTGTCTGCCAGGCAAACCTTATGGTTATGGAGCATCATGCGCTGCAAGGTGGAGGTGATCCCTGGGGAAAGGGGAGAACAGGACTGAGACTGTGGCAGTTCACCTGTGAGGTCAAGCTCAGCCATGGAAAGGATTTCTAGGGTTATAGCTAACTATTGTCCAACTGTGGGAATTTTCATGTTTTTGTGGCAGTTTTCCCATGAGTACAGGGTGATGGAGTCAGAGATGCATGTCACAGAGCTGGCATGGCTGGAGACATCTTCCTCATGTCTGCTTTTAGATGACTCTTTTTTAGTTTAGAACAGCTTCTTATTGCCTTGCTCCCTTTCAGACCTGCTACTATTTCCTTTCACAGATTTGTATTTCACAGCCCTGTAAGGCATCAGAGCCAACGGTGGGAGAGCACAATTCAAGTTTTCAGTGGGGAGCTGAAAGACCCCATGGTAGAGATGACGGCAAATGCTGTTGGTGTTTAGCAGCTGCCTTTTAGCCACCATGATTTTTTCAGAGAAGGCATTGAGGAAAGTATTTACATTTAATTGAAGATCTTAATTTACAAATTGATGAAGAAAGAAATGCATTAAGGAGAGCAATGGCCTAAGATACCTGATTCCAGTTGCAAATTATGCATAGATTTAGTACAGTTTAGGAGGGTTTCACACATCTGTGTGGATTGGTTGAGCAGGTCAGAGGGGTAGGTTTTTTTAATGTTATAAAATATTTCCTATAAATAACAGTTTTGGTAAAGATGCTATCGCTTTTCTGACATATTGCAATATTTGCTTCTGGAAATACATAGCTTGTTGGTTGTTAGGTGGCTTTATTATTATTATAACTATTTTGAGGCTTTTTTGTGATGTGGCAAAATCTTCCCTTTGGAGATGAATCCAAAGAGCTTGATTAGGTGGCTTAATTAAATATTTTGAGGCTTTTTTGCTATGTGACATAATCTTCCTTTTGGAGATTAATCCAAAGAGCTTGATGGAGTGTGGGCTTTCATTATAAGGGTGACCTGAGTGACCCCACAAAAGCTACGTTAGCAAAAGATTAGCTAGAGCCTGAATGAAGCACTTGAGGGCTTGTAATGCTCAGAGAGAGAAAATGCTGCTGCTGCAAGACAGGGAGACACACACATAAAATCAGATCAGACAGATAATTCCCTTGCTTTCTGCACGTGACAGGTAAACAGCCACCCCACTTACTTCTCTAAAGGTGTGGTTTCACGATGAACGTAGCCGACCTGAGTCTACCCTGACACCAGGAAGGGCTGGAGGAGCACCCTCACTGGTGCACAGTTCCCGCTGACACCAGCACCCAGAGGATGGACCAGGGAGAGGATCTCGCTGGGAACCCAACCAAAGGAAGCGAGGGCAGCAGTTGCCACTTATACCTGCATAAAGCAATGGTGAAACTGCAGCCTGAGCCCATCTTTTTTCTGCTCCTAGCTATGGCTCTGTAGCACTTATAATCAAGATGGTACACTTTTGTTTTGGAAGAGAGAGCTGCAGCCAAAGCTGATGAATTAAATGGTGCAGAGGTGAGGGGTAGAACAGCTTCAGCCCCAGAGACTTGTACTCCCCAAAGCCACAGCTGAAACAGAGCTGTCATGTAATAATATTAAACCCATGAAATGTCAGAAGGCCAGTTCGTCCACTGTGACTTGGCAGCCTGTAGTCATGTTCAGTGGGCTGAGGGAAATTGTATTGTCTTTTTAATTTTATGATTTGTAAAGCAATGGAAAATGGCATTTTTACAACAATAGGAAACCCTCCCCATCACAGCTTAATTTTGTATTAGCTGAGGTCAGGAGCAGCTGAGGATGGATCTGATTCAGTTTTCTAGAACCAGTCAAACCAAGTTAGAGGCCCATGTGAAAATGTCAACTATTCACTCTGTGCCTCAGTTTCTTCAGCTGTCAAAGCAGATTCTGAGGTTCAGTGAGAAGCCTGACAAAGCAGGGGGTGAAGTGCTTATTGCATGGGCAGTGCCAGCAGCTCCAGCCTGCAGTTTCTGGGTCTCTCCTCCCTGCAAGACCTTCGTTCCCTCTGACAGAGAGGACCCTCAAACCCATTGTACACAGTGTACGCATTTGTGCACAATGTAGGTGCTGATGCCTGTCTGTGTTCTATGGTTGTCGGGGAGGTTTTCCAGAGCCTCTTGCTGACAGGCTGCTTTCCTGTGTTGTCAGGTTGTGGAGGAGAACTCTCTGGCCCTTCTGGATCATTTAACAGCCCTGGCTACCCCAACAGGTACCCGAGCAATAGGGAATGCATCTGGTACATTCGCACAGCACCCGGTAGCAGCATTCAACTCACCATCCAGGAATTCGACATTGAGTATCACCCAAACTGCAACTACGATGTTTTGGAGGTAAGATTTAGGCCTTTGGAGGTAGATATAGCCCTCAAAGATGTACGAGTTATCTGCATTTTTGTCTGAAGCAGATTATCCCAAGAACTGCAGGAGCAGAACAAACAGTCTACTGCAATTACCCATTTCTGCTATGGTTAAAGTTACATTTCACAGATGTTGTTGCAGAAACCACAGCACTCATTAATTTTTGTGTTTATGGCTTTGGTATTTGTACACCTTAATCAATAATGAAGCTAGGCACTACACACTCCATAACATGAGACAAAGCTATTCCGAAGAACTTGAAGTCTTAAAAAGCCCACCCTTTCCAAAGAACCGAGTGTAGGGTACTGTACCATGGAGATAAAATTTCCCAAAGCTAAAGGAAAATTGTGATCGCTGGGAGGACAGCTAAAATGGGACCTTGTGTAGGACCTTCCAAGGAAGTGGGGAGGTTTATAACCCTGGATCCTAAAAACTGTGAAGAACCTTTGTTCTTGGAAAAAAGAATAAAAGAAGAGGCAGTGTTGCAGTGTCCTAAGTAGATTAGGGTGGTTGGACAAGGAGAAAAGCAACCTCTCTAAGGGTTTATTGACCTTTAAGAGGCCTGGAAGAGTGCCTGGTCCTCTTATATAAGCCATCTTGGTGCTCATGTTGGGAATCAGCCAGGTGACCAATTCCCAGCTAACAGATTTGAATAGACTTCCAGTGCAGGAAAAAGCACTAGAAAGTAGTTTCAGAAAGAAATTATTTGGAAGGATAGATTTTCTAGATGGCTCTCACCAGAGACATACTAGATCACTAATGGAGTTAGAGTTGTTGGGTCTTTTGTTGTTATTACCTGTGTGAATTTTTAATGTTCTCATAATGGACTAAAAATAAAAGATTCATTAAGAGAGATTGTACCACTGTGCTGGGGCCTTCTGTTCTCCCAAGGAATAGGAAGTATGGCTGGCATACAGCCAGACAGCTATCCATCCAGCATGTGCTCATCCTCTTTGCTTCCTTTCTTACCTTAGTAGCCTTGATTTCTCCAGCCTAGGGTTCTTAGTGCACGCTCAACAGCAATGTTCCTGATGGGAGACTTACCCTGCATCCCAAAGCAACTCTTAAGTATCCAGTGGCCAGACCAATGATTGTGAAGCATTTGTACAAGTAGAAGAGATGTATGACTTAACTCCAGCCTTTTGGCTTTAAAACAGGTTTTCCTAGCTGAGCAATGAAACTGAAGTCTTGATCAGGTGAACACGAGTATCCTACTAGCTTTGAGGCTTCTGTGGGATCTGGATGTAAGGAAGTTGCTCCATAAACTCTCCTTCAGTAGCAGTGGCAAGTGTGCCCGTGTGTCACTGCTGACACCTATGCCTGTGCATAAGTCACCCGCGTTGGCTGGTCTGGATATTGATGAAGTCAGCTGTGTTGCAGCTTCATTGCTGTTTATGCCTAAATGGCTGCACTGAAGCTTATCTGCCTGTAAGCTTCAGTCATGCCTCTGTTGCCCAGAAAAATCAATTAAACAGCTACAAAGTCCAATTCAGCTGTGGTTGAATAGTGCAAGGATGATGCCTACACCTGGTCACCCAGGAGCTATCAGGATTCAGTAGCAATACAGATGGCTGGCAAACATTTGCTTAACAACTTTTTGATTAGTGTGGGGGGGAGCAACCTAAAAGCCTAATGAATGGGCTGCCTGTCAGAAATTGCTTAAAGAAGTTGCTTAAGAGGATCCTACAGCTTGCTGTTCTGTGTCCCTCAGTAAGGTATTTGCCTTAGGTTTCCAGTTTTCTTTCTTTACCCCTTCTAACCAGTTGCTGCTTTACTTCTTTCCATCCGTGCTCATTCATCAGCGCAGATGCCCACCTTGCAGTTTGAACTTCCCTGCCTTCCTGCCCTCAGTGTGGCTATTGACCACTGCTCTTCCTTTTCCTCAAGATTGCTATGCCTCTTGGTTACTCATCACCCAATCTTGGCTCACCCAGCTTCCAGCACCTGTCTCTGATCTGCTGATAGATAAACTAATACAAATCAAGCTATTGGGGAAGATCAGTTCATGTCTTAGTGCAAGATCAAAGGTTCTGTCTGGCAGTGCACAACTCTCCCTGCCAAACTGCAAGCATTTGGTAGAGCTTTTTGTAATTTGCCACATATATATTTCCTTGTTTTTGTTAGAAATTACGCATTCGCAGCATCATTGATATAGTCTGCACAGAACAAAAGATGATTCAGATTTCGGGGGGAAAATAGAATGTGGTTAACTATTTTCAGGAGCTGCTGTACCTTGCGGTCTTATTTGCTGTACTTGTCTACATAGTCCAACCTGAAAACCATGCACACACACACACACACACACACACATTTGATAAATTGCTAGGAAAAAAAGAGGTTCCTGGTGTGCCTTTGACATAGTCAGTTTCAATGATTGCTGGATTTCCCAAACTCCTTTCACCCTCGTGTTACCTCCCCAAGACTATCCTGTCTACCAATTCCTTGGGTTATTGAAGTCTTCTTTTTCTCATAGTTATTCCTCTGATTTCACTTTTTCCTTATCTTAGAATAGTGAGTTCTACCACTTCCTGTTTTCTTTCAAGCCAAATAACTTTCCAGTTTTAATAAGAAGTCAAAATCAGAACTAAAGTAGCTCTGCACCCTGCTGTTTGTCCAGACTCCCTGTCTAGTTAACTCTCTTCACTCTCTGAAACAAGAAACCTTTTTCAGAACATTGCAACGAATTTCTGTGTCCTTTCCTATTGTTCTTCCAAAATATGTTATCTTATAATAAAAATTTCTTAGTAATCACCAAGTTTGCTCACCTGGTTGCTTTTACTTTTTGCTTAGAAACACCTTTCTTCCACCTTGCAGAGAGTTGTAGGAAATTTCTAACAGATCTTTCCCATCACACCAACTTTGTTGCTGTCTTCCTTTTTATCTTTACCAGTTTCTTGAATATTTCTCTCTTGCATATCTTTCTGAAGCGTATTCATTCTTATAAAACGCAAGCACCTCCCTTCCCTTTCCTTTGACAATGCCTCTCAAACAAACTATCATTTTCATGTTGATATCGTGGACCTGCCATATGTTTCACTAAGACTTTCCAATAATAGTTAAGCAAAAATGTTGTGCATGGAATCTTCAGGTTCTCCCCATGGCTTCTGCATGCTCAAGTGTTTGATAGGTTCCCCTTTTATCCCCCCTCTTGTGTCTATTATGATGCCGTTGCAGTCTTTCTCTCTTCCCCATCAGATTCCACACCTTTTACAAACATCCAGAAGCAATTTTTTAAAGTTGTTTTTAAAGATGTTTTCTATAAATGTTTTATGGAAATAGAGGCCATCATTTTGGACATAATGAAAGAGTTAAATATATTTAAAAAATGGCTTCTCTGAAAATACATGCATAGAGAAAAATGACCATGCCAGCTTTGTTAAATTATGATTTCTCTTCTTTAACAGTGACCAGATTTTAGTAAACTGTAGATATGTGTTGCCACAGCAAGATGTAGCTGTGAGCTGAAAAGAAAGAAACCCTGTCAATCTGTTGCACTTCCAAACCTTTATCAGATGCTTTGGTCTTCTTGTTTAAATATAAAGAGACGTCAAATATTACCGTAATTCTTGTTTCTCTGTCAAAGTCAGGCTCTCTCTTTGCTGGCAGTTATATCTGAACAGGGATCAGTTTTATTCCCAGAAATCTGTGTCATGAGGGTGGACCAACCACATGAAAACAACTTTCTGTTGCTCATAACTCTGGAATGCTGACTGGTAACAATAAATGGAGCTAACGGAGCAGAAGCAAATGGTAAGAACAGATTAAAACCATGGACTTTATGGCAGTGTCCTCCATCCCCGCTATTCCATCCAACATTATTTCATCTCTGGATCAGGTGCTCAGATCAGACTAAATGTTTTTATTTGTATTTTTATCTCTCTGCAGCTCGGACATCCTGTGACTCTTTGTGAACCACTCCCTGGAATTCATTCTTTCCATCCATTCTCTTTTCCCTCTCCTTTTTTCATGTGGTAACTATTGGTTTTCCGCTTTGGAGCCAAAAGTAACATTTTTATTGTTTTTTGTCATGGAAACGCTCTGGCCTGTTTTGTTCCAGCCCTTGTGAAAGCATCTGATTAGCTGAACTGACCTAAAGGAGAAAAGAAAATACACTCCTAACTGTAAAGAGCATGGCTTTGACTAGTGCTTTTGGTTTTGAAACTGTGCAAAAGGCCATTGCCAAACAGCTAACAATGTAAAGGAAACCCACAAAACTCAGCTTCCCATCAATATTTCTTTCCCATCCTTAATTTTCTTTTGACAGTCCAGCTCTAACTGTATGTGTTCAGCTTGGACCAATTTAATTCCTGAGGTAATAGTACAGAAATCAGCAGGCCTTATGTTAGAGCTGGGCTGCCTCCCCTTGCCCATGGTGTGCAGATGGCCCCGGGGAGCACTGGGGATGATGTGAGAGGCCAGTCCATGATGCATATCAGAGCTGAATACTCCTGCTGTTTCCTTTGCCACATAGCTTCATTGGGCAGGTTTAGATGATTAAGAGCATGTGTTCCCACTGGGTCCCACGCTGTGGCTCTGACTCAGGGAGATATACCACAAACACATTTTAAAATTCACATTTTGAACAGACTTCTGACAAATGCAGCTGTTGTTGGGCCTCGCAAGCAGCCAAGCATTTGCTGAAGACGCTGAGCTTCCAGCGGACAAACATACTTCTTCCCAGCACTGTGGCTGCTTCATTACAGAATGAAGTCAGAATTTGAGCTGCAATTTCATCCCTTCTGACTTCTCCTGAATGCCTTGAGATGACTGATTTGGCAGAGGAGCCATTATGCATTCAATTCATGCAGCCTCCCTGTAGAAAGCATAATAGTGCTGGTCTCAGTCAAAATTAAATAAAATAATTAAGCGTGCCAAATCAGCCACTAAAATAAAAGGGAATCCTCTGAACATCTTACAGAGCATCATGTTTATAGAACAATTCATTTCTTGTTGCTTCTGGGGACAGGATCTTCAGCTTCTGAGGTGCCACATTCCTCTGGAATCACTGAATATTTTTTCTGTTTTAAAAAAAAAAGTTCTTTTGCCTGTACCTCTATTGGCAGAGCAGGGTCAGGCACTGTGAACATTAAGTGAGCACACAGTCAATCAGATTATGTAGCAATGCACTACGCTTGTCTCTGGAGGTGGTGGAACTAGTTCAGCTATTTATAAGACTTGCTCAGATATTTAGCTTGGACTGAACTCAAACTTCTTCTGAAGTTAGCAAGTGTCAGGTAGAGCTTATTAAAATATTTTGTTTGCCCTTGTCTCACATGATCAGAGGTAAAAGGGCCATAGAGCAGACTGGTTCTTGTGGTGCTGCCACTTTCTGAGAAAGATGTACAGATTGCTTTTTCTGACCTTTTTGATGTTTACCAGACTAGAAAAATATTGGAACAAATCTGGGATGCTGTTGGTGAAAAATCTTGATAGGAATTGTTGCCCCATCTTTCTAGTCCCTGGTTTTGTTGTTAGAACTTGTCATCCTCTAGTTTAGCTTCAGGATGTATATACAATGTGTGCTGATACAGGTGAGAATGGCTGTTACTGTTCTAACTATTGCTAGAAGGGCAGTAGCACACTCTTCATTCAGTGCCTCCATCAACAGTATTCCCATTTGAGCTTACTGTCAAGCTGACTTTTGGAGCTGCTGTCTCACCAGAGAGATCCCAATGGGAGGCAGGAGACCAAAACATCGGGCAGCATTTCATTAACACACAAGAAGCCAAGAAAATTTGATCACTGAGGAACCAGGCACCAAAATCATTCCTGGTTTTGAAAACTGTTCTAAGCATGTGTGTCTCCGTTGACTGTAAAAGGCCAGACTAATGAAGATGAGCCAGGTCCACCAGTTACAAATGGGTGCAAACTATTATCCCACATCCCATTCGGAAAACAAGAAACAGAATTACAAGGCTCCAGCCAAACAATCTAATTCACTTGAATGGGTTTAATACTGCGTTTTAAAGTACACAACATTGTCGATGATGCTTAAGAGACTGGTGTTTTTCTGGCTTGTAGCTATCTGAGGAACACTCTTCTGAAAAGAAATACTAACTCTGAAAAGCTGAAACTTATTTTCTGTGGCATAGTCTGATACATATCCTTGTTTCTGTAGGGTGTTAGAATATCGTTTACTTCCTTGGCCCAAATCCCATAGTTTGGATCCTGATTCTGCCATTGAAGTTACGGGAATTGCAAAGTGTTTTATTTTATCAGAGAGAATGATCAAATCTGGTTCCAATTAAAAAAAGATCAATCTTAACTGTGCTTTTAAACATAAAGGCACAAAACAGCAGCATAAGTTCCAGCAAAGAGATAGTTTGTTTGCACAAGCACACAAAAGATGTACTTTTATATCCTCACAGAAAGAAGATGCTAACCCAGGAGGGATCGAGGAAGAACGTGGCAAAGTCTCCAAAGCAGAAAATTCTTGTTTAATGCAAAGCTGTTTTGAAATCATCTAGAATTGCATACTTGTTCCAGGTGTTTCAGACACCAAGCAAACCTTCAGAGAAGATAACTTTACTAGCTACCTTACGCTTAAAAATGTGGAATCACTTTCAATATTTACATGAGATTTTTTTTCTCCTGTCGAAGCAGTTCTGATGTATTCTACTATAGCAGATGGTGTCTTTGAAAACCTCTGACTGACAGTGTTCTTCTATTTCTAGGTCTATGGTGGACCTGATTTTCTTTCTCCTAGACTAGCCCAGCTGTGTATTTCAAGATCAGCGCAGAACCCACTGCGAGTCTCCACCACAGGCAATGCAGTTGTTGTCCATTTCAAGACAGATGCAGCAGTGACTGGGAAAGGTTTCAATGCCTCCTGGCATGAAAAACCAGGTGGTGAGTGTGCCGATTAATGCCATGAGAAATTCAGGAAGTCTGAGAAGAATTGAGGATCAGCCATGCAAACATGTAAAGTAGTCAAGCAGTATAAGATTGAAAGCTAAGGAGAATTAGGATGTTACTGGATTTGGTTCCACTAAGAGAAATGCTGAAAAACACACAGAGGAAAACAGTGAGAAAGAAATCATCTAACTGGCGTATATTTAAGTCTATTTATATGTATTGTTACAGTCTACCTGTTTCTTCTATACGTAATGAATTAAGACATGGAGCTGTTCTGGTCAGAAATAGCTGGGGGAGAACTGGAGTGTATGCCAGTGATTTCTCACGCACACGCACACATACAGCCTTTAATTAACTGAATGATGCTTCTGGTTTTAAATTATAAAGTGAAAAATACTGAGAACGTGGCTTAGCTTGGAGAACTCAGTGAACTGCAAAAATATTTGGAGTGATTAGTAAATCCTTGAACTACACAAGGTTCATCCGTCCCCCATGTGATTATTTGTTCAAAGTCTTACTGGTAATCAGTGAAAGAAGAGAAATGTTTAAAGCACCCCACCACATGTTTCTACATGGGAGTTCTTATGAAAAGTCTAATTACCAGTACATAATTGCAATGAAAAGTGAGAAGAGGCAGACTTTAATTCTTGCAGTTTCACTTGATTAAATACACTGATTCATTGGTCTGTCAGGGTTCAAACTTCTCCATTCTCACAAGTTTTATGAGAAAGGCACAAGATTTCTTTGAATAAAAAGACAGTTTACAATAGTCCTTTGAATTAATCCCCTTCCAAGATTTGCTGGCTTATTTTTTCCAAACTACTTAGCCCCCCTGAAGCTTTCTCATCCCTTTATCTTGCCTGTTGTACTTCAACTCCCCCTCTCGCCTCTAAAATACCCTCTCACCGGAGCCTAATAGCAGTGTAGTTTTTATCCTTCCAGCAGGCTGTCTCCATCTCCAGCAGTCCCTGTGTCTTTCTCTCACCCCACTTCATCTCTTTGCATCACATAAAAGTCCGTTTGTTTGTGTTAGTCCCATTGAAAGTCCTGGTGTTACCCGCACAGGATCCATCATTCTGGGCTATTCAGATGTTCATGAGCGCTGGAGCTGTTCTGGTCAGAAATAGCTGGGGGTGAACTGGAGTCGTCAGGAAGCCCTCAACTATATAGAAAGAGAAGTAAAATCTTGAGGCTTGTAATCGCTGTATTGCTCATGAGAAAATGGAGCTCCCAGCTGTCCTCATATTTTCCAAAATCTTTTTCTCACCCCTACGCTCAGCTGGGCCTAATCATTGCTTTCTCAGTGTACTAGGTTAGCCAGTCACCTAAGTATAAAAGGTCTGTGGCATTCATATGAATTATATTTTTAATTGTTTTTATAGTATGTAGGATAGAGAAATACCAGTCCTAATACTTCAGCCTGTAGGTCATTTCCTACCAACCTGGGGCTAGAAAGAAACTCACAAGCATTGTTGTTGCATATTCAGCAAATATGATAATGTTATACTTTCGTGGTAGTCATTTTACAGTGATTTTGGCTGTAGAAAAGACACTTAAACAGATGGAGTGCTCATTTTACACAGGTTTAATGTAGACAATACAAAGATGGAGGTGATGTTCCTTCAGTTTAAAAGTAAAGATAGAATCTTGCTAAGGATAAATGAGCTATTATGGTTAAAACTGATCATATCCTTTTCAGGCTGTGGTGGTATTTTCCAAGCTACCAGTGGTGAAATCCATTCTCCAAACTATCCTGAGCCTTATAATAACAACACAGACTGTTCTTGGGTTATCCAAGTTGACTACAGTCACAGAGTCCTACTGAACTTCACGGATTTTGACATTGAAGATCACAACTCGTGTAACTATGACAGTGTTGCAGTAAGTAAAAATAGAAATTTCAAAAGTTTCCTTAATGAGTCTGGCAAAATGCTTGCAAAAGAGGAAGTTCACTGTGCAACCTAGGCTGCAGCTGGCTTCAGGCTGTTTGTTGCATAGTCATGTTCTGTATTTATTCATTGACAATCTAAGGCTTAAATTTAAAGCTAAAGAATTATGATCTAGCTCCCTTTGCTCCACCACTGGAGCAGGCTTCACAAATGCATTTGTCCATTCTACCATGATCCTTATATGTGTACATTTATATGTGTAAGGATCTTTTGTTGAGAGTGGAGCATGCGGCATCCTGTCAGTGTGTTTTTCTTTTTGGTGGTGTGAGTTATCAGTAGTACTGAAGGGACAGCCCTGTATATCGATGGCTGTTATTATGACACCCTTTTTCATCTGAACTACGGTGCAGGTTACCACAGCTTGTTCCAACCCATAAGACAGACTGCCCACATCTGTAATGGGTTGCCCACACTCGGTTACAAAACTCAGGAGAGAGGGAGGTCCATGCCCAGAAGGAGTTTGGGTTTGCTGGCTTTCATTCTGTGTGCACTGTGTACTCAGGTGCTCCTCAGCTGGCTGTTTAATTGCTTCATTAGAGAGTCTGCCCTCTTAAAAGCTTCACATTGCTATCAGTTTGTGAGCTTTTGTTGATCTCACGGAAATTCAGATTGCTGCTCAATCAGCGTACGACAACGAAGAGCTCTCCATGTCCCACACTTGGCCCTGTAGTAGCAGGAACATGAAATCCTGACCTTTGATGTCAGATTGCACTTCACTCAGTACAAAGGCATGTGTGATTGGTACAAGGTGGATAAAGCACAGTGGCTCTAGCCCAAAATCCAGCCCTCCTCTCCTTGATAAATCGTCATTCACAGAGAACTCTTGTTGGCAGGAACAGAGACTCTTTTGAAAACAGCATCACTTTTAACAGCATTACCTCGTAAAGCTTTTTTGTACTGAATCAGTAAAAAGGAAACATGTCCTCATTTTGCTGAGCAGAACTGAAGATTTCATTTGGCTACAAAGCATCTTTGTCCAGTGGATGTGAACATTTTTTCTGGTTCTGAAGCACAGGGAAACATGGTTATGTTTTTTGTTTAATTTTTTTTAAATCCACTTAGGGGAATTATTGAAATGGAAAATCTACTGGAAAATAAGAGAGTATTCTGTGATATCATACAGGAATAGAACATCAGATTGCCTGGCAGAAGCATGGGCCATCTGAAACAGCAGTACTGGGCAAAAAAGTCCCCAAATTAGGGGCTAAATTCTGAAAAGACCTGAAATCCAAGCTTCAATTTTAAACCTGATGCCAGTGAAACCTGTCTAAATGCTTTGTGGAGTACTCAGCTCCATAAGCTCCCTGCAGCTATAGGCACAACTCCCATTACTTTTATAGGCCAGATACAGGCACTAGGTTTTTATTCATTAAAGGGGATCAGTGCTTCACCTGGCAGAGGAGATGGCTATGGCAGAGCTCTTTGCATAAGGTGGAGTTAGCGGACCATCACAGCACAGTGACACCTCTTTTCCTCTATTCCCATACAAGTATCTGTTGTTTGCTTCTGCTTTTTTGGTTTTTGGAGGATGATGGAGGAAGAGGTTGCCAATTAGCCCCAGTTGTGCAAACATGACTGAAGCAGCAATATGAACCGGGAGGGAGATTTAAGTTTAATGCGGGCATCAGTCATTGCCTGCCTTCAGGGTGATTTGAAAACGGATGAGGGAGAATGCTGTTTTGAAGCCAAGAGATAACAAAGGTCTCTGAGTGGTATGTGAGGTAGAGGATAGCTCTTCAGTGCTAATGTGGGGGGATCAACAAAACAAAAAGGTTGGATGGTGTTTCTTTCTCTTCCTAGTATGTCAATAAGCTGAAAACCACTTGTTTCCAACACCTGGATGTGATTTGTGTTCCTCTCATTCCATGGCTTGCTAAATGCCTTGCACAAGAACAGAGTGAGGGGACAGAAAGTGCCTGAGGATCTATAAGGATATGCATGACTGGGAATGGCTTAGGAATTGCAATCCAGAGGAACATAAATGGAAAATATGGGTAGATAAGGAAGCTAGTGGGTTGTTATTTTCTCTCTAATATAGGAACAACTACTATGTATGAGTAATACAATGGTTCCACCCTTTTTTGTTTCTGTATTTTTTTACTTATCTTTATGGGTTTTATTTGCTTTGTGAATTCTCTTGGGGCTCCCCTCCACCACTGAGTGTACCAAAGGCCTTTTCCTTCATCCTTCCCCTTCTAGACCAACTCATTTTTCCCTGTGATATGACTTGAGATGGCACATGTAGCTGTAGTATCACTTGCCAGTTCTTTGTTGAGCTTCTTCCTCCGGTTTCTGTTTTAGTTTGTTTTTTGTTTTTGTTTAATATTTCTGCTGCAAATTCTTTTCCATTGGGAACACATGAAAATGTACTTTTTCCTGCAATGTCTTCCATTCCACAGTTGTGAACAAAATGGAGGAAGGGAAAACACTCAGGTCTGGTACTTCTTGGCTATACTGCTCCTCCAAAAAGCCCAGTGCCTTTTTCAGTTCTGCTCAATGATTTCCTGTGTGAACCTGAGCACAGATCTAGGTTCAGCCAAATTAATTTTAAGCATGTAACTGTAACCCACGGTGTAACTGCTCTGAGTTCCCTCTAGAGTCAATGGACACAGCGCAGGCAAGAAAGGCCTCCAAAGAGCAGTCCAGGCAACCAAAAAGCACATTCTCCACGGATGATGGATGTCCCAGTTGAGTGCCTAAATTTAGATGGTGCCTCAGTTCTTCATCTGCTAAATGAGAATTTACAGCCTTTACTTTCTCTGGTCTACAGAAAGCATAAGATCTTAAGAAGACTTTTTGGTATCACTGTCACCATACATAAACAATAAATACTTAATTTCTTTTTTTGTACCAGACTATTTCTATCTGGAGGGTGTGTCTGACAGCAAACAAGTTTGTCTCTTTGAAGGAAAATAGAGGAAAAGAAATGGAAGGTGCACTAATTCCTGTATTTTTTGCCCATGTGTTTAACCAATGAACTATATCTGAAGTTACATTAGGAGTGAAGGTCAGCAAGACTTTCAAGTGTTTGGAGAGCCTATGAAGGCATGACTCAGCGAGCAGCATTTGTAGAACAAGGCACTGAAAAGGAGAGGGAGAAATAGTTCATTCTCTTCAGTGGCTTTGATTAAGTAAATGTTATTTTTCTTCCCTGCTGCAGTATAACAAGCAGTACACAGGAATGCAGAAAATGTAAACCTCTGGGAGCTAGAGTGGAGATATGACTTACTTTATTCCAGGTGCTGGCAGAGAGAATCTTCCCAGAGAGGACAGCTAGGATGTGGGATTTTTATGTTCAGAAAGCAAAAATTATCTTCTTTCTGTCATGTGCTTTTGCAAATTGAGGTACTCCTCTCATTTCAACAAGAAGGAGATGAATCATTCAGTTATGTTCATTGTGTAAAGAGAGGGGAAGAGCAAATTGCTGCTATGTACAATGCAAAAGAAAATCTGGCTTTTAAAAAAATTCTTGTGAGCAGATACATCTTTACTTATTACAGATGCAGGAATGCATTTTTCAGATGTTTTCAAATTCACTTTAAGGCACTATGAAGAGATACAACTATTCCCTGAACTAGTGAGGGAATATTTTGGTTTCTTATCTAGACTCAAGACTGAAATCCTCCCTACAAAATAATTTAAGTTAATAAATAGCAGGTGAGTAACAATGATGTAGCCAGAAAATACCTATGTGCTACTGTGCCTGCTTAACTTGTAGCTGCCGTAACTCCTAAAATGCCACAACATCTCAGTAACACTTATGCTGAGCTGGTGTATGAATCAGATTTTTAGCAAGTAAAAAGGCTAAGAGTCATTCCTAGTTTTCTGAAAGAGGAGACACCACTTTTCTTCAAACGAGCCTCCTAGAAGCAGTAAATATATTTGATTTAGAAAACATTCTTCTGACTCTCTGCTCTTCTCCCAGCATTAACACAGAAAGACTTCTGTATTCCAAAAAGCTCTTGGGATGAAATGTCTACTTAGTCTCTCATGTTAGTCATCCTTAATGTTTTCCCTAGTGAGACAGCTCAGTTACTACAGGTTCATAACAATCCACATGTCAACGGTCAGATCCTCAGCTGTGCTGAGTGGCACCAATCCATCAAAACCAGCAGTTTACATTAACTGCTGTCAGGCTCTCTCCGCTCTCTCTCAACACAATGCTTATTCTCTGTTCTAGCACACAGATAAAATCCTCTCACTGCTGTCTAGGGACTGTCAGTGCCTTAACTCCTAAGGGTTATTTTGTTAGTCATTATTTTTTTCATACGCCACGGTTTGTGGTTTTTAACTCTAGGCAGCTTGATTAATGTACAGAATATTTGTGCAGGGGAAAAATAAACATTGCACAGTTTGTATTAAAGTGCTGACCGTGGCAGAATGCCAAGACAGAAGAAAAGATTGAATGGATGGGTATCATGGTTCTCTTTACCAGGTGCTCATTTGTCCAGACATTGCAGTACACTTAATACTCCATCACAACGTCCCACACAGCTAGCCAGTGTTATATGCCCAAGGACAAATGTTTAATTCATGAAAACAGCATTGGCTAAGCAGAGTATGTCAGTGGATTAAACAGGAGTTTTGTGCTTTATTGCTCAGCTTGGAGGTTTATTTGAGACAGGTCACCCTTTTTCAGCTACTGTTATATTTTTCTCACTAATGCACTCAAAGGCCTTTGAATAGCAGAGGCAGAAACATTGCATTGTGTTACACAGTTTAGTTAGACATTTTTAACTGATCAGTACTGCATTGCACAGGCTTGCTAGAATCTGAGGCATTTAAAGTAGAAGAAGAAAATCTTAAGTAGTAGATCTGCTTTAACCCAATGGCATTATTTTGTTCTAAGTGCAGTTTTATTTAGCTTTTTACCTCCTAGCACCTGAGTATCTTCCAGTCCTCTTACTATCCCTTATTTTTCTCCATTTTACAATAGGAAGCTGAGTCACAGGTTATATTAAATGACATGCCTATGGTCATGTAGGATGCTGATGCTGAGACAGGAACTGAATTCAGGTCTTCCACATTGCTGCCCAGTAGTCCAAGGCTCTTCCTCCCTGGGTCACATGACTGTGCCGATGGCTCCAGTGCAAATCACTGAAACCAGGCACAAGGCTCGTGAGAGTGGCCCATGGCTGCAAACACAGCAGCAGCAAATCACGTCTGCTTGAGTGCTAGGAAAGTTTGGTGGGACGCTCTGAGCCCATGCCATTTTCCCTCCTCTGAGGTTTCTCTTTTTATAATTTTGATGTCACTTCGGCTAGAAAGTCATTGATTTTAACTTTGCTAGCCTTATCTTCCTGATTATGAAACTAAAAGAAAGGAAACAAAATTATCAGCTGTGAAGGAAAAAGAGAAGAAAAGCATTTGTGGTAAGATTAAAGTGAAGTTCTTATAAAACCATCTGTTTACTGTGCTCAGTGACTTTTTGTGCATTATGCTTTGCAACTTAGGATAATGTTAAATGCCATTAAATTGTTTCTTAAGCAGCCCTTCTGGGTTGTTCAGCTAATTATATTGTGTGCGTATATTTAGGTAGACTTAACTATATGTCTGTGTGTGCGTGTGTATATATCTAAAAAATGCACACACACACACGCACACTCACTCACATTCAGCTACATGTATTCAGCTACAGTTAGCAATATATAGGCATTCATATGCATATACATAACTGTATCTTGCTGCAGGCGCCATACAATTGGTGTTGTATGATACTGAACATTTCTTTCCCCTCTTCTTTCCCCTCTGCATAAATGACACTTCAGATATGTGTCTAGTTCAGCCCCCTAAAACTATTATAAAGCATAGATACATGGACCCTGATGCTTAATACTAGATAGATACATGTAAAAACACTGACTCAAGTGTCTTCTCTTTTTATACACAGTCATAGTCCCACTGATACACTAGTGGCATGTTAGAGCCGATATAGAAGTCTTTACTGAGGCAAGATTAAGAGTCTAACTGAATAAAAATTACCAAGAACTCATATTTAGCCATTAACAGGAAACAATAACAAAATGTATGGGGATATCTGAGTTGTTAAAGTAGAGTTGCTTCCATCCCAGACATGTACAGAGTAAAAGGGTTACATTATGCTTTTTTGCTATAAAGGTCACAGTAGCTTCAGCCCCAAATGGCTGCATTCTTTGGAAATAGCCACAGAATTAAAACAGGCAATGCATAATTTGTTTGCGCTGCTAATACCAGGATTGTATCAGGATCAAAGCGTATAAAACAGGAGACGGAATGAAATAAAAGTCTTCTTAATACTTCTATTGAAATACAGTAGTTCATTCCACTCATTTGTGGCAGGTATATGATGGCCCCAGTAGTGAAGCACCACTTCTTGGAAAACATTGTGGGACACAACAGCCTCCTCCGATCAGAACCTCCAGGAACGTGATGTATGTCCGACTGCGCTCTGATACAACCATCCAGCACAGGGGTTTCAGCGCTCGCTTTACTGAAGGTAGTTTCTTCATTCACACAGACACGTTTGTCTAATCACCAGTTAGTCTATATCAGGTACAATTTTTTAACACAGCTTATAATGGAAAGTGTTGTTTCTATACATGCAGCATATCAGTGTATATCTTTAGCAGGACTGAATTTTGTAAAATTATAGATTAAAGAATTTAAAAACACAGGATCATCTTAGATTTTTAGACTGGAAAAAAAAATGCCCTCTATGGCAAGCCATCTAGCAGACATGTCAGCTGCCTCTTATTCCTCCTAGCATTTTATATCTTTATCTATGAAGTACATGGATTCAGTCCAGCAAATCCCACCAAACATGAATAATCTAATTTGTGGATTGATATTTTCCATGGTTTCTTTTTTAATGAAAAATGGCTCCAGCTGGGCAGAATTTTTCAAGAAATTTCATATTATTGTTGATTTTCTTTCTTTTTTTCACAATAATTTTGAAAGCATTTCCCCCCCAAGATATAACTGTTTAGTTTTTGTGGAGAAAATCTTTCTCTCATTGTTTTATTAGGATTCTTTTCACTAGATGTTAGCACTTTTCCCAGCAAAAGCTTTTTTTTCTTTGAAAATTTTGTGAAAAATTGTAAAGAAGGAATTTTCGTCAGTAAAATTTCCAAAGTACCCCAAATCTTGACAACCCCAATTACTGGGGTCCTAGCTAGATGCCTAATTAGGCATTTCTGAATACCAAACACGACAGCCTAACCTGCTAAATATTCTCAGAGCACATCTACCAGATCAGGCCGTGCACAAAAAGCAGCTGGCGAGTCTGCCTGGGATGGAGGCAGCTCAGATTCTGTCTCCCTGAGAAAGACCCTGTAATTCCCATTTCCTGCTGGATGGCAGCACAGCATGATGCGTGGATCCCAGACTTTGGTTCCTAACTCCCCACTCTTACGTATAAAGTGGCTGGATGTTTATGAAAAGTCAGCATGCTTAGAAATTAAGCATTGAAGCGCTCAGCACTGTTAGCCAGAGTTACACAGTGGATTAAGCTTTTGAGTATGTGCAACATTTCATACAGTTGCAGTTTTGCTGATCCAGCTCCCAAGAGGATCATGCCAATGCCATGTGCTACAGTCCTTGGGCACAGGCAGGTTCTGGAGGGTTTCTCACTGTTCTTTCCTTCCTAAGTGCCAACAAAGGCAAAAGATCAGAGAAACAGATGTATGATTGGGCTACCCTGAGCTCAAGTTATTTTGGCCCCAAGATTGCTCTCTTAAGCTATGTATGAGGCAAGGTTTGTTCCCAAGTCTTTCTGACTTCCCTCAAATTCTTGTCATGTATTTTACCCTCATTTTACATTGCTGCAGGGTGTTGTGTTTTATACATTCCTTTTCACTACAGAATATAAGATAGGTGTTTTATTTATATAAATGTGTGTTTGTGTGTGTGTGTGTGTGTGTGTGTATATGTGTTTCATTCTAAAGCATGTGGAAGTTTCATCGAGTCAGATTCAGTTGGGGCAGCAATTTCCTCTCCTCTGTATCCTGCCAAATACCCAAACAATCAGAACTGCAGCTGGATTATTCAGGCTCAGGAACCATGTAAGTAAAAACATCTTTTATAGTTAGCTGGATGACTAATATCCTCATCCTTTTTTTCTGTAATAACAATACAAAATTCCTGCTTTATTTCTCTAGGAAGTTCTGCATCCTGGTAGCTCGAGAGAGTATGAATCTCCTAATCTGTCCTAAGTCAAATTTTACTGTAGAAAGATTTAGGACATAGTGAGGAAAACAAAGTTTACAACTTTGTCATCTTAGCTGATTTACTGGGACCTGAGTGTTGGAATTATAAACTAGGTGTTGAATAGTATGTGAAGCTGGAATCATCTGTCAGAAAATCTTATAGATACATAAGGCATAACATATAATACATAATGCATAATATCTAATATAATATTATATATGCATTTGCATATACACACACACCTATATATACATCTGAGCTTATTTTGGCCTGGATTTTTCAGGCTAGAGTTGTGGTGTATCAGATGTACGCTGTTAACATAAATAAATAAAATTGCAATTAAGTAGTGACAAAAGGTAGGGAGATATTTTGATTTAAAATAGAATTTAAAAAGAACATAAATACACTAGTCTCATGTACATAGCTATACCCTCAGATGTTTCTCTCTAATTTTAGACAGATTTATGATTGATGTTAAAACACCAACATCTTCCATTGGATATCCAGTATTACTTTTACAGTGTATAAGATTTCCTAAAATATATGTACAACTGGGAAGAGTTACAGTATCCTGGTAACATCATTTAAAGTAAATGTTTATTTTTACCAGTGACTAATGACCAATTATTGTTTGCCTGATATCTATCCATTGCTATTAAAATCATAGAATGTTCCAACCACATTTAGAAGTTTATTTTGCTAAGTTATAAAATGAAAAACAATATACCAAGGAAAACACTAAAACAAAAATTAGGAGATAAGCAATTTTTAAGCATAGGTTCTTATACAAATAGATGAAAAATACATCATCAAAGCTGTTCCTGACCTATACAACAATTTTTTTAAGGACAGTCTCTTCCTGGATCTAGGTTGAAAGTTCATACATAGCTCTTGTCTCCTGATTTATATCAGTGTGAGAGAACAAAAAAATCCTGGATAAGAAGTAGTAGAGGCTTCCTCCATATATCACAAGGACCACTACATACTACATGTATTACAGGTACACATGGCTTTTTTGTGCCAGCCACACAGCGTAACAGGACATAGCCGTATAAAGTAGATGTAGTCATTGCAAACCACAGCAGAGAGTTCTTGTTCAACTTTTACTGAGACGGCCAACAAGTCTTCTGCTCTCACCACCCACTGTGTTTTTACTTTTCATTTTATATCTCAAGGACCTGCACTGATAGCTGCAAGTGATTGACTGGCCTGGTGCACAAAAGAGGGCTGAACCCGCAGGCTATAGGGTTGAATGGCAGTCAGTGGCACCCTGCTGAACGCAGCGCCTGGCCCGTGTTCATGATTTCAGCTTGTTCTAGCTAATTAATCATAGCCAAGGGAGAAACAAAATGTTTGTGTCAAATTCAGACTTGGTCAATGTGAGAGAAAACTTAGTGGGGCCATGTAGGCACGCTAAAGCTGGGCCTAACTATTACCATGAACTGGTGTTGAGAAAACCTCTGTTCTTCCATTCATGAATTCAGCGGTGTTCATATTGAACAGGCTAAAGCAATATGAGAATCAAAAATACCCTGAGTCAGAAATCCTCTTTTTTGGCTTGTAGGCTACAGTCTGAGGGCGTGGAAAATCCAATTCCATACGAATATAGCTGAGGGTAGTTAATGATCCTTTAACCAGTCCGACTAATGTATGTGGAACATTACCACACAATAAAGATGCAGCTCTTTCTGAGCCTGGAGCAGGGCAGCGTCAGTTCACATTTTGTCCAGATCTGTGGTCTAGATCACAAAGGGACAGGAGGTCATGGGTGCATAGAAGTAAGTTTTGTTTTTCAGTTATAATGTGTGCAAATTTTCCATGCTGTATTTGGTCACATTTACACTGCATTTACACATTTTACATGAAGCTGTTCAGATGTTGGAAATTTAGGTTCATGTGTATGCATTAAATCCTACACTCCTAAACTATAAAGTACTGAAATATGAAGATATTTATCAGCACTTTTACAGTAAGGATTAATGGACTTCCACCAAATTCACTTCACATATCAAAAATTAAATTATTTCAGATTTTATGCTTTATGATCCAATAACAGACACTAATTTATTTAACTGATTGACTTCAGGGGAGAGAAGAAAAGATGGTACTTCTGCTATCCTAGAATGCATATGGAAAAAAGAAATCCAGTGTGTGTTTACATGTCATTATGTATGTGTGAAATGCCATCCTTCCCTTCAAGCTTTCACTCTTTTCTCTTACCAGTTAACCACGTTACACTCTCATTCACTGACTTTGATATTGAAAACAACAGGCAAAACTGTACGACGGATTTTGTAGAGCTTTTGGATGGGAATAACTACGAGGCTCCTCTTCGAGGTATTGCGCCTTCCCCTGTTTATTTGCTACATAGGACTACACACAATGTAAGCAGGAGAATAACATTTTTCGTGAGCGTCCTCCTGCCTGATGGACTTGCCCTGACATTGTGAGTACCCATGGCGGCGCTGGCCCAGGGAGACCCCAGCCGGAGGAAAAATCCTCAGTGTGAACAGTGTGGTCCTCAAAGGCGCCGAGCACATCCCTCCTGACCTGCGGTGTGGAGCTGATCCTGTGGCCTGTTTCCCTCCTCCTCAGCAGGGCCCTGTGGGAAATGGGGGGAAGGAGAGAGGAAGGAGAAGGCTCTGTCACAGCAATTCAGTTTAAATGGCATTCTTCAGGGTAACTGTACGAGGACAGATCGTAACCCTCACCCATAAGCAGAGTCAGCGCCATACACAGGTGAAGAAAGCTGCAGGTTTCTGGGAGCAGAAAATGAATTTTCCTCAAACCCCTGAAAGCTTGACTTTCTGCTTGTTTCTGATTTTTCTATGGCTTTCTCCTCACTTCTTTGTCCAGAGCCATCACCTCCTTGTGTAAAGAGCAGCAAAATTTAGTATTGTTTAAACTGCCAGCAAACCACGAGGCAGCCCTGGCCACAGGCTGATCCTGACTCCCCTCACACCCCCAGCATTGCCTCGAATTCACTCCTGGGAAATTGAGAACATCTGTGCCTGATTCTGCTCTCCCTTACACTGGATTCCTATATACTCCCTTGACAGGAGTGGGGTTACACCCTATTTAAATGGGTTGTAACTGAGAGCAGACTTCAGTTCTTTGTCTCCTGCCCTGGGCCTTCACTCTGTTTCTCATGCCAGGCAAGAGGACCAGGGCACTAGCACCTATCTTTTTCTCTGCTGTTGGATGCCTTTCTGCTGCAGTATGTTTAATATGCTTAACCCCCATGTTATAGTCTATTGCAGGAGAACTGGTCTGTTATTTGTCACTTTTTTTTTTTTTGTTAGAAACCAATGAAGTGAAGCAAGAAGTATTAGCAGATATATTTGTTGGGATTTTTTTTTCTAATTAGGCTGTATTTTCTGGACAGAGTGAAGGCAAAAGATTTCATCATCAGAATAGCCAGGAATTAGGGTGCCTGCAGTGCAGGAGGTCCAGGTTCAAATCCTTCCTCTGATAAAAAAATATATTGCCACCAGAACTGAGTTCTCTAATGGAATGGCTATTTCATATTTATGTATATTTAATTTACAATTGTAATTGAAAGCAACAAATGTTATTCCTGACTGCTGTCAGGAGCTAATCCCAAATGTTAGGTTAGCTATAGTAATTATATGCTGAATGCTTCATTTTTCCCTCTGGCTTGTTCTCTTTCAGGCCGTTACTGTGGCACTACTATGCCACATCCTGTCACTTCTTTTGGTAATGCCTTGGTGGTGAACTTCTTCTCCAACAACGACATTACCGCCAAGGGCTTCCATGCCACCTATGCTGCGTCATCATCATGTAAGTCCATACAGCAGGTGTTGCTAGCCTATGCCTCTGATTTTTAAGAAAAGGAACAGATGCTGTATCTCTTTGGCTCTCTGACATTGCCACATTTAAACTCCCCTATTGCCCTACCTCTCCTTTTGGCCAAGACCTCAGCAAGGCAATCACTAAGTTAAAGAATAAGGAGAAATGCTTCCCCGATTAGCAAATTCTCTGGCCCTCTCAAGATATTTTTTCTGTTATCTTTCTCTAGCCTCTGCTGTCTCCTTCTCATTGCAGCCTGCGGGGGTACTTTCCACATGGAGAGAGGAGCTTTCAGCAGCCCTGGCTATCCCCAGCCGTACCCTCTCAACACCGAGTGCGTCTGGAAGATTCTCAGCTCCCCTGGCAACCGGCTTCAGCTGTCCTTCATGTAAATGCATTGCCAGGGGTTATTATTCAGCCCTTTAACGGAGCCGAAGGAAGGATGCTCTGTGATTATTAGGAAATGCAATTACCAGATGATAAAGCTGAAACATGCTCTTAGAATAACTTTGAAGGAAAACACAGCAATGGCTGGTGGCAGCTTGCAATCAGTGTTCTCTCTTAGTCATTGCTTATGTTAAGGCACATACAGCATTATATAAATAGGTGGTTTCTTGTTCGAGCAACATGGGATGCTGAAGAAGCCAGATCTCACTCACTTATAAACAAGAAGAAACTTAGCATTACCTCACTTCTTTTTTTTTTTTTTCAAAGGAAATTCCTATTATTTCCCTACTGTCAAGTTCATCATACTATTTATTATACAGCTGAGTAATATAAAGGGCCCAAATACTCCATGGACTGTAGCTATAGAATTGATATCAAAGTCTTCAGAGTTACTCCAACGACAAGAACGGGTATAGTGGTGGAGGTACAACAGGGACTAAGGGAGTGCGTCAAGGAATTTTGTTTTCTCTACAGCAAATAAAATTTCCTTTGAAGACTTCAGACAGGAAAGTTATGAGTGATCCACAGAACAATGCAAAGTCCTTTAGCAGGGTAGTTAGGTTGTTGTTTAACCATGATGTGGATTTCTGAGCTTCTCTGTTTCCCAGCATCAAACAGTAGCTGGTGCCAAGGAAGAGAGCACTGTCCCCTTGCAAAGCTGATCAGAGATCAGCAGGAAAAGCAACGTAATTCTGAAGCTTGCTTTTACAGTTAATCAGGATAAAAGGAAAATTCGTCCAGTAATATGCCAGCTGCATAAGGTGCAATTTGTTAAGCCCATACTGACTCACTAACACAATAAAAAGGACATTATAGTCCTCCTTTACTCACTGAAACAGAGCTTAAGTACTACAGCCTGAAAACATTTTCCAAAATATTTGCTACAAAATAATGAATAACAGCTTTTCAGAACAAAAACAGAGATCTAGTATGAAACAAACTATCAACAGAACATACATTCAGATATATAAAGTGATACCGAGTTGATGTAGGCTCTTTTTCTTCAGTTACACATACTTGAAAGGCAAGCTGAAAAACACTGGAAAACCTGGAGTCATTGTGTTAGAAAGAGGTATTTATTTTATTTAGTTTAACATTGGGGTTTTATAAAGTTTTGTTGGCATGAGATATTCATTTTCTTCAGCTCGGTCTGAACAAAAATGCCTGTCTTGCAAATTGAGGGTTAGCTTTAAATTACTCTAAAGTATGTCCAGATGAGTGGCTGGAACTATTTCAAAGGCAGTCTGTATGCTGGAGATATATGGCTATGTTCAGGACTGAAGGAAGGGGAGGAGTTGTTACCAGAAAATCAGAAAGCACAAATATTTGAGGCATTAGTGCACTAGAGGCACTTTCTGGAATTTTTACTATATATTCATGGCCAACTTCTGAAAAGTATATTGGATTGAATCAAAACACTTCACATCATAGAATAACTTGACTTAGAAATCACAAGATAGTGATTTTTGTAATCTATTTAGCATTCAGGTCAGTGCAATAATTGAAAACTTATTATCTGATTGCCAAATTCCACTCCTTTTCTAAGGTAAACATTGGTTTAGAAGAATTTATAGCAATTCCTATTATTTTTTGGAATCAGTTACATGAGATATGAAGAGGCCAAAGGAGCAGTAATATTTCATAGTTCTGGAGAAATTGTTTAGGGGCTTTTGAGCTCTGAGGTGTTAGCTACAAATGAATCTAGGCCCCTGGAAATTGTTTTCTGATCAGAGAGTGTAATGAAATAATACACCCATGTTGGGGGCTGCAGACTGATTTGTAAGGCTAAAAGTTTTCTCTGCACCCAAGAGATGCTAAAGTCTAACCTGGCCTTATATTAAAAATCTGTTTTATATGTCAGAAACTTTTTAAGTTTCAATGATGTTGTTGGAGAACCAACACATCTTTAAAAGGGTTTAAGAACTCTTCAAAAACCATAACTTTTCAAACTGAAGCTCTGTCACGAGGTAAGGGGCCAGAAAGGAATGAGCTGTGCATCGGCGGCACTGCCAGCGAAGGAGTAGTGATTTCTGGGTTCTGGGGGGCTTTGTTGCTGCCATCTTCCTAACACCAGCCACAGGGGCATTTGGGGCATGGCAGGGCAAACTGAAGTACGCTTCGGTCACATGTCTGCTGATGCTCTCCTACTGCTTTTGAACAGAGCATTTCAGGTGGAACAGAGTAACGGCTGCACCAAGGACTACCTGGAGATTCGGGAAGGGAATGAAACAGGCATGCTGGCAGGACGATTCTGTGGCGACTCCTTGCCTTTAAATTATACATCTACTGTTGGACATGTCCTGTGGGTTAAATTTGTCTCAGATAGCTCGGGCACTGGTGGTGGCTTCAGGGTCACATTCTCTCACTGTAAGTAAATGCTATTTAATTGAAAACTATTGTTCTTCTGTAACACTTGCAAAAGGATTCAAAAAAGTGAACATCAGGCCCTGTAAAGTGTATTAGAAAATTCTTGTTGAGATCAGCAAGGCTGTGATTTCACTTGAAAATATTTTCTAAAATACCTGCCTAAACTTTAAAGGGATACTCTTTCTAAAACATATCAGAACAGAAGTCATGTGCACATAAGTCTATTAAGTATAATGTAATCAGAAGAATTAGACATGAACTTTTATCTTTTTTAATTATTATAACAGACCATTTATTCAAAATGAATCACATTATCCTTCTAGAAGCAAACAAATTCCATTGATTAGGCAAAATATAATGTGTTCTCTATTTCACTGACTGTTTTCTAAATGCATTTCTCAGTTGATCACCTAGTTTTCAGATTCCTCCTTTAGCAACGTTAAGCTAAGAAGACACAAATAAGAGCTACATGCTAAAAACTTCTATGGTAACTCAAGGTTACCAGTAGCCTTAGAGTTAGAAATATCTGACCAGATGCTAGTGCTACTTGTGAGTATACAATCATATTCAATGTTTATGTTGCAATTTATTAGGCAATTGACAAATTAAGAATAAATCATTTATTTTTCAGATTTGCATTTTGCTTTTAAAGTAGGACTATGTCCATATTCTGTTTTGGATCTAGATGACGTTAATCAGGGAGCAGAATTAGAAGAAAGGAAATGCTGCCAGTTCTTAGATCCAAAGCTGCCAGGGACCATTGCAAACACTCAGTCTGACTTTCCGCACGAAGCAGGCTGCTGACGACATGGCTAGACATCCACAGCAGTTCTGATTAAGCCAGCTAAACTTCCAACCGTTTTGCTTACTTTGTGACTTTTGCTACTCATTTTCAAAAGAAATTTTAGATAGGTCATAGCTCAGTCACATCGAAACCATTTTTCCTCAGAACATAGAAAATCATTTTCTTACTTAATGCTTCCCAGGAGCAAGTGAGCATGAAGCAGGTGGAGGGAGGGGGGAATTGAACCATGCATGCGATCTTCGCATCTCTCCTACAAGCAGAGCCACATGGCTGGAAGGTGTAATTTCCTTCAGATGAGGATACACTTCATTCCCCACCACAAAGAAGTAATTAGGTGTGCATCCTAGGACTACCTGAGACACAAGTCTATGCCTGAAAGTGCCCTGAGTAAATTAAGTCATATGGGCTGAAATGAGAGCTATATTCCAGGCCTGGGCCACAATACTTCATTTAATCTATGCAAATTGTCTCTTTCTTGTTTTTCAGTGTATGGAAATGACATTGTGGGAAATAGAGGACAAATAGCTTCACCACAGTGGCCCAGAAGTTACCCTCACAATTCCAATTACCAGTGGCGGATAAGTGTAAATGCTTCACAAGTTATCCATGGTCGTATACTGCAGATGGATATCGAAAATCATTACAGATGCCATTATGACAAATTAAAGGTGATTTCATTGTGAGAAGTTCTTTTATTTTAATTAACTTTGATAAAAATAATGAATGGAGCAACTTAAAAGATGAGCAGGAAAAATTTCCACAGATCGGGTTGGGGGTCATTGGTTTTGCTATGTTATCTTTTCTGTAATTATTAGCTAGAGGAAGAGTCACATGCTCTTTGGCTCCCTAACAGATATTTCCAAGCTGGAAGTTTGAAACTTATTGAAAAGAAATCCACAATGGTACAATCATGATTTTTGAAATCCAAGAATTTCAAGTCAGATACCAAAATAAAAGATTGAACTTTGCTCAGCACTGGTTCAGTTGAGGACAATAGTGATAATATCAGCCCAATGCCTCTAGAAATAAGGCCATTTTAAAAGCCTACATGTGCTTCAAAACCCCCACTGTGCGCTGATCCCCTCCCCCCCCCGTGATTCAGTCTAGCCTCTTTCAGGCTAAAAATATAATAAACATGGTGCTAAGCAAAATGGAGCGATACAGGTAAGCCTTATATAAATAACTACTTAGGTAAATAAGGTAAATCTCTTCTCCTTTGTTTTCTACCAGCTGATCCAATAATTAACTTTTTGTTTCATCTTCTTTGGTAACAAGAATTTAATACTAGATCAATATATTTGAATGTAATTCATCATTAATTCACTAATACCCAAATATTAGTTCAAAAGGGAAATGTAACTTCTTTCCTCTCATGTCAGATTTAACAGCATCTTCTTTCTTTCAGCTCGGTCTGGCTTTCTTTGTCCAGCCCTCTGAGAGGAAGATCAGTTTTTAAAATCAGCTAGATATTCAGTGGGCGTAAATCAGCCTAGGTCCTTTAACCTGTCTCAGAGGCCAGACCTTCAACGTAATGTTCATTTTCTGTTTCCTAGCTTTCTCTACTGGACATGCTTTTCTTCAGGGGAAGAGAACAAGAACACAAATAGGTTTGAAAGGCAGCAAAAGAGAAACACCTTTTAACTAACCAAGAATTTAGCTTGTGAATAAATAAAATGAAAATATTTTCTTACATATTTATTTAATAGATATATATATTTAATATATTTAGATATATATAATAAATATAATATATAAATATTTATATATATATTTATATATATATAAAAATATAAATATAATAAAATATGTGTGTTCATCAGGAAAAAAAAGGAAAAGAAAAATTTCAAGAAAATTAATCCCCTTTTCCCACAGATTTTATTGTTTTCTCCTCAGCAAAGCACAAGATTGTATTAATGGCTTTTTTTCACACAAGAAGCCAGTCAATGTTCCCAAAGAGCAGCCCTGTGACAGGGAATGAGCTGAGTTTGATGGCTTCTGTCCAGATCCTTCTGAGAGAGCTTCACAATTAACAGTATACAATGGAAATTTTACTCTGTGTTTTGTAAGAGCGATTGGTCTCTAACTGGGATTTGCTGAAAGATCCATGTCCTTCTCACTCATTTTAAAGAGGACACTGTTCTGCTCAAAATGTTGTTGGGTACAGGAAGGATTCCTCTGCGAGGAATGGCAGCTTCTCTCTCCTCCTCTTTGCAGGTTTATGACGGGCCCAGCATTCATTCGCGTCCTATTGCAACATACTGTGGCACAGCCCCTGCTTCCTTCGCAGCCTCTGGCAGCTCTCTGACAGTCCAGTTCCAGTCAGATTCATCTGTGAGCGGAAAGGGCTTTCTTTTGGAGTGGCATGCCGTGGACGGTTCTCCTGCTACACGCACCATTGCTAGAGGTTGGTCTCTAGTGGGGTGCACAGCTTAAAGTGATATGCCGAGGGATGTACTGAGCTTCGCCTAAGAAAACTGCAAACCAATCCCCCCACAAGAAGAACCTCTAGTTATTAATTGAGACACTGATATTTTAATTAAACATTTTAATAGTTGTATTAAACAATTTCTATGGACACTCACATATACTATTTTACACTGTTTTGAAAATGAGACTTTATGTCCGATGGAAGGGTATTTTTCTTTATACTGGTGTTTCATGAAAGCTAAACCTTTTATAAACTTTAATGAAAAAAGTATCTTTCTTGAAATACCATTCTTAAATCACTGGCCCTTGTGGTTTGAAATTTTTCATGAAACTGCACCATAAATAGAGAGAATATGTTCAGTATGACCATATATCTCTTTGAGAAATAGCTCCTGAAAGGAAAGGGAAAGTGCTTATTATATCATTGATTTTGTCTGAGCAAGTTAAGCAAGAGAAAGTTAAGACTAAATAGGACATAGTGAAATGTCTTGTTTCTAAATCTGAAGGCAGATTTGTGGGGATAGAGGGACTAAGGATCCCTGGGGTTCTGCAGGATAGCAGCAGTATTTTATGGGTTTATGTGCTGGGAGAGCATTAGAGCACTAGATAACCCGTCAAGGACTCCATCTGGTCCTAAACAGATAGCTGTGACATCCTAATGGAGAAAGGAAAGCACTTCAGTTTGAAGAGAATCTAGATTGTTTAACTCGGCTAATCAGCTGATCAGTACCTGTTTTGTATGGTTACGTATGCAGCCTTCCTTTCTGTTGCCTTTGTTAAACTGTGTTAGATCCTGTTAGAGCCTATCCTAGATATTCCTCACAGTAAAATAGGTCACATCATTACTACACCAGGTAGCAAAGGACTATAGTCCTTGTAGGTCTGGTGTTTCAGACTTTGTACTCTCAGTTCAAATACAAGCAATGCCTGAAGAAATGCATTCCTGTGACTATATACATCATCATGTGCCCATTGTGCTTAATGATAGGACTGTCAGCTTACATTATGTATGGGGCAATGTTCAGTTTAAAAAGTGGATGCTTTCATTTTGTCTCCCTCTACGTGGCAGGTGCATGCGGAGGGACTGTAACAACTGAAGAAACACCTTCATTCCTCTTCTCACCGGGCTGGCCCATGAATTACAGAAATTTTGCTGACTGTGTATGGCTTATCAGAGCTCCTGGATCCACTGTAGAGTTCAGTATCCTGGCCTTAGACATCGAATCTCACAGCTCATGCAACTATGACCAACTTATTATTCGAGATGGTGAGAAGTCAATCTTGCTCTGCTCTGACAACATGAAATAGATAGCCAAGGTCCCAGTATCTAAAATTCTCTTGTCCATTGAGCTTAAGTAATCTAAAGAGCAAAAGGAACATGCTCTAAAGCAGTTTTCTGTTTATATTCTGAAAATTTCTGCTGGTTCACTTAAAGTCTAGCGAAATATTTGATGGTCTATGAAAATGTTTCTTGGTCTGGGAGGGTTTAAAGATCTTGAAAAACACTTGCCTGAAAGTGTGAGACCTACAGTGACTGACAGGCAGGTTTGAATTTATTTGGTTTTAACACTAACATTTCTTCTTTTGACCCCAGGAGACACTAGTCTTTCTCCAGTGTTGGCTACTATATGTGGACGAGAACCTCCTGGGCCAATAAGATCAACTGGAGAGACGATGTTCATCCACTTCATGTCAGATGCAAGTGTCACTGGAGCTGGGTTTAATGCCTCCTATTACAAAAGTAAGACTGGTTTCCCTTCTCCCTGCAGTAAGTGTCTATCTTGCTGCTTACTACTGGGTAAGGAAAGAAATGACTCTTGATGGCATTTTTAATGGCTGCCTGCAATCTATCCAATTAACCACATGAATGAATTATTCACATCTCACAAATACACATTCATAAATCTCTGACTCTGTGAAGGTAAAATTTGCCATTTGCCCAGAGATATAACACAATGAAGCATGATTCAACTAGGCCAGTCACTTTCCGTAAATAAGAATAGTGTGTACTAAAGAAGGTTATAACAGCTCAGCTGAGGGATGAAAGAGAAAGAATGCCCAGCTAAGAGAGGGAAATGAATGATTCGAAGCACAGACACAAACCAGACACAGAGGGATGCTGAGAACTCTGTAAGTTTCAACCGGGATGTTAGCAGTTTGCAATGGCACTCCTCACACATGTACGCAGGGAAGGTGACATATTCCTGAATGGGCTGGAGGCACCAAGGAAGGTGTAATGAAAACAGTGGGCAGCCAGAGGAGATTGTTCCAACTTGCAGCTTGTGGTGGTGATGGTGGTTTGGTCCATAGCTAGAAGCAAAGAACTCAGATATTGTAAAGATATGCTCATGCCATTGAGATCCTTGGCATAGCTGCCTGCTTACTTTTTTTTTGAAGTCTGAGAACCAGGTCTCAGTGTGAAGATGTTTGGTGTGTGTCATTTTGCAACCTGCTGCCTTGTATTTGGCAGATCATTCATTGTGTGCATTGCTGCATGTCCCTCAACTCTTCAAACACTTGCTTCAATGTTTACTTTTATCTGTCACATCTTCCTTTTAGGAGAGGGTTTTTTTTTGAATGAATATTTGAGTAGTTAATGCTAATGTTTTCTTCTTGGCTTCAACTCCTTTTTCTCAGGCTGTGGAGGCTATTTGCATACAGGCAGGGGTGTGATCACATCCCCCAACTACCCTCAAGACTACTCTCCTAATCTGAATTGTTCCTGGCACGTACTGGTAACCTCTGGATTTATTATTGCTGTCCATTTTGAACAGCCTTTCCAGGTGAAGACAGAGGATGCTTCCTGCAACCATGGGGATTATGTAGAGGTGAGGTTATTGGGTATGGCCCCAAATCCTCAAAGCTATTAAAGCTACTGAATCTTACAGATTTCAGTGTAAGACAACCCAGCTTCTCAGGAGGTGGAAATACCAAAGAGAAATACCAAAAAGAAACACCAAAGAGATTCTTTCTCTGCCTCTCTCTTATTTATTACTGTGTGTTAATTAATCACTAGGTTATTGTTTTCCCCCAGGGCTGGAAGCACTGGGATAGCGTATGCTCAAGGTGCGTACTCCAGGGCTGTGTGCTTGAGTGACCTTAGCAATTTTTCTTCTTTCAGCTGAAGAATGGATTAGATGCTGCTGCCCCACCTTTGGGGAACGGACGGTTTTGTGGAAGCAGCCCCATCTCTACCATGTATACCTCAGACAATCAGCTGTTTGTCCACTTCATTTCTGACAGCAGCAATGAGGGTCAAGGATTCAAACTGAAATATGAGGCTAAGAGTCTAGGTAAGTCTAGGTAATAAACACAAGATCTGCAACTCAATAGAAATAACTTTGAATTTGTTCTCTTAAATGAGTGGTTTGTTTCTTGTTATAAATCCCAACTCAGAGAGACTCTAACCTGGTAAAAGCAAATGTCTGGAAAAATGTCTTGTTTTCCATTTCAATGTGTGACTTCTGATCCTACTCTCCATTTTCTTCTCTTTAAAGAGAGACAGCTCCAGCTCATGGAAAATGGAGGTATTAAAGTAAAAAAATATCTGATTGGGAGCGCTTTATGAGGGAGGTAGGATCTGACATTAGAAAGAGATATTCATAATTCATACAGGAAAGGAAAAGAAGCTGAAAACAAGAACATGATTTTCAATATGCAATACACAGTGCAAATGCTAAGTTATATCAGGAATGATTCAGGCTAGCGTATCTAGAAAAGTGATAACATTTCTCACAAGCTGTGCTCTCAACTGAGAAAATAACATTCCCTGTCAGAGCTAACATTTTTGAAAGGTGGGGACTCAGGTTCCAGGATAAATCAGGAACTTGGCACTTGCAGTTGTTCTACTGTATTTATGACACATGCCACTTGGGACACGGGGAGCCCTCCTTCAAACAGTGACTAAACGTGAACTAAACATGGCAAAGGCAACCTGTCAGTGCAACTCAGTTTGTAAGTGCTTGTTTTCTGCCTGCTTTTCCCCGTTGCTGCAAAGAATCATTGTTAGCATTACTCTAGTGGATGCATGAAGGGAATGGGTGAAGCTGTACAGTAATATCTCTACCACTTCAGCTTAGAAAGTCTGCCTGACTAAAACCCTGTATTTACCAGCATTGTTAGAACTTTTTTACTTTTTTTTTTCTGAAAGCTTTTAGCCAAAAGTAAAGATATTTTTGTAGGATAAAGGACCTGAACAAATCCTTGTGTTTGCTCTGACTGGCATTTCTCACAGATTCATTATTGTCTCAAAGAGACATTTCAGTTTTTGGAAAGCAGAAGTAGGGAATGATTCACAGAAGAACTGATGGATCTGACCTGTTGGCTTTCTAGCCCTTGGGACTGGGGCAAGAAGCATGTTTCCTGCTGGGCTTAAAAGCAGTCCAAGGAAGAACTAATAGTGGTTTAACTGAGGGATCTGAACATGTGGAAATGAAGGAGAACTGAATAGACAGGAGCACAGAAGCTCAGCTTTCTACACTGCATTAAAATGTTTTCCCATAGTAAGAATACAAAAAGCATTTGTTTTTGACATGACTATATGACACCAAAAGGAAACTGTGTTAGAATATAGTGATGACTCATATTTTTGACACCTCACCCATTTCCTTAACATGTTGTTTTTTATTGGTAATCTTCTCTTTCCCAGCTTGTGGAGGGAATATTTATATCAATGATTTCAACCCCAGTGGATATACATCTTCCCCCAACTATCCGAGCAATTATCCCCCACGTGTTGACTGTGTTTGGACCATAACTGCTCCTAATGGACGTGCGGTAGAGCTGCAATTTGAAGATCAGTTTTACATTGAACCTTCACCGAAGTATACATCTACATTATTTTGCCTGTGTTTCCTGAGAGACTCTGTTTTGATTCTTCTTTCCCTATTACTTTCTCTAATTCCTCCCAGAGTGCCCTTCCAGATTTACAGTCAAGAGTGACTAAGAAATTTTTGAGAGAGGTTACTGATGCTATCAAGTCATTTGTATATATTCACAGGACTTCTTATTGTATGACAGAGATCAATATAACAGGCAGAGAAGGAAAAGCCGAGGTAGGAAGGTACTTTCTGTAAAATCCGTGCCATGTAGTCCTTTCATATTTAGATTTTCAGCCATTGTGGCTCTGAACTGGCTTTAGTCCAATGGGTCACCTCCACAAAATATTTGTCTTCCTCTTCCATTGCCTGCCTGCTGGTTTGCAATGGGTCTACCTATTTTGCACATCCTGCCTGAAGCATAAATACAAGGCCTGGTTTCCAGTTGAGGTAATTTCATCGATTTGGGGTAGAACCAGTACATGCCAAACCCTCACCTGCAAGGCTATAAACAGAAAAAACACTGTAGGAGGAAGGATCCCAAAGGTGTCCTTCCTCTCTGGCTTCCTTGGAGATCTTCTGGGGGCTGCTCATCATTCTGTAGGCAGAGCTGCCGGTTAAGATGTTTTGGGCCTTTCTGTGCCTACCAAAGTAGGCCCCCAGTTTTGAATATTGATTCCCTTCAGCTGTCTTATAGCTGTTCCTTAATTCAGCAGTCAGCAAAGAGGCTTAATAGGGAATATCTTCTGAATCTGAACACTAGCAGAGATGTGCATGTTAAAGACTGTTACAACTACTTTATTAGTACTGTTCACACCCCCAGGTCTGGTTGCAGGTATGATCAGACCATAGACTGGGTTTGGGATGAGTCTTTCTCTATGTTTATAGCACCTCTTTTGATTCAAAACTTACATATCTATCACAAACTATCACTGATTATGAACTTCTTGATTCTGTCCTCATCACGTTGTATGGAAACTGATCTAATTCACTGTAGCTTCCTGAGTTTGTATAATTGCTGAGATGTTTTAAAGCCATTACTGCTGTACACTGAATAGAAAACTCTCCTCTTCTAGCTGTACGTTCAGTTACCTAGAGCTACGCAATGGTGCCGACTCCAGCGCCCCTGTCCTTGCCAAGCTGTGTGGAGGTTCAATGCCAGGCTCGCAGAGATCCTCAGGAGCTGTCATGTATATGAGGTTCAGGTCGGACAGCAGTGCCATGCATGTGGGATTCAATGCTAAATACTCCATCGGTAACACTTGCATTTATCAATTTCTCTAATTTTAGAAAAGATTTAGGTCTCAAGTCCCAGGCTTTTGTAATGGGTCTTAAATCATTTGTAAGAGGTGGTCTGACAGATACTTGCCTCTTTCAATTACTGTTAGAGCTAAGGCATCGGAATCATCATAGGGGTTAACATCAGCATGTACTCCACCTAGCAAGAGGTGCAAATTTTAGCAGAACAGGAAAATACTAATAGATCTGCAGTAGTGGGAACAAAGACTGGGTAAGCCCTTGTCAAAGACAAGGGACAAAGGGACACTAGCAAAAAGGCTGAGGTGGACAAAGACAGGTAATATGATTTGGTTTTCAGTATGCAAAATTAGGCTCACTTTCATGAGCAGAAAGCTGAAGGAGAATGCAAAGATAAGCCAAAAGTTGGCAGAAAAGAATAAATTAAGAGCTTCTCTATGTAAATGTAAATCAATATTAACAATGCTGCTAGACAAACAGGAGAAGCACAACAATGGAGCAGAAAAGGAATGAGGGGTGAGAATCATTATCTGTCAGCTGGGAAAAGAAATACTTTAAAATTATTTGCTTTCAAGCTGAAAAAACAGGAAAAGATTAGCAAAGATTTAAAATGAAATTAAAAATAGTCTTTGATCAAATTAAGAAATATGGTACTCTTCACCTTTTTATAATGTTCATAATTTTAAAAGAACAGCATCTATTATGTTAGTGTCTCACATATAAGAGAGTCTAGGACTGATAATTTTTCAAAGGCAAAGAACTAAACTATATTGTTTAACACAGGATTTTGTTGACTGTGTTAGACCTCAAACACATAAGCAAATATATTGTGCTATTATATCTCTGAAGGTGAAAATTGGAAGCCACTTGCAAGAAAATATTGTTCGTATGCTGAGCCACAGTTTACGTTTATCTGTAAAAGATTTTCACTGTCTCAACTGTACGCCCGTCAGCTTGGAACAAAGCACCAGTTGCTTAGAGTAGGCAGTATGAACACAACTGTACGAGGCAAGCATGTACCTGTCATCATTGCCATGAAAAGATTATGGCTAGCAGACACACAGAATACCCTGTGAAATCCAATGTATTCCACCAGGGAATATTATTTGCTCTAAGCCTTAGTATTATGAAGTTATGTTTGGTAGGTACCACAAAGAAATGAATTTTCAGAGGGCAAGAAATGAAAATAAATGAACTGTGATGTGGTCTCTTACTGAGGCATCATGAGGAGTGGTATGGTAGTAGGAAGGGAATGCAGGAAAGAGAAGAGGAATCTGAACCATTGCTGCAGGCCCAAACCAGCAGTCAAATTTGGTCAGTCATAAAAATTTAGATCAGTATTTAGCAGACCAAATTTCTTTGTAGTTGTCCAATAGAGAATTCCATACACTGACTGTGACATGTTTGATATCTTTTTAAGAAGAGCTGGATTTTCCGGTAAATATGGATGTTAGTAGAAATTATATATAGGCCTTGAAATCTGTGAATTTATTCAAATTAGTGACAGACAGGTCAGAGAGGAAGGGATGCTTACAGTGGAAGGGTATGTGTGGTAAAAAACAAACTAGGACTGGTTGAATTAGGGGGAGAATGTGGAATCTGAAGGCAATTTCCCACTGTATTACCTCAGTTACTAAACAAGTCAGTTGTGTCATAGCTTAACGTCCTGTTTAGAAGAAAGATCATCTCTCTGAGGTCCTTCCTTAGAGTAAGCAATGTCCTTGCATTTGCAGCTCCCTGTGGTGGGACACTGACGGGACAAACTGGCACCATTGAAAGTGTGGGGTATCCTAACCTTCGTTATGAAGATAACCTGCTGTGTGAATGGTTTCTGCAGGGACCCAGGGGCCACTATCTTACCATCAGAGTAGAAGGCCTAGATATTCAAAACTCCTCTGAGTGTGCAAGCGATTTTGTGGAGATCCGAGAATACAATGCCTCTGGTCAGAAAACTGTTTCAATGTTTGTCTTCCCTTCCTTCACACTGCTAAAGAAACCTCTGAAGAGGTTCCAGAAAGCGTTCCCCATTGTGTATAAAGCGAGCCTTTTGAATGAACAATGCTCCTGTCTGCCTTGCTTGCTGAAGCAAAGCAATGTAAACAAAACCCTTCCATTTCCCAGTGATGACTTGATTTTACTTGTTTACTCCTGTCTACCTAGTTAAATTGAAAAGTGATCCTTCAATATAAATGCAAATAATATCTTTGATATAAAATTGTCTTTCTGTATTTGACTTGTGCAGGAAATTTATTGGGCAGGTACTGTGGTAATACTCTCCCTGATGCTGTGGACACCTCTGACAGTTTTGCTTATGTCAAGTTTGTCACTGATGGATCAGTCAATGCCCAAGGATTCAGACTGCACTTTGATTCCAGTGCTGAAGGTTGGATTTATAAGATTATAAGTTTCTATCAGGGAGGCAACACATACTGTACACCATAATTGTTAAAGTTCAGCACACATTATAGATCACTTATTCTTGGAGTGGTGTGTATTTGCTCTTCAAATCTGTGTCTGGGTTAAATATGGATAGAGCTCTCTGACCACTAGTTAGCTGAAGGCTTGAGAGGCAAGCAGTCTTCTGCTATAATGGATGTTGCCCTCAACAGTAGGTCTCAGACAGTGAAGCCACTCTTCCACATCTTTTCTTTCCAGCAGTCAGTCCAGGGATGCCCTGCAATACCCCTCCCATATTCCTCTTGTCAGGGTGAAAGGTTTAGAGAAATGCTGTGATTTTTCATTATGTTATTCTGTACCTCTGTGGTGGATGGTATTCTTAAATCTCTAGTGCCTAAAACCAATATTTTGGAGTGAATTCTTCTCCCCTGCACCTCCTGCTCAAAAAGATTTGCAGAAAAGTGGGGGAAAGGGAGCTGATGATGTAAAAACTCAGAGTTTACTCACCTCCTTTGGGCAATTCCCTTACCTAAAAAGGAATCTCCACCAGCCACCTGTAGACTTGCAAGACAGTGCACACTTACATAAGAGAGTCAGTTTAGCAGACCAGATTATTTTCCTCAGAGATTTTACCTTTCCAAGTACAAGGTCTTTCCAGGTTTAGCATTAGTGATGAAGACAGGACAAACACAATGAGTTTAAGAGCTCTGTCCTGATCAGGACTAAGGACATAGCCCTTGTTCTGCTTCTCACTTCTCTCTTATGTTTCTGAGTACCCATGCAACATGTTTCCCACCAAAATCTGGCTACTTTTTAAGAAAGAAATTCTCAGTAGTGATTTCAAAGAACCTCCTGCCAGCCCTGTGGAACTCCTTCCATCTCATTTAAAATCTCAGCTGGAAGCTTCCTTATCCTTCATCTGTGCTTCTGCAATAAAATAACAGAGGAGGAGGAGGAAACAAACTCCAAAGGCATGTTATTCCACACCCAAGACCCTCTTACGCAACTACAGGAAAGAAGCTGTATCAGTAAAAATTTAACACAGGTTGATACACAGATTAGACCATTCTGCGGGTGTCTGTGAAGGTGAGGAAAAGGACTAACTCTCCCACTGCACTCCATTAAATTATATGTCTGTATTTTAAGAGGAAACCAAGTATAAGACATATGAAGGCATGAGCCCCTCAGAGAAGAGAATATTAATAATTGGACAAAAATGAGCTTCTATGGTCAATTAACATTCAAATGTAACAACTACTTCTGTGGCTGAGTGGCAAAGATTGGTGGGAACTCAGCTGTTTAGACAAACATGGACAAGACAGGCATATCAAATCAACTACGTGGGCTCTCTTTTTTTCTTGCATAGTTAATGTATTCTTGCTATAACTCTATAAGCAATACTATACTCAGAGGTGTCGCAATATTTGGGTATTTCAGAGTGTGGTGGAGATTTGACTGCTCCTGTTGGAACATTTACTTCACCCAACTATCCCAACCTATACCCACATAATCGAGTATGTGAATGGAGGATCACAGTGGAAGAAGGCCGACGTGTCACCCTAACCATTAATGATATGAAAACTGAGGAGCGCTGGAGGTGCTCATCGGATTATGTGGCTGTGAGTATCAGGTGTGAAGGCAGAAAATGCTGTTCCTGATCCTTTTATGTGGCATTGGTAGAAATAATACAGCTGAAATGTCATTTATATGTCTATATCTGGTTTTAAGACAAATCATAATTTCATCCAAAGAAAACAGATATAATGAGAGAAAGTTAGCTCTCTAGGTTGCCTAAATTCATGTGCTTGTTTTAGAGTATGGACATTCTGGAATTCATGGGCCAGGCACAGGGTAGGATTTGAAGGATCAGACTTCAACTTCATAAATTTAACTGTGGGCAGGGGCACCTCCACCTCCCCCAGTCTCTCTTGGGCATCCAGGTATTTCTGGCACAGGAGCTGCAGAGTTCTCAAAATACAGCTCTAACATTGTTAGGTCCTTCTCTGTCAGCCTTTAGCCTCCAGGTTTCCTGAATCCTTTTTGTCCTTCTATTCCCACAGAGTGTATGAAAGAAAGAACCTTATCGCTTATTTCCCTGTATATGTGTCTTATAGAAGTCATTTGAATTGGCTCTTTATCAATTGTGGAAAAAAAGCTTTGTGGTCTTTGAAAGCTTTAGATACCCCTTCCCTGTGGACACAAAGTCCATCAGTCAAATTTCAAGTCTCTCTTGACTTTGGAGGTTGTTAATTCTGTTATAATTTAAAAAAAGAAGACTATCAGAAGTTGCAACAAATGGCTAGTACTGGGTTGTACCTCACAGATTCTGCAAGGAAGATGGGAAAATTCAGGAATTTCTATCTCTTCATCACCTTCACCTCTAAACAGATAGGTTGTTAATTTGGCCCCAATGGGGAAAAAAAAAACAAACCCAAACCCAAAACACAGAGCTGGAACTGGTCAGACGCACAAAAGCCTCAGAAATATGGTTCCTTTATGAAAGCAGCAGAAATGGGAGATGATGCTGTGAAGTGTGATGTTCTGAAGACTAAGGCAAAGGCTGAAACAAGTGGGAGCAAGGGATCCATCTCCTCTTTCTCTTCCAGTTAGGCAGAGTTCACTATTATCTGTACCCTGAGTCTTACCAGCAGACCTAATTTAGTTTTCCATTTGCTGAGATTAGTGGTGCAAACATATGAGTTAGCTTTAACATAATCAGAAGTTAGCTCATGCACACATGTGAAAGTGAGAGAAGTAGCTCTCCCTTGTGATATGTAGCTAGATGATCTTCACCTATTTTCCTTCACAGATGCTTTAGACAGACCATGGGAGCTGAATTTTTATCAATTAGTGAAGTAATGACTGCTGAAAGAAAGAGCTGTCCTGCTAGCTTTTGTGTCATCAGTGCTCTTACTTGTTCCAAATCTCAGTGGAAAATGCCTTTACTGCTTTGCCTGTGCTGCTAAGATAGTAGTAGAAGGAAGGGAATTAACTCCTAGGCTAACGGCTGTATGAAAAAAGCTGCTCAAAATCCATTCGGATTATCAAAAAGTGAAATGTTTGAATTAATCAAAAAATGCCCATTGGCACTGAATATTTTGCAATACATTTTTTGATAAAGCTGATATTTGCCTTAACAAGTATATGAAGATGATCATCTGAAATGGAATGAAAATGATTGGTATCAGGCATTAGTGAGTGATTCAAGCTTTACATATTGGGATAAAATACTGTATAGTTTCCCCAAAAGAATGTTTCAATTTTTGTTTAAAAAAAAAGAGAGGAAATATGTTTATGTTTTGCCAAAATGCACAATGTATTTTTGATGTTTTACTTTAGAGCCTCATCCATTCAAGTCAATGGAAGTTTTCCCCAAGGTTTTGAATAGATTTGGGAACTAATCGTCTGTAAGGGACAGCAATGAACAGCATATTAAAGATGTGAAGCATTTTTCAATGATACAGGAGATGCTTGTAATATTGTATTTTGATCTCCTAAGAGTGTATTTTGACCCAACAGATTTACAATGGCCTCAGACAGAATTCCCCCCGGCTGGCCAAGCTGTGTGGTGAGAGAAATCCAGGTACTCAGGTGAAATCCTCTGGAAACACAATGAAAGTTGTTTTGGTGACAGATATGTCTGGTACAGCCAGAGGCTTCAGTGTCTCATACACATCTAGTGAAGATGCAGGTACCATTTGTTTTTGAATTAACCTCAAATGATTGATCTTTGGTGAGTCGTTTCATAACTAAAATACTGATGCATGTCAAAAAATGACCTAGTCAAATAACAAATCTCTGATGCCTTTTCTTCTGTTATATGTGTTTGAATGGGACCAGATGATATATCTTTAATTAGCTGAAAGGACTTGAAAAAATGTGGAGTGTCTGGGAGTTACAGACTTCATGTGCCTATTATATCGAACTTCAAATGGACGGAAAAACAACCTCTGTTATGGATCATACTCCTTACTCCCACTGCTGATTTATTGTCTTTACTTACTTAGTATTGAGTGAAAGATGTACTGAAGTGGGCTTATTTCATGAAGAGATCCAAAAGACATAGTGACGTAGACAATTTGAATAATTCAAGTGCTTCCTTATTACTCAGGGCAGTAAGTAATTTACTGAAGCTTGTCAAAGTGCAGCTAACCTATTTTGCAAGCCCAGCCTCCAGAGAGGAGACAGCTGGCAGAGCCTTATTATTAGAGCCTTGTGTCTTTCAAACTTGATTTTCCCCCACGCATACATCCTCTGTAGTATCAGTGTATTGCTTTTGAGGGTATGTTGCCAGAGAAATCGTCCTCCCTTGAGTTTAGGATTAGGTAATGGGTAGGGCTGAGCAATGCTGAATAGGATGTACAGTGCAATTTTATCAAAAAGCTAAATAATGCTTGTCGTATTGATGGTGCTGCTGAAATATCTTATTTGATGTTGGGAATAATTGTTGTTCCTGCTTTTTACACATGTGTTTTTAAAGACCTCCCAATAACTTTCAGGACACTAAACAAAAATTCTTTTGTATACAGCAGTAGACTATAAAAAAGGAAGAAGAGGGAACAAGTTTTGATCTAATCCCTACATACATCCACTGACTTGAGCATATGAGAATAAATGGAGGCTGGATTTTTGTTCATACAAAAATTATTCCTATTTTAAAATAAATTATGTTTTGTTTCTGCAGTTTGTGGTGGAACCCTTATTGGATATGCAGGTGGGAATTTCTCTTCTCCTGGTTATGATGGTGTTAAGAACTACACAAGTAACCTCAACTGTGAATGGACCATTGAAAACCCCTCCCACTACAATTCATCCATATTTATCTCCTTTGAGGATTTCCACTTGGAACATCACCAGGACTGCCAGTATGACTACCTAGAGTTACGAATAGGTTTGTATGCTCAGCAGGGGTATGGATTACGCCTATCAATATTCTGGCTGTGTCACTGTGTTGGTGCCCAATCTTATTCCTGTATATGAACATTGACTGTAGGACATGCACATTTGAAAGAGCATTCACCCTCCATGATGCTTCCTAGACCAGGAGTGAGATTCCACTGCCGTAGCAATGGATGTATGAATCTAGTCAACTTTTCTTTTGGTGGGGGGAAAGAAAGAATGGAGAGGTAGCTGTGGGGAATAAATTGTTTTGGTGGCTGCAACGCATATCTGACCCTCTCTTTACAACGGACATGAATTTTTACCTCCTCTTCCTTGAAAGATGGTAGTTAGGGAGAGGTTGGAGCCATCAGAACAATTCATTTGGTCCACAGCCCATTCTCTCCCTGCTCCTGAGATGCCTCCAGGGACAGCTGGAGTGAAATAAAGAATGCTTTAATTATTCACAGGCTCTGAGCTTTATACCACCACTTTTGTATAGTATAAGGTGATTCTCCAAAAAAAAATCTGTATTTCCCATGATAGTGCATCACAAAATATAGACTAAAGCATTGAAGAGGAAAACAATCACAGCACTAATGCACCAGTAATATTTCTGTATATTTGAAAATCTTTAGCTATCTGCAAGAACAAGCAACTGGAAATGTCATATGAAAATCGCTCAGCTAATGCCAAGTGTAGTATGAAAGCTCCAGCTGTCTTCTTCATTGAGAGGCTATATCTGTGAGTCCCAGAGAGAGCAGACTCTAATTTACTAGGAAATTGTTTCTGAAAGGTGGGGGGATTGAGGGCAGGAATCTGTTACATCCTTATTTGCATTCATTTAAATGAGAACTCTTAGTCACATAGCATTGTTTTTTTCTGTCCAGAGCAAAAGCACGTGTTGCTGTATAGCCTAAGAATTCCTTCCCATGTAGGCACTGAAGCTGGGAAATAATAGAAAGAGAGCAGAGAAAAAGAAATAATAATATATATCTTGTCAGTTACCCATCAATTCCCACTACGCTCACTTCACTGTAAACCTCAGGCCTCCAGGAAATCCACAGTCAGAGAAAAGGGGAAAAAACGTACTTGTTTTGCTCTACATAGTTGAGCTGTCTAAATAGTAATGTTGATTTTGGCCATATTAATGGATCTTTAGTTTCACAAGAACAGTCTCATGTCAAAAGCAGAATGCCCTAATTCTGCTGCATATGCTCACAAGTAGCGTTTAGTGAGCACTGAGATGCAAATGGTGCAGAAGGTCACTAAACACCAGTAGATGCTGCTTGAGACTTTCAACACAGCAGATGTGAATTTGGGGAAAGGTCCAGTTCAGTAGTAGTGACCTAGGAGATCCCGAACGAAGATGAGATGTATAAAATTTTTTTGAGTCGCCCATACAACATACTAGTGTTAAATTAAATAAAAAGGCAGAAAAGACTTTGTGTATTCACTGAGGAATATTTAATCCACAAAGACAAAACAAATATTTAAAGTTTAATAGGGTAAAGCTTAACATTAAATTATTATATTATCAGCCACATATATGTAATTTGTACATGCTAGTATAGCTGTACATATTACTACAGTTAAATATGCGCCTTACTCTTGGGTTCAGGAGACCGTTCTTTGGCTTTTGTGGATATTTGATTTTGTTTTTTCAGACCATTCCCTTCAGTTTGAACCAAATCTCACAGAAGAATTGGCCCTTTATTGTAAGAACACTTCTGCTTATCAATAGTCTACATCTATGGCCAACTGGACATCCATGAAAGCAGTGATAGGTGTCTAGACTTTTTTCACACTGTTGGGAGAAAGAGACTGTGTAACCTTGGTCACTCCTGTCATATAGTCAGGCACCCCATAGGAATTGCAAAAAAGGAAAAGTATACTTCACACTTTAATAATCAAAGTAATTAATTACTACTATTTTTTCCTAAACTGTAATTTATCATGAATGTCTTCTGCTAGTACAGATCAGTATCTTCATTAGTGCTTATTAACATGTAGCAGCAAGACAGGTTGCACCATTTTTCTGTGTAATTTACATTAACAGAATTTTATTATCCCTCTACCGCAAAGCATTTTAAAAGATGGCTGTGTCATTGTATATGACAGAAAGATGAAACTACTCAGCCATGTTACTTGGAGTAACCTGTGACAGGGCTTTGACCAGAGCCCGAAGCTTCTCCCTCCTGCTCTGCTGCCTTCTTTGAGGGAACAGCCTGCCCCTCTGCTTGAAGCTAGGAGTTGCTTTTGAAAGGAAACGTAAATTTAAGACCAGCATCCTGTTGTTATTAGAGAAGCACATTTAAGAATGATGTTGCCTGGATGTTTTGAGGAACACCATTACATTTGCTTTCCTTCTCCTCCTGAGTAGACAAAACTGAAAATGATTACTTTTACCAACACGACTAGGTAAAAGCTTGTGCTGACATGAGCAAATGTTCAAAGTCATAGGCATGTGACTGCCTGTGTCATGCTCTCCTTTTAGGTTTCAAGGATTCAAGCACATGTTGACATTTTTTAGTCATACACAACTGTATGTTCAGCTCACTGGAAGAGAGATGCCCACTATTAATACAGCAGTGACTAAGCTTGTTCATGGATGAAGCACATTCCTACATGTTAGAAAACTCAAAATCCCTGTTGACTTTAATGAGGATGTCATGAACAGAAGGCTCAATAGACTTCCATGTGATCAGGTCCTTGGGCCATCCCTTCCTACTGTTCTGCCTCCAAACTTCTATAAATAAATCTCTACATTTTCACATCTGATGGGTCATACCAAACAAAGGTGTGTGGGATTGCATAAAGAGCCCAAGATTTTAAAAGGATCATTAATTCAGCTTTGTTGAGAACTCCTTGATTCTAGAGACTTAGATCCCACCAATGAACTGCAGCATTCTACATATATAAAACAATCAGTTATTAAGTACGATATATACTTTCCTGTTTTATAATCAAAACAAAATTAAATGCATGGTTCCTTGTTTATTCACTATATTTGCATATATTGTATGTATTCCTTTCAGTTACTGCAGTTATTTTAGGATTCAAAAAATCTATTTTTTTTCTTTTTTTACTCAGGGGATGCTGATGGAGAACTAATAGCCAGACTCTGTGGCCAGGCTGTGCCATCTGTGCCACTAGTAATAGCTGCCCCCTGGATCTGGGTACACTTTGTAAGTGATGAAAACACAGAAGATAAAGGATTCTCAGCCCATTACATGTTTGAAGGTAAATGACATGATTGATTGACTCAGTGGCTGAGGCAGTTTTGGGGAATGTTGCCATTTATCTGGTGATACTGGGAATTCACACTATGGGATCAGCTCTCAAAGAGGTCCTCAAAAATTACACAGGGCCCACCACTATTTATATCCATTTCAGGCAAACATATGCTAGCAATTGAAATTTCAGATTTATTTTCTGCCTCACTGTTCCCGTTCTCTGAACAGCATTTGAGTTTTGCAATGCAGTGCAACAGTCAGAACAGCTGGTTGCTCTTGGGAATAGGAACATAACAGGTAACACAAGCCAAGTCTGAGTTACTTCAAATAGGCCTCCAGAATGCTAGCACGGCTGAGACACATTCTGCTGCTTGAACCTTGGAACTCATTTTGAAACACACTTGGAGCCATATCAGTGCAAATTACACCACTTTGCCATTTACGGGCCAGCACAACTGTTCTTCCTGTCACAGCTGAATTTAGCCTTGGTGCTTATCTAGACACATCAGCAACTTTTTGACTTGATTGTGTTGGTCTAGGAATGGCTTCAGTTTGGTTAGGAATCTGAGGTAAGTAAATGGAAGATAAGGTAGAAGAGGCAGCTCTAAGTGTCAGCTGGCAAAGGTTTTGCAAAGCTGTATTAAGTGACAGAATAAATACAAACTTCAAGGCCACTGAATCTATTTACTTACTAATCAATGAAAAACATTTTAAATTTTGGATTTTCCCAAGTGAATTGATTAGCCTTACCTGTATCAGTCCTACTTAAATATGTTTTAGTACTATTTCAAGCTCAATAATATTCCAGTCAATTGCTTAGAGTGTTCAGTTTTAAAATGTAAGGAACTGTTATCTTTTTTTCTTCAGTCTGTGGTGGTATACAGTCAGGTGAAAGTGGAGTTATCTCAAGTCCTAACTACCCAGAGCCTTACAGCAACCTGAATCGCTGCTCCTGGCTGTTGGAAGCCCCTGAAGGTGAAACCATCACTGTGAGTAACACAATGCTGTAGAGCCCTGTGAATACAGCTGGCTGTGAATAACATCCCTTGAGTCTGGAGGGAAAGGTTTTAAACAATTTGGAAAATGGGAAATATGAAGAAATGAAAAATCTCACCATCACCCTTATGTAAGGAACAGGAGGAAATATAAAGATAATACAACCAACCTAGACTGTGCTTTTTTAAAAGACAGAAAGATTCTAATGAAACTTGACCCTAAGACATAACTTTTCCCTAAGACTCTAAGACTGATTTTTCCTTTAAAACAATGACTTTTTATGTGTAGGGAATTAAAATAACTCATGTTAGCCAAAATGCCAAGGGGCCAGTTTAAGCACCTTTATGACCAAGCAGTGATAAACTTCACTCGTTGAATTCTCTGACTGATCCTTTGGAGAACAGGCCCAGTCAGTGACATTTGAGGTCTAGATCAGGAAAAACACATGAAAAGCAATTTTGTAAAACACACTGCAGAATTTCATATTTAGTGTTTTTCATTAATTTCCATATCATATTTTTCTCATTTACAACTACAAAGATACTTCTTATAAACGCAAACCCACAGTCCTAACTATTCTACTGCATGATATTTTGATCACTACCTAGGTTCTTGCTCATTTTCAGGGAATACAGGAAAATCTTAGTACAACACAAAATCTCTATTTATTCCACAGATTTATTTATACCAGAACTAATCTTAATCATATGTAAGTAAAGTTTTTTTCTAAGAAGACTGAGCAGTAGTACCCTCAGTGAAGGCAGACTAACCTTTTCCATTATAAGCTGCCAGTTTCGGTTGCTGGTAAAGTTCCAGACTTGAACCATTTCAGCTAAATCTGTCTGTATTTGCTCTTTGTCTCAGGCAGAGCTCTTTTGGAGATGAATACATGCAAAAGTTACAGGGAGAAGTATTTGCTAAACTTTTCCACAAAGATCCCAGTTCTGGAAACTAGCAATAATACCTTATTGAAAGAGGGCCGGGCAGTCATTAGTGTACATCGATACTGCAACATCAGCAAATCCAGAAGTCTACTTGATCAGCAGATCTAAACCTTTGAACTGGAAATCCCACCAGTGTGCATCAGTCCAAGGACAAAAAGGTTCAGTGTGGGAGGGAGAGAGTGGCAGTAGCTGCCTGCCCAGCCCAGTCTATTTATGTGATGTATCCAGGCCTGCAGGAACCAGCCATGCAACTGTTTCTCTCAGGTTGAAGGGAAACCAGCATTATTTTCAGCAACTATTAAATGTTCTGATTCAAAATGATAGCAGAAAAAAATCCCAGGCTTTCTGCTTAAGTAGCTGTTCATATTCGAATGTGCAACTTAAGATTTCAAGACCAGAAACCTTAAGATCAGGAAAGTGGTTCAACACCAACACACATCCGAGACATTTCTGAAGCACATACTTAACTTCAAACATACCGTTAATTCCCATTAATACCATTTTTGAACCTGTGTGTTTATCTTTCATTTCTCTCTTCATGCTAAGTAGCTGCTGTTACTTATAACAGTGAGATTTCAAGCAGCATTTGCAGGAAAGTGTGAAGGTGAAGTGAAGGTCAGACAGCTGAGCACGTTCAGAAATCTTTGTGGTGGGACGGCTGTGGGATCTGGCTGGACTTGCTCTAACCCCTCTGCCAGTAGTGTTAAGTCCTGAATGTTGCTTTTGTGTGTTACAGCTTACTTTTATAGCCTTCCACCTTGAAAGTCACGCACTCTGTAAGTGGGACTCTGTTACTATCCTGAATGGTGGCTCTCCTGGGTCTCCTGTCATAGGACAGTATTGTGGAAATACATCGCCTGGGACCATTCGGTCTGGTTCTAGCAAGTTAGTTGTGATCTTTAACTCTGACCATTCAGTGCAAGGAGGTGGCTTTTATGCAACATGGGCAGCAGAATCTCTAGGTAAGAGAAAAATATTTGTTTTTTCTTTGGTCTAACATAGCAGTACATCATGCCTATTTAGCACTTTTCAGACACAATGTGAAACAGGGCTCCCTCTCTTTAGGTAAGTTTGCATTACAGAACAAAAGAAATACCTGTTAACATCTTCAGCATTCCTCAGAGAAGCCAGGGCTGAAATAGTCAAGTATTAAACCAGTGTCCTCTGATCTCACACAATGAAAACAAATTTAGGCTGATATTTACTTCTTAAGCCTCCTACTGGCAGATTCTCGATGTCTGTAAAATGATACCATGCTCATTATGCTCCCAGCAGCGGTATCTAGTGTCAGAGGCTATGAGACATTTCATTTCTCAAATAATGTTTGTTTCACAATTTGATTTGTTTAAACATTTAAAACCAGAAAGAAGTCAGGTTCAAAACAGAGGGGCAGGTAGAACTTTTCAAAGAACATGTTTGACTCACCAGCCTTAAAACCCTTCCACTTCAATGGAGATGATGTTACACTTTTGAAGGCAGTACACTTACATGATTGAACTGGTGAATTTTAAGGAGCTACCTCCCCTCTGTTGAAAGTATCATCTCTTCAGATGAAAAAAATAAGGTAACTGACAGCTGCAATCCTTCTGGCTGATGGAGATTGAATTTCCATTAGTTAAAAACCTAGTGGTTTTCACACGGTCAGTCATGCTTCAGTTGAAGGGTGGTAACTTCCCTTTCAGAGTGTCCTTATAAAATAGTATATCAATAGTTCAGGCTTGTGTGAGTATATCAATAGTTCAGGCTTGTGTGAATATATACTGGAGTATCTATGTCATCTAAGCAGGTTTTGACACTTTTTCCTGTTGTCACTGGGATTTCGTGCATAAAATCCTTCATTTGTGTGGTAGGCATTAGCATACACATGCAATGTGTGTAGTCGATATCCTTTTTGTGAAAGGACATTTCTCTCTTTAAACACTTGGTTTCCTTTCCCTTGCTTTCTTACATAAACATTTGTCCACTGAGAATCTCTGGCTTTACACTCTGTACGTGCAAGCAAAATTTGGTCTTACATCCTTCTAAACAGAATTGCTATTATCTTACATGGAAGAACAAAAAAATAAAATCTTCCTTTTAAAGCTGATATATATGTTTTTCATTGAAGAGGAAAAAAGTAGAATGTTATATAGCTTTTTTTCTTCTTTACTCATCCTCTTACTACATCATCTCTGAAGTAATACCAGATTGTTAGTGCTGTACGCCTAGCTCTAGTAAGTTATTGTTGGCAGTGTATTTGCAAGTATGTTTCAACTTATCTGAACTATGTATAGGAACATGAGCTGACATAGAGCCATGACTAGCTATGCTCCTTTATAATTTAATCTGTTAACAATTTTTTAAAGGCATGTATTTAGCCATCTCCATACTGCCATTCACAGGGCTGCCTGGGCTGGAGGGGAAGTCATCATTTTGCCCTGGGTCAACAGATGTAGCTTGAGTAGATTCACATGTGGAACTGCAATATTCTCATGTTGTAAAGTGAGAAAAACTGGGATACGGCAATAGAATGAGGTTTTGTCCCCAGGGCATTTCTCTGAATGGCTGTCAGTCATGATGTGCCTGCAGTGGTGTGTAGGAGGGAACTCGCACAGTCTTGGGAGAAGCTCCTCATCGGTGTGTTTCTGACCTTCCTTCTCTATGTGAGCAGGGTCACTCCTAACTGTCAGGAACGTACAGATGGACCAGAGCAAAACTGGCAGGCAGAAGGAATTTGTGAGGAAGAGAAAGCAAAGCACAAAGAGAGACCTCCTCTGAAGTGTAACTACCTCTTTGCTGCAGGGGTGTGAGAATGAAAAATAAGCAATAGAGGGGTAAATGAAGGCTGAACAGGTGCTAGGGTGCTCTCGCTCTTGCAGCCACAGAGGCAAGTGACCATTCAAAGCTGAGTACTGTGGGAGCACCAGCAGGAAATATTTTGAGCATCTCTCACCTGTTGCTACTCTCTCTAGGATGTGGTGGAATCATTCATTCAGATAATGGTGCGATCAAATCTCCTCATTGGCCTCAAAACTTTCCCATGAACACAAGATGCACGTGGACCATCATTACACATGAGAGCAAACATTTGGAGATGAACTTTCACAGTAACTTCCAGATCCCAGATAGCAATGGAAGCTGCCAGAGCAGTTATGTGAAGGTAAAATAAATGTTAGTTTGAGATCAGCAGAGCAGAGCTTAAAGTAGTCATGATTCTAGAATCCTGTTTTGCAATCATGTCATTGTTAGGACTGTTAAGACACAAAATCCAGGAAATATAAACTAAAGTCTTTGTATACTACAGTCCATTTTTTATAGGCTTCAAGAATTGGCTTGTATATATTTTTAAATTTTGCCAGCACTTGAGGCTCCACCTGTTGAGCAGGGTCCCCTCACCCTATATGATGTCTCAAAAATGAACAATATGAAAAAAGTACATATATGTTCAGAACCAGGAAACAATGAGAAAATATACTGTAATGAAAAGGCCTTTTCAATTATTCCAATGAGTAAAAAACCATGAATGTGACACTATAATTCTACAAAACTTCTTTATAAATGTGTATAAGCTGTCCAAATTGTACTAATCCTTCTTTTATCTCAAAGAACAAAGATAGCATTCTTATCCTTCATAGGTTGTCAAGAGCCACTTGTTTTCAAGGCAATAGAACAGAGTGGACATGCTTTGAATTTTTCAGTGTAATTTTTTTCTCAGGCATTTGGCATATGTTCAGTGGTTTTGTGTTCATTTTCTCCATAGTAGTACAACTCCCACTTGCAATAAAGGGCAAACATAATTAACAACATGTAGGAAGACTTGAGCAGCTGTACAACTGATCTATACCTAGTAGCTTACAAACCTCAAGAGCGCTCGTGTTTAAAGGCTATGAAAAAAATAATTATCAAATTTGTATTTTCAAAGGCTGCTCCTCTGATTAATTGCTGTAATATGTTGCAATAAAGTTTCACTAATAGATAACAAATCTTACTGCCACCCAATAAAGGTATTTTAAATTCAAATTTCTAAACTGTCCCAAATGTTGTGTGCACAGCTGGTTTTAAATGGACAAAACTGTGTCAATTGGAGATTCAGTCCTTAGAGAAAAATCTGAAGTTATTGATGATGTCCACCTCCATTTCTGAGTGTCCAGTGTGAAATGTGTGAAGGTCACTGGATATGAGAAACTGCTGAGCAGGTGTAAGTTTCTCCCATGTATTCCAAGCTGAGCAGCCAAAAAGAGAGGAATCCAAAATCAATAGTGACTTTGCAAAATCTTGGCCAGGCCATGGATTATTTATATTAATCCTTTGAGCATCCACTGCCCCAAACACCTGGCCAGATGAATGAGCATATTCATATGCCTATACTTACAGACTAACCTTTGGCTAACCTTTGTTTAGGATGGTTGCTTGGAGCAATCACAGTTTTCTATTGTTGTTCCAGTTCCACTCAGATTTCTTTTAAATATATTATTTTTAAAAACAAATATTTTTTGTTTCTTATGTATTTTTGGTATAAGAGACCAGTAAAAAAATCTGTTTAAACACACTGATGCAAAATAAATGTATTATTACAGTAAGTCCTTTTTTTACTTTTTCCTAAAGTAGAAGTTTTAAGTCCTTGGCAATAAACATCCCTATTCTGGAAATGATTTACGCATGGAGGAACATCAAACACTCATTCATATGTTTCATTTTATGTGTGCTGAAATTCAGTGCTTAAAGTGTGAGCCTGAAGTACATGCTCAAGTAATTACTTGAATGGGTTTTCACCTAAATACCTGCTTAAAGTTAAACCTGAATGTGCTTTGTGAATGTGTGGTTTGCTTGACTGCAAATTGGCTATTGATACGGTTGAAGTAGTATAAAAAATACCATATTCCTTATTATAATTTTTTGTGAAAAACTATTTTTTTAACTCCCTATATCATTTGATACTTGCTGCTAAACAAGTGAATGCAACATAATAACAGGAATAATTTTTGATTAGCAAAACTAGATATTAAGAATCTAGACCTTCCAATATGGAGCTCTGTATTACCCTTGCATAATAGCTTGGGTTTTTATGGACTTATGAATAGTATAAGGATTGCATTTAATATTTCACTGTATACATAGGTATTCATATGGATAGAGTGTAGGGAGATAAATTAGCAGAGACAAAATGGAGGTAGGCAATAATGCACACAAAATGTTTCTCTCCAGTTCCCTGGTTCTGATTTACACTGGCCCTGCTTGCAGCAGAGTTGGACAAGATGACCTCCAGGTGCCCTTCAGAGGCCCCTGGCCACCTAAGTAATTCTGCGACTCACTCCTTGGAGAAGTCTTTTTATCTCCACTGACTCTAAAGTGAACAAAGATTGATTAGTTCCAATGTAGATGTCTAAGTTTCAGTGCGAGATGAATCCCACCCTAAGTCTATGGGAAGAACAATTAATTGCATGTATAATTCCTGATAATGTGTTGCCACAAATTGTGTAGGCTTTGAAAGCACTAAACCATTTCTAATCTGTGCCTGTCAGGTGTGGAGAGGAAATGGGGATGAAGAAGCAGCTTTGTTAACCAGAGGATGTGGAAGTTCAGCTCCTGACCCTGTTGTTGCTCCAAACAATGTGATAACTGCAGTATTTCAGTCTCAGGATGCTCCTGGGCAAGGATTCTCTGCATCTTTCATAAGCAGTAAGTGATGTTAAAGCCAGTTGGCTGCTTTAGTAGTCCCTTTTAGATTAGCTTTATTTGTCTGTGTAGCAATTCATACTTCAATCCAGCAAGACACTTGAAGCCTCTGCCCGGCTTTCGAACACAAGAGTTCCCTTACTGAATGCAATGGAGCTGCTGTGTGCCCCACCATTGGGACTTGCCCAAACCCCCTTGCAACTATAACTTTGTAGCTATTCTTAGCCACCAATGCCTTTTTAGTGTGCTGAAAAGAAATGAACAGGCTTTAAATTTTAGGAGTTTGTTTTTCTTCAGTTAAATTGTTTGGAAGCTAAAGCTATAATCTTTTTGACAAAGGAAAAAGGATCTGTTCCTTGTCTGGCAATTTTTAACTCTATTCTTTTTTCAAAGTACATGCTGAAACTGTGGCAGTTGCTCCTGTGTATGGGATAGCCCAAGTCCTTCACATAAACTGCTCTCAGGAGGAGAAATGACTCCTCAACATCTGGTCTGGCCTTTGCTTAGCTTTGTTGTTGTATTTGCATTTTATGAGGCTCAAGTGGCATTTCTTGGGATGACCTCTCCATTTCCTTCATGATGACATGTGCTTTGTGAGGGTCAAACCCACTGGAAGTGTGGGAGACGGTGCTCAGTTTCAGTCATTTTTGGGGGTCTTTTTGTAGGATGCTGCCAAAGCAAACCACTTTCCCTTCTCTGGGCTCAGATTAAAACAGCAGGAAATTAAATGCTTAAAATAAGACACTACTGAAGTACAATGAATTCTGAACTGAAGCTGCTTTTGATTTATGATGCCTGCACTGTTACCAGTACCAACTAACAGTGAAGTGTAAACCTCTTAGTGGAGGCAACCACAGGCTATATATGCCTGTTCCTAATCTTATACTAGCATATTACTATGTACAGCTCTCTTTTATTTTAAGCCCATAGCTTAAAATAAAAAGAAACCCCAAGAGACATGCCAGTTGTTTGGATCAGAATGAGCTCCATGAAAATGAACAATTCTGTTTGCTTTAGAAACGCGGGGTGACTACCCTCCCCTGCCCCTCTGCATATGGCAAAGTAGCAGGCAGATGGTCTGGCTGCAGGCTGTTTCCGTCTGCCTGTCAGGCAGGAAGCATGAATGCCACCACTTGGGCGAACATGGGGATTTTCAAATGAGCTACATTTGTACGTCTTAAGTGCCTTTGAAATGCGCAGGCTCCAAAACCATAAGAATAGTAGTACTGTGTCCTTCTAGTCAGTGGGGCTGGGGGCTACAGCCCGGCCTTAGCCATGACCCATCGAGATCCTGTGTGAGACTTGAGGCAGGAAGGCCCTGTGTTTCCCAAAAGGACTACTGTGTGCTTGTATAAGACCCACTTTTGTTTTCAGGCTATGTATTACTCTCCTTACCTATTTGACCAACCTCTTAAGGAGGGATGAGGTGCTTGTGTACATTAGTGGCTTTGTCACTGCAAAACCAGAATAATGTTGCCACTTGAAGTATAACCATGTGTTATTTATTTCCATTTGCAGGATGTGGAGTAAATTTCACTGACCCCACAGGTCTCATTGTATCTCCTAACTACCCTAGTCAGTATGACAACAACTTGAACTGCAGTTACATCATCGATCAGGGACCACAGTCACTGGTGCTCCTAGAGTTTGAGACTTTCCACTTGGAAGGTAACTGCTTCTTCATAATTCCAGTATGTGCTATGAGGTGTAACTTTTTATGTGGAAACACAGAAGTCTCATAGCATGGAAAATGACTGATACTTTAATTTGCTGGTCCATTCTGACAGACAAACTCTTACAGCATTAATTTGCAGGAGTTGAGTTTTGTGTCAGTGAAGTGTTCCAGAAGAGCAGAAGATAAAGCTCATCTGTTGATGAGTATCTTGCAGCGATTAAGTGGGGAGTCTGCCAGGTGGTTGGAGTATAAGATTGACCGCAACCAATTTGGGTGTTTGTTCCTGCCTTTTTTTTCTTTTTTTGGTCACTGACTCATGTTGTGATCTCAGGCCAGCTGTTTTGCTTTTCAGTGTTTCCATTTCCCTAACTGATAAAATAAAAGTATAAATATACTTAGGTGTTATACAAGGATGTAAGAACATCTAAAAAATATTTGTGAAACTGCTTTGTGAAATTAGGTGAAAGACTACAGTAGCTGAAAAACTACAAAAGTTGTTTACCTGTCCTTACCCATGAATAAAAAAGTCCCTCTTAAGATTTTCAAGTTTGCTAGTATTTAGCCGGGAAAGACTGAATATAATATCCTGGTCTCATTGGTGTGAATGGTCAAACTTTCCTGACTTTGATAAGATCAAATTTTTATGGATGGATCTGTGTCATGATAACACAGAGGAATCAGTATGTACAAACTGTTTGGGTAATTTGATTTTTTTTTTCAGACCAAATCACGAAGTCAGTAGTTGGGCTTCTTGTCTTTTTAAGTTTTCAAACTGTTTTGGATTTCAAAAATATTCTGCTCCAAACTTAATTTAGGTCTGAGACAAAAATTTGATTTGATTATGATTTTGTCTGAAAACTTTTGTTCACCCCCCTAGTACAAACTACTATTTTGAGAATAAAAAATATATATATATATATATATATATATATATAAACCACAGAAATTACATGATTTCTTCACATAGAAGACACTATTATTCTGCAGGATCAGTAGACGCACCAAAACATTAGGCTGAATCAAATTAGGCCTATTTTGACATCTGTATGTATACATACATTACTGTTCTGTATTCTGTTTGTGCATTCAGTTACTTTATAAATGGATTCAAGTTTTTATTATCAAAAGATTAAAGCAAAGAGGTAAGTGATACAGACATAATAAACATAGAATGCCTTTAATATTTTTGTAGATCTGTTTCTTGCAGGACAGTTTGCTCCTTTATTGTTACAGGCTTCCTCAGGCTACAGAAACCAAAGTCCTTAGTCACATGAAAGAAAAGAAATTAGGATGTGAGCTAAAGGACATCTGGTTATAAAAGAGGAAGTATGACAGTCTCCCATAGCTGATTATTAATGTATTCTTCACAAAGTCTTAAAATATAACCCAGTAGCAAAGAGAAATTACCTGTGTTTAAATGGGAAAGAAGACTGAAACCACACATCTTGCAAACTATCATGCAGATGTGAAAATGTGTTCAGCAGTCCCACTGAATCTGTTTAGCACATGTGCCTAAGGGTTTTCATCATGAAGTCCAATAGCTCTTTTGCAAAAGCAGGACAGTGTTTGGCAGCATCTGTTAGAGCCATTTCCAGCTATTCCATGGGCAAGGAAGCATTGCACCTGCTTAGGTTGTTGCCGAGTGTGGCGTTTTAAATTCTTAAACATACCGGTACAGATGTTCTGGATTGGGTATTTATAGTTTAGATGCATGTCCAGTTAGCATAATTCACTACCTATTTTCTCTCAAAAGAAATCCATTTGCTTTTTTCATGGTTGTTTAGTAACAAAATGAAGTATCTAAAATAATGCCTGTAAGGCATACATATCTCATTGACTTTTAACTGGTTGGGATACGTTTTCCAGAAAATTAGAAGACACAAGGCAATTGGCTGTGGTGCAGTGACACATTGCTACAAAATAAAATGATTTGATTGGTTAGTCACAGATTTCTGCTATCAAGTAGTATGTTTTCAGTCATGATGAGACAGCTGTTCTGATTGTAAAGGATGCCTCCAAATGATGCAGTTCACCCAGAGCAATGAAATAATGCCAGTATCTGGAATCAAATGAATATGACATGTATGTAGTAAATATTAAATATGTATTAAGCATTAAACGTAGCAAGTAACAATGCAGAGCAAGAGACAGCTGGAGGAAACTGCATTTGTTGTTTTTATGATCAAAATTTAATCTAAATCGGCTGTTTCCTGGTAGGTAGGAATGACATTTTTGGCTGACTTTGACCATCTGAAAATAGACATCTAGTTTAGATTTATCATCCAGATTTATCTTCTCCTATACTAAAGTGAAAAAGATAGTTTTGTAAAACTACATAGGTTGCAGTTTGCTTCTGTAACTTCTATATTGTGTTTGGTTATTTTATAAAGGACTGAACAAATGGGGTGAATTTGTTTTCTTAGTCTTTCTGTGGCAGTGATAAACATAGTCCTACATCTCTCCTTACTCTGGGGATCAAAGGTCTAGGCAAAGCTAAAATATTAGAATTAGTCCAAAAACCTTATCTATGTTTAGCAGACTTAGTATCCAATAAATAGGTAATCACATCTGGTTTTTGTTCACAATCTTTATTCAGATGAACTTCCCTCCAAGTACACCCATAGGACAGCTATGGTAGCATATCATTACATGGCTGTAATACTCTCCAGATAGGAGTGTAACATCCAATAAATTCTGAGTTCCAAATCATGGAAAATAAGGGGAAATGGGTGGGGGCCTCCTGCAATATCTACTTTCATATTTCTGTAGCATTTATACCCTTTCCATACAAAACAACCACATTGTATCGATACCATGTCAACCTTGTTTTAATAACTTGTTTATTTCTCCTTTTTTTTCTAGAACATGCAACTGTAATTCTGCAATATGAGATAGGGTCACAGCCTCATTTTTGAGTCTCCCGTATCTGCTTTCTGAGTGGTTACTAGGCAATTCAGAAAAAAGACACATTTTGCAATAGACTATTTTGAAAGAGGATAAATAGAAAAGACTTGTAATTCCTGACTTTCAAAATAGACCCCTCTGCTATGGAATTTGTTAATATATAGTACAGGAGTACATAACTGCATAATACTTCTCCTACATTAGTAATTACTATTTGTATTACCGTAAAGGCCAGAAGCTACAGTTGTGAACGAAAACCTCGTTCTTTTAAGTTCTGTGAACACAGAACTAAAAGGCAGGTTCTACCCCCTAAAAAAATGAAGGACAATCTATGGCTATAGGCAGAAAATTGGGAAGAATACACTGTTATTAATAATCAGACAATTAATGATCTAAATATAGTCAAGGTTTTTTGCAGGCACCACATCAAGGAAATGATTTTATGGAAATTAATGAAATTGGTTTTAAGGTGTTACTGAGAAATTCCTGCTCAATGGAAAGGAGAGAAAAAAAAGGCATGTTTCAAAAACATAACATAAGGACAACTGAAGCTCTCATCATGTGATCTTTGGAGGCAGGAGTGAATGTATCAATGCTGAGAGGTACCAAGAAATGATAAATAGAGTGCAGCTAGATAAAAGAAGGCCTTGAAAGCAAAGACAAGCAGCAGTTCCAAGAAGGGTGACACATTCAGAATGTCAGGCCAAGAAAATGATCTCTGCAACAGTATTTGGAATTAAATATTGTCAAGGCAAGAGGTACGAATGGTACAATACCTCTGTTGGAAAATTAGTATTTCTTGGATGAGAGTCATAGCTATGTGGAAGAATAAGAAAGATTGTATCTTAAAGATAATAATTAGAAACAGTTCACAATTTTTACATCTAGGTGCATGTGAAGTCCTGGAGAGATCTAAATCATACACATGGACCTAGTGAGGGCAGGCAAAATCATGAGCTTGTCAGGAAAGGAGATGCAAGGGAAGACTTGGGGACAGGGAAGGGGAGAAGCTCACCTATTGAATGGTTTTGTTTGGAGATAGAAATAAGATTTTAGTTTGAAGAGAAAGAGGCCAGGGGAGGGAAATAGGTCCATTGGCCATCAGCGTAGAAATGCCAGCTGAGTCTGTGTTTGCAAATGAGATTATACAGAGCAAATGGGGAGATAAAAAGAGACAAGAGAGGAGGTGTTTCATTGAATCCTCACAGATGTATTGAAGGAGAGAATACATTAATACCAGAAGGAAGCTCTCAGTAGACAAGATTTTATGAAGAACAGGGCTGGCTATGTGGAAAGTGCCTGGTAGCTCCAAGATGATGTGGGTCTGACATCTGGCTAAGAAAAGATCTTCTGGAGACTCATGAAAGCTGTTTCATTGCAGTGCAAAGGGCAGAAATTGGGCTAGAAAGGATCTAAGATAGAATTAGGGGAAATGAATCACTGAGAAGAATTGCTGATGATGTGCTGAGCATGTTTAGAGGCTGAAAGTATGACATGAGGAGATGGGGAAGAGGAACCTGAGGCTGGGGATTACCTAGGGGAGAGTGGAGAATAAGGCATTTCAGTATGGCAAGAAATTAAGAAAAGGTGTAAGTGAGAGAACAAGTTAATAAAATAGAGGTCAAACAATGATCAGTCCTGCCAGGATTCATAGGGATTCATAAGTGACATTGGTCCAAACTATGGAGTGTTCAAAGCCAGAGATGAAACCTTTGGTCACAGTCCTATATCAACCATTTTATTCATTCCACTGCTGCAAAGCAAAACAACAATTTGTGATGGGTGTTGTGGACCTTTGCTTTGCTGAGAAATCCATTTCACTTCATGCCTTTCTCCAAAGTGTTTTCAGAATGAGATCTAAGTTGCTTTCTCAAATCTTTCCCATTTTTAAACTGCACTTGTCTCCATTTCATTTTTTTCAGTTCTATGTGTTTTAACACTGATCATGTTTTTTAATTTTATCACATTATCAAGTATTCTCATACTAGAGTAGGACATATAGAATATTTTTAATTAACTATTTTATAATTAACAATTTAATCAGTTATCTGATGAGGCTGGTTGCATTCATCTTAGTAACTCATATCAGAGTCATACTAGTACCCTATTCCACTCTTAGCATATTTGTAAAGCACATTAGAATACATTGTCTTCATTGAGAGCAGAGAGAATTTTTAAATTGAAACTCCAGAAATGATCAAAAATGTATCTGGCTGCTGGGGTCACTCTGTCCTTCCTGTGAAACAGAATTATCACTCCATTCCTATTTGCCATCCTGTTCGATGCGAGTTATCCTGTTTTCTACAACACTAGGAAATAGTTTGTTTTGATTGGACAATCTGCAGGAATCACTCCTCTGCAAAATTCAGCCCAGCATCTCCTGTTAAACTTAGATAATTCCTGATTAATCCTTTGCAGTTTAAGCAACTACCCCATTGCTGCTAATAGATCACTAACAAGACAACTTAACCTTGTAAACATGTGACACTTCATTTATGCTTGTAAATGGTGAAAAAACCCTCACCAGGTTGTTCTATAAACATTACAACTAATGAGGCTTGTTTTTCCGTAGATGTGTGTGCTGTGTTTCTCACTGAGAGCACTGACCCAGCTTACTTGCATGGCCCACCTGGCCTCTCCTGTGCCCCATGTAACACCTGAGCTCCGAGCTCCCACCACACATCCTTCAGACCACCCTGGGTCCCACCAGCACTGCCCATGGACCTGGTTGCGCAGGGTGCTGTGATCCCCAGCCTGCAGCTCGGCAGGTCTGTGGGCTGGCCGCCTGCCTACCCAAATGTAGAACCCTTGTACTGAAAGTACCGTGTGGCCTTCAAGTGGGACGTTTTTCTGAGACTCCAGCTCAGCCATGGCCTCTCATGAAACTTATAGGAGCTTAATACATTTGAACCTTCTCCTCTCAGTCAAATCTGGCTGAAAATGGTGAGGCGGCTAGAAGGATAGTATGGTAAGGCAGAGAGAGAGAGAGAGGATGGCTCACTCCTCCGGAAAGCTGACTGCACATGAGAAACTAAAAACTAATGGAGGAAAGAAAAGGAGCATGATGCTACATTCTCCATTTCCAGGTTTCTTGGTGCTTCTGAATAGGCAGCTTTTCACTCACACTTCTATCTGTACTGATTTGTTCCCTAAAGTAGATTGCTCCTGAAAATCAGTTTCTTTACCTATTGCTCTGTCGTCTCCAGTAGATCTCCCCTGACTGCCACAGTGTCAGTATTTCCCTGGCAAACTGCCAGATTAAATTTACAATTTTTGTCTTGTGAGTCAAGCTGAGGAATCTGGGTTTGGGTGCTCGAAAATTTGAGGGAGTTTAGAGAGAAAGAAGAGAGCTCCAATACATATTAGTATATGGACTATTTTTTCACTTTCCCAAATTCTCACTCTTAAATCGTATGAAATCCGCTACACTGAGTACTGACTTCTACATCATGGGAAAGTAAAGCACCCATGGCATTGGTTGCCTGTACAAAAAGTGCAGTTGCTTTGATCTACAGTGGAAATCCATACTTTTGGGAGGTCTGCGCATGTCCTCGTAGATGATTCTCACTCAGCTATAAATACCGGAGAACACTGGAGGCCTGGAGCCTTTTCCAGCTCACAGGAGGAGTTGAATGATCTGATGTCTTATACACAGCGACTCTTTGTCTTTTCCTGTCTCAGTTTTTCTACATATTAAAAACTACATTTACTTCCTCAACATATGTGAGAGGTAAAAAAAGAGGAACCCTGAGACCCTGAAATGGAAAGTAATATGAAATTTAATTCTTATTTTGTATGAGGTCTACGTAAGCTTGAACCTCAATAAATCACATCATTGAAAATATGCTGCTAACATTTCTGCATTGTATGTCCACACAGCCCCGGCACTCTTAAGCAGAATTTGTCTTTATGACGGAATAAGCATTTTCAGTGGGACCAGAGTTACCCCGCACCCTGTCATCACACTTTGTGGCAATGAGCTCCCTGCCCCAGTCAGTGTCTTTGGGCCAATGCTGCTCTACTTCTACACCGACTCCCACATTGCAGGCTTTGGATTCCAGGCCAGATACAGAGCAATTGGTGAGTAGCCAGATCCTGTGCTTTAGGTGGTGGGCAATACTCAGGCTGGAGTTTAGCATAGGAAGTGTTGGACCTTACTTTGGGAATCCCTTAGATAGATGTAGATGGTTCATATTCCCTCTGCACTTGCCCAAAAGAGTGCTCAGACCCAGGACATGGGACTGTTCGGTGTGTGCTGTCACTGACTGGTGTGTTATCTCACTGTCCTCGCGTCAAGACCATGGGACCAACTCAGAATCTGAAACATTTTCCATCCCTTTGTTGGAGCAAAGGAATGCAACCCCTTTTGGCATTTTTTTTTTTAATCTCTTTTTCGGAGCAACATCTCCAGTTTATTTAACTGAGTTCATTTAAAAGATTTTATCATATGCAGGAGGCTGGCCTATTTCTCAGTTATACTAAAGCTACATTACACAACACTGGAACCAGAAATGAACCTTTAAATGGCCTCAGCTATATACCTCCGTTTGATGATCCCTTTGCAGTGCCAAGTATTAATGCAGTAGGTTCTAAAATAAATAAAGACTGGGATCTAGATATATTTTTCATTTTGAAGAAAAATTTTCACCAAAACATTTTGTCATTTACATGAGATTTCCTTTTTTTTTTTTTTTTTGAAGAGGAAATGTGTATTAGAAAAAGAAGTTTCTGGCTGAGTTTAAGATTTACATCTGCACGGAGATAAAAATCCCAAGAGATGAAATGGTAATGTTTTCTAGGTTTAATTTGTAGGGGCAGTATTTTGATTTTTGAATGCTATTTCATTTTCTACCTGCAGAGTTCTTAACTTTATGCTTTCCTTTAATACATTCCTCATGTTTAAAGCCACAGCAAAACAGCATAAGTTAAATACTTTAAGTAAAATGAATGGCCTGATACAGATAAGACAGAGAATGGCACTGAAAGATGACAATGTGCAGTTACTCACGAAAAAGACCTCCATAACTCACTCAAGTTGGTTGCTGCTATCAGACTTGTGACTTCTGACATTTGGGAAGTATGACTGCAGCCTTATTAGTTTGTATCAAAGCAGATTCTAGCAATTAACATTCCTCTTCCCTGTAGTTGTATTGTTTGCTTGAAAAAAAAGGAAAAAGCCTTCCCGCTCCTAGTGTAGAATAATGCTGCTTCTTTATCCTCCCAGCTCCTGTCCCTTCTCTGCCAGTGATCCGGGCTGCCAGACTGACCTGTGGCTGAGGAGCCAGGGGCTCTGCACCCAGCAGCACCCCATATGGGACTGCCTTTGTTAAGGTGGTGGCCTGGGCAATGGCATGTCCTTTAAAACATGAAGAGCTGTGTGTGGCTTTCAGCTGTTTATCAACAGGATGCAGGGAAGCATTTTGCCAAGTTAAGATTATAAAATAAGGACTGAAGTTAACAATGGAGATTAGAGTTGGTTTTATAATAGTTTCTGTTCCCTCAGCCACTGGAGCTGGGAACAAACATTATTCCACATCCTGGCCTCATCAGCACCCATGGTGTGCAACCCTGAGAAGCCAAGCAGTGCCCTTAGCTCCCAGCTGCAGGGTTTAAATTGCTCCTCAGCCAGCGAGCAAGTATGCTGTCCTCCATCTCAGCCACCCTCCGCTCTGGCGAGGCCCAGCACGAGGCAAGGGGGGAATAGTCCCTGGAGTGAATGACACCTGGGGATTCCCCCTTCCCTGCTGCATAGAACAAACAGGAGGTTACTACTCCAACAGCAATGCCCCGGCTCTGCCAGGACATAGAGGGAGGATGAGGCTCTGTGTAGAGTTGTGTCAGAAAAGTTAGGGGTAGAGCTACATGGGCAAGTGTGGCTGCTTTCGTGTCAGTGACAAATCTTCATACACATCATGGAGCAAGGGTTTGAGTGAGGGAATTTCTTTGCCCACTTGTCAGCCAGGTTTCTCTCTGTGAGCTAGAGCAGGTACAGAGTTCCTCTGGGTACCTCTGACTCACCCTGCTGTGTGGGGCACCCTCCTCACTCCACTGCTCCCCAAGGGTCCTATTGCAGCTGATTAAAAAATCAGGCTCTTTTACTGCACAAACACAGTCAGTGCTGTTTAGTATGGACCAGACAACCTGTTACTTCAATGCTGACATCCAGTCTTCCCTTGCACAGCACAGCTTCATAGAGATCTCTGCAATTAACTTTCTAGGCATGGCTGTGAAGATTGCTCCTAATTTATCAAGGGTTTTCCTTTGCTCATGGTTAAAAGAGGACTAACAATCTCCTGCAAGAAATATGAGAGATAGGACAAAGCTGGCATTCAGACACTAATAACTCTTCCTTCTGCTTCCCTTGCAGCATGCGGTGGCATTTTCAATGGCTCTGTTGGCATTATCAGCAGTCCGGCCCATTCAGTTGTAGATTATCACAACAACATGAACTGCTCGTACCACCTCACAGTTGGAAATGGCAAAGTCATGGCCCTCAAGTATGTAATCTAAGTTCAGCTTGTCACCAAGGGGACAGGGAGGTCTCTGATTCCAATCAAAAATAATAATAATTTTCTCTGACTTTCCTTTTCCAAGGGGAAAGCTGAAATAAAATGAGAAATTGCCACTGAAGCCATTCACATCAACCTGAGGTTGCTTTATGTCTTACTCTCAGTTACTTGTAATGTGCAAAACATCACCATAATCGTAGCTTCCCACTTGAATTAGAAGGAGGAGTAAGAAATTGTAAAAATACAACTCTGCTCTTAGTTAAATTCTGTCAGCCTTTGAGGAGTTATGAGGCTCTTGTGAATTGATATAAGAAAAACTGAAATTCTGTTAGAAAGCTGGTACTCGCTTTACAGCCCAGGTAATAATATCCACCCAGAAGATGTATACTTGTGTGTGTGTGCTGTCCTACCTAAAAAAGAGATCTGGCTGCCACAAAATGTTGCCACTGAGAAATTAAAAAATATATATATTCTTCTGTCAGATATACGCTGATTGTGAACAAAGGCAATATTCCCCAACTAAATGGAAGACACAGTTGGTCTGCAGTCTGAGTCTGAATTTCGTATGCCTATCACATGCCCAAGGAAATTGCAGACTTAGCAGTTTGCAGAAGTGAGGGAGGGTATGTTTGCACAGGGGAGGTCTGCTTCTTCACAGAAAGCTGAGGTGGGCTGACAGCTCTTGTCTTGTGAGAGGCCAGTTTCTTCAAGGTTGGTTGGTTGTGTTGTTTTGTCATGCAATTTATAGCTCTGCTTGCTTGTCTTCCTGAACAGGAATGTCTGCGGTATCTGTCTATGTATGGCTTTGGCCATTGCTATTACTTGTACCTTTCCTCAAGCATTAAAAACATACATAATTTTGGAATAAAAATGGAAATGTTGTACTCTAATGCTGCAAGTGTATTCTACAGATTCAACAGCTTCTGGCTTGAAATGTCTCCCTCCTGCTACAAAGATTATGTGGCTGTATACGATGGCTCAGGCACCCACGCTCCTCTCCTCGGGAAATTCTGTGGGTCAGAACTGCCCCCGAATATCAAGAGCTCCAGCAATAACTTGTTCCTGGTGTTTAAGACTGACTTCTCTGGAGCAGCCAGGGGATGGAAAGCATCTTTCAGGGAGACCTTAGGTAAGAATATTATGAGATTGGTAACCCCAAGTGTCTGTTGAGAAGTAATTTCCTTTGGTGAGTGGCTGTTACAGCTTCACTCACCAGTGGTGCTGGAAGCAAAAGGTTTCTTAGTTTGTTGAATGGACTAAGCAAAAGACTAGGATTAGGGGATCCCTGGATTCCAGCCCTGGCCCTTTTATTTTTTGCTTAACCTTTTCCTGTTTCTCCAAAGGCACAGATGTTTCTTGGGTGACTGAGGGCTTAGCAGCACCCAAAGTCCTCTCTTTTGGAGGAAATCTGGCAAAACTTGAGAACTCTCATCCTTCTGTAGTGACGGGTTGGTGATGTCCTGTAGATGCTTCCCTCCCATCCATCCTCCATTTCCATTTCTGTGCAGTCCACTCACACCTTTTTAAAAACTAAACTGTTAAAATCAGTTAAGATTGGGGTTGCCCCCAGGTACCATTGTGCTGGTCTCTGCTGATTTCTGGGATCAGTCTGGATAGTTGGCCCCCACATAAATGGGATCACACTGAGAAGGCGTTGGCCGTAAGATCTGTTTTGATGAACACAGAAGTCAGGGGCAAAGCTTCATTATTGCCCTAAAAAGGTTTAAACCAATAGTCTGTTTTTAAGATCTATGTTGAAAGGTACTTTTTTACCTTCTTATAACATCTGAATTGTTATGGAATGATAAGCAACAAATAATTATTACATGTACATTGATTTCATGTCATCACTACTAGTTTCTTGTGTAATTAACTCAATGTTTTTGTGATCTAGAAAGAAGTAATTGTCCAGTTTACAAAGCTGGCACTCAGATAGTTCAGAATGAAAGGCCTTTGTGGCAGGACAAACATAGTCTTCTGCTGAGTCACTGAATCTCCTCCCCACCCCTAGCCAGCGACTTTCTCATTTGATACAGTTTGAGAAAGTATTTACAGATAAGGAAAATAACTGGTTCTGTAGTCTTTGCCAAGAAAAATATTCCCACAGAACCTCATGGTCATTACTATTATTAACTCTTTTTTTGCTTCATTCTAAGTAATTGCTACAACAAACTTTAAGTTCGTTCTTGTGGACTGTTCTTTCAAGTAATGTAATGTTGCTTCATTTGTCACTGTTTTTGAACAGTTAGCTATCAGTTGTCAGAGATCCCCCACAGCCATGGATCCATGTTTCCAGGGTGAGATCATCAAGAACTCCTCAAGCTCTTGCTCTTCCTGTTGGCGTATAGTCAACTTTTTTAGCCACTGACTTCATTTTTACTTATACAGCTTGCCAGAGAGCCTGCTTAAACACACAAGAGAAAACAAGCCAAGCCTTCCGAGTCAGTACCAAGCCTGATTATTTCCCAGAGTGAGGATAAGCCTTTTATAAATAAACTTTAATATCTTTTAGGCTAATTTTTGGAGGGACACAGGCTCTTAAGGAGAGGGAGGTTGTGGTGTTGCAGGACTTATTTAGGGGCAGTGGTGTTGCAGGATGGAAAAGATGGCCCTGCTGGAGGTGTGGGGTGTGACAAAGAGTCCACAGTGGTGAGACGCTTAATGGTAGGTCGTCTTTCTCCTCTGTGGGAAGCAAGCCACAGGGACTAAACCACACAGCCTTTAGGCATCCTGACAGCCTCATGCTACTGCAGAATGGCCAAAAAGTAAAAAAGTGTATTATAAAAGGAAAAAATGAGTCACAGTCCTGCAGTTTGACTTCTCTGAGCAATACAGCCAGGAAAATTTGTGACACATCTTTGTAATATGAGGTCTGAGATTCTTCTTCAAGTGAAAGAGAATAAAACCACAAAGATCGAAAAGCTTGTTGTTCTAAATGGTGCTTTAAAGTAACTCCCTCGTGTCTGTCAAAAGATAAAACCAATGTGGTTTTGTAAGAGTACAAGTACAATCAGATGACAATTAATAATGATAAATGTCTTGGATAAGGAATATGGATCTGTAGAGCAACAAAAAACCTCATTCTCTGTTGGATGACAAAGAGTACATTATTCTGTAGTTACCCTGGGGAAGCACAACTGGATAACGTAATTATTGCACTCTGTTTAATGTTGTGAGTGACCCTGATTATGTATTGGAAAGAAGCAAATAGAAAAAGTAAACTCTTTTGTAGCAAACTAAACTAAACTATTTCCTTTCTTCACAAGCTCTTCCAATTTCTTTCCTGATTAGGCTTCTCTCAGGGATACTGCCAAAAGCCAGGGTTATCTGTTGTTCATCTCTTTTTAATATTATTAACAGGGAGTCAATCTGATGAGTGTGGTGAGAGGGAAGAGAGTAGATGGAGTAGGAAACTCACAGAAGCCTAGCAAGATCTACAGTAACCAGGCAGTCTAAGAGTAAAACACTGAAATTTGTGTAGAGAAACATGCTCTGTTTTAATTAAAGCAATTCAGCAGCACTCATCCTGTACCTACTAGAATATTGATTCCCCCCACTAGACAGAAAAGGCAAACTAACAGAAAGTACAAAAAACATTAATTTGACAGTATAGCAATATTTCATCTTTTTTGTGAAATGCATTTCCTTAGAAGTATGTTGTTTACCATGCTGCTCTATATGCTGTGCAATATATTGCTGAATGCATGTATCACAAGCAACATTCTTTGTCATGACTGATTTATGATATGGAGCATTTGATGCAGGGGAATATATGGCCCTTGTTGGTGTAGTTCTGAGGGCTTATAAATTCACTGACCACCTCTGCTTCTAACAGAGCAGTAACCCTGGTGCTAAGTTTGGACACTTATCGGCCTCATATTTGGAATCACTGGACAGGCTCTCAGGCTCAGCTGGTGAACTGAGCTGACTGGGGGATCCCAGCCTGCTGCAAGCATTAGATTTATGGAAAGAAAGACTCCTCCTCTTGCCTTAGTTACCGCTGACCTTTTTTCTGCCTCCGTTTTCAGTCTGTAAAATGAGAATTATACCTCCTTACCGTAGCGAGTGTGTGCTCCTCTAGGCAATCAATAAAAGGATGGGAAGAGATAAATCGATAGAAGCTTAAGAGATTTCATTACATTAGATGTCTCTGTGAAGAAAGAAGAGCTAAGATCTCTCCCCGAAGAGTGAGGTCTGCAGGTCTGAACTTGTGACTTGGCCAAAGCTCTCCTGCTCCTCAGCAACAAGAGGAGACCTGAGATTTTCAGCTGACCCTGGCTGGCAGGGATGCAACCTGCATTTACCTCTGTTGTCCCTGCTGTGATAACAGGGACTTTGTGCTTCAGTGATAAATGGAGCTTTTGCCTGTTCCCATCTAGCAGTAGGGTGGCCCTCTCACCCCAATTTGTGAGCCCTCTGGGGATCATGATACCAAGGCTGAGAAGATGTGTAAGAGTTTGTTTGTTTATTTGTTTGTTTTTAAAGAGTCAGCAACCCCTGTTAGGAGATGTAGCTGTGACCTTACTAACAGCACATCATTTCTGCTTGGCAGCTCTCTGTGCTCATGTGCATAGCCCTGTTGTTTCAGTTATGAAAAATATATCCCATTCTAAATGATCAGAGAAAGGGTCTAAGGATTTTATGAAAGGCAGGTCTGCTCATCAAGGCTGCTTTAGGAAGCCACATGAATTTGCAAGAAGCAAAGTGTTACACAAATGGGTTGTGTCAGGAAGCTCTTCCTGAGCTTTTCTCACACTACATGGGCAAAGCTGAAACCTAGATTTGGGCCTGGCAGGGCCTGGCAGGGGAGGTGGGATGGAGAAGGTCAGGAAGATTGTCTGCTTTTTTTCTGCAGTCCTAAATCCTGCTTGGCTTCAAACTGTAGTCTGCTCTTTCCCCTCTCCTTTCTTGCACTATCTCCTGGTGAGTGTGCAAAAGTTCACACTGATACTTTGTGAAAGAGCAGTACAGTGCACTGTATTAATACCAATATCATCACTTTCTTTGCATTATTGTGGGGCCCAGGAACTCATGGGCCATAATTCCACTTTGCTAGGCACAACACAGACACAGAATGAAGCAACAATCTGCTGTCAAAAAGAGCTTATGATTTAAACACAAGACAAGGGAAAACAGATGGATAGAGACAGGCAAGAAGAACAGGGCAGCAACAACGAGAAAAAATAGCGTTGTAGGCTCTAAGGCAGAAGAAATGCCTCCAAAAGCCTGGGCAACCGTCAGGCTGCTGGAATGCAAAGTCCTTAAACACCCCATCCTCTGTGAGAGAGACAGGGAGCCTGCTCTCAGTCTCATTGTTCTCATTTTGCCCAGTTTTTCCCTCAAGGATCCCTCAGTCCTTTTTATTCAAATGAGCATTTCTGAATATTAATCATTTTGCATAGGAAAAAAATCTCAAGTGGATAGACTTTAGAAGAAAAATAGTTGGAAAAGGAGTTGTCTTATGTGATACACTAAAAATACATTAATAGGTATATTAATATATAATAATAATAATAAACTTATATAAATAATCCTGTATGCATATTATAGAAAAAGATGATAATCTATGTGCTTTCCTTCCTAACAAAATGATCTGTAACTTACCTGATAAATTACCCAGAGGCATCTGTCTTCTTTTAGTCTATTAAATGTGTATTAAATTACTTGTTTCCTGTTTGGAATACAATACACTAAGTGTCTATCGCTAATAGGTTTACTGTTATGCTCTCCCCTAATGAAATTAAAATGTGCTCTTAAAAAATTGATCCAGTAGAATTTTGATGGCACTTTTATGCTATTTTATTTTGTCAAGACAAAATTTTGGCTAATATAGTTCTAAGTCCAGTTCTGCACTATGAACCGAAAGCCTAGCTCACTGGATTTGATTTTGAGATGCAGATTTTCAGCAGTGACCAGCATGCACAGTTTCTGCTGATTTTGTTTGAATTGTTCAGAATCACTGAAAACCCAAGATTCAAAAGGGCAGGCAGTGTAAGCTGTAAAATATCAGTTTGATCATTCTATTGTATAGGTAGGGGTAAGGTCTCCTTTTGTGAGTCATTACTAAATTCTCACACCACCAGCAGTATTTCATTGCACTGATTAATGTAAACAATTTCAGTAATTTTAGTGCCTGCTGTCAGTGGCACCAGTGACCTGTACTGACAACAGCAGTTATGTCCTGTCAGTTGGAAAAGGACACAGAGACTCTAGTGCAGCCGACTCAGATTTATTGGAAATTTTTCTTCCTCCAACAAAAAAATCTTAGAAGCATGTGTCCTTAACTATGGCATGTGAGCACTTTTGCTGAATTCAGTGCGTCTTTCCATGCCTTCAGAAGAGCAGCAGTGCCTGGCAGAGATTTGACAGCCCATTAGGATCAGTTTCCAGAGGTTAGATCAAGATATCCAGCCTGGGCTTGGAGCATGGTTCTGCAGAGAGGGTCAAGCTGGGAAGCAAACTTCTTCAAACTCAGATATGTTCTTGCATAACTTTCTTTAGGCTTTTGATCCACTTTATTTTCTACCAAATATTTTACACATTTCAGATTCACTACATTGTTGTGGCTTAACCATGATTCGCTTAATCTATTAAAACAATGAATCAATCATGGCTAATAATAGCTTTTCTTGATCTTATTATAGTCTATAAAAATATCAGCATCCTTAACAAACTCGCAATATCTGTTCATAAAATATTCACAGTTTCTAGACTGTTTGTAAATGTCTTGTGACTTTAATAGGTTAAAAAATATATACCAGCATGCATCAGCTTGGAATCTGATTAAATTTAGAAGGCATTTGTAGTGTTAAAATACATCTCTTCAATATTTCTGAAAAAATACATCTGTTGAACTAAGGGACAGTGTACATATGCCTCTCAGAAATGTCAGTTATTTAATGTCTATGACATTTCTTCTCCTAAAGTAAAATAAATAGATGTTCAGCATACTCGATTTGGACAGACAAGAAAAGAGGTAGACATTTTAAATATGAAATTTCTGACTGATCTGGAAAAATGAGGAGCTGAAAAATTATTTTTAGACACAGTGATTAACCATAACTTTATAGTGATTAAATGGTTAAAAGATGCTGAGATATTCAGAATAAAGGCACTTCACACAACTGTGGGTAAAAATCTCTGCTGGCATAAATTGCCTTAGCTTCACTGAAGTCAATAACTTCCTCAGTTGAAAATCTGTACTGCAATGCAGACATTTCTTATTCGCCATTGGAAAAGAGATCTGCTAAGGCCTGGGTAACTACAATGCCAACAAATATGTTAATGCAGTTAACAATTTTTCTGAGGAAAGTATTAGAATGAGGCCAGACTGCACGTCTGCCTTTTGTCTCCTAGACAAGTATCAAGGAGATAAATAGGATGAAACATCTATTACAGTTAGCAGAAATAGGACAAGCTTGGCAGAGAGCTTGGCTGAGAGACAGTCTTGGCTGTCGCATTTGGGATGAGCCAATAGCCAGAAAACCTATGAGTATGAACTTCCTCTGGCTGCATTTGTGATATCCTTCTGACACAGGAGATTTTCACTTTGCAGTCTTACATGTCCCTGCTAGCACCATTGCCATGCCATCAGATCAGGCAAAATACCTTTCTGCTTAAAGGCCAGGCTGAAGACTGAAAAGACCCCTGTGCTTTTTGAAGTCTTCCCATGAAATGTTGCAGGCGCTGCTGTCAGGACTGGCATTGCGGTCAGGGTCCTGCCTGTGCAGAGTGACGATGTGTATACAGCGGCTACCAAACATTGGAACTGACCTCGAAATCTCAGCTTATGAAGGTTAACCAACCTTCAGGATTGGCTGTGAGACAAATTATGACAGTATGATTTCCCCTCCAGCTCTACACAGTTCTGAGTTGTACTGTGTGAAGCCACAATCTGAAAGAACTATGAGATTATTACAGCATGGTCCAGCCACTTCTCTGCACTGGAATTTCTAAAGACCTTTAAGGAAAGAGGCATTGATCTTGGCAGAGTTAATCCTGGCTTTCTCTGATTTTTAATTCAGATCAGACATAAACCTAGAGTTCCCAGGGATGCTTTTAGGTGAAATCAAATGTAGTTCAGAAATATGGGAGAGGATTTTTGGCTCTGTTTAAGCAGAGCTAGAACAGTTCTTTGAACTGTGCTGTCTTTTGGTAGACATTTATAGTGCTTGCTGTACTTAGTAAGAAGAGAACGACAGCAAAATTAGTTTGTTGTGTTTTGAAATGCCATCAGTTTAGCAGTTTCCAATTGATTTAGAACTATTTGGTAGGCTCCCTTTCATTGCATCTATACCTGTATAAATGATCCTTACCTCTGGCTGTGCTTCAAAGGCAGCAGCTTCAAAGATTCATCTTCATCTTGGTTTCATATCTAGAGGATGTAACTCTAGCAGAGAAACATGTGCTTGCTCTCTGCTGTAATTATTTTTATTTGCTGTAGGGAACCTTCAATTCCTTCCCTTTTGAATGGTCCTTCAGCCTTCTAGTTTCGCTAATACTTTTCACCAAAAGCAATTAATGATGACAGTGTGTGCCCTAGTTCTTCCGATAATTTGTGCTCTCTGGCAAGCTGTTTATCAGGAGGACACGATTACAATCTGATTTATGATGACCTTACGATTTTTATTTCAAATAAGAAACCAGAGAGAGAAACAACAGTCAGCCATGTAATCCATCCACCTGCCCACACAAAGATTGTTCTATAAAGTACATTTCTCATTATTTTTATCAAGCTTAGCTTTTAATATCTAAAATGATGATCTTTTTTATGAGGCTGTTCTACAAACTAACAGAATTCTCAGTCCCAGATTCTGCCTAAATTTTAGCTATGATCTTTTTGGCTGTGTTATCCAACAATGAATATCAATGATGGCAGTCTGGACAGCTACTATATGGCCTTCTATTCAGGAATGGTGATGATTTTTAAAACAATGAATTGCATCCTGGCTGAAATGCAGCTCAATAATATTTCTCCATTACAGTGAGTTCTCCTCTGTTAAGTAGTTGGTTCTTCCTTCACTTGTGGGAGTTTCCGTAGACTTGCAGGGTTTGCTGTTCTGTAACTTTTAGTGGCTGCAGTCAGATGTAATGGTGATTAGTACTGAAAAATACAAAGGTAGAAGAATAGATTTTTCAGCAGGGGCTGCTCTTTATTTGGCTTGATGCAGGGCTACTTGATATCTTGGTTGGCTTCCAGTCTAGCCGTTATTTATTATGTACTCTCTTGTAACCATTTGACTCAACTCTGGCTGAGCAGGCTAAGCATTGTGAAAGCTAATGATGAAACCACATATCTATTAACTGTAAATTATACCTTTATTTATTTATCTCCCCTTAAATGCTATTATTGGCTATATTTGCCAGAATTATTTTTCTTATAATGAGGGTTTGGCCTGTTTCTCTCTCTGTCAGGTCCATATTATGTGCTCTACACACACGGCTTGCCCACATCTATATTTTTTTGTTATCTGAGCTGTCTTCATGGCTGCACAGCTAGCAATGAAATGCACTATTGCAAAGGCCCAGACATTTGCTATCCAAAAAAAGGACAAGCCAACCAGCACTGAAACCTCTCCTGTTGCATTGCTTGTGGCAGTGCTCCAATTCCTGTTGCAATGTTCTGACTGGCGTGTTTGCAACTCTAACTATGAAAAGGGGAAAGGGAGCTTTGTAAGATGGTCTGACCTATATATCGCTAGAGATTCAATATTGCAGGACTGGAGGGTGAGACTATGATCTATGCTTAATAATTCTATACTTAACTGTATGTTGTGTGGATGAGGTCCAAAATGCTGAGCAGGAAATAGCTCCAAGAAGCTTGCTTTAAGAGGTTGGAATAAATCATGCAGAAGGGTCAACCTAGAGAAAAATAAAACAAAATTGCCCTCTTAGTGCAATTGTCTGGTATTTTCCTTCTTCCTAGGATATTTGTAAAACATAATTTATTGGTTACATTTCCCTCACTGTTGTTTTCAGCTTCTGCAGTAGCATTGGAATTACACTAACACTTCTCCAAGTTTCTGATTTCATTACTAGAACAGCCCACAAAACTGGACTACAATCTTCACTTTTTCACTTTGTTCCTGTAATAAGTTTCTTCTGCTCATTTCTAGCTATAGCAAAGGCTTAAATCCCACGTTATTAAGATTTTGGTTTTAAACAAACTTCATTTTAGGGTGGAGTTTTTCTGGCTTTGGTTAGTAGAGCAGGATGATACTTATTCTTAGTCACTCTGGTTTAACCATTACAGTCTTGCAGGACTGGGCTGTCTCCAACCCATGGTTACTGATGCAATCCTGATACTTGGATGCTGATATTACTCCAGAGTGATCTTTCGTAATATTGTAGCTTAAGTAGTGCCCAGTTTTCTGTGACTGGAAATACACCAGTGTGTCAAGGTGAAGTCATTTTATGTTGGCCAGAAAGGCATGTCTTACACACGCAAATGAACTTCTGAAACTATGTTCCTATTGCTTATCCACAGCTGAAGCATCTTTTGCTTATCTAATTCTTCTAAAAGCACTCACTGGGGAGACAACAGCCTGCTTGCAGTTACTGCGTCACTCTGTGCAGTTTACAAGCACTCTTTATCAGATTCAGCCAACAGCAAGAGTATGAACCATACTTTATTTGAATTCCTGAGTTAAATAACTGGTCAAGAAACCCCATAGAGACTGGAAGAGCCTAAAGTTGAAAAGTGGTCAGTTTTACTAACCCAGTCCAACTTCTGGAAATCAAACTACAAAAAAAAAAAAAAAGAAAAAGAAAAAAAAGAAAGAAAGAAAGAAAGAAAAAGAAAAGAAAAGAATATCCCTTCAGGTAGTTTGTATTTTTTGCTTGTTTGTGATTAGATGTAATAGGAGGGTTCTGATCTTCTGAGTAATTGGTTTTGTCCAAAAGTCATTGATTTCAGTGTGACTGAAAACATTATAGGATTCAAATTTTCACAATGAGTAACTACAGCTAAGGACTTAGCTCTATACGTGAAATCCAAATGAAAAGTAGCCTGCTTTTCAGACGGGTTGTTCACTTGTAAGTTCCCACAAAATTCAACACCGCCAGAAACAGTGAATATGAGTCTGGATCCCAGATAGAGGCTGCCAAATTCAGTGCCACTGGAACAAGGTTGTATTGCCAAAATAAGCCACTCGATTTTTAACCAGATTTTGAAAGTTAACAACTCAGTGCCCCCTACTGTCCAAGTATTGTTAGTGGTAGGTAAGAATTATGTTAAAACACTTTCTAACCATTATTCTGCTACTTAATTTCTGTCCTCTGTCTTCTTACATTCTTTTTTAAAAACATCTGCAGCTACATTTTCGAAGTAGATGCAGATTTCATATTCAACAAAAAACATGAGCCTGGTGGCTAGAATTTCTTGCTCATCCAGTCTCCACTAATCAAGTTTCTTTAAGGAAGTAGCAATCAAAAATGCACTCTTAACCCTTCACAATTTTTGTTTCCCAGGATTCATTTCAGTCCTAAGAGTTTTAGCTTCAAAGCTGGTAATAAAGTAGGCCAGAGATTTGTGGAGTAAGTCATTCATCCTGTATTTTCTGGCTCTTGCCTTTCTTAATTCTATCAGATCTAATTGTAATCCCTATCTACCTAAAGCTGTTTGTGTTGTGAGCATTTTAATTATTCAAGTAGTCCTTGTGAGATGGGGTAGTAATATTCTATAATGCAGAAAAAGCTGCTATCTTGACATTAAAGATTTGAAGATTACATAAATGCCAGGAATTGCTTTTAAAAAGCTGCTTCTTTAACAGGACCTCAGCATGGCTGTGGTGGTTACTTGACAAATTCAGCTTATAGCTTTGGCTCTCCAGTCTCCAACATGAACAGAAGATATGAGAAAAATCTGGAATGCATATGGATCATAACTGCACCTGAAAACAAACTGATCAACCTCACCTTCACTTCATTTGCCCTTGAAGCACAGTCTGCTCGAACTTGCCGATATGATTATGTCAAAGTAAGATAGCTATGTATTTTAACAACATGTCCATGAGAACATAACCATGAGGTTAAAACTTAATTAATAGAAAATGGCTTTATGAAGAAATTCAATTACTGAAAATAATTATAATTGTCCAGTGGGTTAGATTACTACTGCAGATGAAATCCTGCCTTTTTGGAAGCCAATCAGAATTTTGACATTGACTGTTATGGGGACAAGCTTTTGTCCGCAGACTGCCTATATAAATGAGTATTTAATCCACAGAATAGACAAAAAACAAAAGTCAAGCACTCAGGAAGTAAAGTTGAAGATTTCATTATCATACCAAATTGCTTGAAAATACTTTTATTTTTAAAATTTTGAATAAATAAATCTTGATGCTAAATGCTCACCTCTGAAAGCTATTCTGCTGGTGATGAGCACATAAAACCTAGGATATATAGTACAATGCTCCCAAACAAGATCCACAAAGATCTTAACCATCCAGAAGATGGCTATAGAGCCAGTAGAGCCAGTTGAGCATTAGAGATGCTCAATGCAAAGAGCAATGAATTCTACATTTTGATGAATACAACCTTTCCCATTGAAAAGTGTTTGAGCTTCCATATAAAAAATAAAAGAAAACAGAACCCCCAAATTAAAATAGAATAAATTTTTGATTGATTTGCTGAAATGAGACCAGAACGTTCCATAATGAGATTTACACCATCCACCAGAATTAGTTAATTTGACGGTGAAGAATTGTAGTCATCAACGACATCCTGTTAAAGCACAAAAGCACCTTCTGTGCTTTCAAGTAAGAGAAATTGTAATGTCGGGGGGGGGGGGCAGAGAACTTGATTTCTATTTATTTGTTTCTTGTGCCAAAAATATTAGCGGGTTATATGCTTTTCTCTCTTCAGCTATATGATGGAGATAACGAAAATGCCAGTTTAGTTGGCACGTACTGTGGATCTATGGTGCCAGCTCCTTTTCTATCTACCAGTAATTTCTTGACTGTGAAATTTATCACAGATAATTCTGTGGAAAGGGAGGGTTTCAATGCTACCTACACCACAGTGGATCGTAAGTATATATAGATTTATGTTTATGTATTATACGTATGTAACACATTGTTGTGACTCTTATGGAGAAATATACACCTAAACACTAAATCATCAAAACTCATTATAGATACAGGGTCCAGGAAAGGGAGAAGAGAGTCCTCAGCATAGCTCTACAGAGCATCTCAATATAAGCAAGCTCAAAGCAGCACTGTTGGACTCCGGTGGGATTCTCTTTGGTCTCCTCTGGCTGCAGGGGGGTTATCAGACCAGAGTGCAAAACAGGAACATGCTATCATAGACTGCTAACATGTATCCTGATGTTACAGAGAACAAACAAATCTGCATTTCATGACATACATAGACATAGCATTAGAATGTTTTCTACTTTTTTTTTTTTCTCTAGAGAATTACAGGTAGATACAAAAGTATACTGTCCAGTGTAACTTTGTTTAATAGGTAAGCCCTTTTCCCCAGTTGGAAAGGTTTTCCTTCTGTGATGCATTTATTACTATTTTAAACAGGACTATGCGGAGGAACATACAATGCAACTTCCACCTTCCTGACTGCAACATCACCTAACTTTCCAAATGAATATCCGCCATTTACCCACTGTATGTGGATCATTGATGCCCCTCCACAGCAGCAAGTCAGGTTGGTGGTAGAGGCCTTCCACCTCCACTCTAACCAAGACTGCTCTCAGAATTACCTAGAGCTCCAAGATTCACCAATGGTAGGAAATTTACAGTTGCTACTATGCTTTATTCACAGCTACCCACATCCAGCTCCCCTCACACTTTGCAAAGAGAGGAGAAGGCTACTGCTTAGCAATAGATTCATTGATTATTCTGGATGAAGGGGTACATCCAAAGCTTTATGCACTATGCCCCACTTAAGGAGTGTAACTGGTACATTGACTTCATGGAAGCACATTATATACATTGAATTTGACCTGCTGAGTATTACACAATTTTTCACCATTGCACCAAGTAATAGAGCTGCCAAACTTAAACACTCAGAAAATACGGCCCAACAGCAGGTTCTCATAAACTGATTGTACTTGCTTCCATCCAAGAACCATGATAAAAATGAATATTCATGCCAAGAAGAGTGTTTGTAGAAGGCATCAGGAAAAAAAAAAGTCTGTGTCCATTGTATTATGTTATTCTAAACCTTCTTTCATTGTTTCTTATTTTGGCATGAAAATACTGTTACATTTGGCTTGCATCTCATCATATTGAATGTAAGATGTTGAGACATTAATAAGTGATTTCCATGAGAACTTTAGAATGCGACTGCATAACTGGTATAGAAAGTTCTGAAAGATCTATTCACCTGAAGTTAATAAGTAGAAAACCATGTTAGATCACTAAATGAAAGTAACTTGTGGTATGTATTGAATTCCAGCACAGCCAAGGATCAGCCCATAGATTCTGTGGCACCGAAACCTTTTCTGTCCCTGAATTTTATTCTTATGACCGCACTGCCATTGTGACTTTCAAATCAGATGAATATATGATTAACAATGGAGTTAGATTTACCTATCAAGCTACAGGTAAGCTTGAAGAAATGTCTAAAACATCCGTCAACCATTTCCTTTACTGACTCCGTATAGTAAAAAGCAATACAGAGATCTGAAATGCTTATGTGTTTCTGTTTTTTTTCAAGGTTGCAGCAGAGAGTATAACCAGTCATTTGGTTATCTGAAGAGCCCTGGCTGGCCTGGTCATCACCCCAACAATATAGATTGTTCTATTGTTCTACGAGCTCCACTGAATCACACAATTTCTCTCTTTTTCCATGCTTTCAGTCTGCAGGACAGCATCCAATGTTCACGTGACTTCTTAGAGGTATCAAGCAAGTATATATACTTTCTGAGCCTGAGTCAAAGTCTGATGAAGTCAAAGAACATTAATAGGATTGGATCAAGGTTAAGTTGAATTGACATTAGGAACTAATTTATTGCTATGGTTTTATAGTGAAACTGCTCAGATATTATAGTAAGAGGTTAAAGAATACACAATTCTAAAACAAATGAATATGTAGTTTTATTATCAGTTAACTCATCTTCACTTAGCTCTTGTTGATGCAGTTACAGAGCAAGCTGGCATACTTTTAATTTGATGTTAACATCTGTGGATGAACAGTAAGCCATAAATTTCAGTACTTTCATTCCAGCAATAGAGTCTATCTACTTGATTTTTCTTCTTAAAAAAGGAGCAGATAAATAAGCTGCAGTAACAAGTGCATGATACCTGCCAAGCCACTTGGTGTCAAGGAAAAGTGTACACTCCTGTACAACTCTTACTGCTTCTTTGCATGGTTGTTGAGGATTTCCCTATTCATTGGTGAGATGACAAAAATCAGATGGCTGTGGCAGAATAATTACTTTGTTCTCCTTTCTTATCCTCCTTACCCTCTCAGGAAATGGGTCTGAACATCATCATTATTACAGCTCAGAAAAAATTCAGATTAAATCTGAGCTAATGTAATATGATCTGTCTCTTAATGTGACCAGGGAAAGGAGCAGTCTATAGGGTAAAGTATTAATTTTCTCATCTGGAATATTAACATTTCTTATGAGAAGTAAAACATGGACTTACATTCAAAAGCACATCTTAGCCACTAAGTAACCAAATAATTTTTATTAGTCAGGAGACGTACACTGTAAATTTAGCTACCATGATGATGCTTGTTCTGTGCAACTGCTTGCAAAGCTCAGACTAGTTAAATCTCTTTTTCCTTCTACATGGCAGTATCTAGTAGGAAAAATAAAAGTATTAAGATGACAATCATAGTATGCACACAAGTCCATACACACTTCTTGCTGTGCTTGTATCACTGCATAATTGTACTGGTGTATAATTTGCACAGGTATTTAATGTTGACAGTGTTTCTTGTATCCCTTGAAGGTCAGAAACGGGAGTGATGGGCAATCACCACTACTTGGCAGGTTCTGTGGAAACACTGTGCCCAGTCCCATCTTCCCTAAAAATCATATTGTCTACCTGCATTTCAAGAGTGATACTTCAGTGGCTCATGATGGATATGAAATTACCTGGACCTCATCATCAAGTGGTAAGGTTGTAACAAAGTAATTCCACCCAGCAATTGTATACAGAGGAATTACACTGAAAAGTGGAATTCAGTCTGCTCAGTTTGGGCTCTGCCTCATGAACACTCAAAATCTTCTCAAGCACCCTAGTCCACCATATTCAGTCACTGGAGAGGGGCAGTTGTCCCTGAAGACTAGTGGGGTGAGATCCAATTTACCTGATGTAACCAACTCCCTCTCTCCAATGCTGAGTTTAGGCATCATCAAGGCATTCAGGCCACTTAAGCTGGGCATCTACCTCTTCTATTTAGACTACAGAAAATATCTGGCACATCTGTCTTGGGTTCCCATCTGCTTATTATGCTTCTATGGACAGAGTGGTGGTGATGGTGGTGACTCAGTCTACTTCCTTAGTAGTCCAGTCAAGATAGGCCCTGGGATCTAGGCACTGCTAAGCCTAAGGAAGACTGAAATTTGCCCCAGGAGAATAACCTAACTATAATGCTGTGTGGTGTCTATGTAATAGACACATTCATAAATGGCCAATGAAATGAGAGTGAATAGTTGGGTAACACAGTTTGCTGGTGACAATAGGTTATTGAAGACAGGAAAGCTAATGGCCAGCTGAAAAGCACTGCAGAAAAACCTTACAGTATTGAGTTGCTTGGTGATAAAAGGGTTAATGAAGAACATGGAGGGGAAAAAAAGACAATCCTGACTCTACCTAAAGAAATGTGGGCTCTGAGTTGATTATTAGCCCTCAGGAACAAGATCTTGGGGATAAAATAGACAGTTCTATGAAAACAGGAGTTTAGTGCTCAGTAACGGTCCAAAAGGCAAATATGATGCTAGAAATTATTAGGAAAGCAAAAGAGAATAAAATAGATAGCCACTGTATAAATCCATGATTCACCCACACATTGAATACTGTGCACAGTTCTGGTCTGCTGTTCTTACAAAGAATCCAATATAACTGGAAAACTTTCAGGCAAGAGTGATGGCTTCTATATAAGGATGTCTATGTAGGCTGAGACTTTTTAATCTGGTTAAGAAACTACTGAGTTCTGTAAAATTATGAGTGTTATTTGGATGGTCAATAGTGATCAACTGTTCATTGACTTTTCCCATAGAAGAACTAGAGGTCTTCAGATAAAGCCAAGGGGTGACAAGTTCAAAACAAACAGAAAGAAACAGTTCTTAACACAATATGCAGTTAAGCTGTGGAACTCCTGTCCATAGGATGCTACAAATTTACATAGACTAAAGGGGTAACTGAACAAATTCATGAAAGGCAAATTTGATAAAAACTGTTAAATACAAAGCTGTCATCTCTGGAAGCTGGAAATTGCTGGAGACTAAGAGTAATCTGGGCAATGATCTCCACATGCTTACTCTTACGCTATATACTTACCTTTCTGTCAGGGCATCTACTTCTGCCCACTGTTGGAGATTTAATTTTCGTATAGATGGCCTGTCTTTTGACTTAGTGTGGTTATTTTGTCTGAGCTGTTCTCTGCTCTTTTCTATTAGATGATGATTCTTCACTACTCTTCATTCCAAAGAACAGCCAAAGAGAATTTGTCTCTAGCTGATTAGCTGGGCACTCATCTGAGCAAAGGGCAGACTTAAAACTTTGGTTCCTGCTCCAAGGAGTTTCAGGATTTTGGTTTTTTAATAGTCAATGATGGTCTAATGTACTTTGTCTATTCCTCTTGGAGCATTAAAGCTGGAGCCTCAGTTTTGTCTCCTTTTGGAATAATGCTTGTATATCCACCTTCATTGTTCCAGCTCGCAGTGTCACTCAGTGTTTTTCAGGGCAAATACTTATACTGTACTGATATACTACATTGTGTAGTACCTTGTGAACGTTTTGAGCTTTTGAGCTAATTAACAGTGTTCATTTCTAGGATGTGGAGGAACACTGTATGGCAGTACTGGCTCATTTGCAAGTCCCAGCTACCCTGCAACGTACCAGAACAACACTGATTGTGTGTGGACCATTATTGTACCCAAGGGACGGATTGTTACAGTGAACTTTGATTTCATCAGAATCGATGACCCAGGGGATTGCAGTAGCAACTATCTGATCCTTTACAATGGGCCAGATGCCAGCTATCCGCCCACCGGACCATACTGTGGGATGGTATGTATTCTCTACTGTATGTGTCTCTGTAGTTAAGATGAACCTTTATTGTATCATATTTAAGATTGTTTCCCCAATTCTGGCACAAATTCCATACAGATAAGTAGAGGTGAAGGCATAATGCTTCTGTGCCACCTTAGAAACCTTTCAATGCAGACCTTACAGTGACATCTAGTGGGTGGCATCAGCAAGCTTTTTTCTCTGAATTTAGTTGCTTCATTTGTGATTCATGTATTTGTAACACCTTATGGAAGAAAGGCACCAGCAGTATCTAGCACAGACCTGAGGTCCCTTCCAAAGTATGATCCTATCCATGCCTTAGTTTTTGTGCTATGATTGGCTTTTCCAAAGGATCTTGGTGTTCTAAAAGGTTTTACACATTTTTTTTGTCTTTAATTTTAGGATACAAACATTGCACCTTTTACTGCTACATCTCATCAAGTCTATATAAAATTCCACGCTGAGTATGTGACTTTACCATCAGGATTCCAGTTAAGTTGGACAAGCTAGAACACTGTTTATGAGAAATACATTCCTGTTCCTTGCTACACTGAAGAGACTTTAGATCATTAAATAACACTTTGAAATCTGATTATGATCATACACCTAAAGTAAGGCCTTTAAAAAATTACTGTGAATACAGTTCTTATGAATTTAGAGTTCTGGCAAACAAACATGATTTCCTGTTGTACTGAAAATAAACTATTATCTACTGCGAAACTGTGTTTCACAGTACAGTGAAACTGCTTTTGTTAATATTTGAAACATAATGCTTTTTTAATTTTCTTCTATATAAATTCAAATGCTTTATAGAAATGTGCAAAAAAAGTTTTACATTTAATATTATAAAAAGTTAATTAGCTAAGATAAAACTTAAACACAAAATATTCAATATGAAGTTGATAAGAGGAGTTAAGATACAAAGTTGTTATTAATTAGTTCTAGGGAGTTATGTATTTTTGTCCCAAGGCAACTTTGAAAGTATCAGGTAAATTAAAATAAAAGCAGACATAGATAAAAAATTGCCCTGTCCTACAGCCACTTACATAGATAACTTTTTTAAAGAACTTTCTGTAATAATGCATGTTGTGAATAAGAACCTGAGTGAATAAAGTACTCAAGCATGGTACTAAAACTTAACTACATCTAGAAGCAATGACAGGATCAGAGTCCTTTGTTCACATCTGTGATTGTATTTATTGAGTTTTAATATCTTCAGGCTTCAAATCTATTTTAAAATTGAATTTATATGAAAATTAATGAGACTTTTAGTAAATATTTCACCTTCCTAGACAACTTATGGGCAACTTCCTAAGCATTTGTAAAACAGATATAACTTCCATATAAGACAAGACATAAAAATATTAATTGACTTTTGACTAGAATTAGTTTGCTCCTTCCCCAAACTTCAGTGTCGCTCTGACTACAGTGGTTTCTCATATCATATGTAAAAAATGTTGTTCATGGGATGTGTGGATGATGCTGATTCCTAGCATGAAACAATTTTTGTCACAGCCCAGAAAAAATGACAGATTCATTTCCTGAGAATTACCTGGAATGGAGAGGCAAGCGGAATTTACATCACAGCAGAGAAACACTGACAGATCTGTAAGGGGAAATGTATTGTTCACCTACTACTATTTTCTATGGGCCTCATCAGAATTCTAACTTCGTAAGTATTATGGAAGAGTCACTCAAAACAAAGTTAATTACTTAAGGTTACTGTTGCAACAATTGATTATAAATGACAACATTAAAGTGTTAATGGCAGTTTTAACAAAATCTAGGAGTTGTCTGAAGATTCCTCAGCGGATGCTGAAAAAGCCATCATTCCACAAACTTAAAAAAAGCTTATAGTGTTTGAGAACCCATCCTGATTAAAAGAAAATGTAGAAAACAAACAAAAAAGGAAGTAGATGGCAAGATATAAAACACAACTCAAAATGATCTGGTAATAGGTAAGAAAGAGAGAAATCTGTGAACTACCACCACCCAATACAATTCGGTGTAAGATGGCATTTTAGAATCTTCCAAGTATCGAGAAAGAAAAGCGTAACATGGAAAAAGGAGAAATATCTGTATGTGGAGCAAATTGGGTGACATTTATGCCCTACTGAGCTGCTGGCAGAATAGAAAATTACTATTTCTAATAAGGGAAGATATAAAAGAGCATATAGTCAAATTAAACGTTTTCAGATCAGTGGACCGAGAAAACTTTTGCTCAAGAGCCCAAGCCAAACTGCTTCCATATTAACAATCAAGGAATGATACAATCCTAGTTCATAAAGTTTATTCAAAACCCCATACAGGAGACAACAAGCAGTACAGAGAACCAAGTGATCTGAACTGCCTGGAGATATAGCTACAAAATATACTGTATAGCAAAATGTAAGACAATGCAAAGCATATTTCCCATCATGCTGTTTAATACACTAGAGCTCACCTGCTTGGTTGGATCCCTGTAAGACACTTGTCTCCTAATCCCTTCGACTATGTCTACACGGCTACATAAAAGAAGGCCAGGGTCCAAGGTCAAGTGCACAAACTGATTCACATCCACATTGCTTAGGGCTTGCTTTGCCTAGGACTTGTCTTGGGGAGAGCTGGTTGGAGCTGCTACTAGCAGATCCCACTTCTATTTACCTGCACAGACACATCCTTTAATCTCATATTCTCAAATTGGCCCATGAAGTCTTTGTAGAGGCACACTGGTCATTTGTGGATAGTGAAGCAATTTCATTTGAGATCTAGGTGCATGTTCAAGAGTTCCAGTGCCCCAATGTTAAGGATTGTCACATTCACGCAGCTGGAGAGTCTTATGTGTCAGATCATCCAGAATCAGTTTTATCATTAAAAAAGGTTTAAATATAAAATAACATGGGTATTTAAAATAGACTACCAGTAACAGAATAAAGCAAAGAACAAATAAAACTAATGCACCGATGGAGATTCTTGTTGGCTGCTTCAGCTTAACTAGCTTGCTACTTGCCTCCTCTTAGTTCAAACTGAAATCTTGCTATATTAGCTTAACATGAAGTTCCTTTTGCTTCCAAAAAGGATTAGGGTGGCTCTTGCCTCCTATTTTTATTTCTCTTGTTGATGGTGGTAGTGAAGGGGACAAAACAAAAGCTACTACTTTTTGCCTATACCATTTTAAGTCAGATGGTCGTAGATTTGCTTACCTTCTGTTTTCCTATGAAGAGGCAATAGAATACTGCACAAAATGTCAGAGGATAAGATCACACTTTAAGGTCTTTTGATGAGCTTTTCTGCCTTGCATCTTACTTAGGACATTCCTGGTTTTAGACTGATTTCCTCTTTTGTAGCTTTCTTAAAGTTCACTGGGAAAACCCTATCATCTGTCAGATTTTAAGAAATATTAAAGGTATAGTCATTTTACTAATTTCATAACTAGGTCTAATATAATATCCAAACATAACACTACAGATGGTGAAATTGGGAATGGTCTACTTAATTTGAATAACATTTTCTAAGAACATAGACATTCGCTTAGTTAGAAAGGAGAATGCTTCTAACTTACTGCTTGGATACTAAGGAGATATGGGGACACCCATCTCCTGTTTTCTGAACATTAGTAAGCACTATACTATCTTAGTAACATCACTATGGGGAGTCTTTAAAAAACAAAGGTGTAATATGGATACTCTTATAACACTTCTGCATTTTTAGATTGAACACACCCAGCCTCAGCTCCATAAGTGTTTTCATAACAGCATAACATTCCCAATTTCATTGTGACTGCCACATCTCTGCCTCGTACAGTAGTCTACATGCCTTGTTTAAGCCCAGTTGGCTTCCTGTGGTAGAATGTTTCTAACAGAAAAGTCTCTTTAGCTGGCCCTTAGCTCAGCCTGCTTCCTGGGTTTTTTGTCTCGAGATTTTGTCTTCTGTTTGGCTGTCTCACTTTACTGCTCTCTGGCTTCTTATCTGGGATGCTGCTGTGGTCCATTCCAGGTACAAAGCTATAACAGAGCTGTATTTGTTAGGCTGTCTCACATTTTGTCTAACTGGCTGTAAAAGCAAAATGCTCTCTCTGGGAGCAGTCAGATAGTCCTGCTGAGTGCAGTCTAGCTGAGTGTAATCAGTAACAGTGATTTGGGCATGTCCTGCATGTGACTTTTTTATATCTGCAAGACTTCATTTAATTTACCTGAAACAAACAAAATAATTAAAAGACACACCTAAGAAAATGTTCTACAATATCTATCCCTCCAAATTACAACAAAAAGAGCAATCACACTTTAAAAATAAAATCATATTGAACACTGATCACACCTTTTGAGGGAAGAATTATGCCTTGTTAGAACTACGTCATGTCCTTAGGGATAATGAATCCTCTAGGACAGGTTAAACCTTACCCTTGCCAGGAGTAAAATTGACAAATATACTTAATAGAAATGTGTATGTGGTTTTAATGGATGAAGTTCATTAGTGGCTTTTTGATTGAGACTGATACCAGTGACACAGCTTATTGACACATAGTTTCCTGAAGACCAATATATTGGCCTACCCCAGGATGGCCTACCTGCTGACTTTGTGAATAGTATTTAGGTATGATCGGGTGACCTGTGATGTACAGGAGGCAAGTTTCAGTAATTTGACCTTTAGTCTTAAGCTGTATAGGGAATCTGCTGTTAAACTCACTAGTTTGTTGAAATCTGTATGTCAGAAAGGTTGATTTCACTGAGAGAAAAATCATGTTTCACACTGGAACAGATTAAATGTTTTCTGACATTTTTCTGATACAGATAAACTCCTGGACTGTACTTTGGGACAATGTACTTGGTCTTAGTATGGCCTTCTACGATAATGTCAAACAAATTTTACAAAATCATTGAACTTCTGCAGAAAAAGACTAAAGAACACTGTAAGATGAATGGAAATGTATAATATTAAATTAAAAAAATCCAACACTAACTAGCGGTTGGTGTACCTTTAAATGTTACAAATACTCTGGTAAATGGTACAAATACAATACAATACAAATTTTAAGTGAGTTAATGAGTTTCTTTAGAAAAAACGAAAACCCAGCAGAGGATTTATGCTCATGAAGACTGTTGAATGAAGCTGCTGATACAAGGTTCAATTGATCTAATCCAACTGACTCTTGCCAAAAATAGTCAAAGTCTAAAATTAGAGTAAATTATCAAACCCATTCTTTAAAAAACAGGAACAAAGTAACCCACTGCTGTACTCTAACATTTTATGTAAGGAACCACAACAGAAATACCACTGCAGAACTATTAAAGGGGACGTCCTTAAAGGAGGGAGCTGTTACTGAGCCATGTTTCTGTCTTGGAAGGTAAGGTGTGATTTAAAACACCTTTTAACTTGCTTTAAAATGACTGTGCAGCAATATCAAACAGGAACAATTAAACAAATAGATAATTAAAAAAATATATTTTAAGAAACTGCTATGTGTTATTTGTAGTGTACAATACAATTAAGAAGACAAAATCTGTTTAATAAGATTTATGATTTTATATTGCAACACCACCTTGAATACTTTTGTTTTTATGCCTGTGCACGTTACTATTTTATAGATAATGTGGTAGTTCTGAATACCGCACGTCTGCATTATATTATCTGCATGACTACAAACATCTCCACTGTAAATGACAAAGCACAGATAATGAATATGCATGTTTTTTCACTTTCCAGGGCCTGCACCTTTATGTGCAAATCTTTTTCTGCATGTTCCTACATATATAGATTTTTATTCTTTATTTTTATCTAGTTTAGGAGACAATTACATACAAATAGTAAGCACCTCAAAGACTGGGATTTGAAAAATAAGCACTAAAAGGTCTACAACATTATTTTTGAAAAGCCTTTCCTGTGTGGTAGGGCTATACTTTATAAGAAAGTATAGTAAATGAGAAATAATAGAAGAATGGGATTGTTATGCCTATAGTTACTTGAACTGAAAGAGGGAGAAGATATATGGTCAATTTGCTAAAAACTGTGCTGCTGGTCAATCCAAAACATTAGCCAATGTTAGTTAAATTTACGAGCAAATTTGGCTGAAAAACAGTTATCAGCAGGTTCATAAAGCAAAGGAGGGGGTGTCTGAGCTTCCCACAATTACTTAAGATAAGTGTCCTAGGCACCAGAATTAAGTATTTAGTGTAATTATGTCAGCTGCTAATCGAAAACCACAGAATTATTCTGCAGTCCTGATTAAAATGAAGTTTAATGAAAATGAATAGCACTGACTACTCTTCATAATAACAACAACAACAATAATAATAAAGGATTACTTACAAATAAATGTTTAAAATGTTTGGTAATAAAGTAGAGGCCATATTCTAGTAGAAGTCTGTTTCTATAAGGCAAAGATCGGTGAAATAGATAATTGTGTAACAGGTATCACAATTAATTGCTGTAATTTATGATGGGTAAATTTTTAGCAGCAGTGCCAAGATGTGTACCCCTGGCTTTGTAGGTACCTGTAGCTATTGTATCATTTTGATCATATGTTAACTCTGCATTTAAGTTGATTGTTATGACAGCTTTTCTTGGAGGGAAAAAGGTAAAAACAGAGTAATAATGTAAAACCACATTTCCCTGGTTAGAAGAACTACATAGCACAGCCACAGCCAGGGCAGCCTGTAAGATTCTCTTTCCCTTGCTGTTCCCCCACACTGTGACCATCAGTGGCTGGAGGAGACCGGGAGGAAAGGAAGAGCAGCGGAAGGCAAATCTCAGTCCTAGCTGCCTCCACCTTTCCTCACAGTGGAGACTGGAGCAGGCTGTGAGGAACGAGTGCTGAGAGTCACTTTTCTCTCCTCTTAACACCATGTCGGCAGTGGCAGGTCTATCATACTATCCTGAGTATACATCAACCTCACACGTTCATTGAGTTCATGGAAGATCTCACTGCCGTGGGAGGGAGAAAGATAAGGATTTAATTAGAGCAGTAAGTTAGGCAGCTGAAAGGCATTATGTTGCAAATAGAAATGTATGATCTGCTAAATGGCGCCTCCACCTAGAGCTGTGCCCTCACTGGCAGATGGAACTGCAAAGTGGGTAGATGGCACCTAGGGGTCAAAGAACCATGCACTGTCACTAAGCACAAAGAGAAGCTAAAAAGTGTGAGTGAAGCAGGCATCAAAATGATAGAGCTGCTCGGGCGTAGTGACACAGCAGTGACAAGCTTGGTCTCTGCAAACTTGCATTCAATTCCCTGTGTGATGTCCACTTATTTTAACCTGGTTTCCTAAGAGCAGAAGGCAAGTCTGTCTATGTGCATCTTTTTCTCCAAAGAATTCAGACATTTGCTATACTAAACCCAGTATCAAATTGGGAACAAAACTGGCAGTCTTATAAGATATTTTCTAGTTGTTTCATAAACAAAAAAATAGTAGCTGGATAGTAGAGACCTAAATAAGCAGCATTCTAGAAAAGGCTTTACTGTGAACTCAACAGCCATGTATTTGGTTATGTCTCCAGCCGGCCAGTCAGCAAACACGGACTTACCAGCCTGTCAGAACATGCAGCATGTAGCTAGGGGGGTAAAAAAGGGAGCTCACAATAGTTGGGGTTAAAGGGGTTAAGAGAGAACTGGAGGTACTGGGAAAATGTGGTAGGGGATAAATAGGGGAGAGAGTATTAATGCAATGCCAGAGGCCCTCTGTAGGAAATTTGTCTTCACAAGTACAAATGCTAATGGAACAATTGAAAATTAAGTTTTCAAGATCAGTGAATGACCTGACACTTGGATAGTGAGTCATGCATACTTACTTTCCTGCTCATTCTCATCCAATTGATATTTAGTGCTTCATGAGGAGCTGAACAGCTTTCAAAGGAAAGACTGACGAATTCTCTTTGCCAAATCCAATACAGGCCTCACTAGTGTATTGATTAGTGTGTTTACTCATATGAAATGTTTGCTAAAGCATTAACCAAAGTAGAAGGTGTGATTGATAGATGAACTGTTTACACAAGAATATGATAATAAGATTAGGTAGATGGTAAAAAAAATGTAGTCCTGTCAAAAGCAAGTAACGGGAGTATGTTCATTAAGCAGGGAGTGATTAAGTGCCTATGATAGAGGTAGAATGTGGACATCCAGATCATGTGCAATCTAATATGCGCTTGTTTTGATCACTGCATAAATAGGGCAATGAGAAGCCATGCAAGCTTTGTATTAGCCCTGGAGACACATTTCTGTGGCAGTGTCTTTTCACAGGCACGTGTGCTTTATATGCTTGTTGGAATAATTACAGACAATTAATCTGGCTAAGCCCTTCCTTGCTACCGAATGAAGCCTGTGATCATTCTTAATGAAACAAGACTAGTAGATATGCTGGCAGTGAGGTGTTTGGGATTACAACTCAGACAATAACCAAGCACTCCGGGCAGACGACAATTGGCTGGTGGCAACCAGGGCACTTTCTTAGATCGGAAGGTGATGCAGATTCATGTCCCTGCAGATAAAAAGGAACTGTATATCATTGGCTTATACATTTGGGTGAATGCTTGTACTGCTGAGCAATCCGGATAAATAGAAGTTCTTCCAGCTGTGTTTTGTAAGAAAGAGCTGAAAGTGGTCCCTAACTTCAGGAGAGGACTCTACAAGGTAGTGAATGCCATTCAGAGATAAACATGCTACTGCAGCCCAGAACAAAATCCTTACATTCCTAAAAAAGCAAAAGCTAAGTTACACTTCTAGTAGTATTTCTCATTTGCTGGTTTAGGCAACTTCCCATTCATCACCTTGGTTTCTGTGGATATTACTTTAGGCTTGTATTAACACCATGCAATGCATATGGAGCATAAATGCAAAACTCAAGGCTGTAATTCTGAATGTGTAGCCTGGCCTTAGGTCATTTTATTGGTTCAGCCATTAATTGCTCTAAGCTTCCACATCTGGGGAATGACAGAAGTTTAACTCCTATCAAAGATGTTGTACAGATAAACACATTATAAGCAGCAAGGTTATGGCTTCAAGAGCATGGTGAATAGTTCAGTTAAAAGTGCTCAGAATCTGGGCCCAATTTTGTGACTAATTTTGCAGCTAAAGCTGATTGGAAAATTCAGAAAAAGACCTTGAAAGATACAAACTACTGATTCATTGGATCAGAGATGTTTTGCAACAGTATCTTTTGTTTTGAGGAGCATTTGTTGAACTTCAGAGTGCTCTGAAGTCCTTCTTGGTCAGCTCCTAGGGGGGCCAAGCTTTCAGGCTCTATGGCACTGCAGCTTCTCCATGCTGCAAACTGCTGCTGACTGGGGAGAGCCAGAGCTCTCAGGCCCTGGGGTATAGAGCTGATCAACTGCCCTGAGCACAGCACCTTCCAGATTCTGCACTGTTCTCAGGGACTAAGAAATATTGCTTCTGCTAAAAATATGCTATAGGGAAGTGTGCCCTAATGCATTTTCCCCTCTCTGCGGGGGAAATGGTGACACATCCACCACAGTCTATCTTCTTGGGTTTACATTTGTAAAGTGCTTTCCAAGTGACAAAGGAATGAAAACTAGTATTATCACTGTACTTTGGAAAGACCAGAGGTCTAAGCATATGATAGTTATTAGAGGCATCATACTATTATGCCTATAGTAATAAGAAAGAATTGATTAACCTCAGATGTCAAGTTAACTAGAGGTCCTCCACTCATCTAAATGTAAAATTATCCTACTAATGGGCTTAGTGGGTCAACTTAGAAACAAGCCACCATCTGAGCAGAAGCACTAACAAAGCCAAGTGTCCTTTCTAAGGCGTGAGCTCCAACCAAAGCTTTACCATGTTTAAGTAGATGCACTACATCTATATCCATGACTTCTCTAGTGTCTACTAGCACAGCAGAAATCATACTGCAAATCTCCCTCAGGGACTGTGCTTCTTCACCTGGCAGACTACTTTTATGGTACTCGTGGGAGCGTGTTTGAAATGGCTACCCAGCGCCTCAGGCCTTGGGAGCCGGCCCATTAGAGGGAAGGCTCCCTCAGGCACAGGAGGCTGGGGCAGCCAAGGGCCCTCTGAGGGAGCTGGTCTGGTGCCTCCAAGCTTGCGTACCCTGGGATTTCACTCAAACAGGTCTTGCCAGCACGGGCTTGTAAAAGTCTCTTCCCCCTTCTCTGGCTATTTTACGTTTCTCCTCTGCTGCCCCCCTCCCCTCCCCTCACCACACCTCTCGCCTCTCCCTGCTGCCCCCGCTGGGGAAGCACGACGACCGTTAACGGCCGCTCCTGCGCATGCGCCCAAGGTGCACTCTGCGCAGGCGGGACCCCTGAGACTTGCGGCCCAAATCCCGCTGTCAGCTACGGGGCGCGCTTATTGGCCAACGAACTTCTTCCTCCTGCTCCCCCAGCCAATGGCCAGCGGCCCGGGATCGAGGCTGCGCGCTGACTGGCCTGGCGGAGCGACACCTTCCTAGCTGTGGGTGAGACCCCTCCCGCGAGGGGCTCGCCTTAGAAGGCGCGGGGAGCGCCTATGCGCCTCTCGCTCCCCGGGGGAGGGCGGCAGTGCGCCTGCGCGCGGGCCGGGAGCGCGGGGGCGGGGCGGGGCAGGGCGCGGGCGCGCTGTAGCGGGGAGCGGGGCGCCGGCCGCCAGCAGCCGTTGTGCCGTGTCCCTCCCGAGTCCCGCCCGGGTCCCGCCGTCGCCGCGGCACCGCGCAGTGAGTCGCCTTGGGGGCCGCCAGTGTGTCCCTCCGCCCAGGGCGGGAGGGCATCCCGGCCGGGGCTCCGCCGAGGACGGGATGGGAGGGATGGGGGGGCGGGACGGGGCCCCCCGGCGGCGCGGGGCCGGCGGGCTCCCGGCGGCTCCCCCCCCCCCCCCCCCCCCCCGGCGCGCAGCCCCTTCGCCGCGCTGCCCTGGCCGCGCTGCCCCGGCCGGCTCCCGCCTCACGGTGGCTGTTTCTGTCCTGCCGCAGACCATGTCCAAGTCGCTAAAGAAGATCGTGGAGGAGAGCAGGGAGAAGAACCAGCCCGAGGTGGACATGTGCGACCGCGGCATCTCCAACATGTTGGACGTGCCCGGCCTCTGTAGGTAGCGGCGGCGGCGGGCTGGGCCCGCGGCGGGAGAGCGCGGAAACTTCCTTATTTGTCCCGGGCCGGCTGCTGTGGCCGCCCCGCCCGCAGCGGGGGCGCAGGCCGGAGCTGGCGGCGGCCCCCGGCCGGGCCCGGGCGTTGCGGCGAGCCGGGGGGCCCGTCCGGGCCGGCCCCGGGCGTCGGGGGCCGCGGCAACCCCGCTCCCCGCGCCCCTTGTTGGTGGCTGAGGCTCAGCAGAGAGTGAGAGGGTCAGAGGTTTTGGGGGGTGGGGGGCGGGAGGAATGCCACGCTTCCCAGCACCCCATAGCACGAGTAAATGGTCTGCGAGCCTCTTCGGGAGAAGCTTCCCTCTGCTGTGCCTGGGGCACCAGCACCGTGGTGCCGGGACTTCTGCCCGTCTGTCCTCTTACCTCCACCCTTGTCCCATCTGCATCCCCACATGCCCCCTGGGCCTCTGAGCACCATCACTGTAGCATTTGAGGGGTGAGGAGAATATGCCTCCTGTCCACTCTGACCTCCTTTGGCTACTCAAGCAGAGAAACCAGGCAGGCAGCATCTCCCCTGGTCTGGGATAGGGTGAGATTAGCCCAAAGATAGGCATAGCTGGTCTTTGAAGGGGGGTAAGACAGTACTTTATTGATGATAGAGCTACATAATACTTTGGGTATTGCTTTATTCCATGTACTTCCAGAGTTGTGACAGTACAGTGGTACTGGTATATTGCAATCCCTGTAGACTGAGAACACATACATGAAGAGCAAGGCAGGTAACTTTGCCTTGCTTTTGCTTTGGCTAAGAGTGCATATGGTACCATGGCACAGCTTATATGCAATAACTTGTTAAAGTTGTGATTAACTGTAGTGTGTCAAAGTCTGAAGTTTTCCTGAGTGTGTGATCTGAATGGACAAACAAACAAACAAAAAAAGGACACTGAACTGCTTAAAACCCTTAACTCTGTCTGGTTTTAGATATTTGTAATGTTTGTTAAATGTAATAGCAATCATGAGCAAGGGTATATAACCTGTGATAGAAATGAGTTCAGAGAAGTGTATAGATTGCCTCTGCATAGTTAGGAGCAGACCAAACTATGTCAATTCCAGACTAGTGTGTGGGTGGGGGAAACTGATGTAGTGCATGAAGTTTTGCAGAACTAAGTTCTGTGCTTATGTCTTCATTGTTTTCCTGATTCTTTTGGGGCTTCTGAATCATGCTTGATAGAATTTCAGAGAGAGTACATTTTAAAACCTGTATATATGAACTCCTGTTAAATAGAAAGTTTCACTGTATTTCAATCAAATGAACAGCTGTTCCAGGCAAAGTAGTGTTTAGCTCACATCAGTTACAGACCCATTTTCAGAACTATATTTACCCCTATCAAGTAAACTAATGCATTTTTAAGAGTTGTGGGGCAAGAACACAGTATTGCTGCTTCTATTAAACTTAGTAGACACTAAGTCTATTAACCAGTACCATGTCATTGCAATTCATTGGCGAATTTTGATCCTTCAGGTAGAAAAAGGACAATTTTGAAATACATCAAGTGAAAGTTCCAGTTCATTCATGTTCCTGTGCACATTGTTCTCTTAAACATGTGACCAGTGTTGATGACTTAGTTCTAGTGTTTTCAGTAGAAATATGGACCAATAAATGTTTTCCCTTTAAAACGGCATGCAAGGGTGTTTTTGTAATCCTTCTTAGTTGATTCTGCATCACATAGATTTGCAGTTAAGTTTAGCTGAATTTCCTTACCTCTGAATTACTTACTGCTATTAGTATTAACTATATAAACAGCAAATTGTCTAGAACTTCTCATCAATGTTCTGTAATGCCTGGGTCTCTTCAATTGTCCCGTTAGATTAAAAGGACACTTCTAGCTTTCCAGCGTGGGTCACTCTACCAAGAAGTAACTTGTAACACTGAGCACTCCCAGTATCAGTAATGCTAAAGTAAAAAAGCTTTTCCTGTACAAAGACTGCATTGTGCTTGATTTATATGCAGGATTTGCCCATGGCATTACATTGCAGATATGATCCTTGATACTGAGATGCTAATTAAGCATCTGGAACTTGTCTGGCAGGGAGTCTACTGCACAAGGTGTAGACTTGTGGTATGTTAGTTAAACTGCATCAAACAAATCTATGCAAGAGTTCTTGGTACGTGTTGTGTGGCTTGCTTTAGCATGGGCATTTGGGGCTTTGTCTAATTTAAAAAGGAAGTTGAGTGGAGGGGGAAATGCCAACTCTGTTTTTTCTCCAGTTTATCCAGACTTTCCTGCTTTTTCAGTTTCTCTGCACATTGACAGAGAAGGCATAATAAGGTTTTTCCATCAAGCTATTTGACAGTGTCCATCTGGAGAAGGAGTAACTTCCTCTAAGTGTGCCTCTAAGAAGTAATGAATAGGTAGTACCTTTGGCAAATTTTAGGTAAGCGTTTGGGAAGATGTTAGACTACCCTGTTTTCTAACCCTGTCATCTGACTCCTAATGGGTGCCTCTTCTAATGCAGATTGGGGTTTTTAGGGCTTCTCTGGTTTTCAGAGTTGGCAGGGAAGCTAAATGAGCCCAGTGCCTTTCCTTCCAGGTGAGTTGAGTATCTTTCCAGTGCAGTGCAGTGTTAAAGCTTGTGTTTTCAGGAACTCTGTTTTTTTTTTTGTTGTTTTGTTGTTGTTGTTGTTGTTGTTGTTGTTTTTCCTATAAAACAAAAATCATTACTAGGTTAAAAACAACCATCCTGATTCACACCCAGTAACTCGTCTTTCTTATCATCTTATCTTTAATGGGGTCCACCAGTTGATGTTTGGTGATGAACATAAGAGTGGGCATGATAGGAGAGAGCCTTTAAGTGGTGTTTTCCCTGTTTTTGGCAATTTGAGGTTTAAGGACTTAATAGGTTGGAAGATACCTCTAAGCTATGCTTAGTGTCTAAGTCTATGTTTAATAGCCACTGATAGGGGTTTTGTCCCATGAGGTTATTTAATGGTTTTGAACCCCACCTACACACTGGCTAGTAACTCTTAAAACAAGCTGCTCCCTGTAATCTTAATTATTTTTCAGGAAACAGACCAGGCCTTGTCACGCTACAGGCTGAGTACCACTGCAGCGTGGCTAGTGAACTCGTATTTAAACTTTTTTAGCTCAGTTCACATAAAGTAAATGTAAACATACTGAATTGGCAGCAGTGCACCATGTAGTATGTGCTAATCCTCATCCTCCAGGTACAGGCCCATTGTTGCCATGTGTGTTTAAAAAAAAAAAAAATCTTACAAGATCATAGGAAACCATGTAGGGAGGGGAGGAGAAAAGGGATGAAGGAGTATATGCTATGGCTTGGATAGGGTTTCAGATCTGGCTTCTCTTTCCTGTCTAGTGAATGACTTGCTACAGTACAGGACAGCTGCTTTATTTTCTTTTGCCTTCGCTTCCACCCTCTGTGGAGGTTGTAAGAGAGGAATAAAACAGACCAAACTTCTCTCTGTTAAGGAATTAATGTTGATTTCTGAATCAAGAGAAAATACCTTTCATATCTGGATTGAGATTAGCTCTCAGTAGCTGAAATTATCTTAAACAAGCTTGGATCTAGCTCTACATCTCTGTTCCCGCTTTGCATTTAGTAAAGGGAAAGTTGAGTGGTCATCTTGTTTATAATGCGGTATTGAGATTCACAGTGAAAAGCTGAGTAGTTCCCAAACTGCTGCTCGCTCATTCATTAATGTCACATTCTGGTTTTTGAATATTCTACTTAAAATCTGGATACTTCAGTGTTTTATACTAATGACTTTTAAAAGTATGAACTAGAATTATGCTACAGGCCTTCAAAGCAGTAATCTGGGATTTCTAGGCTTTCAGAAATGTAATATGAGAAATCTGTCTTCAAAGAGTCAATGAAGTAGTTCTCTAGAAAAGAGGTTTCCTTTGAGATTAAAAGCATTGCTTGAATTGAATGTTTTTGTCTGTTCTGTACTTCAACTCATGTTGTAACACTAATGCAAAATTCATGTGGAACAGTTTTAAACTTTAAAGGCTTTTCTTATTATCTGGCATGCAAGAAAAATGTTGTGTCCCCCCCTTTGTTAGTACATGTATACTATATTTTTGTACCTATGTGTGAATAATTTTAACAAATATCCTATACTATAGAAGTATTCTAGTGTTTTTCCTCATACCATATTGTGAAATAAGTTAGTTGTGGGTTTTGTGTTTGTTTTTACAAAGTACTCGGGTATTTTGGTAGAGAGGGTAGTAGATGTACAGTAGAGTAAACAATTAGATTCAGTGAGTAGAAGATGTGCCTTTCCCTAATGGTTGGGGCATCTATTGGTAGGACTTTAAGGAGTCATCTCTGAATTGTGGAATTGTTCTTGGAGAAGGGACCAGCCTCTAGTCTGATTTATTTATCTCAAGACAATAGATATGGGAAAGCTATGAATCCAGGAATTATTTTGCCAAAATAATTTGAGACATCTGCTGCTCTGTAGTCCTGTTGTCAGAGAAGGAATATTGGATGAAATCCTCTTTACTTTGTAAGTGTTAATTTGCTTTCATTATCATTCCATCTGTAAGCTATCAGTATTTTACATAAAGTACATAATTATGTGATAGGAATTGATCTGTCTATAGTTCTCTTTTTTTCTACCAAAAGTTAGTATGAATTTAACTGTTGCCTCCTAAAATAACCGAAGCACAGAAGATGGAGTGGCAGGCTACTCACAAGTGTTGCAGAGATGTTTTGTAGAATGCTGTATCGCTTGTTCTCCCTTGACTTCCTCCAGTGGAAGAGGCAGTGTCTTATCTTGGTCCAGCACAGGTCTATGAAGTCTTCCTGTTTTTCTTTCCTTTTTTAAGAGAATTAAGTCAAGACTTGTCATCTAAACATTTTATGCTAAGCTAAATTACAGAATCACACAGAATCGCTGAGGTTGGAAGGGACCTCTGGAGATCATCTAGTCCAACCCCCCTGCTCAAGCAGGGTCACCTAGAGCACATTGCACAGGATTGCATCCAGGCGCGTTTTGAATATCTCCAGAGAAGGAGACTCCACCACCTCTCTGGGCAACCTGTTCCAGTGCTCTGTCACCCTCACAGTGAAAAAGTTTTTCCTCATGTTCAGATGGAACTGTCTGTGTTTCAGTTTGTGCCCGTTGCCTCGCGTCCTGTCGCTTGGCACCACTGAAAAGAGTCTGGTCCCATCCTCTCGACACCCTCCCTTCAGATACTTGTACACGTTGATAAGATCTCCTCTCAGCCTTCTCTTGCACTGGATGGAAGCAGTGTACAAAAAGGTTTCGGTACTAAGGCGAGAAGAGCTTAAAGATTCTTTCCTGACCCACTCCATTTTGAAGCATCATTGGACTGGGACCATGAAAAATTTTAATTACTATAAAAGTAAATTGCCCTGACAAATGTTAGTTAGTATCCTAACCCTTAAACTGCAATGTGAATTTGAGTGGGACTAGAGTAAGCTTGGGGTGTGAGCACTTGATGCATTCTTGAAATCTAAAACACTTAGCATCTCTGTTAATTACTGTGATGTTAATAAGGCTTCTGAAGTCTGCAGTCCTCAACATTTTGTTTCTTAGTGTCTAGCCAGCCCGTCCAGTGGCTTCATACAGAAGTTATAGTAATTGTCCTATAGGAGTTGATGTGCTCTTTGAATTTCGCTTGACTGGAACTCGGGGGTGAATTACGTGATCTGCTGAGTGCTTCTAACCATACTTACATGATCTGTGTACATCCAAAGCCAAATGGCCCCAATCATGCACCCTTCAGCCTTCCAGATACTGCTCTGGGATATTCATTAGTTGCTTAAGACAGCTATGTCTTTTAATAAAGAGTTGATAGTTCAGTTGTTATGCAGAATTGACTTTATATGTAGAACGAGGAAATCCACAATCAGGTGTTCCTGCAGCACAGCCCTTTGGACAGGGGTAGGCTTGTGGCAGCATACTGAAAGACTTCACGTGTCCTGAGGCTGCTTGTTTCATGAAGTTCACAATTTAATTTAAGGGAGCAAATTCCCTCTGTATAATGAGTGACCAAATACCATTTTATATCTGGCTTCCCTTTCTTATCGTGCTTGCAAATCTGTCTGTTGAGTGGTAGTAGCTTTGGGCCTCTCAAAATTGAAGTTCCTGCTGTCTAGATATAGTTATATATGGACTTCTGGAAGCAATCCAGGGCACAGTTTCCTAAAGCTTTGCTCTCTTCAAAATAACATAGAAATGTCTCCACCATAGTATTTAGTAGTACTGAACCTTTGTAGTGTTTTTCTCTCTGAGCCTTTACTGATTTTTTTTTTTTTTTTTTTTTGGGGGGGGGGGATGTAAGCATGTTTTGCAGGTGAAAGATGCAATGAGATTCTTTGCCAGGCATCAGCACTGACTCAGGTATTGGGGTTTCAGGCAAGATGCTTAGGCCTGAGTCTGATGTTCAGGGTGGAATGCCTTTGGTCTTTGGATTTCAGCTTTTAAATTTTTTAACCTTGGGACTTTGTTCTGTTACATTCTGCGTAGACATGTGGGAAGCAACCCTACTAAAAATCTGCTTGATCAGTGGTGATGAATGGATATGTCACAAATACAGAGAGAGGATAATGAGAATATATAATGCTTCTAAGCTTGTAGTGTTAGAAGGCCAGCAGTACAGGTTGATGGTGTAGCCAGCAGACTTACCTTTTAAATGGTAAATACTGACAGAACTTTTTAAGATATCAGACTCCTGCTGATTTCAAATATGTTTGGAAGACCTGAGTCCACCCCCTCAAAGCTTAATTGCCCATGTGCAAGTGTTCTCACTTCCTATGTACAAAAATCCTGTACTCATGGCAGGTAAGGTTCAGCATATAAAGACGTATTGGACCCTTGTACCTGTCTTAGTTCCCTATTTGTAAAACACTTCTTTTCCCACCTTTTTGTTTCTTAATTTAGTTTGTAAGCAACTCGGAGTAGGTATGGTAATTGCATATATGCTGTCTAGCACTTAGTGGAATTAAGAGGACTTTATACTTCTGTGGTGGGAATCAATTGCATGCAAGTGATCTCTGCTCTTGAGCTGGCTTCTTGCAGAAATTTAAAATAACTATTTGGTGTGATTTTCTTTTAAATACTGAATTACTTCTTGAGCAAACAAAAAACTCTCAGACACTAATTTTGTCCTATTTGAGTTATCATTCTGACTCATACACTTTAAGTAACTACTTCAGTTGTGAGGTGAAGGCTATTTCTTTACTGCTGCCTTAGGAGTTTGTTTTATTTGGATAACCTTGGACATATCTAGTCTAGTATTAACAAGTAGTCATTCACTGAAGTTGGTTCTCCTCACAGAAGAGGTGTCTCCTAATCAGAAAAGAGTTGGGAAAGACCTATCATATTGGCAGAAGGATGAACTAAATTTGAGCCCTTCTTTGTGTGTTTTCTACAGTCAGTCTAGGCTGCTTATTAAAAGACTTGTCATGGGATTGGTGGTTTAGTATATCAGTTTGTAAGGTAAAGAACAGGCTATCTGAATCTGAGTTTCTGTCATAAAGCTGGCAAAGCATATGCAAAAATAGAATGTACTGCTCAAGGCTAGGTTAAGTGTAGTGCCTGCTTCAGTCTTTGTTCTGCTCTAATATGCCAAAGGAAGCATTAATTTTAAAGGAAGAAAGAGAATGCAAAAGTGTAAATTTAACTCTGTGCTTGACAGCCTGGTTTGTCTCTTCACTCTGCGTAGGTGCAATTTGGTGTTCATGTTGCAGAACTTTGTCTAGCAGCAGAGATGCAGAGGTTCTCCCTCTTAGGAGTTCAGTTGTCTTTCGTGCTCTTGATGAGGTGCTGCATTTTAGTATGGTGATGAGATTGTGGTAATTGGACTTAATTTACATTTTAAATGCACCTTCTCAGTTTTAAAAACAGATCTTAAGGTGAGGTGGAAGCAACATTGTGAACAGTATTGAAGATCAAAATTGTATTTCTTCTGAAAAGCACATTAAAAAGATTAAATCTTCACTTCCCAAGGTTTCTGCCATGGGCAGGGAGAAGGAGAAATTTCTAAAAGTTCCTGTATCCCAAATCTTCAAAAACAAAGCTAGAATGCCATCTTGTGGTTCTGTTGCCAGTCTAAACATTAGACCCTGTGGAGTCCAGTGCTCCACAGAGCTGAACCTTAAAGGCATTGCTCACGGTATCCTTAATGTTCAGAGCTGCCTGAAATACATACATGGCAATTTGTAAAGGTATGATGACATAGCTTGTCCTCATTGTTGCCAGTGTAGAAGTTACTGAGAGTACAGAGCTGAGCCAAGTCTTTGGTGTGTGCTGTGTGCTTTTGCTGCTGCTTTGATCATCTAGGACTTATTTGTGGCTTGGCAAAATATTACTTGACTGATTGTACTCTTCCTACATCGGTAGGAGCCTTTTGGATAAAAGGAGGTTATTTAGATATGCACAGAAGACATTTAAATTATAATGAAGAAAATACTATCTATTCACCTGTATGTGTGTGAAACAGGTCAGGCCAGGGTAGGTAACTCTGTCTCCTAGTAGGAAAATCGTTGGCTCCTTGTACACACAGTGGAACAAGGCTGATTTCTTGTTGATGCTGGTGAATCTAGACAAAGCCTCTGGAATGACTTGGTTGTTTAAATTAAATACAGAAAAAGATAATTGATGTCAGTTTAAAAGTAAAGTAAGAGTTCAGAGAAAGGTGCTTGAAATAGCTTGCTCTGCATAAGTGACTCAGAAGTGGGAACTGAGAATTTTTAGCCTGTATCTGAAAGACTAATAGCTAATAGCAGGCTCTAACAGGGAATAACTGTTGGGACAAGCAGAAATTGAGAGAAGTGAAATCATTCTGAAAGCTGCTGTCAAGATTTAATGTTGCATGAAAATGAGATAATACCTTTCCCCTGCATTGTAACTTAAAGCTCTTTTGTCAGTTTGTGCTATTTATCTGCTTTGATATATAATAGAGTCAAAACTGGAGGATACAAAGTAACTCAGTATGGTTATGTTAAGGTACACTTGTTTCCCTATCTGGTTCTGATGAGGATTAGGTTGTCTTGGACCTGGAGGTGTCTGGCTAGGACACTTTCTATCTCTGGATGCAAACAGACTGATTGCTCTAGGAATGGTTTTGCTGCTGTTGGCTGGGCCTGGATATCAAGGGTCTCTGGAAAAAATGACTTTCACCGATTATTTCAAATATTTAAAATCATAAGGCAAGAGAAATAAATGCTGTTTAAGGAATATTTAAACATATGTTCACAAATGGCTGTCTTCCATCATCTTGCTTCAATTCTTTTTGTGTAAGTTGTATTCATATATTTAGATATATATCTATAACTAATAGTTTAAGTGTTCGTGGTTGCTTATGGTTTAGATGTTGATGCTAAAGTGCTTTTATGTTTTAAAGCTTAGAGCTGTTGCGTGTGGCTGCTGTACTTGTCTGCCTCTTGGTGCCAGCTTTTATACTAATATTCTTACAGCCTTTCTGTGGGCCCCTTTCTTTGTCCTTGCTCTACTTAGGGAGTTGCTGCAGGCAAACTTAAGAGTGCTTGTGTTTTGAGAGAAATGAGGGTGGGTACACTGTTTCTTCCTTTCTCCTCCCTGCCCTTCCTTCCTCCACAGCCTGCAGTCACATAGGGACCTCTGGTGATGCATTTTTACACTGAACTGTCTGTTTGGTTTCTGCCTTTCCGAGTTACTGATTTCATTCTGCTGTCAGATTGTATTTGCCCGTGGTAAGTTACGGGCTTTTAAGGGTTAGCTTAAACTGTATACAGGCAGATTACTGTATCAGTAGGGAAAATCTCCCCAAGCTGTTTTCTCCAACTTGTGTCCTAGCATTGATTGGTATGGCCAATTTTCACAAGTGCTCACCCGGATCTTGCAGTTTCCTAAGGCAACAGTATCTCTGGAATTGGACTAACTGTAGCAGTGTCTATTGCTTGAAGAAAGCTATGAGTGATGAGGGACAGACACTACAGCTATCCTTGAGGAAGGGAAAGTTCCAAGTTGCCTAGGAAGGGCAGTCATGTAGTTTCTAGAGGAGTATGTATCAGTTTTTCTTTGTGAAGGTTTCAAAAAGTAGAAATTAAAGATGTTTCTATATGTATTGTATAGAAGTATGCTGTGAATAAAACCAGATTTCTGCTGAGAGGAAAGAGTACTTGCTGTTTAAATTGTACTTGCTATAGTAGTGGAGACAAAGTAAAGGGACAGAGGAATGGCCAGATATGTCCTTAACTCTTGAGCTTGTCTTGTTTTTTGTGATATTGGATATGAATCTGGTGCAACTTGAGCGTAGAGAATAACTCATCTTTTTTAGCTGAAATAGATATAAGCTCTGAGTTGCCATGTCTGCTCATAAACTAACTTTTTTCTCTCTTCACTTACAGTTACCTTGTCTCATATCACACAGCTGGTTCTCAGTCACAACAAGCTTACAAGTAAGTATACTTCTATTTTTTGACTTCATTGCAGGCAGTTGAGCAGTACTTAAAAGCTGCCACTGCTAGTCTGTTTTCTGTAGAGCAGAATGTCACTTATGATAAGAGCATGAAAGGGTTGTTGGTGAATTGCTTCATAAAAAATAGATGGAGGATGTGACTTAGATGCGACTTAGCAGTCGTGTTCAACATGCATCTCCAGCTTCAGTACAAGTCTGCCACATACCAGAATAAGATCTGTAATTCTTTGTCCTGTTAAATAAAAAATACTTTCCATACCACAATTCTATGAAGTACTCATCTTCAAGTGTTCAGAAAAGGTTGTGGCTTGCTTTTTAGTAGCTGGATAATTCATTTAATTGAAACAAGTGAAAAAAAATTACCACCTGACTGTGACTGTATTATATTCATAACCCAGCTTATGTGAGGGAGGCCAACTGGATGTGGTCTTCCGGCTTGAAAGAAGCCAAGCAGTCTACTTCCGTCAAGAAAAATCTTTTTGAGCAATAGTCTCTTGCTTGTACTGTACACAGCACCTTCTGCTATTACTATCTGGTTGCTACTGTCCCGTACTGAAGAAGTCAAAGTGAGGTGTTGGTGAATCTCATGTCATGAGAGCAGCATAAACATGCTGAGATATCAAACTGACTTTTGTGAGGCAAAAGAAATGATTTCGTTGTAGTAGAAAGCTTCAGCATTACCTGGCCATACCTTGTGCAAAAATTCCTGCTTCTTGGCTGTTGAAATAAAAGCATCAAGTTTCATCTGATCCCTTTTGCAGTGCTTCTTGTACATAGAAGAAAAGTATTGGTTTTGGTGACTTTCTGCTTGTCTGTCTGCTCTCTGCTTGTGCCAGTGGATTTCTGTCTCAACCATTCCTTTCTGTTTGGAACCTTTTTAAGAGTAGGGGGGAATGGAGCTACCAAAGAGGATGTGTACCTTGGAGGAGGTGACTGGGCAAGTGCTGTAGTGTATATCAAGCTATCCCTAAGAGATGCTTTACAAGTTGAGGTCGGGGAAGAAAACTATCCAACTCTTTAAACTTTTCTGGATGAGCTATAAAATAGCATCTGTTATTTAAAATGTATGCATTAATGTGAAAAGCTTGTCTTTGTGCTTAAGGCTTTGGGCATTTGAATAGAGTTTAGATTGAGGGGGAAAAATGAATATATTTTTAGATTCTGCCATGTGAATACTTCCTCTTTTCTGGAGGTGGTTTACTGAGTATTAATGTGTGGCTTAAAGGGTTTGAAGTGGTAGTGTGAAATAGATAAAAGCATGGGCCGCATGTGAAAGACTATGAGAAATATGAAGTAGCTATTCTAAGCCCTGCTTTTGTACGGTGTCTAGATTGTCATCTTGCTATTTGTTTTTGCCCCTGTAACAGTTTCCAAAGAACTCTCAATTTAATTATAAGTTTAGCCAGCAGTTTCCAGCTAAGTATCATGTAAATAGTGACTGATGGGCAAATTCATGGTAAAGTCAGGAAAGGAAAACTTTATGCATTAAATGCACAAACCGTGTCAGGTTTACAAGGTCATGGAATTGCAAATAGCTGGAAGCTAAGGGAGTGTTTTGGGAAAGTATTACTGTATGTTTGCCTTGGTCATATTGCTATGCGGCATCTGTTATTAGCCACTGATGGAGTTGGGATGTTGGGCTGGAGGGATTTTTAGTCTGGCCCAGTCTGGTAGCTCTTATTTTCCCTCAGGTCACTGTTCTTCTTCCAGAGAAGGTACACCTGCTGAGTGGGGATGCCTGTCTCTGAACTTGAGCTGTCTAAAAGCTAGGCAGTTAATTATATCTAGCCATTTTGGCTTTTTCTGCAGTTGTTGAAGGGTTGTGGGCACTTTAAGATAGCAGTTCATTTTGGTCATCTCTATTTAATGCCTGTGCGAGAAGGTCAGAGTACTCAAAGAAAGCTGGGTTAAATGAATGCCACCTAGTGCTGCCAGGCGGACCTTCTCTCAGGTGCTGGTTGTCTGCTCTACTTTATACTGTCTGAATGACTGCTTACCTGTGGCTCAAGGATTGAGTTGTAAGCATTACTCTTGGTAAACTTTACTATTCCCTTCTCTGGGGTGTGTAATAAAAAAAAAAAAAATTAAAAAACCCCACAAACCTACAAGTCTTGAAAGCTAATAGACTTCCAAGGGCTTAATCACCTCTTGTATGTGACACATTACAAATATTAAATGCAGTTGGGGTGAATTTAGCTGAGCAGACAACTGGCTGGGGCATGGAGCAGACCTCTACCTTGGTCTGAGGAAAAGGCAGGTGAAACTCCTGCAAGGAAACTTTGATCAAAGAACACTTGGCTGTCTGTGAATTGAACCTGGAGAGCATGGCATACTTTAGCATGAATGCCAAAATTGAAAGCTAAATAAATAACCCATGTCATAGTTGGAAGCCTTCAGCTGAAGGCCCAATTGGAAGGTGAAAAACCTATGGTAACATGGGGTGCTCAAGAAAGATGTGTTCAGGTTAATTTCAACTATTCAAGAAAAATCCAGACAGCTCCAGTTTTTTAAAGCAGTGTTTTCAAAATACCAGTTTTTGGACTACCACTACTTTAAAACTGTGATTCATTAAAAGTATTTTTAAAAAAGTTTTATCTGCTACTTTAGAAGAAAGTAGCACTTAGATCAGTAGGGTATATGAATATGGAAGCAAGTATCTGTTCCCTCAAAAAGGGATACTGTCAACCTACCTAATTGGGATGTTTGGGTTTCTTTATAGAAAGGTTAAAAACAAAAAAACAAAAAACCTGCTTTTCCTGAAAAGTAACTCATAAAGGTTTGTGAGGAATTTACTGTTCTTTCACAAACTGTGATGTAGACATTTAAACAGACAGCACACATCTTTTAAAGGCTAAATTTCAAGTTCATATTCTCATATTTGACATGCTTGACCTAATCATTTGTGCAATGTAGTTAATTGTCTTAGCAGATTGTTCTTAAAATGACTAGGAAGCTGGTGGCAGTGACACTTGACATGCTACACTAAGGTCATATTAGCATCTTCTACAGTTTTCTGCCATTTAAATGAATGTTCTGCTTGCTGTTTTTTCTGCTGTTTAGAGTAAATATGTCTATCTGGAAGAATAAATATATGTAAAAAGTGGATATGCATATTTTTATGTAACCATATCTCATACTTGCCAGCCAAATCTATTAAAAGTAAGCAAAGTTTCATTAACAAGTATGAGGATGACACTATTAAATCCATCATACTGCTTGGAATATTTTTGTGGCATGCTTTAGTTAATGTTATTAGTATGCCATTCACACTGCTAGTGCTTTTGCACTGTCTGTAAATCATTCCTTATCAGAATCACAGAATCACAGAATCACTGAGGTTGGAAGGGACCTCTGGAGATCATCTAGTCCAACCCCCCTGCTCCACCAGGGTCACCTAGAGCACATTGCACAGGATTGCATCCAGGCGGCTTTTGAATATCTCCAGAGAAGGAGACTCCACCACCTCTCTGGGCAACCTGTTCCAGCGCTCTGTCACCCTCACAGTGAAAAAGTTTTTCCTCATGTTAAGATGGAAGTGTCTGTGTTTCAGTTTGTGCCCATTGCCTCGCGTCCTGTCGCTCGGCACCACTGAAAAGAGTCTGGCCCCATCCTCTCGACACCCTCCCTTCAGATACTTATACACATTGATAAGATCTCCTCTCAGCCTTCTCTTCTCCAAGCTAAACAGGCCAAGCTCTCTCAGCCTTTCCTCATAAGAGAGATGCTCCAGTCCCCTAATCATCTTTGTGGCCCTTCGCTGGACTTGCTCCAGTAGTGCCACATCCCTCTTGTACTGGGGAGCCCAGAACTGGACGCAGTACTCCAGATGTGGCCTCACCAGGGCTGAGTAGAGGGGGAGAATCACTTCCCTCGACCTGCTGGCAACACTCTTTCTGATGCAGCCCAGGATACCATTGGCCTTCTTGGCCACAAGGGCACATTGCTGCCTCATACTTAACTTGGTGTCCACCAGCACTCCCAGGTCCTTCTCAGCAGAGCTGCTTTCCAGCAGGTCAACCCCCAACCTGTACTGCTGCATGGGGTTATTCCTCCCCAGGTGCAGGACCCTGCACTTCCCTTTGTTGAATTTCATGAGGTTCCTCTCCGCCCACTCAAATCACATTGACTTTTTTAGAGTATATTTTGCTGTTTTTTCAGCTGTCCAGTGCTGTGCTAATGAAGGAATCTTGAACTTGCTGCTTCTGTTCCAGGTTACTTCTGAAGCGCTTCAGTTCTTCCTTTTGCTGCTTCGTGGGGTTTTTTTCTTCTGAACAGCTTCAAAATCAGAAGCAAAAACTCTAGGGAGGCTGAATATTTTTGATTCTGCAGTCTTGCTGAGCCAGTTGTTGCATAAGTGCTTGGAAGCCTGGTATGATCCCATTTTAGGGTCTTGAGTGACAAATCAGTTGAAAGTAGAGGGAGAAAGTGAGTACTTGTCTTTGTTTTCAACTTACTTTAGACACATGGGCCAATTATCTCTATATATTATACTGTGTTTTTTGGTTTTTGGTTTTTTTTTGCTCCATCATTTGGAGCCAAACTTTGCTGAGAAGCAAAATTAAAGACAGTTGGGCTTATGCACTTAGCCTGCATAAGTTGTCTGCTCTGACCCAGCATCTTTTGAATCCATTGGCTAACATCAAATTGAAAACAGAATAAAGTCCTTGATAAAAGTTCCTCAGATCTGTGGAAGTCGGTGACTGAGTAGTAGGGATCAGTCCTTCAGTGTCGTGGGTTAATTTGGGTGGATGCAACTAAGTTGTCTTTGTTTGATCTGGTGGGAGCTGAGTGGTATATAGGTAGCGTTCATCTGCTCTTGGGGTTGTTAATAGGGACATGAATAATGGTAGGGAATTAGGATTGTTGTGCTAGAGAGGGAAGGAGGGAGTTAGAGCCACAGGACATGCTCCTGTAGAAACCAGGTTTGATCAGTCTGGCTAATTGCAAATACTGTTTCACGCTTTCTGTGCAACACTAATATCTTTATGGATCTCCATTCTACTAAGTTTTTTGCACTCCTACTTAGGACTGCTTTACTCTTAAGTTTTTAAGCGGGATTTTTGCTACAGACTTAAAAGGAAACTGCCTTGGCTACTTGTTCTCTCTGGCAACCCTATGCGGGGTGGCAAATGAAACTCAAGTGTCAGTGTAGACTTGCATGTTTTGCAGGGCCACCCAGTGTTCTTCCTCTTAGGTTGCTGCTGCATGGTGGATGTACCAGACATGGTTGTTGGGGTGGCTGTGCCAGTAGCATGTTCTGCTGTTTCCAACAGCAATTTGTTTCCAAGAATTCTTGTGGAACAATTGTAACTCAAGTTGTTTCTAACAATTTGGAGTTACATGAGGCTTTTGAAGTTTTGCATCCAGGAATTGCTTGTAGAAATTCTTGAAATCAAACATCCTATTTTGTTCAAACCTCTTTGGCTAAAGCTCATGGTCTCATGCCAGTTCTGGAGGAGAGATGTTAGGAACTGAAGAAGAAAGGCATGTCCAAGGGAGCTCAGAGCAGGGAGAGGAAATTGTAAAGGACTGGTTGTCTTCTCTACTCTGGGGCTTGGCAGCAAGTGATTTCAAGCAACATATTTTGGTGCTCTGGGAGGGAAAATATAATAGATGAGGGGGTGTGGGTTTCTTCCCAGCTATGATTAAGGTTGGGTATAGCTTCTATTTATTGGAGTAGACAAATCTTCATTCATGTTGCTTTGATTTTGAGAGCTTAGCTTTTTAAAAAATTAGGTGTACTAGAAAACAAAGTGGCTGCCTCTGACTGGAAAGAAGGTACCTTTATAGGCTAAAACTGAAGTCAGCAGGACAGATTAGGCTTTGCTTTTTGGTGTCTTCATGCCATTAGATTTGTAAGTGAGCTCTAATGGAATTAGCAATAAAGAAAATTCCTTTTTTAGGAAACATCTAAGACTGAGCATGTATATTATGGTTTATGCCTTACCTGGCTTTTTTCATTACAGAGCAGCTGTTGTGAACTGTTTTGCCACAAAGTGTGAATTAGTACTGAAGCTTTAGACTTCAGACCATTGTGCTAACTCAAGGTATTCTTCAGTTACCTACAGTGTATGAAAATAACTTCACATCCAATAGAGTCACTGTTTGGTACGCTGTTGAAGTTAAACAATTAAAAGCCCTGTATTGTAGCATGAACCGAAAGTGTGCTTGAAGAGCTTTCAGATTAACTGCAGTTCAGCCCTGTACTGCATGGAGAGGAAAATGTGACTGGAAAGCAGGCTGGGATGTTAAGGGTTATTTTTGCATTGGCAACAGTTATAATTTAAAACTGAGCGTTGGTCATGCATACACAATTGTTATGCTGCTAACTTCATGTGTTTTATTTTCACTTATTATAGGGATATGCTGTAAGTTGCAGTTGATAGCTTGTGAGTAACTACTGTAATAAAATTATTTGAATTATCTGCCTATTAGAATAACGATCACTAATCACTTGAAGAATCTATTCAGAGATTCTGGCTTTTGCACCAATGTGCGGTCATAGTTGGAGTCCTTGAGTATTTCTGCTCTCACCAGAAATACTGGTATTATGTGATGTGTCCATTAGAGGTCACTGTTTAAATATCTTTAGCTGTTCATTTCATTTGTAGTAGCAATTGTTCATCACCACCTAAAAGGCAAACAGTATCTTAGTTTTGCTATCCTCCTCGGTCACCTTAGCCTTAGATGATCCTGTACTTGCTAGTTTCACCATAGTCTTGTGCTGCCTTTAAACGTTCTCAAAAGTTCTCTGCTATTCATAACTCTCTCCTGACTATTTTTATGAATTTGCTCTGACTCTTTGCCCAATGTCATCAAATGACTGAATGATGAGAGATTGGGAGCAATTATCTTGCTTTTGACACCTTCCATTTAGTACCTGTTGTCATGTTCTATTGTCATCTTCCTTCTTCTGGGTTGCTGTCCTTTGCTCTTTCCTGACCACTTTTTAACCTCTTTGAGATACTCCAGTGTAATTTTTCCTCATGCCTACTCCTTCCTTTTTCTTTTCTTGGTCTCCATTTTATGTGTGGTGTTCTGGTTACTCTAGTAACCAGGTGTGTTGGTTTGAAGTGGATAATGTTATAGTGTTTCCCTTCAGATCGCTGATCCATCTGGCCTCTTATACTGTACCATTGGTGCCCTCTATCAAAAATGCTGTAAAACAAAATTCGTAGGGTGAAATAGTTTTCTGATCTTTATCCGAGGATGGGCAGTTTGCTGTAACGTGTTTTTTCTTGTCTATGAGGAATATCTGTCTGTACCTGGAAACTGAAAAAGTATGGTTAGCTGAAGGCTGGAACCAGTTACTGTACAGTCACAAGGGCAACTGTATACCATAGAGATTCAAAGAAGCTGTCTTAAGTACTGCTTTGTGAGTGTAGGGAGCCCAAAACAGGAAGGCGCTGAGTTCAGTTCCAGCTCTGAGAGCTGAAATAAGAACAACACATGTGCATACGTGTGCTGATGTCGCTTTTGAACAGCGAGCTTTACTGCTGCCCCTTCCCTTTGCATGTTGAGATGACTGGTCTCCCTGAGAAATGTGGCCGCATGGCAGCCTACATGATGCTGAATGGCAGGAAGAAGTCAGCTGACCCAAGTAGCAGTGCAAAACAGTCCTGCAGGAGTCAGACTTCTTACAGGCATTTCAGTGATATAAACAGTGTAAAACTGCACAATAAAGCAGACTAAAAATTGTGGACTACTTATTAGATACTCTTACAGTGAAAGCTGAGTTTTTTAAGCAAGCTTCTTTTAGGCAGGTAAGTATATATTCCTGAGCAAGAAGCTGAAGTGACCTTGACCTGTGAGGTCTGACCTTTATTTGTTCTGCTGTCTGGACTGGAGTAAAGAGAATACTGACAGAGGGGAAGGTGAGGATGCTGAGCTTCAACTAGTTTCATTTAATTGAAGCCCGATGTTGTGCAGTTGTGTGAAACTCTGAAAAGAACATGCTTAAACAACTATCCACCTGAAAGTCTCATGGATACTTAGTGAGACCATTTGTAATTGTATTTGGTGGAAGCTTAATAAATCTCAGTTTAACACTACTAGTTAAAGTTCTTCAGTCCTGCAGAAGTTATTTTTGTCAACTTCATTCTGTACCACCAGCTGCCATTCCCTGCTGTTGAAATATCAATGCATATAGATGATCTGACCTGTAACAAGGAAATCTAGCCTGTATTCTTCAACTTTTTTGCATGATGTATCACACAATTTTTCTTCTAGCATAAAAAGAAAATAGTAAATCACCTTGGCTGAACTGTGCACTCTTCACAAAACAATTACTAAAGCTGAAAATGCTGTGGTCCACTAAAAGTGCTTACATGTCAAATTCATTTGAAAAGCTTGGCTAATATTCTGGTTTCTTCAGGATTACATGTAGAAATGAGGGGACAACCTTATATCCATATCTTCATACCCACCCACCCTCAAATAGTATTATCCCTTGCTGCTATAAAATCAGACTTTTATAAGCTATTTGGTGTGGTAGCAGTTCCTTACTGTTAGATGGTGTATTTTCAAACCTTTCTAACCTCCGTCCCTGGTTCCTAGCTTTTTCTCTCCAAACTCTTACGTGCATCTTAAGCATTCTTCTCAGAGACCAGTATGCATTTTGTCCTTTCTCTTGCTCTTCACTAGATGCCACTTCATTCCCAATTTGTTATTTGCTTTCCCTGTGCTCACAGCATTTCTCCTTAGACTCTGGCTTCTAAATTAAAACTGTTTATTGATTAAATTGCTTTGTTAGCACAGTAGCAGATCAGTCAGCTATAGTATAATCTGGAGAAACATGTTCATAAGAGCATATTGGTAACTGCAGTGCTTCTGTGGATAATTGTAAAAAAAGAACTCCGCTGATTTCTGGAAAGAGCTGAAGATTGAGGAGACAAGTTTGTTTTTAATGTTTTCAATGTGAAGGAGGTTAGTATTCATCTTTGGAAGAGTGGGGAGGGAGGGCAAAAGGGGAAATTTGAACTACATGATGTGTAAATTAAGTGCTGTATGCTTCACTTGGGAAGAGGATTCTCTTAACTGCCAAGTATGATGTCAGCACACCTATGAATATTTAAAACAAAAACTGTATTCTCCTGCTAATTCCTCTCTCATTTTGCTGGAGTTGATTGCTTCTCTCTCAGTAGGAGAATCCTTGTCAAATAAATCTAAACATGACTCCAGCTCTATGAATACAGTTATACTGGGTGCACAGAATGCATTATATATTTAGTATTTTAAATTCTTCCTTCCCCGTGAAATGTGAGTAACATTTCATGTCTTTGTGACCTTTACTATAAGGGGTCCTTACTCATGGAAGGTTCCTGTTGACAGTAACTGGATTAATAACAGCTTGCAGAATTGGGTGTATTATATTGTAACCATCAGATTTTACTTTAGGTTTAAAAAGTACATTCATGCTTTTGGAGGGGGGGGAAACTAAATTTGGATTTACATTGGACTACCAGGACTAACAGCAGCTTTATAAGTTCTGTATTAAGTTCTTTACTGTGTATTACTCTTGACCAGCTTATAAGTGGAACAGCTTAATGAGAAACTGGCATAGTCATATAAATCTCTTTTCTGACAAGTAGTACTATTTTAATAGCTCTTCTGGATAAATATTCCCCTAGAACCTTTAAAGATTTGGAATACTACTGAATGTCATGTTCTTGGTACTGCATAATTAGTTCATCAGCTAAAGAAACATTCTAAAAAACCATCGACTCTGCAGCTTATATTTCTGAAAATGTGGATGTCAAAGAAAAACTAAACTTATTTTACATAATTAAAATTCTTAATTCACTTGACATCTGATTCAGAATCCACTGAATTCAGTGGGAGTTTTTCTGAAGCCATTGAATTATATTTGAGAAGGAAATAAGCTTACTTGTACATGGTTTTATGAATAGGCAAATGTTAGAGATACTGTTTTCCAGGCTGAAGTATGATAATATTTATTTTGAAAAATCCAGGTTAAAATATAAATGAATTGGAATGCTTATCTCAGTTTACATGCCATTTGTCTTTCTCATGGAGACTTGTATTTTTACCGAATTATTTTGGTTGTCCACTTGGGTGGCTATTCATTCCTTTGTCACTTCTTCAATCTAGGTTTCCTAGTCTAAAATTTTGTATAATTTTGTTTTAGCAAGTACAGGAATTTGAGATGTGTATTGTAAATCAGTTACTACTAAATACAAAAACTGGCAAGACTCTACCTTTTAGGTGAAAAGCAAATGAAGAGTTAATCCTGCAAACACTTGAGTGTGTTTACTTTTAAAGTTGTGAGGATTCTTGTTTTCCAGTACTTCACAGAAGCTTTAAATGGAAAAAATCCTGGAGTTTGTTTGCAGAAATAGAGAATTTATCAGAAAGCCTGTGCATTTTCAGCTGTATGAAGGGCTCTGCCACCGCAAGAGGAATTGTACCAAAACCTCTATCAATGACAGAGCAGTGGCAGAGTGGAACTGAAAAGAAATAAAAAAACCCAGATACTAATATACCTTCTTTTGTCATCTTCCATTTTTTTCTGTGATCTTCCTCCTTTCACAGATGCTGGATGTACGAAAGGAGCTGGATGTAAATGTCAGTCAGTGCTAAAATACTATTATGAGAACTGTCTGACTCCCTACTTTATTGGAAGCAGTTACCTCTGAACCACTTGTAATTCCATGCCTGCTTTAAACATTGTTACTGTGTTGCTCTGCATGATCGCTGCCTCAGATAAAAGGTCTGTCTAACCTGGTATCTGTTCCCCAACAGAGGGCAACATCAGACTTCTAGGAAAGTAAGCAAGATAGATGTCTAATGATAGCTTCCAGTTCTGGATGTGGAGAGAGAACTAAGGTTCGGATCCAAGATACTCAGATGTGGAGCTATACAGGCTTTGAATAGTAGCATTTAATCCTTCCTGTGTATGTTTCAGAAATCATATCAGAACTTTTCAACATCTGTTTCTTATGTAGGAATAAAATTTGGAAATCTGCCTTGAAAGAAAGGCTCCTCTGATTAGAATATGATATTTTAGTTCCTAAAGAATCACCACTAACTTCAGAGGGGAAAAAAGAGCCTATTTGTTTTTAAACCCTTTGAAGCATAACAAATTGCAAATTCTCATTTTGACTCTGTAGAAGGTCTTCTTATTCCTTGACATGCAGCTTGTAGATTCTTTCTTTCTTAACCGAGCTATTGAATTAAGGGTGAAGTCTATGGCTGTCATAGTGAATCACTGGATGCAATCTCCAGTATTGACCAGGAGGAAGGAAGCTGTTCCTGGCTTTATGAGGTGTGGCTTGATATGAATGGGGCTTCATGATATGACTGAAGCTTCACAGGAGAATGCAAAGGCATTGGACTGCCAAATTTTGCTAGCATTTGCTGAGGAGGAGTTTAGTTGTTAATGACACTGGGCAGCAGATGGTCTTAAAAGAGTTGTTAAGACACTGTGGATCTTACTGTAAATATGTGGGTTGAATGGAACCAAGATGCTGACAGTTCATTCTCACAGCTCATGATAAGAGGGTGACTTGAGTGGAATTCAGTAGTGCCAGAACATGGATTTCTTAGGATTTGGCAGAGTCTGCTATATATCTGGGAAGAATTTGGAGACGTAACAGTAGGATGCCAATGGGGACACACTTTAAGACATGTAAAGTTTGGAACAAAGAACCATGTTATGTACCTAGTCAGCTTTTCTTGACTACTATATCAGATCTTTCAGATCTTTAGACCTGAAGATACTGAACCTGTGCAGTTTAGCTAAAAGACCAGTCTGGGAATTAATTTTAGTCTTCTTACCTTTGAATCCAAGAGAGCATACCTTTATGCTGCAGATGAATCTGATTTGTTGAACCAGAAAATAAGCTGTTACAGGAAAAAATGCTCTCTTTCCTACTGCAGGCCTGGTTTCAAGCTACTCTTCCATGTTTTCCTCCCCCACCAAATATCTTCAGCCCCTCCATCCAAACCAAAAAGTACCATAGTGGGGTGGGATTTTCTATTTTGTTTTAACAGACACAAAGTATGTCTTCCAAATTCTTTACTAAATTATTAGTCTTTCCCTCCTCTCAATCTGTTTACCCATGCAGCTTTTAGTATGGCTTGGAGAAAATAATGGTGGAAGGAATAATATACTGGTATCCTAAGTGTGATTCACAATATAAAATCCAATATGCAGCAATTATACAGATATATCAGAAACTTAACAGACAGTGTGCAAGGCCACAGCTGCTATTGTTCACAAGGGACACCTACTTACACCCCTGCCCTGACAAAAGAAAACCAAATGAAAAGCCTCTGATAAACTAGCCAATGAAGCTTTCGCCCATATTTGCAAGTGGGATGACCAAGCAGAATTTGAGACTAACTGCAGTAACCCATTTAAGCTATGGATCGTTTTGATGCTGTAATCTTTAATGCTTCATGAACAAATCTCTGGAAGCTACTTTCTTCCTACCTTGAACTCCAGTTGTCACCTTTTCCCCAGACAGTTTCACTTTTTTATTCCAGACAGAGACATAGCTTTAAAAACAGTTCGTATTTTTCCTTGAAATAATTCTTCCTCTCTTCACCACCTCCTAACTTAAGACCTAAGTGACATGATACAAACTTAGGAATTCATTTATTCTTGGGGGGAGAACAATCTGTTAGATCATTTGGACAGGTGTTTGAAAGGGCAGGTCCACTAAATGAGTGTCAGTAGTGCAAGTCAGCTCAGTAACTCAGTCCAACTTTTTAGCACTTATTCTTTGGACTCTATCAGGGCACTTGGAGGATATTTGCTGCCCCCACCATTGTGGTTTGTTAACAGATGCAGAACAGTTTTGCATATGCAAAACAGTGATCTCCATAATGCAAAGGCCTTTAGGTTACTAAATCCACTGTGAATGGGACTGATTGAATGGAGGATGCCCATTAACCAGCACTGATTCAACTGGATAAGTGCATGTCTCATGCTGCTGGCTTTCTTTGCATTGGGATAGCACTGAGAAATTGTCTCCATAGTCTCACAGTTTCTGCAGTCCTGCCTCTCACGAAGATCAGAGAAATTTCTTAGGCTTTCTGTCCTTGTAATGGTAGTCCTTGGTATAAGATGTACTTTTTTTAGTTGACTTTGAGAACTTTCAATTTCTTAGATAATAGCTTCTTAATTTCTTGATCATCTTGTTGCGATGGTGTTCAGACTAAGTAATTGAAATACAGAGCTGACAGACAGCCCAGCTGACTGCAGGTTTGGTAAGCTTGGCCTCCTGATTGCGGGGCTCTTGTTTCCGTGGTCCCGCAACCTAGTTCTGCATCACAGTTAGTATAACTTGTGGCTTTAAGTTGAACTGTTTTTTCTAGGAGAGTGAAATCTCTCATCCTGTTAAAAGACCAGTACCTTCAGACCAGGATTTAATTGCATCAGCAATGCAAGTTCAAGAGAATTGCATTTGGCTCTGAATTGTTTCGGTTTTGTGACTAAACTAAAGCCTTTATTTGCTAGTACTCTGGATTTTTGTTCTTAAACACAGTATCACTGTGAGAAGAGCAGAAATACTAATTGCCAGTTCATTCCATCTCATCAAAGTCAGATTATAAAGTCTAATTTCTGAAAGGAAAACATTTTAATAGTGGTAATTACTGTTCTGGTGAAATATTGAGGCTGGAAACAGCTGAGTTATGTCAATTAAAATCCTCAGTTAACTTCAGTTAGGGAATAATTTGAAACAGCAGAAGTAGTACATTACCCTTTACTTTTTGAAGGCATGTAGTTTTTACCATCATTGAGTGACAGACAGGCATGGACCAGTTAGAACCTACCACAAAGTAAGGGCTTTTAAATATTCAGAGTTGCCTTTAAAAAGTATGCTAAACATCTCCTGCAATGAATATAACCCTCAATAGTGAATAATATTTATGCAGTGTAATTAGAATGTTTGTTAGGGATCCTATTATTGTGAACAATGTAATTATGCTTATAATCTAGTAAATGTGACATACTATAATGTTCTGCTTTGTAAACATTGACTCCTTTCTAAGATGGAGGTTGCCTCATGCCAGCAAATAAAAGAAAATCATGGCGTCATAAAAACTTGCAATTATTTAGATGTGCACTCTCTGGGTTTCTGATGCAGTCAAAGTTAACACTGACCGAAGGTGAATATTGAACACAGGTGCAAGCTTCAGTGCAAGCAATTTGTCAACCTTCCCTTATGTATACTTCATCTGTGTGCTTAAATTCCCCTTTAAGGGGAAAAAAGATGCAAATTGAAATAGTTTTTCTAACCTGTTATCTGCACAGGTGTATTCATGTTGTACTTCTGCGTTATTTTTCTTATTTCTAGATAATAACCAGACACTGATCTGTTACTAATGTAATGTAATCATTGATGTGTATTGATCAGTTCTTCACTCATGGGAGATGATCAAAAACTGGCTTGGCTGAACCGCTCATCATTTAGAGTTGAACTTAAGTTGTAACTTTTGAGTCTTAAATGGACAAGAACTCAGATTACTTAAGCAGTGAGCAGAATGGGCTATTGCTTGGAGTGAACTTCTGTTTCAGCTTTGCTGTCAAAGACCTTCTTGGTCTAACTACTAGAGTCATCCATTTTTTGACTCAAATAATGGAATGATCCAAATATCTTAGGCTCTGCTCTTTTGAGCATCGTATCTGTATTTGGTGCTATACAGACACAGAAATACCTCCTACTTTTTTTAGTCAGTGAAAACATTTGTGGTGCTTGTCTATCTCTGCAATGGCGTTTTTATTAGTCAAAATATCTTACAACACTAACAGTTCTTTTCTGAAGAGTACAAAGCGATTGCTGTCAGCAGTGAAAATAGATTCCAGATATGAGGCTCTCTGAATATGAACTACTTTTATTCCAATAGCTCTTAGATGCTGTGTTCTGGGACCCTGTTTCTACTGTCAGCCATTATACAAACAGAACAAAAGACAGGTGCTACCAGAGCATCTACAGTCTAGATTGCTTGCTATAATTAGTCTTTCACTGTGAAAACTTTTTCACAGCTGTACCAGCAAACATCGCAGACCTGAGAAACATAGAAGTGCTCAACTTCTTCAACAACCAGATTGAGGAGCTGCCTACGCAGATTAGCAGCCTTCAGAAGCTCAAACACCTAAATCTTGGGTACGTATCTTAATGCAAAAATTTGCTGTAATAGAAATTCTGTCAAACCAGTTGCTACAACTGAATCTAACACTTGTTTTTTCTTTGCCATTAAATTGTCTCTTTGAAAGTGTTTATTATAACTGTAGTTGTGGCTTCAGAGTCTCTACCTAGTGTCCTGTATAATCAGATACATAGGGATGAAGCACTTGTTGCTTTGTTATACTAATAACCATTTAGGGGCAGCAGCAACTCACATTTGTCTAATACTGAAGCCAAATTTAACAAGTGTTGAATTTTATTTTCCTAATGACTGTTTCTTAATTCTGTGGTCACTGCAAAAAAGCCAGGCCCTATTTCCTGGTCTGCTTTGTAGAAAATTCAGCATTTGTTTTAGCTTTTTTAATGTTAATTTGGGACTTTAATCCCAAAGTCCAAAATCTGAGATTAAAGAAACTTCAATTTCTATTGAATCTGTAAAGAAACAGCAAGTCTTTAAATGTGGCATTGATAATAATTCCAAGAGGTAATACTAATGGAATAGGAGTTGGAAACACTCCTGTTAAGTGCTCAGGCATCTTATTCCAGTAGGGTTGGTCATACTTTACTATAACTACAATTATTGCAAAAGGCTTTAGAAAAGGAAAAATTAAAAGAAAAAAAAGGAAAAAAAAACCCAAAAAACCTAAAGCATAGAACCTTTTCAGAACTAATTGGACATATTAAAATGCAGCTACCTAGGAAAGCATTGGTAGAGGGAAGCTTTGGCTTCATAGGCTTCTTATAGACATAAATGTTTGTATTTTAAACAAATCAAACTTCCAAACACCTCAATGAGATGGAGAATTTCAAATTTTTTAAAATCCCAAATGACTTTGACTAGGGCCTATGTTTCCTGCTTTAAATAACTTTGTAAAGTGCTGATAATTGAATTGCATCCTGAACTGCTGAAATGTAAATAAATGTTTTCATGATGGTCTCTCTTCTGCAAATGTCTCTGGTCTTTATTTGGTCTCTTTAGGTCTCTAGCACATCCTAATATTCATTTGAACTTGGAGTTGATCATGAATTAATGTTTGCTTGGAAAAGCAGCACTTCTTATATCTTGGGAGTTAAATCCACAATTTTGGAATGGCATATGAAAAACAGTGCTATGTATGGAGGAGGGAATTGGACTCTTTCCATGAATAAAATCAGTGATAAGTGGTTGTGCAGTTCAAATACTCATCTTTGCTATGTTTTTTTTCTGTTACTGTAGTGTGAAAGTCCACTTGATTAAGTCCACTGGACATCATGGAACATTTTGTTACATACCCACTGGTTTGGGTCTGGAAACACCGTTGCCACCTTCATGTGTCATATGGCCCAAGATTTTGTAGATTAAATGCTCTCCCTTCTTGCCCCCTTCTCACCCCCAGTCTCTCAGACACTGGATTTACAACCCAGGTTTAGCACTGTAAAATGGGTCTGCTTCAGAAGTTCTTATGGTGTCTTTCTTGCTTGTGGAGTCAACTAAGGGGAAACTGCTCTGCCCTACCAACTTAAAACATTTTTTTGCATTGTCTGTGGTGGAGGTGTGTACCCAAAAGGCATCAAAACTACCGTACTTCAGGGGAGAGGGAAAGCTTGAGTAAGAGCATAGAATACTTTTGGGAGGATTTGGGGGCAGAAGGGTCAAGTGGTGAGGTGGGAAAAGGGAAAGTGTGCTAGTGCATTGAAAGTAAAAATATGGAAAGTGTCTGTGACACTGTTTCTCTGGCACAAGTTCAAACACTGAACTTCTGCAGGGCAGAATAGTGCTGGCCAGGGACTTTAGCATGAAAAGAGCACCAGATGGAAGAATAGATACCATTCTGCCTATTATGGATAGGAGTACACTTTTTCCTTTCCATTCATTGCTTACAGAAGGAAAGGCCAAGAATCAGTGCCATTAACTTCACTCCTGTTACTAGTGAAAAAGGAACTGCCTTTGTTAGTTGTTTGATGCAAAGGACAGCTTTTAAAACAGTGATAAGTCTGCAGTAGCAATGATAGACATCCTCTAGGCTGTCTTTTCCTAATTTAATAGCTACTACTATAACAGTAATACTGGAAGGATGTCCTTAGTAGGACAGGTGTCCTTCCCACCTACTGACCAACTGTACAGCAAGACAAGTCCTACTTGCATGAATATACACTTAATATGAGCAAAGCTCTTTACAGAAGAACTGTGACAGAGTGAGATTAAGACTTCAATTCTGCAGACTTCCACTGGGATTTGGTACTTTACAAATGTTTAACTAATGACTCTTACTACCTGATCTGCCTTAATTACATGAATAAGTTTGTAAAAGCTGGGTCTAGCTGATTTGCTAATGGTAAAGCCAGTCATCTCTCTCCTACACATATCAAATAGAGCCTTGTTACAGTATTGTGTTCTATAAACTGTATGTTAAATCTGGGTTCATAAACAATCTGTGGAGATTACATTGGCATTTATTAATCCTCATTTTATGATCTTAAATACCACTGCTCTCAGAAACAATGTACATGCACAAACAGATGAATGAGGTAATTCTAACCTACAGTGTCAAAACAAAGGTTGGATCTTATTTAGACCATTTAAGTAGGGACTTGGAGCAATGCAGAACAACCTGCTGATGGTATATGCCTAAAAAGAGCAAATCATTTAAGTACTTCCATTTTAAGGTTAAAAGCTTCTCTAGATGCCTAAGCAGAGGCTTTTAAAAGCTTAGTGTTGCAGTTCCCAAGTTACTGTGTGTATTACTATGACTATAAAAGTTATGCTGGTCTGCTGCTGCTCCTGACATTGCCACCATCCTGAACATATACACTCAGGCCTATAGCTGTGCTCTGAAACCTTCATTTTTCAGTTCCCCATGCCCAAGTAAGGATGGGGCAGGCAGCATGAAGTTTAGGTCTCTCTTTGGTGAGTGTCACTGGGGCAAAGGAAGGATGTATTGTGGGAGGAGGAGGACAGTAGCAATAATGGATTGTCGACTTCTGGAAAGCTAGTGTGCACATGCTTCCTGGGAAACTGGACTGCTGCTGCCAGTACCTACCTGAGGCAGCATCCAAGCAGCTAACCTCAGAACCCTTTTCTTTCAGTATTTAGAGCATGTGCCCAGGATATGGGATGTTTTAGCTCCTCTTTATTTTGGAGAGATTTGAACCTACAACTTCATAGTATCTTAGGGATTCATTCTCCTGTTATGGCATATTCTGTGTGGCAAAGCTCTTTGTGGCTTCTTCTGAAGTTAGGCTTCTGGTGGAAAGAGTGCACAAGTCATGGATCCAGAAAGAGATGGTTTCTCCCTGAATCTGTGCCTCACTCATCGGGAGTGACAAAGAAGATTTTATGAGAATTTAACTTCAGAGAACTGATCTCTACAGTTTCTTGTTCCAGTGGGGCTGGCTTATGAAAAAGTGGGAGAGGCGAGATGAGGTTAGTATCAGAGAGTCAGTAAAAGAAAAGATATATATGCACCTTCTGCCTTAGCTCCTATGGATGTGTAATCACCATGCTTAGTATGGAGGTTGCTCTTGCTTTTGATTCACAGTATCCAAAGCGCTTTTAAGAGGATGGGGTTTATTCGCTTTCCTGTGGATGTCCTTCATAGTATTTATCACATAGTATAACCAAGTGTTTGACAAACACTGCATGTGGGAGGGAAGGCCCTAGAGATTAGAGCAAAAAGTCTTTGCCAATTTTGAGTACCCAGCTTTGTCAAAGCTTTGACTTGAGTTTTCAGTTGTTAGTGTTATGTCACGTCTTCTATATTCATGTTACATCTCCTCTAGACTTCAATTGTGGCTGTTGCTATTTATCATTTTTGTGTCAGAAGTTGAGTCAAATACTCAGGATTTAAGAATATGTTTAGTGATCGCATGTGAAAAGTCATGTTTGTTTCCCATCATCACATAAGAATTCTGGAAGATGCACAATAAAATCCAGTTCCTGAAAATAAGAACCTGTAACCTTACATGCACTTGCTGGAGATGCCTATTTTCTTTGTTGCACTTTCAGACACAGGTGACAAATAAAGCAGGATTCATGCAAGCAAGCTGTATATTTGGTATATATGCACTGGAGAGAACAGAATTTTGAGCTGCTGGTGCTCTTCTATTCCTATTATAAGCATCTAGAGCTCTATTTGTACATTGGAAGTATGGTGGTATGAATATCGCTTCCATCTCCTTGCCTGCCTTTTTAATTGCAAGAGATCCAGGGACTGTCTGGACCTCCCTCTTCAATTCTTTTGAGTTCAGATAAAAGTTGCTCTCTTTTCTGGAGCTGTCTTCTCCAGTTTATCAGAGAAACCTTTTCCTTCTGTTAGGTCTGTTAGTTTTCTACATGTTCCTCTGGCTGTTGCCAATGAGAACTGCTATCCTAAACCCTCTAAGATTGCTTGAAGGTAGCTATGTTTAGACTAAGTTTCATCGGCAGAGGATTGACATTTATTTCATGCTCCATGGGCACCTAATGATGGCTAATGATAAAAATTTGCCTAATGATAAAAATTTGCTGATCTTAGGAAGGGACTTGAGCAACATTTAAACAATGAACGTTCCTCTTTGTATTTTGATACTACGGTGAAGAACTATATGGTATGGGGGAACTCTGGCAGATGGTCAAGATGTTATGAGATGCAAAAGGGTAATTTATAGTGTAGCAAGAGGATATAGGCCACCTACCAAGGACCAGCTTGCTCAGTGCACACTGTTTAGCTTGAACATAACACTGTGGTTCCTCTCTACATTTGCTTCATGTTTCAGGTGCAGTGGTTTGATAGACCAAACAACCTGGATGCCTTATGAGTGCATAAGGTTTGAGCATAATTATGGGAGCAAGAGATTAGAAAGGTCTGCATTGCAAAAAGCTTTCTCAGTATCTGTTAGCATTAAGCCCTTTTCAACAAGAAATGAAAAAGCAAAGTTTGGTATAGATTACATTTTTTGGAAGACTCTTATTGCCTGTATTATTCCTACCTAATGAAATGAGTTCTTGTGTCATGTTCTGTTCTTTCCTCTTCACTTACAGCATGAACAGGTTAAATACCTTACCAAGAGGATTTGGCTCTTTACCAGCTCTGGAGGTTCTTGACTTGACTTATAACAACTTAAATGAAAATTCTCTACCTGGAAACTTCTTCTATCTGAGTAAGAAAGCTTTTTTTTTTAATCTATAAATCTTCTGGATATGATGCTTTGCTTTCTGCAGGCAAAATTTATTTGATAGAGCCAAACTCCAACAGAATTTTTCAGATATTTATGTTTCTCTTCTTTGGGTCCTCTTGAATATTTCTACATAGCTCAGCAATATGTATTATTGATATACAGTCACCTGACACCACTGGACATGAGAAGACTTGGTTAGTAATGGTATATTAGTTTTCTTCTGAGTAATATTTCTTTGGGTCTCATACTTAGTTAAAACTTTATGGAAACTGGAAAGCCTCAGGGGACAGTAAATAGTGTAACTGTTGCATGTTGATTCTGAAAATAATTGGGTTCTTGATGGTTCGTTATTGTAACAGTTTTAAGAGCTTGTGAGTGCTTCAAGTGTCCAGTGTGTTAAAAATATGCTAAGGTTACAGAGCTTGGCACTGGAATGGTGGAACTGAGCTGACCTTTATGTGCATTAAAGAGCATGCTCATGTAGTTAAAATAAGTGCATTGTAATGCATATGTGTGAAAGGACTGAATTAGGGTTGCCTAAGCAACTTAAATTCTGACTTTTTCTAGCTTTCAGTGATTCTGCTACCTTACAGATCTTTTCAGTGTACTATCCTGAAGTGACTTCAGGATCCGTGCATTAACCAGCAAAAGGGACAGGCAAGGGGAGGGGAAGGAATGCTGCAGTCTGTGAAAGATTTCATGACTAACCAAACAGTGGGAAATCTTAAAATGATCATTATTAAAAATGGTCTCATGTGATTATATGAAAAGAAGAGGCGGAAACTGCATAAGGGAAATGGGAGCTTTTCTCTGGAGGAGAGGAGAAGGTTTTCTCACCTGGCTGCCTTCCTTCCCTGTGCCCCCAGCAGTTCTTTGTATGTCTCCATTAAAATTTTCTTGCAAACTGTCGTGTATGCTCATTCAATAATATCAAGCTACATGATTGTGCTAGGTCATCCTTTTTCTCTGGGAATTTCATAGAGACGAAGTGTGAAAATTACAAATGATACAATTTGAGTCGGCTGTATTGGGTACTTACTCTCTTTTAAGGTATCTCCCCAGTGTTAGGTTGTGCTTTCTGTAGTGTTAAATATAAGCATGCATTTGTCCAAAAAAACTCAGCTGATTTTTTGTGCTTATTTAGGAGGCAAATTGGGGTAATAAATAAGAATCGGGGGTAATAAAGAGTAATGACTCTATCCTGACAGCTGAGCATTGAAACTATGTGCCAGAACCTGCCAGAGTCTACTCTTGTAGAAATTGTTAATTGTGACAGTTCTTTTGAATATAGATGTTTTCCTGAACTCACCAACAATACAATAAGCCAGTAAATCTAAGTTTGACCTGCTTGTTATTATTGTGTGCCCTGGGTATGTCAAAGGCTTTTCACCAAGTCAGGGTTATTAATCAAACCTGACTCCCTTTTATTGATTAGATCTCAAATGTTTGGGTTATATGTCACGCTGTTTATATATTGCTATTTAATTTGCAGCCACCCTGCGTGCACTCTATCTAAGTGACAACGATTTTGAAATCCTGCCGCCAGATATTGGGAAGCTCACAAAGTTGCAGATAGTAAGTAATTTATCTAAATTCTTGGAAAATCAATTCACTTTCACAACGCTTGTAGAGTAGAATCTAGTCAATTTGAGAAGTAGTAAGGTATGTTTGCAGGAATAGACCACTACACCTGGAACTGTTTCTTATTTATCAGCAGACACTTGTAAATAAATTGGCAGAATTGAGCATTTGAGGGAAAGGTGGGGTAGACAGAGTAGGGTTCTGTGTAAAGCTGCTTTATCGTAACTGAAAATTGTTCTGACTGCTTTATATTCTCTCTTAGCTGAGTCTTAGAGACAATGACCTGATATCACTGCCTAAAGAAATTGGTGAGCTCACTCAGCTTAAGGAACTTCATATCCAGGGGAATCGTCTTACTGTGCTGCCCCCAGAACTAGGTAAGATTGTAGACAATCATTTATTTATTTGAATAATTATGATGCACTGTGTTTCCTCTAAAACAAAACCAGTTGTTAAGCTTTAAGAAATGCTTATGCTGAGGTCATCATTGCTGCTAATATTTACTTTCCTCCCCAAAACACTCACTGTCTCTTTCACTCTTACTGATATGTGAGAGGAACCAGATGATGTTGCATGTTTGGCTTTATTAGATTTTTACATGTTATGTATTCCTTGTGTATTAGTCCACCTGACTGCCAATTTGTATAGAATATCCTGCTTTATATAGCATATATTGAGTATTGGCTCTGCAACATTATTCTTGTCTCTGACCAAGTGTCAGAAAACACTCATAGTGCTGAAAACACTATTTGGATCAGCAAAAATTATGTAAGCAGAAATGACAGCAGTAGGAATGGCTTTTTGTGACTCTTTCTGTAAAAATGGAAGTTTGGTCAACTAGAGTAAAATATGGCTAAATCAGAGAAATTTTTTGTTTTTCTGTTTCAGTAGCCTATCATTTGTACTGAGTTGACAGCTCTTTCACTTAAAACAGTGAAGCTGGTTGATGTGCTTTGAATCTGTGATATCTGCCATTTGTATAAGATTAAAAGTAGCTTTTTTCAACCTAGCAGGTAGAGTTTTTCTTTGAAACTTAAATATATCAATTTTGATGAATTTGTATTTCAGTACTTCATTTTATGTGAGGAGTGTTAACTTCACTAGAAGTTGTGCCAATTTGTGCCAAGCCTGAATTTGGTTTAAAGGTCTTTCATGACATCCTTTAAAATATTTTCATTGGGAATAATGCAGCAGCATCAATTATCTGTTGTTAAAACACCTGTTATGTAGGTATTTTTCCTTGTTTCCTGTTGTTGTGGGCTGTTATGTCAGGATGCTTCCTTGTTTCTAATAGTTCCTTCCAGATAGTATTTCCTAAAACCAAATAAGATAGTGCCTGAACTGTCGCATGATACAGCAAAATTATTTGTTGTCACAAAAGCTTGATTCAGCCTATTAGAGATGCAGTATTTGGTATCCCCGTGCATAAATGTGATAGTCTACAATATATGCTTCATGTTACATGTGGTGTTGCTAAGCATTTTGTTTTAAGCAGCATAGGAAAAGTGCCTGCTTTTTTCTACAGGGTGAGGGAAGAAGTACTTTTGTTTTGGCTCTATTTGTTCACCCACTGTGGGTTTTTCTCACTTCTACCAATGTAGCAGACTACAGGACGCTGATGATTCTTTTCTTCTCACCACTGGTGAATGAAAGTTGCTCTTGTCTCCCTCATTTTAGATGTTCATGTTTTAAACTCTGTGACACTGATGTATGCTTTCTTTAGCTTTTTGTCACAGTCATGTTTAGTCTCTTTCAACTGCAATAACATTTTGGAAGTGTACAGTATCTGTGAATGTACTTTTCTGTGGATTCCTAAATTATAACTTTGGATTTTTCCTCAAAGTGGAAGTTAAATGTTGCACTGAGTCTGAGCACCTTCTGTGGCTAATTAAATGTTCTAAACAGACTGCTGTCTTACAGTCATAACAGCAAATTCGCTTCAAATGGTTTTACAGTCATTGCCCATACCAATTGGAAACACTTGAAACAAAGTTCTTGGTGTTTATCTTGTACTGACCTGCCAAATTCAGAATAGGCAAGGGGAGCGTTTCTCATTTTTAGCTATCATTTGTTTGCACTACAGAACAGTACCACGATCTGGCAGAAAAAGGGCCTGTAATTTTGACCCACCTGATCAGGATGAGATACACTGACATAACTGAAATCCTTGTCACTTCTATTCTTTACTACTCAACTGCACCTCTATGAATTATACCTCTGTGTTCATGGATTAATCTCCCAATGTTTCACTTTATGATCATATTCAGGAAGTTCATTAATTCTTTCAGTAATGATCTGTTGGCCTAATTTCTGTTGTAGACTATGCCATGCACAGTGCCGGTAGTACATCAAATACTTAAAATGTCTCAGATTTTGGGCGTTTTTTCCAGAGAACATTACACTGAAGTCTAGGTTTGTATCTTGTTCAACTTGCATGCATACTTATTGTGGAAAAATTATTCTGCTTATTTGTTATACATCTAGCAGACATGTAGGGAATGCGGTTTAGTAAACAGAGCGCTGGACTAGGCTTTAGAAGACTTCCTTGAGACCAGGTAGGAGAAGACCACAGGCGAGCATGAGTTTACTGAATGATTAAAAAAAGTCACTTCTTCTCTACAGCCCTGTTTTCCCTTCTGCAAACGAGGGTCACTTTAGAGAAGCATTCCTTTGCAGACCGCTTTGACAACCACAAATACAAGGTGGTGTGCAAGTGTTGTACCCTAATGAATGGAATACTAATTTCATAGTCACAGTTTGTGGGGAAAAAACAATTTTATCTGCTGCCCAAGGTCTCCCTCCTAAATTTTAAAAATGGAATTATAATGTAAGGAGAACTATCCAAGTACTTTGTGCTGTGCATATTGAATAAATAACTTTTCAATGAGCAGGTGCTATTTGCATTAATTGGAGGTACTGCTGTTCCATTTAAAGTAAACAAACATCCATGTCTCATTATCGCTCTCTTAATTAAAGATGCTGAAGGCTTTTGACTGACTTATGAGTGTTAGTAGCTTGGGCACTAGTGGACAAGAGTGAGTCATTAGGTGTTCTTTTACCAGGGAGACGGGCACAATATAAACACCAGAATAAAACAGTATATTTGAGGGAGGTGAGGGAGTGGGAGCCTGGTAATCTAAATTTAAAAGTAAATGAGCTTATGGAAGTAAGTGCAGAAGAAATTATGGAGAGTAGGGTATGAGAAAAGGCCATGGACAGGTATTGGGATCAAAATATATCAATAAATAAAACTCTTTAGTCTGCTGTTAACTTCACCTGATGTGGTTGAGTGTGGCATGAGTCAGTGTGAGGGCTAGTGGAGATCAGTTTTATCCTTATCCACATTTAGCAGAGAATACCTACCGTTAATTTAAGAAAATAAATGTTCTTGCCCAAGAGGAAATGAGGAGATTAGAACAGTGTATTGGTTCTCTTGACGAGGATGCTTGTCTGTAAATACAGTATGTGTGGATGATGAATGCAGGAAATGGCCGGGAGTAGGTGGGTGGAATTCACAGCTTGTTTTTATCATTTGTCTCTCAAAACCCTGTTCATGAGGAATGGTGGTGGGCAGTCATATATAAACTTCAAAGAGGCACTGGCATTTTTTTCCCTAGCATTTAAAAGGTTATGTGCTGCATTGTGAGACAAATAAATCATGATTCACTGCAACAACAGAGTTGCAGTCAGTTATATAAATTGCCAAGGAAGCACTAAATCTGTCACTTTGTGTATTCTGACCATTTAACAATTGGAATGGTGTTTGGAAAGAAAGCTGAGTAGAAAAAAGGAACCACGTAAAGTGGCAGATGCAATTAGTAAGATCAGTGATGGTGTTTTAAGTTCATTGCATGGTCGTTTGGGTGGACCATTAAAAGATTTTGTTAGTAGAGTCAGCAGAGTAAGAGTACTATATGGTGCAGAATTATTCACAAAGTTCTAGTCACATGTAAATAGCTGCGCAGACAATGTAACTTACCTTTAGGTTTGCTTTTTTCAGATGAAAACAAATAGCATTATTTTTAAAACCCTCATTCTAATGTTGACTTTGTTAATTACCTTGCCCCTAACACACGTATGTATGCACACACACACAGTGTTTGCTCTTATTTAGGCATGCAGAAAGAAGAGTGATTTCCAAGGATACATTTTAAATTATCATCTTATTTTTCCAAAACTGAATGTTGGAATCAGATGGCTTTGAAGTATATGATTCAATACTGTTCTAGTTCTACTGTTCTGACTAGGAAGTAAGGTGCATACTTGAAAAATGGAAAATTCAAGCTTTTAAAAGAAGTCTTGATGGGATAAGTAGCTGTGTTTCCTTTTAAGGAGGGTGAAACATTTTCATAAATTGTTTATCAGGATGGAAGTAATTCTTTCATCCTTTTTTTTAAACAGCTAAATTATCTTCTAAGAATAAAGTATTGGCTTTAAATAGAAAAGGTCAAGAAAACCTGCCAAAAGTCTGAGTATTTCCATCACAGAAAGACATTTCAGATTAGGCTTTTGAAATAAATCTAGAATTTGTGAATGAATATTATATTACTCAAAGTAGTTGCTGCAATTATTTATTCAAGTTAATATTAATCGAAATAGCAGTTTACTTAAGGAATTATAACAGGCATGTGCAAACAGAGGAATCACTTATTTCACAAAGGGTACTTCTTTTTAAGTATACTTCAGGTGAACACCAAACTTTTCTTCTTGCTGTATAAGCTATCGCTGCACTCTTCCTGTGTCACAAGACAACGCTGTTCATGTCTGCAAGTTCAGCCCTCTGATGCTTATTGGAGGCCTGAACAGCTTGGGACTGTCTGGACACCAGCTTCTGAGCATTGGAACAGCTAATTGGTACTTTGCAGTTTTAAAAATTACCTATTTCTAGTTTTGGAACTAAGGAAAAGGTGATATAAGAGAATAAGGAGCTTTATTAAACTTCCCAGTGAATAGTCAAAAGAACATGTTTTCCAGGACTGCTGATATGGTAGTTATTAGTTAAGGAATAATAGAAAAATGCACTTGACAAGGTAGGTCACAGTCAGATTATTTATATAAGGAAGAACATTTCTGAAAACTTGTGAATATTCTAATTGTGTTGCTTAGTGACAAATATTGGTCTATTTATTATTTCAGGCTTAGTTTAAGGTAAAACAAACTTTTTATATAATTAGCAACCTGACTGATTCCATGGAGTAGTTTATGAGAGTTAAGGTATATGGGATGAGATGAGAACTCTGCAAAATTTCATTATACCCAGACCGATATTTTCTATAGCTAGTCATTTAGATTTACATCACAGGCATTCATTTCCTTATACTGCTGTAATTCTTAACAAACTTTTCAAGATTCAGATTTGATCTTACTTTAAAACATGCATCCTTTTATTTTTAAAATGTGCAAATCCTGTTATTGCTTCTCAGATGACTACAGTGTGTGTATAGCCTTTCCTCATGTTGACCGTGTTCTGATCCTAAGTACTATTAGCATAATAATGATGTTTCTATCAGCAAATATTTTGTCTATTCTGTCAGAGGTGTAGTAGGTAAGAGTACTGTAATCAGAAGCAATCAGGGCAAATGTGTTATTTGTTGGTTTTGCTCATTTTATGTTTTATGATACTTAAAATTGGTTTCACTGTTTCTTCTATGTATTCAGCTACAAATATTTGTATGGAAGTTTCAAAGGCACAAAGGGGCAAAATGAATACCATGAATCTTTTTTCAACTCTTATCTTTAAATTAACTAGATTTTGGTCTGATAGGGACCCTTTGAAGAGGCAGTGCTTTGTTGAATTCTTGTGTAATTGAGAATCCCATGGGAGGGATTGAGGTTGGTAAAACGTGTAATGTATTTCAAGATAATTTGGGATTCTGATCCTCTAAGCCCATAATACTGCCTGTTCCATTAAAACTTCTTTGATATTAAACTACTTTACATCACATTAATTCTCTTTGTTCCAAAAAAGGACGCTTGCCAAAGGTCTGTTGCACAGTATGTTTCTTGCATTCTCAGCTGATGCACTGGGAACACGTTGCAGTGACCATCATCTTGCTCCTAGAGATCCCAGTAAGACCCCTATATTTGCTACACAGAGCAATGAAGTGAATGTTATTTTCAGCACAGCATTTCACCTTTCAAAAAAATGTGAAAGTTTGCAAGTTTTGTAAGTCTTCTTTTAGTAAGTGGTCTCTTTCACATATATTAGGAATATTAGAGAACTGAATTTAATGTAGTCTTCAATCATTTGAATTATCTTTAGAAAGAATATAGAAAGCATTTTGAAATAATTTCTTGGATTTTTGTCAAAATGCTGTTTCTCCTCCAGTTCCCCTTAGCTACCTACACAATGGCATCAGCCTGGTTGCCTTGGTACCTGCTCCTGAAGGCTGTGTGCTGTGGAGTTTGTCTGTTGAAATAGCATGATTTGTCATGTAAAAGTGCAAGTCATTAGCAGAGTGTTGTTTGACTGGAAGGGCCTTGTGTACTATATTGAACAAGTTCCTGTTTTGTGGCTCTCTACTGTGAATGTTAATATTGTTTACTGTTTCTACTAGTCATCCCACTAATGTCGGATTTGTTGTATGGAGCTGATGGTAGGAATTGCCAGGACTCATCTTTTGCTCCAAGAGTGTTAACCAGTCTTCCTATTAACAGGAATATGGAACTGTGAATTTGTCTAGCCAGTTTAGGTCTATATTCCTACTGTACTTAAGGCCTGAAATATTGTTCATGGGAGAAGTTCAACATTTTATGCATTCTGTTGTTTTTCCCAGGCTTCATCTTCAATCTTGACACATTCTAGAATGAAAGTCCCCTAGTGCCAGACTCCCTGTTACACTTTGGTATAAAGATTCTGCCTGACCTTTGCTATGATGTTGGAATTTCATATAAATATCTCAGAAGAGAGTTTAAAATAAAGTGAATTTAGTCCTATGAAAGGTGCTGGTGGGACAGTGCTGGAGAGTAAAATCTTCTTCCCGCAGAATTGTAATAGCAGTAACTGAAGCAATACTGCTTTGCCCTGTATCACTTCACCTTGACTTCAAGGTTAAAGAATTCAAGAATTAGTTGGTCTGCTTAACTTTTCCAGTGTGGTCTTTTTGCTGAGAGTCATGGCAAATGGAATTGCTATTCTGGAATCACACAGAATAATTAGAGTCATTATTTAACCTATCAAAGGGAAGAGTAAGAGGAGACTTAGATGCAGATCATGACTATCTCCATGAGAGGAAAGTACAGATCATCCTTCCATATTTGAGAAGGGCAGAACAAAGCAGTGGTTGAGAACTAAGGCGGTTTTGTTCAAAATGGAAATAAAGAATGCATTTTAACAGGGTGAGGAACCATTTGAACAAAACACCAGTGGTAGCGTTTCCATCTCCTGATATTTTTCAGACCAAATGGTTTTCTGGTTGAAATGTCTCTGTTAAACACTTAAATTATTGAATTTACACAGGGATAGCTGGACAGAGCTCTGCTATTAGCTGTATTTGAGAAAACAAGAGAGTCGGGGTCTAATTGCTGAACTCATTATTGGAAACTTATTTAAATCTAAGAAATTGTTAGAATGTATGTGCAATTTTATAATATCTGTGCTTGTGTTTCTGTCCCTGAAAATAATTGTGCAGTTGAGGATGGGCTTAGGCTTCAGTGTCTGGCTTTCGGATTGCTCGTTCAGCCTTCTCTTATCGTGGGCCTCCAGCCCTGCACTCCCAGGCAAGGCTTTGGGGATGCCTGTCTCGTGAGCGCGGGAAAGCAGGCGGAGGAGGAATCCCAGCCTGCTCCTGGCTGATGCATGCTGTGGAGTATTTGTCTGGTTTGTTAATACGTACTTGGTTTGACTTCTTCTCTTGACTGAGATTTGAACCTTTTTACCTGTTAAGTAAAAGGTAGACAACTTCAGGCCAAACCAAACAAAAATGCCATTTCAGGGTTCTTTGAAATGTTGATGACTCCAAATGATACTGGCAGAGCTTCTGCAGTAGAAGATCTTAGGGGTGAGAGGGCAAAAGCAAAGCAAGGAAAAGTGCTATTGCTGGGATTGGTCTTTTGGAGGTGCTTCAGTCTAGGTTTAGATTTACTAGTTGTTTTCTTCTAGTGTGTAGAATCTCATTAATAAGCAAATGTATATTTTCAACATATGTTATGGAGCTGTAGGTTTGTTTATCGTACTGCATATTTCTGTGATTGTTCTAGCTGATGCCAAAAAAGATTGAGTCACACTTAGCTTATGTACAAGGAGTTTTTCCTCTGCTCTTTGTTGTCTTACTCCTCTTTTGTAACTTCCTTTTCAATCTACTCTCTTCAGTTACTAAACCTTCAAAACCGATAGAGGGCTACAAAGCAGAGATGGTCTTACTTTTTTATAGGGAATTATATGAGTTACTGATCCACAGCTTACACTCATTAAGACTTGTTTAAAAATCATTTGCTTTTGATAACACTTTATAGCATAGAAATCAGTGTATATTTTTAATAAAGAATTTAGCATAGATATTATTCACAATTAATTGCTTTGATATCATTTTATGACATAACAGTCATGACATTTATTCCACCCCCACGCTTATACCACTCCATCTCTCTATGTGGAGACAAAGCACTTGGCACAAAAGTAATAAAAGTTATAAGCCCTGGAGTGTAAAGCAAATCTTAAACAAGGCAGGGCAGACATATTTTTACATATAGCCGAAGTTTAAATTTAGTGTAGTGGATTGATCCCTTACTTAGCCTTTAATAAAACAGGATTCAAGGGTATTTATATCTAAATAAAGAAATAAAATTAATTTCATTCCCCTTGTCCTTATGTACAACAGTGAGGGAGTAAGACCTTTCTGTTGTAAAGGGAAAGAACATTTAAATTGCAGTCTTAAGAGGAATCAGTAAGAAAAATGGATGTGTTACTGCCTGAGGACTCTCCTTGAGGTCAGTATAGTACTGTGTAGGCCAGAAGATGAGGCAGGGTATCAACAGGAAATAGATGTGAAATGTAGCAATATATGGGCCAAAAATTGTTTCAGCTGGAACTCCATTGATTTTAGTAATGCTCCACTAGGGATGAATTTAAACCATTACAAAGAAGAGTTGATCTGGCATTTCACAGCCAGGATCATGTTTCTTGTGCTGAATGCCAATACTTACTTCTCAAATGTCAGAATTGTTTAATTACTTTATTTCACCTTTTAATTTTTGAAAGTATTTAAAGTGTTGCCAAGGGGTGTTAGAGTGGAAAGGACAAGCCAGTTTTGTGTTTATTTTGTTAACTTCTGTTTGTATTGCCTATGTAATGCCTATGTATACCAGTCATACCAGTCATGCCTTATTGTATGTTAGGTATGCATACATTAGGCATGTATTACACATTGGGTATACCGTACGTTGCAAGAGGATGAGGGGCTTACAGTTGCATACAAGAGGTGCTTGAAGTCTAGATCTAATAGACAGGAGGAGCCTAGGAAATCCGGAGGTGCCCTTGGGTCAGAGTGAAAGGTAGCATTATCACTAGCTATGGCACTTGTTTTCTGCAAACGAGATTGTTTTGACTATGGGTAGCAGCATTTTACCTGCTTTTAGGAGCTCTTCTGACCTTTGCAAGCAGTTGAGCAAAATATGAATGTTCATACAAACCACTTCTGTTTCAACGGCACCAAAGGAAAATAACAAGGAATATTAACTAACATATTTTAAAATGAATGTGGGATAGATTTATTGAGGGAGATGCAGAGATGACTGTAGCTCCCTTTCCCCTTTAGCATCACTCACAATGATGTGTGCTCACTGTCATATGAGGCAGTGTCCCTTCTGTTCACCATGGCTATGGGATCCCTGAATACAAGCAGTGATAAATGGTATTTTTAGTCAATGTGAGGAAAAAAGCCTGAATAGACCAAAATTAAAAATATATATTCTTTGATTTTGTTCTTGAATTTTCAAGTGTTTCTTTGGTTTAGGAGTACTCACTGTAGCTTTCAGGTGGTAACTAACAATAGATTTAGGCAGCAGACCTAAATTTAGGCAGTCTTCAAGTCTGTACAGCTTACTAGTTGGGCATAGGAACAATTTACTTTTCAGATAGTTAAACACAGAAGTTCAGTCACACTGATCCAGTCAAACTTAATGGCTCAAGATCTTTTTTAGATACCGTAAATGCTGAGGCAGAATTCTAACACACATCTAACTCCTTTTAGTAAGGAGCATTCTTTTTTTGGCCATTCTGTGCAGGTCTTCCATAGCAGTCAGCTATTAGACATTTCTTTATCTCTACTGTTCTCTTTTCCAGACTCTGTCTTTTAAACTTAAAATGCTACTGTCCAATCTGATAGTAGCCTGTATCCATTTTGCATTCATCTTACTTGTAAGTCTATGTCTGTTCAAGATACAAAGCAGTAAAGAATTATCTTTTAGGCTCTTAGAAATTAGTTCTTTAAGCACTTTAGAACTGGCTTCTGGGATATATAATTTTGATTATTTATTTATTTTTAGGAGGAATTTTAGAAGCTCTCAAAAGTCAATTGAAAAGTCATATTGAAAAACATTTCAGGGAACCAGGAAAGGGGCTTTGCTGATTAGACTTAAACATAGCCTTCACTTCCTCTCTTACCAGAGGCATGTATGTGACTGGAGTGGATTTCAGTGGAGCTGGTCTGTTTTATATTGACAAAATAGGAAGAACCTTAAGTCCATTATAAAGAAACATAATTGTAGTCTACCAGATACAAATTTTATTGATGGTAAACAGGTATTTTTTAATATGGTGATGTTCATGGAAAGAACAAACCAGCAATGATGAATGCAATCTCCAGCCCTAATATGTTTTGTGATTGAATCTTCAGTCCTGGATTTTTACTAGAGTCAAGTTTGTATTTTGCTTGCTAAAAATATCAGAGGGATTTGGTGTGATCTGTGTAGCAGAACAGTATATAAATTTCCTAAAGGCCTGGGGATAGTGTTCTGCTGATACTGCTGTTAGACAATACGCATAAAGGTGCATCTGCCATGTCTCTTTCCCTGGTCCATGGCTCTAGTGCTGCCGGGGCAGAATAACAGTATTTCTTAGCACAGTGCTGCTGTGAAAAACTTCCTGGGCAAGGAGACCGTTCAGGGGGACACATCTGAAAGTGTCCAGTTAGAGTGCCCTCCGCGAGCAAGCCCAGTAACAGAGCCATAGTTGCAGGCTGGTTTGAATGTCCATTCCCCCCGTTGGGTTCGTGTCAGTGCACTGGGGCAGAAGAGCTCACGCGGCTCCCACGAGTTTGGTTACCCAGGCACGAACTGTCCCTTGGGTGTCACTGAGAACCTGGCCTTGTGCATGGGATTCCTGGACGTCCTGCGCTCTGAGCAGAATTAGGCAAGCCCTCAATTCATAAATGTTTTAGCTGTGAGTGTAAAAAGGACCCCAGGATGTGAAGTAACATATTGTGATGCATGTGAGTGACAGATTTTCATCCTGTTTCGGTATTTAATTATAAGGCTTCTTTGTTCACAACTTGCTTGCCTGGTGACAGGAGTGTGAGACTATATTCTTCCCCTGACACTGATAAGGTAGGTCAGGCTCTCTGCCACTTCTTACCATGCTTAATCTTCTGCCTGTTTCGTTTCTTCATTGCCTACTGGGTTTTCCAGCTGGAAATCTCAGTATTACATGGGGAAGATCAGTGCCCTGTCCTTTCTCCTTTCATGGAGGCAGACCTCCTTGACTCCTTCTGTTGAAAAGCTCCTGTTCTCTGGCTACTGCTTGCCATGAAGACAGAAGGGTTGCTATTTTTCGCACTACAACGCTTTATTAGATTCTTCAGTAAAAAAAACAATCTGTGAGGTGGCAGCTGACCTCCCACTCCAACTGCTAGCGGTAGGCAGCTTTGAAAAGTGTTCCCAGACCAGCTGCTGCCAGGAAGGCTTGCGAAGGTGATTCCTGGGCAGAGAGGAGTTGGAGTTAAGCTTGGATTCTGGATTTTTGGGCACCCCAATTTTCTCCCTACTGAGATTAATTTTACCCTTGTGACCTCTTCCTGCCCCTTTCCTTGGCAGGTAATAAGAAATCTCTCTACCTGCCCCCAACTTTTGAGGGGAAGAACACAAGGTAGAGGAAAATGAAGTGATTACTCTGGCATGAAGTTCTACAGTTCATTTTGCTTAAGCCGTCCTCTTTCTGCTGTAAGATTTCTTTGGCTTCAGTAGAATAGTATTTCTTTCAATTAATTAAATTTAAATAGACTGTGTGATATTTAGAATTGGAAGTGGGCACACTACATTGTGGAGATGTGAAACATAAGGCAGCATTCCCTGGACTGTAAATTTCCGAATCAACTCAGGACTAGAGAATTCAGCTAAGAACCTTTCTATTGAGACTTTGGGAATGTGTAACTTATTTCTGTAAGTGACATTGAATTTGACCCTTGAAGGGGGGCCAAGTTTGTCTGCCTGAATTTAACTAATTGTATTAGTTGTACACAGGCTGATCATTTTATCTTGATGCTGTGCTTGCAGAGCTATAATTGTAAGTGAATGCATACAGTGTTGGTAGCTTTGGAAAGAAATGTATGTGGTTCTTTTGCAGGTAATAAAATGGAAAATCCAATTTGCAATCGCAAAATAAGCCTCTGAGTGATACATGATCTTCATAGCAGCACCGGTCAGAGGGTCACTGCTAATCACAAAGCTAGCTCACTTCCCTAGTGGCCTGTGCCTTGAAACTGAATAGTGAACAGTGTGAGTCTGTGGCTTGAGCCAGCCAGCGTAGATTTAGACACACCAGTTTCCAGCTTATTAGGTCCTTTTTGTCATAGTACTTAATCCTGCTTCCTGATCCTTGTTAGAACACCAGGGCCGTGGAGTCCTTTAATAAAGGAGATGGGTGTGAGGCTCCTAACGAGACGCGCTGGAGCGTAAGACAGTTAGGGCGATTACCGCCTGACTGGCAGAAGGGTGAAATGCTTCCTGCGTGTTATTAGTTAAAAAGAACAGGCCTCAGACAGCTGACAGATGAGCTTGCTAAGGTGATGGTAACTTGTTGATAGGCCGATATGAGATGCATGACATCCTTCCACACAATATAATGGTCTTGCTTTGCTCTAATTATGTTAACCCTTCTTACAGAGAGAAACACATTAAGGATTAACTGTAATGCAGAGCTGGGGGAAATGTAACTGAAATGGCCAGAAAGCAAATGGCTTGCAGAAGCTTCTATAGCATACATGTGTGTTTATGCTACTGCACAAATGCCTTTAATTTGAAAAACAAGCTCATCAGATTGATTTAAGACTTCTCTACCATTCTGACTGGGTGAGGCTTCAAAACCTTGTATTTTTTTGTTTTGTCTCCCATGTTTGTCTATGAAGATTTTTTAGTATTTGTTGCTTGTTGTGGGGGGAGGTCTGGGGCTTTCTACATCATAAAATTCACAAAAATAAATTTGAAATGGTAGCGCAGGTGTCTTATTTTGAATTAGACAAATTGAGTAATAATTTAAATATCTAGGACATTTGAACGGCTTGACCTTCCTGGAATTTAGCCTGTTGTATCCATAGACAGAATGAATTTCAGCAGAACTTGTACTGTTTTGTTTTTGGGTGGTGAGCTTAAAAGAAAAAAAAAAAAGCCCTTAATATGTCTCTTAAGTTTTCCTATCGCCAGAATAGTTAAAACTGGCATGTTGCAAGAATGATCGAAACCCCCCAAGTTCTAATTCAGTTGTTCTGTCGGTGCTGAGTGAATTTACTCCCTTGCAGATGGACAGCCCAACACCTATGCACTACTAAGACCTGCTTAGAACTAATTGGATGAATAAATACTATATGCAGTGGGCCGAATTCAATCCTGCTGTGCAGTATGTAGTACCACTGAAATGAATAGGGTGGAACTTGGCTCTGTATCTGTCATGATGGGAACTACTATGTCCTCCTTTTCCTCTCCATTAAGCCTAAAATATTTGCTTTGATTATGGTTGTACTCTTTTGAATGAATGAAAGGTTTGTTATTCACTGCAAGATATTTCCTTAAGATAAGACACTTTTTTTCATATGTCTTTTTGTTTAATCCCTTTCAGGTAATTTGGATTTGACTGGTCAAAAGCAAGTCTTCAAAGCAGAAAATAATCCTTGGGTTACCCCTATTGCTGACCAGTTCCAGCTGGGAGTATCTCATGTTTTTGAATATATTCGTTCAGAAACATATAAATAGTAAGTATTGCATGTCACTATTGTATCCTATAGGTTTTTTTTTCTCCTTTTTCCTCTTGTTCTGTGTTTGAAAGTGTTATCAGTTGTACCCTTTTTTCATAATATATGCAGTAGCTTGGTATTCAGGGCAAACATGCAAACCTATAAACTTATATTCAGGAATTTTGCTAACAGGTAAATAAGTATGATTTAGACGTTAGGAAAGCACAAAGCTTGTGTGACATTGCCCTGCATTTGTGTATTTTCTAAGAGTTGTTAAGTAACTTAAGAGGTATAAAAGAGCAAGAATTGGTAAACCTCTGAGAAGTACTAATTTTAAATATGTGCAGTAAGGTTTTATAGATTGAAATAGGCATTTGTTAAGAATGTTTTTGTTTTGAGGTTGTTATGTTTTGAAAGAAAATATCCCTGATTGGTTTGGACTGGTTTACAAAAGTTTATCACCTGATAATTCAAATACGGGTACTAGTACTTTCTTCAACAGTGTTACTGGTTGAAAGTAGACCTTGTGCTGGGGCTTCTCCATTTTCATTCAAAATGCTATGTATAAATGCTAGGCATTTGTTTAGGAAAGAACGTCTTTAATGGTTCACAGAATTGAAATATTTCTTCTCACTAAAAATTTCCGTGTTACTAGTCCACGGTAAAACTATAGGTGGGAAGTTATTTTTCTCTGTCTGACAACTAACATGTTGCTGTCTTTTTAGAAGCAATAAATAGTACAACTTCTAGGTTGGAAAGTTAGTTTTTGCATTTCCTCTTAATTTAAAAAGTTACTTTAAAATTGTGAAGCGTCTCTGACAATTTTTAATACAATAGCTGTCTGAACTTAATTACCAAAAGAGAGTATTCGTAGATGTAGATTTGGGCTCCCAATTATGTAACTGACGTGTACGCTTCTGTATAAAACTGTAACTCATCCAGCAATGGCCTTTGTAGGCTGCTGCTCATTTACAGAATTTAAGCTGAAAAGGATCACAGATGTGAGTGCGGTTACAAAAAGTTTGTGTCTCGGAAGTGGCCCGATCTTTGTGCAGTAATGCGCTGTTCTCAAGGTAGATGTGTTCATGGATTTAAATAGGCCATAACACCCTGCGTCCGTGCTGCAGACATGGTTCAGGGAAGTAGCTCTTTCTTCTTTGACCATCCCTCCCTCGCAGGCTGTTTTGCAGCCACATCTAGCCTTCTCGTTAACATGGCGTAGTTTCTTGTTGGCAGTTTGTATTTCTGTGTGCTGAGCAGTGTAGCTTGGGGACCCTCATGCAGCTCTCGCAGGGACAGCTCTGGGCTTTCTGAGGATAGCAACCCAGTTTCAAGGGCTGAAGTAAAGTTTTGCTTAGTTCCTGTATAGAGAAAAACTAAATGGATGAGAATTTCTGCAGACCTATATTCATTTTTTTGAGGGCTATTGTTATGTATCTATAATAAAAAATAGATAATAATTTTATAACTGTGGAGTATTAAACTGCTCTGGTAGCCTCTCTCGTGCATCCAAAATTAAGATAAAAGGTTTTGTAATTCATCACCTTGCCTTAATCATTGTTCTTTGTTTTAAATTAGCCATATTATGTTTGCTGTCTTATTCTTTGCTGAGGCGTGACACAGTGGCTGGCTGGCTAATGGGCTGATTTTGATCTTGCCCACGGTAAATATTTAAAGCCCATATAGTTAACAGTGTAAGCAAAATCAGACTCTAGTCATTAATTGGAAAAATAAATGGAGTCAAAGAAGTATTCATTTAGAATTTTACATTTGATCTTAGAAGGTTATTCAGTTAAAATGTCATTAGTTTCAAAGACTAGTGATGAAGCTAAGTGCATGCAGATGTAAATAACAAGAGAAGATTTTTATTTGTTTGTTTTCAGCATATAACCATACTATATTTAGACCATAAATTAAAAATATCAGTATATTATTGCTAGAATCCCAGTGGCAATTGCTTTTGATTCTTGATTGTACTAGTTTCACATACACTATAAGGAGAGTTTGTGGATTTTCCTATTGGAAAAGATTCTCCTTTTTTGTTTTTATTTCCACTTTCATTTACATGTGTGATCTGAGAATTACTTGGATGTCACCTGCTTCAGACATTTTTCTGTTTGTGTTAGATTTTAGGTGTTATAAGAAATGGCATAATCTGGTTAACAGGTCAAGCAGCATTATCGTGCACTAAAGCAAACAAGCTGTGAACACAAAAGAAATGAAAATACTTTTTTGTGATGAAATTTTGATCTTTTCCCTCTAACAACTTCACTTTTTACTTCTTCAACTGCTTTTTTCTTTCAGAGACTATCTCCAGGTACTGTATCTTGTTTTTCATTAACCAAATCACCAAGCTGAGATGTGAGTGTAGTAATTTTCTCTGTAGATGTCTCAAACTTTATGCAAAATTGAGCTCTTGGATTTCTCTGGATCATTCAACCAAAAGAAAAATTTTAAGATTAACTTACAGTGTTTGATAGACACAGGCACCTTAACTTTTACTCTGAGACACAGTAGTATAGTTGAATGACTGGATAGAAAATCAGGTATGCTGTTTAGATAACCTCCCTTCCAATATTGAGGGAAGAGAAGAACTGACATATATTAGCAGCTTACGATAGGTATTTTCATCTCTGATCAGTAAGTTTATTTTCAGGTACTGGAAGATGTGGACTTTCATAAACTAGGAAATGTACATATATATGGTAGATAGATTTTGAGCTCTAAAAGTAGTAATTGCCTCCCTATGCCCATTGCTTTTTGCTGGCTGATTGGAAGTATTGATTTTACTGTGTTTACAAGTCTAACACTGTCTATACTAGCTAAGACAGAGAGGGTATGCTCACACAGTCACAAGTGCCAAGTTTCAGGGGCTTAGCAAGTTATGTTTCACCGAGTGGTTTATGCTAATGTATTTTATTTTGTGTTTGCAATGACTAGGACATCATATTTACTCAGTGACTGTGATCTCAGCCAGACACTAGTAACTCACTAAGTCCTGGCAATTCACCCACTTGCAGTCATGTTAATAAACCTTGAGGTTTCCACTGATGGGAGGTACAAGCCATAACTATGCGCAGCAGTCATGATCAGAGATTTCCGTTCAGCTTCTGTGACATTGCACTTGGGACACAACTATGAAGTAGATCAAAACCCTCTTCTTTCCTATGTAAAATAAACCATTTCAAGCATATTCACCAAAAATGTTCACCCCGTTTTTAGGGTGAGCATCCTTCTCTTAGGATATTCTTGCTTCAGTGATTAATTGGTATGTAGGGGTGACACCCATTAGGGATGACTATGTCTTAAGATAAGATGTCTGTCTTACAAACTTTTACATTTTCACACTTCTGTTTTACATGGTGCTTAAACCTCAAGCATAAAATTGGAGTGCAGCCTGCTACAGAAGCCTGTTAGCCAGTAGGCCTCAGATCAGCTGTTCTTACCTAGTACGATCTTTCATTTCCTTTTATTTCCTTACTTTTCATGAGAAATGATGCCAGGTGATTTTTCAGCCCTCATTTTTCAAGGAATACTTGTGCTGACAAAAAGATGGTCATATGTTGTGTCAGAAAATGTGTGTGGAGGGGCTCTTAATCCTTGACAGGAAATTCAGCAGCTTGTGGTGCTTTGCTAGCTTTTGTTGGCTAAAATATGCCCACTGCACATATCATCCTGTGACAGCATCATTTGGAAATAGATCAGATTGCCAAGTACGTAATGGTCCTTAATCTCTGACTGTAGTACTAGCTCTCTCAAAGTTAAAGCAGTAAGCTGAATTTTGGCCTTGATTCTATATATGCTGTGGAGGTGCCATTAAACTCCCTGCGTGGTGTCAGGGTAGGGCTAAAAAGCAGTTGAAAAACTTCTTCAAACAGTAAAGGGTAATAGCAACCTCATCTCCTCAAAGGGCTTAACTAAATGTTTTATTTTTTATTCATGTCTTTAGTCAACTTTCAAAGTGACCTTTATGTTGTAAGCATATTCTCAGAGGATCTTCTCTGTCTAGAGTAGTAACAAAGAGATGATAGATTGTGTGATTTAGTGGCTATAATATACTTAGACAAGTGCAGACAGACATAAATGTTTGAAAGAAAACAGTGAATTAAACTCCTGTGAAGAACTTAAATCCTGTGATGCTCGTCAGGATGGGTGTAAGATAATTAGTGACTTGATTAAGATGAGGTAAAGCTCCGATGTGTAGTTGGTACCTGTGGGTGGGTTTGGTTGCTGGCATTCTCTGCATATTAGATCCAGAAAGCTACACTTTGAGTATGTTTTTGGCATTAATCATGTGCTCTTGATCAGTCTTCATGCGAAGCTTGCTCTTTGTTTGTTCTTGTAACAGAAAGGACAGTGGCTTTGCTTTTGTCACAGCAGAGTCTATTCCAGTCGTCATCACCTGATGGCATAATCTCAGCTAAAACAAAGTAATTTGCTACGTCCTGACTGCTTGGAATAGCATTCAGACTTCTAGCATTTTTTAAGCTGCTGTTGAACCAAGCGGTCACCTTATAACACTTTCTTAAATGGTTGTTGTCTCTCTCTTTGACCTCCTTATTTCAGCAGGGCAGAATTATGATAAAATAGTCACCACTTGTTAAGCTTCTAGAAAGCAGGTTTTCCCCATGAGGCAGTCAGCTTGGAGTCAGGAACCTTGACAAGATGTTTTGTGAAAGGAAGTAACCTGCACTTTTCACATTTCCATCAGAAAAGGTGGTAGAAGAGCAAGCCATTTAAAGACTGACACAATAACTCTTAGCAGAGGAAGTGGTTTGACAAAGGCTACGTTGGACATTTATCACTTGGTGACACTAGAACATATGTTTCCTTGTACAGACAGCTTCTCGCATTGTAATCAAAAACCTCATTTTATCAGCAGTTTGTGAAGATCCACAGCTGATTCAGTCCTCTATCTAGAGGCATTTTTCTCTCCAGCTTTCTCCAGAATGAACAGTTCCACTAGGCCCCTGCTATTCTGTGGCAGCAAATCCTCTCTGCTTCCGGGTCAGTGGACATAGGTCATGAAATAAAGGATTCTTTTTATGGGTTAGATTAATGAAGAGTATTTCAGCATTTGTTTTTAACAACTAGAGGAAGCTGGCAAGATACTCAAAGTAATGTATAAGAAAGCAAACCATATCCTGAAATAACTCTTTTTCTTATTCCACAGTTTCTAAGCTTATTTAATTTCAGCTGTGTGGTTGGTGTTGTCCAAGATGTGAAGCAGTGGATAAGTAACCACTTAGAAAATATTTCCACTTCATGGAGTGGAAAAGGAGGCTAAAAAAAAAAAAACAAAAAAAAGCATGTTTTGGAGGTCAGGATGCACCATGGGAAAGTGGGAATTACCAGGGGTTGAGAAGGAGACATCAGGAAGTTGAAATAGTAGGAGGAGTGATTATCCTGAAAGGGGATTACTAGTGTAGTATGGTCTTGGACCTGTAAGATTTTCATTTGCAGGAGTATTTAAGTGACATTTGCTGATGACACAAAGCTTGCAGGCTTTCTCACTATGGAAGAGAGTGGCAAAGGAGAAGGAAGACCTGGCTGTATTAGTTCCAGGGTATCTGTGAGCCACCGATGTGGTATGCTGGGGTGGGGAGGAAGAGAAAGAGAAACAGTCTCCAAAGATGTGTTAAGAGAGAGGGAGTATGAAGAGAGAAATTTATGCAGTTCTGGTCAGCATGTTCACAAAAGATTAATTCAGTCAGGAACAGGCAAAGTGAGGAAGGATAACAGGATGATAAAGGCATGAAGAGACAAGAAAGATCTAAAAAGTACTTTTATTTAGCAAAGTGAAGTCTGATAACAGAGGTGGTTGCTGTCATTGAGTGGGAAGAGAGGGAGGAAGGGAATTCATTTAAGGCAGAAAAGGGGTAGACATGAGAACAAATACAAATAAGCTGGTAAGGGGTATATTTGAAGGAAGGTTTCTGATTATTAGGGGAGCGAGGTAATAACCTGATAGAAATAATTTTCTGATAGAAGAAACGAGAGCAAAATTCTTATTTGTTTCAAAGTGAACACTCATCAGTGTGTGAACAGGAATATATGACGTGATTGCTTGTGGCAGAGGACAGCACATGTGATACAGGCAGATCTTTGTACTCTTGTATTGTTGTGTGCTAATTTTTGAGTAAAAAATCGGGATGCAAAAAGCCCAACATATTAAGGCGGTTTAATGGCAGTTGCACTATGCAATTAAGGGAGATGAAACTCCTTTGTCTGTTACAGAAGGCAAGAGATTATTTTGCATAATTCTTGCATTTAATAGATTTTTTACAGTAAACTGCTGTATAGCAGTTTTATGCAATAGTTTGCTATGACTAAAAAAGTTTTCAAGTAATCTAATAACAAGTAGTTATTAGGTATATGTTTCTTAGAAAAATAATTCCTTCAAGTTTATAAATACACATCTTCATAATATTCTTTACTCCACTTATATTTAAAAGATATAGAGAGAGTTGCCAGTTTAGAAATATTTGGCAGTCTATAAGTAAAATTAAATACTTTTGTATTATCTAATCATGTAACAATAGCAAAAGAACCTGACTGAGCATAGTGTCATCTCGGGCGTAATTTGTAATGGTCAGAGCAAAATGTGGGTATTCTGGACTCTCGGGGGGAAATAAAGACCATAGAGAGGAATGCAAATCAACTGCTTTAAACATCTAATATAGGTTTGATTCAAGGGACTATGGTTAGATGCCTCAGCTGTTTTGTATGCTCAACAGAGGTCAGTGAAGATTCAAAGCACTTAAATGGTGTACATATACCCTACCTTGATTAAAAAAAAAAAAAAAAAAAAAGCCATAATAAATTATCTTTTCTTCTATATTTTTCTTTCTTACTGTCACTAATATTCTTTGGCAGTTTGTGGAATAGAAGGCTTCATGTATTAGTTTTGTCTTAAGCTCAGCTCTACAAGTACTTATAATTTTAGAACAAGTATTCTCATTGTTCCTATAGAGATTGCTCATGTGCATGTGCTGCTAGGATGAACCCTTAAGTACTTCAACTTTTCCTTTCTCATTTGCACAGTGTGGTTGTTGTGGGCCCTGTACAAGAAATAAGATGGTGTTGTGTGTTCAGCTCTCCGTTACTGGAGCTCTCTTCCACATATCGGTGGCTTTTTAGCTTGACATCTTGAGCATTTGGTCCCTGATGTAGATGCACTATCTGTGCCAGCGGTAGCTATGATCTTGTGTATTTTAGGGTAGTTTCAAAGATAGGATAATGATAGCGGAACAGAGCTGACTTCAGTACTTTACTTTAGGTGAGATTCTCTGAGATGCCACATCTCCTGTGAAGATGAAATCATGGCAAATTAAACTTCCTTAGCAAGTTCCATGATAGTTAACAAATAAGCAAGACTTAACAATCCTAGTTCATACATTTCAGTTAGACACCATAAGAATTTTCAATTAACCAATAAAAATTTTCTATCAGCTTGATGTGAAAAAATGTAAAAATACCATTTATATTTGGCTTTGCTGTATCAAAAGCATGGTACTGTGTATTTTATGTGAAAATACTGATTTGTATTCCAGCCAAATGTTGTATTTATTGGCTGTATTTTAAAAATTGATAAATATATTAGTACATTATTTCCAACAGAGACAATAGATGACTCAGAGTCCTGACATCTTTAGACAACATTTATATGCAAATCTGTAACTCTTTCCCAACACAAATTGGAACCCATGTTGAAAGATAAACAGGAAAAACAGTTTCTATATATATTTATGTCTATATATTACTAAGATGGATATGTAATAAAAATGAAGCTATCACTGATGTATCTGACAGATACAGATACTGCACATATAAATACTGATCTTACTACTGATATTACCATTCTTTGTACATGAAAGTTCAGATCAAAGTTAAGAATATTATGCAGTAATCCATTTAACACGTCAAGGATGATAACCCAGGGTTTAGGTCCCTGGGGCTGATGTCTAGGGCTGTGTTCGAAGCAGAACTGAAATGAAGACTTGAAGTAAGTGCAAAAGCTGAGGATTCAATGAAACCAAAAAGTGGGAAAGAATACCAGTAGGATACAGGATATGAGCAGACAAACAAGACAGAGTTGCCTCTAATCTTGCAGCCTGACAAAATCAGAAGCTGGGTTAAAAATCAAGGAATGGTAAAATCCAAACTGAGGAGCAGGTAGAGATGTGTCAAAAAACTGGTCAGGGACAAAATCCAGGGCCTGGCCTAGAGGACAGGGTAGAGTCTAAGCAAGCAAAGACTGAGATGTGCAGATGCAGCCTAATAGCCCCCTGTGTGGGAAGGAGTGATAGGTGGGATCGAATGAAGTATGTGCCAATGAGAGAAGGGACCGATGCAGAGTGGGTTCTGGCTTGTGAGGCTCTCGGTCACCAGAGAGACCGGTTATGGCTGTCTGATTGTGATAAATCCTAGAAATGAGATGGTCCTTCTCTGATTGATGATATTCAAATTATTAATAATGATGGAGAAAAGAAAATCATGTTCTGTTATGCTTCTGTTCTGTGTTCAGGACAAGCAGGATGGTATTTATGTATCTTTTAGGGAAGATGAATTATTTTCCAGTCCACTAAGCAGAAGCCTGAACAACATGTTGTTGCGAGATGTGCTTTTAAACCTCCAGGCCTGTGTACATGCACCCAACAGCTCTAGAAGAGTTGACTGAAAGAGTCTGGACTCGCTGCAGTTCATTCTTAATTAAACTGTGAGTGTCAGGGAAATGCCAAAAAGTGACAGAGGTGCTAATATCATTCCAATATTAAGGAAGGCAAACAGACCACACTGTGTGATTATAAACTAGTTTAGTTTGACATCAGTTTTGGGTTAAATAGTGAAAAAGAAGCATGAGATTCCACTAGTGAAGATTTAAAGAATATGACTGCAATATGAGTGTAAATAATACAATTAATGTATGAATATGATTTTATGAGAACTAGGTCCTGAAGAGAGATTATAAATGTGATTGGTCAAGACAACTCTTCAGCTACAACAGAATTCTGTGAAGCCTTTAGCTTGTAAAGCTGTACAGCATTCTCATTAAAAATTAGCACTGTACAATTTCAATAAAACACACTAAAAAGAATTAGCAACTGTCTGATAGGTCTTGGGAGGTAATTATCAGCAAGGGCATTTCTAGTGAGCTCTACAAAGATCTGATCTGAAACTGTTCAGTGTTTTCCTTAGTTACTTGGAAGCAAGTATACAAGCATTACTGACTGAAAATTGTGGATGACCCAGAAGTTGATATGAAGACAGTGAAGGTATGGGCTCTCCTGGATCACTTAATCTGTGCCTGTGGATTTTAAAGCAGCTGAAAGCAGAGTTGCGCATCTGTGAAAAAGGCATGCAGAATATACCACATATTGAGGTTATGGTTATGGGAGGAGATAAAAGGAGTGAATGCTGTTACTAGAAGGCAGTCGGTTCTGAAAGAGGTAGAAGAGACAATAAATAACAAAAGTGCGCTGTCGGAGTGTAGTTCAATGCTGTATCCAAAAGGCCTAAAGGAAGTCTTGGATTAGTAAATATGGGAATAGGAACTTATTTCTTTAAGCATTGGTTGAGGCTGATACTGAATTCAGTTCTGGTGTCAGTAATTTTAAAGGGTGTTAAAAATGTGTTAAGATGCAGAAAGCTCAGAATGATTTGAGAGCAGAAGCCAGGCAGATTAAGAAAAGAAAACAAGATAAAATGTTGTAAAAGGATGTCTACTAAGACAAACTGCCAAGGCAAGTAGCAGATTCATTTTCTCTTGTTATTCTCTGATCAAGTCTGGATATTTTGGGGGAAAATGTCCTTTAGATCAACATCTCAGAATAAGATTTGCTATATGAAATATAACGTCTTTTAATAATGTTGCGCCCAATACATAGACATGACAATCTATTTCCTGATTTTAGACTTTACTGGAACTGCCATGATTTTAAGGCCTCATATCCAGCATAGTGTGTCCCACTGCTCTAGCTGTCGTGGGCATGGCGGGTTCAGCTCCTCACCTCTAATGGAATCAAGGGGTCTTCTCAACCTGCCTGACTGCGTTTTTTAAGGAAAATGGTGTAGATAACCAAAGGCAGCATGTCCAAAATATACATGATTAATGAGCTTTACTGATTTTTTGTGATGGTGCATTATATAATCTTCTTTTGTGAGGGTATTGATGAGAACAGAATTTGGCCTATATAGTAGGTAACAGAAAGAGTGTGACATTTTAAAGAAAATCCTCAAGACTTCAGTGGGGAGAAGAAGAAATAGGAAAAGGCAGACAAAACAAGCCAAGAGAGAACTAATGTGGAGAACTTGTTGGTAGTGATAACGGATTTTTGGTAAGCTTCCATAGCTAACAACAAGTAGTGGAAAGCTTGTTAACCCTTTGTAATCTTCAAAATCCAGTTGATTTGTTTTCTTGGTTTCTTCTTCGGATTGGTTCTTTATAACCAGGCAAGAAGAGTTACTGCACACATTTGCTGTTTTTATTTGGGAGATAAATTAAAAAGTGGCGCTTTTATAATCAAGCAGAACTGTCTGCAATTTCTATTCTCTACACAGTCATATCTGTTTTATTACATGCTGTTTTTTATTGAACTCCGGTTTCTTATTTCACTCTTGCATTATTTGAGGGTTTTGTGATCTTCAGCAGTCTTTTTTACCCTCCTGTTGAGGGCTATCAGTTAGATAGAGAAGTGTCCCTAATTTTATGGTTGCCTTTATCAACTGTTTATCCAGCAGAAGGCTTAAGTGGAAATGATTTTGGTATAATTTGCTGGTACCACTTGTAGTGCTAGCTATGATACAAATTGTAAAAAGCCATGATTTTATTTTAGTAGATAGTACTGCCATCAGGTTCATATGTACTTTCACAAGCCTTTGTAATAATACCTAAGGCACAGCTTTGAAAATGGTTATGATCAGATTTCATTTGAAATTCTTTTTACTAAAATTAACTTTTTCTTGAAAAGTATAACCTGAAAGTCAGAAGATTCTACTGTGTGAAACAGGGTTTCTCAATCCTGAACTTCAACGTTTTCCTCCTATATATAGGAGGATATATACAAGAAATATCCTGCTGTTACAACTGGGGATGGTCAGACTTAGTTCCTGTTTAGGCAAGTCCTTTTGAATACAGCTATGCAATGTCTTTTTTCTATGCTATACCAAGTTGCATGAATCTTTTAACCCTACAAACCTGGTATACTGAAAATCAGTTAGAATCAAATATACCAGGAAAAAATATCCTGTAGTTTTTGTTCCTTATTGCTCTTGGTTGGAGAATTGTGAAAAGGAATTATAGCCTAAGATGAGGCATACAGGAGCATACACAGTAAATGGAATTGCTTCGGGTACTGACCATTTCAACTGCTTCAGTTTCACCAAAGCGATAATAATAAATGCAAGAATATTAACCCTCTTCATAGTTTTGTCAGATGTTTTAAGATGCTAGTTCCAGTGCTAGATGTAAACAGCAGCATTCAGTACATGGAATGGGGAACAGTGATACCCTGAATCCTTTGTATTATCAATATAGTCCACTTATGAATTCATAATCAGATAGGTTTTCAATCCTGCAGTTGTATATCTTGCAACAAACTGCTGTAACATGGTGGTAGATATATGCAGAAGTAAGGGGAGCAAATCGAAAACCTGGTTCCCCTTGACAGGAAAAGGAGAATATTTGATGTCCATTCATATAAACACAGATCCCTACCTCTGGCCTGTGTATTCTGTGTATAGTTCCATGGGATTTTCTGCCTGTTAAACATGTATTCGGGAGTTATCCAGAGAAGGAGAATAGAGCCATGGAGTCCAGGACTTTTCAAAGACATTAATTCAGATGCATTGAAAGAGCCTGCCACATGCAAAAACCTCAATAAGTGCTGGAAGGAGATACCATGGTTTTAGAAGACTGGGATTTAGACATGGCATTGGGTGGCAGTTTTGTCTCTTAAAATACAAGTGAATTTTAAATACAAAAGTTGAAACTCTGACAAGACAGTTTTTAGTCACCTGTCAACTGAATATAATTTCCAGACAAAATTCTGAATATTAGTTTTGATTATTGTATTTTCTATTCTCTCTCTTGTTCATTTCCTGGCTGTCCCAAATTTAGATTTACTCTAATGTTGACTTTAAAAAAAGGAAAGGTATGCAAGGTTTGACAGCGATGATTCTGAATATAAATTATATCAAGCAAATTGATGCAAGATAAAATTACCAAATCAACCTTTTTTATTCTATATTTTATGGAATATCTAATGTATGTTTGGCAGTAATTTACTCCTGCACATGAATTTCTGACAGTTTCGATTCTTTGGGCTTATTAATCAATGTAGTCAGCACCAGAGCAATTTTTATGAGACTCACTAGTCATCAAAAATTTATTAACAGATAAATCAAAGAAACAACTAGCATCTTAATAGGGTGAACAAAGTGGCATGTGAAAGATCGTTCAAGAGTACGTGTTTTTGACACTTGTATATTGTATTTACTGCTAGGGTCAAAGGTTTGTTTGTAATTTCATTAAAATAATTACAGTGACAAAATTGCTTCCTTTTGTGCTAGTTCTTTCTTCATTTAATTTTTCATATATGTACATATATATGTGTATGTATGTATATGTATATTTCGTCTTTAGCTCCGTTCTGGTAAAGCATGAAAATGCTATGTAAAATCTAATACAGAACTTTGTTTAAAATCTTAACCTTTTAGAATTAGTTACAATAGGCAGTCTCCACTTCAGGAATAAGGTAGGATGGAAGCATATTGAGGGTGGTACCAGCGTGTTCTGAATATATTTCAGTCGCAGATCTGATTGCCTGAGGAGTTCTGATATTCATTCCAGTTCAGCCTGATGTGTCTTATTTGATCCAGTAATATTTTTACTTCTAAAAAGACTACACATTCCTTGTTCAGTATTTTAAGAAGTATTAATTTCCCAGGCATGCTTGCTGTGGCAGTTGCTGGCAACTGAGTAAAGCCAAAGCTGAATACTTCAAAAATCCACATTTCTATTAAAACAAAATTTGTTTATGCATTTTAAATGCATTTAAAAATTTTATTGGTTGAATCTCCTCCCCAATGGTTAGACTGCAAGGAGTCTTAACCACAGTGGTATGCATACTGGTGACACATTTGAAAATGTAGTTGCCTGGCTTCGCATTCCCTTTGCAATGTCCCTTGGCTCCATGGTAGGAATAAGTCGGTGGAAAAGTCCATGTGAAAGGAAGTAGTCCTGTCTTCAGAGGAGGGCGAGTATGATGTGGAAGGATGAAAATAGAAAATTGAATTGTTTAATGGGGCTTGGCTTCAACTCTGTTCTCAAATGTAGGCACTTAAGCAGTCATGAGAAGGACAAAATAGTCACCTTAAATTGTCTGTATAGCGAAGGGGCACCTCAGGGGTCAAGACAGTTAACCAAAAATCTGAATCATGCTCTGGAGGTCTCTCTCTGCCTCCCCTTGCCTCAGCTCCTGCCGTGTGGGAGATATGCTGCTGGCGTGGCGTGGTGATGCCAGCCACGTGCTTCCATCCCTGGAAGCACTGGCTCTCATGCAGCCTATATGACTGGAAACTAATCACTTTTCTTGACAGGATTAGTTTTAAGCTGAATCACCTCCTTGAACTGTCTAGTGCCTGGCTGCCCAAGAGGGAAGGAATGCACAGCCATGTACGAGGTAGCCCCAGCTGCCTCTGAGGTAAGCTTATGTTGCATGGGTTTGTCACATTGCCTCCTCAGATAGGCATCTAACAGCAAGAGGAGGACTACCCAGGTCCTTATGTGCATTTTTCACCTTATGCACCGTCTGAAGCAAACCTCCTGTGAAGAAAATACAGATATTTTTAAGCACTTAGAAGTAAAAACTCACCAAGTTTGGTGAACCAATGGAAAGTCTGGATTTGTCAATGTGCTGAGAAGTGCTGGGGGGGAAAAGCCGTGACCATCCGTGTATTTCACTTGAATCTAGTAATGATGAAAGTATGCAAGTCTCATTAGTGATGTTCTGACAGCTAGCTCTCCTATGTTTCGCCTTATAAAGGAATAGCTGAAGTGCGTTTGAATTTTAGGAGCCTCTTTTGATAAAAAGAAAAAGATGTTTCTGGATGGCTACCTGAGCAATTCAGAACTACGAACGATACACAAAAGAAACCTTGCTGTTCCCTCTCCTATCCAATGTGTATTTTTACAGGAGAAACATATTTGACTTCGGAGTTGTCTTATGCTGCGTTTGTAAGCTTAGATGCAACTGGAAAAAGGGATGTCTAAGACATGAAGATCTTAGAGAAGCACTCTTGTAACTCTTAAAGTTTATCTCCTTAGTCTGATTCCAATTCAAGTCAGTTATGGCTGAAAATAGTTGCTGTGGGCTAGTTACTTAGTGGTATATGCAAAGTCGAAGAGAACTAGATATGGACATGGTAAGAGACAGTCACCAGCTTGTTAGACCCCATCACAAATAAATTCAAAGAAATTGAGTAAGTTGGTATATTATCATGCTATAAAGGTGTGGTTAGTTTAAAACTAATGATAACATCCGTTTATTAATGATAACATCTGACTGGAGCTGCATATTTTCTTTAGCTTTCTCAACCAACCTTCCTGCAGTTTGATCTGCGTGAATCTTACTGCAAGGGTGGATTTTTATCTTCTTTTTATTTTTGAAACAAATCTAATGAGACTTGGAAGTTTGAAAGTACAGCTGAAGTATTTATCATTAATATGTCAAAGTAGCTATCCATCTCTCTGGCTGTCACCCCTCTAGCATCTGCAATTGGAATATAAAGGCCTGATCTTTTCTGGCCTTGATTTTAAGGTAGACTATGGTTTTGGACTCGTTCAGGTAAGTACAGTTTTGTGGTAGAAATACAAAAACACCTACAGTGAATAGGTTTGTTAAACATTGGGAATTAAGGTTTGTGATTCGGATAGTGTCTAGGGAGGAAATTATCTGTGTATTTGAGAACACTCTGAAGTAAGTTTAGAAGCACCCATTGAATCAACAGTGGGAATCTGAGATCCAAGTCATTCTATAAATTAGAGAGGGATCAGGAAGATGAAATGGTGTAGGGTAGAATACCAGTCCTGCATCTGTCACAGATTTCATGGCTTTAGTATCTTCTGTATAGGGATTCTTTTCAAGGATTTCCAAACACAAAGTAACTCTAGCTTAAGGGTCACAGGATGCTGAGTGTAGTATATACAGTATACAAAAATGTATATACATTTTATAATGGAGAATCTCCTAGTCAGATGGCTAATAACAAATCAACCAGTTAAAAGCAGAAGATACAAGATGTTAGAAGATACAATTTCTATTCACTTAGTTCGTTATGAAGATTCTCTTGCCAGCCACTTTTCTGATGTTGTGATTCTGTTTACTCATTCACAACGTAAAATCTACCTGACCAATCCTTGATTTTCCATGAATGACTAGAAATTTCTCAGTGTCATAGCTACAACAAAAGTATAAAATTCTACTGTTTCTTCAGTGCAGAGATTCCCTTTCAGCTCTAGTGGAGTGGGGTCCTTAAGATCCAAGATCCTGCAGCCCTTTCCATGGGGCCTGACACTAATGGAAAGGTTCAAGAGCTGCTCTAACAAAAACTATAAGTTGTAGAACTTTAGTGAGGGATGATGTTTTCTTTTATATGAGGTTGATTCTCATACGCTGCATTTTTAGTTGAGACTACTGAGGATGAATTCTGTTTGGCTTATTTGGATACTTACTGTGTCTGACCTAAGGCATCTGAGGTGCTCTGTAGTGTGATGCTTTTGATATAAATGGGAAAGGTAGCTCAAAAACTGTTATACGTGAGGGTACACCAAATCATGCTGTATTGTCTACAAATTTCTCTGCCAGGTCATTTTGCCTTTTTTTTTTTTTTTTTTTTTTTAGTTCTTTTTCTCTGTTTATTTTGTGGCTCCAATTTCTAATTTTACCCTGGGAATTGAAACATGAAATAATTTCTTTCTCAGGTCAGGTGATATTCTTGGAAATTCAGTCTATCATGTCTGGCATTTCACAATTTAGATTTTGATTAATTTGTTTAATTTTGCTTCTGTTTGGAGATTGTTCTGTAGACACATGCCAAAATTAGATTTTAATATCCTCTGAAAAAGTTGGTTCACCTTGCTTTCCTCATAAATCCAGTTCTGCTTATATAATGACATACTGCAAACTAGACTGTTCTAGAGATTCAGCTATCTGTGATCAAAATCTGGCTGGTAGCTTATCAATTCCAAATAATTCACTACATAGATTCTTAGCTTTGGGGGTGGCAATAAGTGTCTGAGAATTGCAATAATCTGCACATCCCATACTGTTTTATGGAGAAGAATTTGCAGGTAAGGGTTCTTGGTATGGACCAACTTGCAACCCACAGATGCATTTTGTTAGACCAGCTGAGAGTAACCTGAGTATTCAAAAATGCTTGTGGCACTTCAGTTTTCAAAAATGAGTATCTTCCTTTAAAATATTAGTGTCGTGTATGGATTCCCCTTGGATTATGTCAATACTGATGCTTGCTCCTTATTCTGAAGATTTAGTTTTCTAAGTATTGCTTCGTTTGACTTTTTTGCACTAATACTTACATATTTTAAATGCCTGGCATTGTATTGCTTATGAATGGTAATTGAAACTTCATATTCCTTCTGCCTGGCAACTAATATATCCAGTTTGGGGTAGTTCTAGTCCAGATAATTGTTCATGAACTTTATTTCACTGTTTAATTATATTTAATGTTTAATTGTAGTCCTCTGTAACTTGGTTTGCTAGTCAGGTTTGCCTATCTTCACACAGTAACTAGTGTGAGTTGCTTTCACTACTTCCTCACTGGAAAAGGTATTAATAATTATATGTAAGAAAATGAGACCTTCATAACAAGACTGAAGATTAGTCATTTCTCGTTCCCTATAAAGGATTAATTTGTGATATTAGACAATACTAGGATATATTTCACAAGAAATCTTCCTTTCCACAAACCTTCTTTCATCTCATAGACAGTAAAGTTTGGAATCAGAAAGGCCACTTTCACTCAAATTAGTATGTTGTCAATATGTTTGTGTGGGGAAATATGCGTGAACACTGATGAATATACATACTGGAGAAATAAAGAGGTCTGGGATAAGATAAGCTAAAACACCCCCCTATGTTTCTGCTACAAAGAGAGAGGTGGACTTCTAACAAGTGGTGAGTATATATGCTGGTGGTTTATGTGTCTATGCACACACATCTATTTATAAGCATTCTTCCACATTCATGTATATATTTAGTTTAGTGCTGATATAATGTAGGTATTGTTCAATAGATGCATCCATTAACTCAGTTCCATCTTATTCTCTAGGAGGAAGAAGGGTAGATTTAGAAAACAACAGGCATTGCAGTGTAAGCATGTAGAATTCTGTTGGTATGAAATAAAAATACAAATGGTGTTAAAAATAAGTTTGTAAAAATAATATTCATAGATAAAATACTGAGATGATCAGAGTGAATCATGGGAAGAACTGATGCAAAATGCAGATATTGCAGAATCCAAATTATTATATTCATGGGGATCATAATTAATTATTTAATTCTAGATATACACATATTATAGCCTAAAAATGTATTGCAGGTTTACAGCTGACTAGCTATTTTATGTGGCAGAATGTAGTCTTTGCATATTTATTGAAATTATTCATAACTGGTAGCTGCCTAGATGAACTGCTCTATTCTTATATCTTGGTTCAATACATTATCTTAACCATTTTATCATGGCATTATAATGGAAATTTGTCTAAATTTTAGAATGATCCATGGGACATTTTCCAAAACCCCTATCAGCATCACTTAAAAACATGTATTTTCAGTTTCCATTTAAGAATAGTTTCAAAGAGTTTAGTAGCAATACACATTTTCTACATATAATTGTTTGCTGCTTAAAAAAAAAGTTTTATTTAGATGAAAAGGGCATATACACCTTAAAAAGAGTTAGAATATGTATTTAATTAAATTTTTATGCCTTCGTCCATTCTCAAGCTTATGACTATAAATTGCTTCTTTTGAAGATACCATAGGACAGCAAAACATGTTCCTAATGCAACTGCATAAACTTGCACACAGATGTCCCAGCAAAGTTATGAAAATCAATTATTTAAATAGTGAGGGTGGAATAGTACCTCACAACTGTTTCTCCTGAATATGTCAGGGAAACAGGACTCTAACTGAAAAAATGTGGGACAGAAAGGCTTTGCACCAACCAGATAAGCAGTTACAGTGATTATAAGATAGTCACAATTACCTGTTTGCTAGCTATTCTACAAATGCATTGGCTAATTTTTGTGCACTGGTAAGACATCTTCATTAGCAGTGGAGTTCCAGGAAAAAAAAAAAAAAAAAAAGGTCTGCGTGTACCACTCTCCAGAAAGAACCCAAGACAGTACATCTTGTGTATCTTTTTTTGTCAGCTCTGTATATTTTTAAGTAATGTAACTTGGAGGAGCAACAGCAGCAGAAGCTTAGTTTTCAAGAAGAAAAAGTTAAACATTTTCAGATTAAGAATAAGAAACAATTATACGTTGAATGGGTCTTGTGTAAATCCAAAGAATCTAATATTGTAGTTGAAATGTTCTATTTTATAGTGAATACCTTAGAAAGAGGTACTGTAGCACTATTTGTATGGTAATGCAGCATTATTTCAGAAAGTTGTCAAAAGCAATTAGAGGCTGATGAAATTTTATGCAAACCTTCAGATGGATGCTTTCCATTTGATTAAATACGTCTTAGTGGAGAATAAAGGAACAGTTCCTTTTTATTCATTATAAATAGGAATTCAGATATATTCCAGCAAGACATGGAATAATACTGTAACAGAAAACAGTTTTAAGAGAAAACCACTTATTAGTTCAAAAATTAACTGTAACAAATCTGCAGAAAGAAACTCATTTTGTGACTGCTGTTGCTATGATCATGATTTGCCAATAGAATGCCAGAGGTATAGTAATTGCTTTACTTTCAAACAAAAGATGATGTCATAGCTATGTATTCCTTACTCCCAAAGAAGTGTACTATCTCACTGTTTTTTCAAAAGATTTTGCAAAGCAAAAATTGTTTGGACTGCAAGTGGTACAGGAAATCCCATTGCAAGATTAAAGTCTTTCACGTAGACATAACACTGCAAATAAAATGGGAAGAACAAGAAATAAGAAAAGCTAGAAGAAAGAACATGCATGCAATATGCCTGGGGATGTTTCTAGCTGGATTTCCTGGCCTGGGTGAAACAAAGTGCAGGAGAAGGAAACCAGTGAAAGAAAGAGATGGAAGTGTAGACATCCATGAGGAGAAATCTAAGGTTTTGTTTTTTGTTTTTTTTTTTAATCCTTTCTCTATCTGAGTTTTCCATAAACTGAGTAAAATACTTTTCTACAGTGGTATTTATTCATCTAATTACCATATTCAGATGTTTGGGACTCTTCTACTGGGTTATAGGGGCTGACTTGCCTGTATTAGCCTTTCAGTGTAATAAAATGAATGGACTGGAAGACATGGTGATTACTAGAAGTTTTTCTGTAGCAGATGGACTAGACAAATATCTGAAGTGACCGAATTCTAAAATCTTAAAGCCCTGTAACAGCACATGTCAAACTGAGTGCTGATTTGGGAAGGGATGATCCAGCAAGGTAACTGAGCAGTGCTTGGAGAAGTGCCCTGTGTGAAAATAAATTTGCATTATAGTTAGCAAAGATAGGTATTCTCTTTACATAGCCCAATGTTTTACACATCTAGTTGGGTGGCAGTTTAAAAGAAGTGCACTGTTTGAACAGCCTCCCTCATCTCTTCTGCCAGCATAAGCAGTGCAGATAAAAGATAAATTATGGACTTTCCGGGAGTTTTGTAATTGAAAGAAGGTTCTTTTAGGGTATCCTGCACAAAGAGGCAAGTTGGCTGGAAGCTACTGAGAGATCAGTACGTGTTTGTGCTCATAGGTTAATAATGATCCAGTGGCATTAATATCTTTGCAAAGTCTCTGGGAGCAGTGACACTACTGACTATCTGCGGGTTTCAGGGCTGTGGCAAACTCAAGCTTTACTGTCAGTACAATTGTTTTGGGGATGAAAGATGGATCATTTGGAAAGCTTAACCTTTCTTTTCTCCTTTAGAGAGCAGACAGCCCTTTTCCCTCCCAGAACAACATGACATCAATTTTACCAGGGGAGCCTGAAAAACTTTCAGCCTCTGCTTTGTTTTTACCAACATAATAGGCAATTTGGGCCAATAACTAGCCCTGGTCAGTCCTTCTGCAAACAGCAGCCAATGAGATACTGTAATCAATTTTATTATACCCTTTGCTTTCCTGTGAACCTACTCCATTGTGGGGAAAATGCATAATGCTATTGCTATTACAATCCCAGAAACTTTTCAAGTCAGTAAAGAATAACACTAGTTCAAACTTTGGGCCTTGTTCCTGAAGACAAATTTAATGTAATTGTTATTTATGGCATTACAGGCTGGTAAACAGCTTCTTGTGCCTGCTGGAGGTTTTGTTGCTGTTGCCTTGTGTGTTTTTTTCCCACCTAATGATGCCAGCAAAAGTGACCTGGCGTTTTTCCTTTAATTAAAATGAGCCTTTGTGAATTAGTGTGTGAAAATCACGGGATACAGCACTAATAGGAGTTTAGGCAACTGCTTCCCTCATCTCTCACAGTGGAACTTCTAAACAAAATGTTTCAGTTTTCAGTTTGTGGCTTGAAAGTTTTTGATGGCTAGATATAAAATAACGATTCTTGACCTTTAGGGACAAATATATTGTTTTTTTTTTCTGAACAAAACCTTCACAGCATCATTCATTTGTTGTGGCTGGTCTTACCTGTGGTTTGGCTGCTTCAACTCCCAGCTGCTGCAACAGACATCCTAAGGACATAAGGAGAGACTTCCTGTGTTAGACTAGTGGCCCACTGAGCCCAGCAGTCTCTCTCCAACAGATGCAGTAGGAGGTGCTGTTCAGGAAGGACATACAAGACCGACTGCTTCCTACATTCCATTCCCCTTGTACTCTCCCAGCACCCACAGTTGTGGTAGGGAGGATGGAGAGTACATCACTGATTCCTCTTTATCTTCTGTTTATGGACCCGTTGTCCATGAATTTATCTCATTCTTCTGGACACACTGATGCTGTCTGCCATCACAATCTCCTGGACCAGCAAGTCCCGGAAGTTCACTAGCTGCTGTGCAAAGAAGTACTTTCTTTTTTTGATTTGAATGGATCTTCTAGTTTCATTGAGGGCCAAACAATGGGATTGATTATATTTAAGATAGAATTCTTCTGCTAACACCCAAATAGAGATATTGACAGCTGTCATTGTGACCGTGGCTGAGCCAGCCATAGCTTTTCAGATGAGGCAGCATAATGAATAGTGATGGGACCTGAAAGCCACTGTTAAATACAAAAGTAAGCTACTGTGTACCAAGTAATCCACTGTATCTTAGTCCCATACGTGTTTAAAGCATCTTCAGGTGAGGTGGTGTGTGAATTGGATGGGAGTTTGAGGAGGGGGGGTGCAGAAAAGAGAACGATGAATTTTGTGAAATGAGTTTAGGTTCTTGTAGAGTGTCCCCTTCTGTATACTGCACACCTAGCATCAGAATGAGCATGGGATGGTCGTGTCAAGCTGGGCTGGGGACAGTGTGAAGAGTAATAATGTCACTGCAGTATTACAGTCAGGCAGGTCTGAATGACAAATAAGAGTGCACAAAAGAGAGAACTGGCTCAAGCATGACAAGTACTTGCTTCTGAAAAAATCCAAACCAAGAGTTGCATCACTAATAACATTCACTGTTTTCTTATATATGTAGACTATGATTATGTATATTCTGGAAGTTTACAAGTCAGCTGTTTGTCAAGGATGTATAGTGATAGCAGAGAATTTTGGCATCGTTAATGGGTTTAAGTATAAAATTCTAGGTGTCCTAGTTGTACTAGGGAAGGCACTCTAAAGGTTGCCATTTTGGAGGAAAGCACTCCGATTATCAGTCCACATTGCAGTAGACTAGATCAAAATCAATATTTCTGCCTGGAATTCACACAGCCTCTTTGAGAGAAGAGATTAATATGGTTACTGTTGGACTCCGTGTTCTCCATCAGCTAAGTATGTGCACTTGTCATTCACATTTTGTTTTTAACTTGTTATTCTGACAGAAAAGTCTCTGAGGAATGAAAGGAGAGCCAGTTTGAAGACTAAAGCGATGTAACATTTACATATTTTCACACTGTTAGGGAAGCCGACTGTTAGACTTTGAACATTATTTATTCTTTTGAAGCTGCTATTTGTTACAGACCTATGAAATAGGTTACTGACAGTAACTAAACCATCCATCTCACTTTAGGATTTCTACTGATTGCTAATTTTGTTGACTAAGTGGTGCAAGAAGTTCAAAAGGTGTTATAACTAAAAAGACAGCATTTTATTAGTTTTTTTTTCCTAATACCCTACTTGTTCAGTGAGTTGCAAGAGAGGTTTATTTTTAATGTTGGCACATGCACTGAAAAAACATGATGTAGGCCTTGCAAATCATGCAGATCATTTCAGTTTGTGCTGGTGTGTTCTAAAATCATGCAAATGAGCTTTCTATCATGGTTGTTTGCCCAGTGGGTGGAAATATAACCATCATATTAAAAGGGGTTGAACCAACTGACTCTAAAAGCAATTAATGGCTACATTGATTTTTCCATTAATTGGCTGAACCCTTTGCAACATGAAATCTCTAAGGACAGCATCTGAAATGTGTTATTGCTTTTATTGCTGTTAATGATTGTTTACTTGGATTTTGGATGCTTCCAAAATATCCTGGATGACACTCAAAATATGAAACAGTTCCTGCTCTTAAGAACTCAGGAGTCTGAAGACAAAAAAAATGGCAAAGGGAATAAACATTTTCCAATAGCTTTCTAATTTCATGATTATTTTTTGTATAACTACTAAGCTACTTCACAATATAAATGGAACCAAGAAAATGTTGATGTATAAGAGGGTAATTGCATGCCATGGTATGTCAGAAGAGGCATGTCCATATGTGAGTCAGTGGAAGAACAGCAACAGTTTGCTACATGGGAAATGGATAAGTGGGACAACAAAGCTAACATCATTAATAGGGCAAAGGAAATGGGATTGACAGGAAAAGATGGTCTCTCTGTCTCAGGGTAGAGCTGGGCAGAACCACTAAAGAGACAAAAAGAAACCTGAGCACAGTGCAGTGAAGAAAGGGGAAACTATCTTTGGTAGCTTCTGGCATGGACTGTAGAGGAGTGATGTATTCAGGGGAAAAGGATGCTCTCTGCTGTCTGGACAGAGGGGAATGGCCAGAACTTCAGATTGTTGTGGAGTAAGCAGCATCAGAATTCAAATTCTGTTAGCTCTGCAACTTAAGTTTGATTTCTGATGAAAGAATTAATTATTTTCAGGCTTTGCACCAAAACTTAATTCACCCAGGACTTCATTCAAATCAGCTAACCTGTGCTTATTCCACCACAGCTTTAAACCCTCTGGAGCTCTGACTCCTGTTTGTCATTACTTTGCTTATTGCACTGGGCACCTGACTCAGGTGTTACATAATTCAGTTAATAGTAATATATCCACTTATAGGTGCCTATGCCTGTAGGACATTAGTTTTAGCATTTTACTAGATTAGAGTATAGGTGTCTCTATTTGGAAGATGACTTTTCAGCATTAGCATGAATGTTTGATAATATTTTCAAGTCTTCAGCCTCTTTCTGGATCAGAGTCTGAATGAAGAAAACTTACAGGAAGACAATTGCTGTTTTTCCTACAGTAGCTAGTATTTCTGTAGGAGATGCCAAAAGTTTCAGCAGAAGATCTCTGGAGTTCCTTCTGGTAGTCGTCTTCAACCCCATCTCATAGTGCAAGTCTACTTTCCTCCACTGCTGCTTGTTTGTCAGAAGTTGCCTGTCCACTGCACAAAGGGTTAAAGCACATCTCCTTCTACTGCTTGGTCTTGAAGTTGAAATATAAGCAGTTTCTAGCTAAGAATAAAGGAAAAAATAGGAACAATGAACAACAGGTACAAGCTATATCAGTGTTTAAGACGTCGTCATTGTTTTTCCTTCTCTTACTTCTACTTCCTGTACTACTTGCCTACCGACTGCTTAGTCATATAGTTTATTTGTATGAGAAAGCATTCAGCTGAAAAAAAAAATTGCATATTTCAGAACAGTAAACCAGTATTTTTTCTGTAGATGTGACAGCATGATAAAATGATTAACAGTGAGACTTGAAGAGAAGTTAGAATACAGTAGGCAGTTACAGTAAATGTCCACTGTTGGTAATTTGGGGAAATAAAATAACATTTGAAATACAAATACTACTGCCACTACTATGTCATGGAAAAAATGGACAACAGATTGGCAAAGCTGAGCATAAAGTACCAGCTGCATGAATGCATGGTTGGGAATTACTGCTGGGCACCAGGTCTGCAGAATGAACTCTGAACTAGAGAGGGTCAGAAAATGGAGCAAATGACACCACGTCACTGGTGTAATGTCATATGTAACATTTGGGAGCTAACGCAGCTACTGTACCTCTGATGAGCCCTCCTTTAAGGTAGTATCTTGCTGCAAGGAAGAAGTGAATGACTTAGAGACAGTCCAGAAGAGAGCAACAAAAAATCAGAAGTCTAGAAAAATTGCCCTATGAGGAAAGATGGACAGGTGTTTTGTTTTTTTGTTTGTTTGTTTGTTTTTTGTTAACCTTGAAGAAGGAAATTTTGGAAAGTTTTCAAATATATGAAAGACTTTGAAGAAGACAAAGGGAAAAAATTATGTGTCTCAGGTGGGAATACTACGAGAAATGCTGGACTCAACTGACTTCTGTTATCTCTGGAGATCTTTAAGGAGATCTAAAGACAAACTAGAGTTATCCCGTCATGAGGCAGACTGAACCAGATGACCTCTCAAGGTCCAGTCAGCCTTATTTTTCTGACTCTATTTCTTACTCTGTTTTCAAAGTCTGGCCTTTCCTCTCCCTTCTTCTCCCTTTCCCACCCCCACTATAACCCCTCCCTCAAAACAAGGATAAAGAAGTAAAGTACTAAGTGCTTTCATTCTCCCAAACAACTACTGGAGTGATAGAAAAAAAAAAAAAAAGTAAGACCCTCTTTGTTGCTAAGTAGTGTTAGATGATCCTCAGTTCTGTCCATGGTGCTCTAGGTATAATATTTATGTAATATATACATGTATATAACATGAATATTATGCAGATATGTAATATTTAATTGAACAAAGTTTAAAATAGTGATCCCGGGGGGAAAAAGTCTTGGAAGTGTGCGTATTTTTAGTGGAAAAAAAATTTTCAGCAGTGACCAGTATTTTGATAAGCAACTGTTTCTAAAGACTTCATGAAATCTGGATTGGAGGTTAATTTTGCTTCCCGCTTTCTCAGTGGGCAGAGTTCATTACAAGATAATACCTCTGTCATCTTACGTCTGTCATGATGCTGTATAGTCCTCCTTTTTCACACCCATCATGATGTGTTATGGCCTATGTTTTGGTAGGGGGGGGTGTGAAGTATCCAAACTACATGTTGCTTAAGACATTGCGGTAACTTTTCTGAAATTCTTTTTGAATAATTTTCTATTCCAAGCCTGAAAGACTCTTAGATGACAGAAGTAGGGAAGTTTGTTTACTTTATAAAAGAAACGTTAAGTGCTTTTACAAAATACTCATATAGATGAAAACACAAATTTGTCAGAAAAGAATGTGGACAGAAGCTTTCAACCAGTTGTAATCATGGTTTCTTAGTAAGCAAAAATAAGTATTTAAAATGAGCCACAGTGTGCCTGCACTCTTATGAGTTGTTTTCTTCTCTTGCTGAAGGTGACTTTGAAAAGGTTTTTCATTTGGGGATTTTTTTGGAAGAAACAGCCATGCTGAAAGATTGTCTTCTGTAGGTCATCTTTAGGAATTTAAGTGCAAAAGTTGGAATAAATGGAATTTCACTGTTTTGTTAGTCAACATTAATTGGAGAAAGTAAGCAGTAAAATTAGAATGGATGCACCATACATTGCTATCTTTAACTTTCTTATTTATTTAAAATTTGCAATAAGGTATGTAATAAATATTCCTTTTTATTCATTCCATGGTATATGGATGGTGTATCACCACTTGTATTATTGAAACATGCTCCAATTTGTATTTGTCAAAATCCATACCTATATTTTAATTATTCTTCCCAGTGAGACGACAACTGGTGTTTTATTTGAAACACCCATTGCTTCAACCTTCAAAGCAGTTTCTGTGAATATTATACCTAAAATTAAAAAATACTTTCCTACAGGCTTGAGCTTCTGAAAATTAGTCTTATTAGGAATTTTTAATTTATTGGAGAGCAAAGCAACGTGTGCTGTATTTTATTAGTGCTGGGAGTTTTCACAGTGCAGTAAAAGGAAAAATTATGTAAAACTGTTTTGTGTCAATTGTGCAAAATGCAGATTTATTAACACAGAGTTTCCAAGCACAGTGAGGCCTTTTTCAAGTGAGAGTTGAATATGTAAAAATAGATAGATAAATAAATTCTTGGTGGGAAAAGGAGGAAGAAGAAATACGGGGAATTCTCTTAAAAGTTAAATGCACAATCAGACTTACTTGGTTGTGCTTACTTGCCAGGTTTTTACAGGGTCCTAGGACTTTGCAGTCTTGTGGTTGATCCCGTACTCTTTGCTAGCAGTGAGATCAAACACCTAAACTCCTTTGCAGAGGGGGGCTGCCTGTCTGCAGAGCTGCCTGTCTGCAGAGCTGCTCTGCAAAATATCCAAAATATGAAGTGTTGAAGCTCTCCTGGACATAGCAGAGTCTTGCTAGTCTTTACTTGAAGTGGTGGCAGGTGTGCTTTCCTTCCTTATCCTTCATACTCTACTTTACAATATTATTAACTTACAGTATGTACAGCTAGCAATTCAGTATTTAAAACCAGGAATGTATTATGCATTTAACCAGCCATCTCTAAGGAGAGAGAACGCCATGCTTTCAGGGATCATCATCATCGCATACATCCAGCTCACTTTTGCACAAAGAAGTCTTCATATCCTCATCTGACATATCAGAATTCATCTGAATCAGATTACTGTATTTTGAAATTTGGTATTTGATATGGTTATTGAAAGAGAAGTATAAACCTTTTGGGTGTTGAATTCAACTTCAGTAGTAATTGCTATGCAAATTTTGTGGTGGGCAAGAGAGGGGAGTGAGGGAGGAGAATAATCATATTAGTGACTAGAGCTATAGAAAATTTGGAGACATTTCATCAAACGTAAGCACCACCCATGAGTGCTGCAGTGCTATTCTATGTCAAGGCCCAGAAGTTCGAGGAGGGGTATTTAAATGTAGTATATCCTTTATCTTTAGCATGCATATTCTTTATCCGTTTTGGTCTTTTTGTTCACTTAGGTGCATTATACCTGTGGGTTTTTTTTGTGTAAGCCAAATTTAAAAGGGCTATTACAAGATACGTAAACATTGATGTTGTTGGATGCGCACAGTGAAAGCAAGTGTGTTATTCTCTATCAGCATTACTTAGTAGAATTATTTAAAGAACTATCTAAGTGTTTTGCTGCCACCTTCCCTCTATTTACACCTCTTAGATTTTGGTTTATGAGCAGCAAAAGCAAACTGTCACTATTTGCTGTAAATTGAAGCTTTTAATAACTATGTCTGTTCTACAACATTTGTCAGCTTTGAATATTCTGTCAGTAGAAAATAAAAATAGCAGGAAAACTCAGCAACAGTGACACTGAAAATTTATCTGCTTATGTTCAAAAAAGGTGTAAAATACAGGCTTCAAGAATAAGCATTTGTAGTTTTCCTTTCAAAAAAATAAATTTGCATTTGCTGTGGCTAACAGTAAACTCTAGATACATGACTGCCAAAATAGATGCCAAAGTATTCGGTTGTAAGGTACTTATGTAAACAAAATACTGTTAAACTCCTTAAACAGTAAGAGATGGCAAAATAGGTATTGTTTGTCCGGCTGCAGCACTGGGTGCATTGTTGAGCACGAAGATGAAGTTCTAGAAATGCTCCAAGTAGTTCTGCCCCATAATAGAGATGTTTTATCATCTTATAAAACTGTGACTATCATGCCAGGTTGTTTTAAAGTAGAAAAAGACATTTCAAATGTAAAATGTTTCAAATAGCTGTGTTTTATTTAACCTAGAAATGTGCTTGGTAAAATTAGTATGCATAAAAAAATGAAATAAAAGATCTACATATACTGTCTTTAGGAAAATGCGTGTGTTTTGTTGCTCTTATTTTTCAGTGTAGCTGAGGGAGACATTCTTTTGGTAATCATCTTGCTTTTTTTGATTTCAAGTTTTCTCTATTGCACGATAGTGTTTTTCTTTCCTTAAGTAGTAAGTTTGCTAAGTATTTATCAAATTTATTTCTTTATTTTTGTATCTGTATTTGTTAGTGAAGCATTTTCAGAGTAACAGTACAAACTCTGAAGTTTGAAATGTTTTGTACTGCAGTGGACATCTGTTACTGGAAAGGAATATTTGGGTTATCACTAACAGGATTTCTGCCTGTCATTACCTGAAGTGTTTTGCTTGCGGTGGGACTAGTTAATTTCTAGAATTTGAAGTTTGGTGTGTCAACACAGACCAACATGTGCATGCCTTTGAGACCAGACTCGTATTGTATCCAGCCTAAAACACAGGTCTCCACCTAGTGCAGTTTCCTTTTCAAACTCTCTTTTTTCTGTTTTTTTTTTTTTTTTCAAAATCTCTGACTAGATAGAGTTACAGTTATATTCTTAGCAAGTTTTCAGGAAAATAACTATTTCCTGTAGTCTTTCTATTCAGTAGGGGATGGCTAATATTTTAATTGTGTTTCTTTTCTGTGACAGTTAGAAAGCAAGTAGATGCTGTTTTCCATTCAGATGAATCAGCACATTCACAACCCTCCTTTGAAACTGAAGGCTCATTTTGCCAAAAGAAGAAACACATTAGAAAGAGAAAAGCACTTTCCATTTTAGGAGAGGGTATACAAAAATTGTATCCAGTCGAAAGATGTGTTCCAAGTATTACAAGATTAAATTCCTGTCCTCTACAGATGTAATTTTCATGTGACAGAGCCTTCAGTCTGCTGTCAGTGTCTTTCAAGAGTAATAGGGGTATATAAGGGGGGGGAGCTTACTTAGAGAGTGATAAAATTATTCCTCTGGGAAATGCTTTTTGTTTGTTTCAAAACAAAGATTTAAATCCCTTCCTGAGTGAAGGGGCAGCATGGCCTAGAACAGCCCAGCAGGGAGATTATGACACATAAGGATTGTTGAATTTAGAAAAAGAAAAAAAAAAGAATTTGTAATTCTTCATTTATTCTGTTGGATTTCATTAGGTAAAAACAGTATGCTAGGTCAGCAGTCATAATAAAAATAGTATTTTTGTCTGTAGAGGTGGTTTGCCAATTGAAGACCGTAAAACAATTTCTCTTGTTCTGTAACTCTCAAAATAGTAGTTTAAGATAATCCATATCTGTATCTAAAAGTGATTTGTGTAGTACACATCTGTAGAAGTATAACAAAATCTTTTCAGCCTTGAATCACATGGAAAGAGAAGAGTTAAAAATAAGTCCATTGGGTGACAAAAGAAATCCACAGTTTTGGATCAGATTTATAGTAGAAGCAGTTGAACTTTTGTCGCAGATCCAGGCCCTGCAGGCTTTGAGTGACTTTAATTAGTTAGGAAGGAAAGGCTTTTAAATTAACTAAGATATGAATGTAGTTGGAAAACTACATAGTCAGTGAAGAAATACAAGGAAGGAAATGCAAATGTGTAAAAACAGGTGAGAACTCTCCATCCTGGAAGGGAAATGGCCAAAGAGGGTATGTTGGAGGCCTATAAAATGAGTGGCATGAGGCAGATGAATAGAGAACTTCAGTCACTATTTCTCTTAATCCAAGAATTAATAATAATCTGAGGCAGATTTAAAACAAAGAAACAGAAAGAGAGAGAGAGTTTGGTTTTGTTCATACATCATGAGGTTGTAGAGACTGATAGTATAAACTGGTTGCAGAAGCAGTAGGACAGACTGATGGAAGAAAGGCCCATAAAGGACTGTTAGATAGATGTGACCTCAGTTCAGGAATTGTCTAAAAGTGATTGCAGAAAAAGAAGAGGATATGCCCCAGGAAAGCACTGTCTGTACCTGTTTCTGAATGGTTGTGCTGAGTCACAAAAAGACCCATCCAGTCCTGCAGTCCTCAGTTCACAATGCTTCTAATAGGTACAAGAAAAGAGCGTGTACAAAAAGATTTGTTATGTGACATCCTTTTCCTCTTGCTTCTAGGGTCATTAAGAAATGTATATATTATAGTTGAATGTTTAATGTGCTTCTAGTTGAACACTTAGCTTTTGAAAGATCTTTTCTACTGCTTAACCACCATAACAGTGATACGAACACATGAAGAGCAGCATGTCAGAGAAAGTGATGGATGTTGTATCTGAACCTCCAAGTTCCTTGTCCAGATGTATGCCCCAGCCTCAATACTGATGCTGTCCCAAAGCAAGGCTGTTCTTCATATCCCCTTACACCATTATTCCCATGGAAAAGGAGTTAGAGTGCATGGGCCAGATAGGAATAGGCACATTGATTTGAACAGTGGTGGGATGTTGTAGCATGCATCTACAGAGCAGTTTACACACGGCCTCTGATACGACACAGAAATCTGGTATGTATGTAGAAGGGTGATCAGTAACACAGCACACCATCACATGTCCCAGCTACACTGTTACCCTCCAGCCATAATGTTACCTTCAGGAAGGAGCTGCATTTCAGTCTCCTGGAGATTCTTTGTGCAAAGCTGGAGTACTCATCTTCCGGGTAAATGAGTCATACTCAGGTTAGTGGGGCTGGGTTCACCTCAGTATCTGCTCAAGCTCTACAGGCAGGAAAACTGTTGTTATTCAGTGCTATAGAGAAGATGTGTGTGAGAAGAAAGTTGTGCAGAAGTCACTTCTGGGTGACAGGAAGAGAGCATGACACAAACGTAAGAGGTGATGGATTGAGATCTAGGACTGAGAATACCCTGTTGTATGGATTTTTCTTCCTCTCGTCTGTGCACCTGGAATTACATCAGCCATCTGTTTGGAAATGGCCTGCATAAGAGTAGAGTGCAGAGAGAGTGCCCCATGTTTCAAGGGGCATTTAGCAAGAAAGGGACTGGCAGCTGTAGGATCATGAGAGGAGTCCAGGAGAGGTTGCATTTCTGGCACTTGCTGCCCACCCAGTTCTGGTGTCAGAAGAGCTTCCTCAGCAGAGGATAGATGCTGCTGGTACCAGGAAAACCCAGTTTCTCTAATACACAATGTGTTCTGGTACCAGTTGGGTTTCTACTGGTAAGCTCCACCCTTTGATTTGGGATGTATACATGCAGTCTGACATGCCCTTTGGGTAAGATTGCTGACCCGTAGTCTATATAAAGTAGCTCTGTAACCAGTACTTTGCCCGAGAGGATATGATTAATTCAGGACCAGTTCAGCTTTTTGGGCTGGAAGCTATTTTTAGACTTCAGCTAATGCAAATTTGCCTTGATGACCTTACTGCAGGACTGAGGCTATGTGGTCGTGGCGTAGCAGCTGCTCTGTGAGACCCACCGCGACGTGTGCCAGGGGCAGGTGGGCTTTCCCCCTCCACTGAGAGCCTCTTGCCTTCTACTGCGCAGCTGGAGCAGGCACGCGGCAGTTCCTGAGGCAATAGCTAACAAGCAGTAAATTCACAGCCCAGTTTACCTATAGTGACTTGATTGTGAAATCGTATACTTATTGGACCTATATTCTGCATCTTAGGTAATGTAGGGGTCCTTTGCCTGTCTGCCCGTGTTCAGATATATTCAGTGTGCTTATGTTTTGTTAGGTGAGTTTGAAGCACCTAGAACTTAAGGAATATTTTTTTGGATCCATAAAATCTCTCTCCTCCATTTTGACAGAGTTATAGAAGCTTCAAAGCAACCGTATAAAGATATAAAGAGTTTACTTTTAACAGCACATAGTAGCCCCAGTTCTTATATATGTTTCCTGGATTTGTAACTCCAGCACAGTATTTTAAAAAGTCAGATAAAATGCTTTTATCTATTGGTTGTATTTTTTGATGCTTTGGGAGATATGTTTAGTTTTTATGTTAGAAATTGCCATGCTGTTTTAGAACCTGCTGAAAAAGATTGTCTGAGAAGAGGAACAATCATAACGCAAGGCTTTGGGAAATCATCAGAGCTTCTAAGAAGTAAATATATTATATCTGTACTTAGATTTCAAGACAACATTGTTAAGAAGGAGGTGTTATTGTAGAAATAGTATTTGTCATTAAGTCTTTCCTCCAAAGACTTAAACACACTTAGTTCAGTGCATTGTAAGGATTTCTCAGCATGTGAATAACAATACACGTAAATGATGCTAGGATCAGGGCTTAGTGTACGAAAAATGCTTCACTGGTGTTTGTGTGCTTGTGCTCCCAGAGAGCTCTCACTTGTGCTTGATAAAACAACCCTTGCTGATAGTTACAGTATTTTTAAAGAAACCTTTTTTGGCTTTCTTCTCTCCCTATGTCTTACACGCTTTAAACTTTGAGCAAGTATTTCTTTCAGTTCAGTTGCATTTTAGCTGCTGCCGATTTAACAGTTTTCCTGTGCAGATTGGTTCAGTAACTCTAGTGAATCGGGTCAGTGACAAATACCTTTCAAAGTTGTCCGTCAGACCTGCAGAATAATGTTCTGGTGTGACAGATATTCTTGTGCCTTTAACCAGGAACTCTCAATATAATTACATTTTTATTCACACTTGGGTGATGGTGATTTTTTTTTTTTTTTTTTTTTTTTTTTTTTTACTTTCTTGGTTCTGTGTGAGTAAAAGAATGGGTGTGTGTATATAATTTAATGAATGGGTCTGTTGTCCTTTTCACCTCACTGCTTTGTTCTGACCCTAGAAAAAAGCACACACACCCCACCACTTTTTAGAAACAGTTTTGATTAATGATTAATGTGTTGCTTCAAAATTCTAGTGTCAGGGAATAGAAGAAATATATTTTGGATAACTGGATTTTTCTGAAAGATCTGCTTTTAAAAGATGACACATTAAAGTGTTTTTATATCTTTGCCTGGGTTAAGCGATATAGCAAATGCTTTTGATATAATATTTTTGTTTCATTTGAAGGCTGTAAATATTTTTTTCAGATCTACCCCATATATTCATATGTCTAGCAGAAATTCTCACTCTAACCAAAGCATATCCATCATTCTTTAGGGTTTCCATCATTGCACTTCCTGATTCAATAAGAGATGATATCTTATTATCCTTTCAGTGACTCACCATATTTATGTGTTTAACTGACATTGTCCAGATGTATCTTCTTTGATTGAGAATGTTGGGTATTGTGGGACTTATTCCCAGAGCTCTGCATACCTTAGGTTGCAGTTGTGTGATGCTGTGCCATACGCAAGACCATTTTTATCTGTGAGTGGTATCAGCAGATAACAACTGAGTTTTTGTCAGTGCAGAGTTTATATATTCAGTTTTGTTAAAATGACGAAGGCTTTGGTTTAGTTTATAATACTAAAAGGTCTAATCTGAATTGCTAGTTAGTGTTTTTCAGATAATTTCTCTCTCTCTCACAGGCATCAAGGAGTATTGCACGTATATATTTACCCTTATCTGATTATTCTGTGTTATGCTAACTCTGAATAAGTGTTCAGGAAATACAGATGGATATTTCAACTCTTTTGAGAATTGAGAAGCGTAAGGCACATTCAGATTGAAACTTCTGCTAGGGAAGTCTTAGTTATGATGGAGTATGTGACAAATAAGTTTTCAATTACAGAAATACTCTTTTGAAAAGATGGCGCTTCACATTGCTTTGCATGTAGTTCAGACATTTATTTTAACGGACTGTGAGTGATTAGTTGAAAGTTATCTTCTGGTTGTTTTAATTACAGTTAGATACCTTGTAACTTTGTTACAGTCCCCCTAAAAGATCAGAAAGAACACAGAATCAGATGTTTGTTAATGATGAGAAATACAGTACACGTTTTACAAGGTCAGAGCTCAGTAAAGACATCTTCTCTTATGTGTGCATTTTCAGGAAATCATTATAGGAAATAATTAAGGAGACAGGTTTGCAAATAAAACATGAGAAAACATAAGGAACTGTGCTACTGTGGCAGTAGTGGTTGCTGGTAATGCAGTAGGGGGGAGAAAGGTTATTAATTACAGGTTCATAACACTCTACAGATGTTTAAAAGATGAACACAGTAGTCAGAGTAATTTGGTAGCTTATTACAATTAATTTTAGGTGGGAGACAGACAGTTTTAGCCTGAATGTCAGGGAAGGCCTTCTCATAGCAAGATGTAAGGCAGTAGATTAACTCTCTAGAACATACTGACCTCTGAAATACTTAAAACACATTGTTTTCAGTATTTAACAAGGGGGAAAATCTTTCATTGGCTAGGACATGAGCTGGATTCTGTTTCTAGCTGTTATGGTGCTTGAAGTGCTTTTTTGGGGCCATCCAATTACAGCAATCCGTTAACCTCTTTGGAGGAGAAAACTGAAACCCATGTCCAGAGAGATGAATGAGATGGACCTGAGGGCAGACAGCTCACAGAATAGGCTTTTGATTAAAAAAATTACCTCATTCTTAAGTACTGATTGGGAAATTTGGAGAAACAGATAAGATTTAGCTACAGAAAGATTCTTGCATTTCCTGCAGGGGAAGAATTTTCCTGCGGGTTAGAAGTGTCCTAAATAGTTAACTTTTAGGAAATCCTCTTTGCAGAAAAGTGAGGTAATTCTGTTGCATTTCTGAGGAGCAGCGGCTAGTTTCCCCAATAGGTCTTCATGATAGTTATCACATGCTAGTAGCAGTCAAGCAAAAGAAAAAAGTAATTCTCAGGGAGGAAAAGATGCTCATTTTTAAGCCCTAGAGGCACAATCCAGATAATGTAGAAACTGAATTTTTAAACTTTTGAAGTCCCTTTACATAATGCTATACACTTGCCAAATTAAAGGAGGTGAGAACTTAAGTGATGAAAAGCATCGAAGATAAATTCCCTGAGACAATTCCAAAAGAGCCTGTTCGGAACAGATAGGGGGGAAACATGCTTAAGTTGAGTTATTGGGTTGTTTTGGAGAGTGGGGTGGTTGAGTAGGCAGCAGAGAGGCGTTGTTTTAAAGCTGAACAGCGCTGCGAGCAGATGTAATGTGGAGAAGGACCTCTCTTCACATTCTTTGGTGCTCACAGGCCGCTTAACTCTAATAGATATATTGGTGCTCCAGCATACTTCTGCATACTACACAGATCTGATCTCAAAGGATCTTTCCAGTGATGAATCATCTGGTCGAGTCTGGCCTTCTGTATCCCACGTTTTTGCATCTTGTGGTTGGTAAGTGAGTTCTGATCTTCTGGGGGTGCATGGCTAATTAAAAAAAAAAAAAAAGTTGCCTAGTTGCATCAGGATATTAATGATACCTGTCATACTCAAGGTCGGCCCAGTCCACTGAGGTCAGAGCTCATTTTACCATTCCTGTCTTGTAAGACAAAGTTGCTAATTCTTCCTGAGTAGAGATTGGTAAAACTGAGTTAGTTCTCCATTCTTTCTTTATTCTGTTATCCAGGCCTCCTCTAGCTTTCCTTTCTGGAAGGCTGCAATGAATTTTAAACTTTGCAAAACAAATTTCTTCCTGTTCTTGTGGGATTTATCCAGATCCCATCAAGTTAAAATTTTGTCATTCTTTCTTCCAAGAGAGACAGCAGGTATGTGGAAGGAGGTCTTATCTGCATATTATTTCCCTTGCAGATCCCCAGTGGTGAGCCTAGCCTTTTAGCTGCTCATGTTTGCTGTGTTATTTTGCCTGACTTGTCATGTCACTCTTCTATTTCTGAAATTTAGTCTCTGTCCAGACTGACAGATTTCTTTGTACTATCATCCTGGCTTTGTAGCGCTGGTTGAAATTTCTTGCAAACAGAGTGGCTCTTTCTGTTGTTTGTCTCTTTAGTTTCAAACAGGTGTGAGGTTGTGGGGTTCATTTTCAAGATTTTTATAGGAGTTTTCAAGTCACCAAGTTTGGCAGTCTACAAGTTCTTTGGTTCTTACAGGTGTTTGAGCCTTCATAAGAGGCAGCTTAAAGTTGGTGCCTTGTGCAGTTGAAGAGTATTCTTGTCTGTCAAAGAAGTATCACTGACCCAATAGAAAAAAATGTTCCCTCAGAAGGGAAGTAAAAGGGTTTTAGAAATCATTATTAATACTTACACTTGTAAAATACCCATGGCTGTTTGTTTTTTTTTAATATACAGTTCTTTTCTGCAGTAAAGACGAGGGAGCTTCAGGGTTTTGTTTCATCTTGTCTATTTTTGTTCACGTGTGTCCATCTGAACCTTGTTCCCTGTTAAATAACTTTCAGTCTCACTGCAGCTGTTTCAGTGGGTTTTAATCTAATCTGCTGGTGTCTTTGCATGTTATGTGTGATTACCACTGTGACTTGATTCTGTGGGTAATTTTTCTGAATCATCTGTGGACTTGCCTGCTGATTTCTGTAGCCATTCCACCAGTCAAGTTCTTGAGTATAATCTAGGTGGTTGATATTAAAAGCTAGATCTTTTACCCCAGAATGTACAAAATTGTAGCTTCACTGCCTTTTAGCCTCTTAAAGGTGTAAGGAGACTGGTCCACTGGTAGAAGAGGTCAAGGTGCCATCATGCTGTTCCACCTTACACCTAGAGAGGATGTATGACATGTAGATAGAGCACAATTCAGACACTAGTTATGCCTGTACTTCAGAGAAAGTCTGATCCTCACTGTGGCAAGACATTTTTGAGCTACCTTTAATGAGTAGAAATAGCAGAAAAGGTTCAACAACATAAGTTTCAGTAGTCTTGTGCAGCTGAAACTCATAGCTCTGCTTTTTCACTGCTTGTTGTCTGTGCTGCCTTGGCTGGGAATCTCATCTTCCCTTTCAATATAGACCTGCTATTAAAAAATCACTCTTCCCTTTCGTGCACTGACATTAAGTTCAGTAGAATTATTCCTCTTCTGTGTGCAAGCAAATGAGAGGAGACTCAAGCCTGTAATCCTGAAAAGAAGAATTGCTTAAATTTGATCTCATGAATAAGTACTGAGTTCTAATTTTGTGCTGTTTCTGGTGTTCAGATGGCGACAGCAATATGTTGAGAATTAAATAATAGTTTGGTAGGAAGATTGAAAACACAGCATTTGCGTCTGCTCCATTATAACTTTAACTGTGTAAATGCCCCCAACAATGGTACGCTGGTGGTGAGACTGCCCTAATTATTTTTGTTCATTTCCTTCTGATTTGGAGTGTTGTCATCCAGCACTCTGGTTTTGATTTTCTTTTAAAACAGATCTGAAAGACTAATTATTATTAAGAGATTGTGTGCACTGAAAAGCAATGTACATTCCTGTTGAGTTACTGTAAAGCTGCCCGATTTTATGACTAAACTAATGCATTTTAGGTGAAGCTAGCATTTGTACCCCAGAGCTTGTTATTAGCTATTAAGTCCATACTAGAAGTATTCTCACATTTCTTTGAGAAGCTGAGGTTCAGCTTCCTGAGGAGGGACAATGTTAGCACAGTTTTGTAAGGTTTTGTGACTTTCCTCTTTGAGAAGGCAGCTTTGAAAGAGGCAGCATCACTTCAGTGAAACTGTGTTTGGGACTCAAGCACATGCAGTATTAGTGTCTTGTGTTTGACATTTGGAAAGAAGGTGTCTTGAAATTAGTAATTATGAGCTGTGAAGATGAAGATCCTTCAGAAACAACTTCCAAATTGTGGGCTAGACTTTTCATTGTCCAAAAAATAATAATTTCAAAATAAATGATTTATTTATATGATCTCCATCTGTGATTAAGGTAACTGTAACTAATTACCTTCTGAAGTACCTTTGCACTAATAGTAATGCTGTTGCTAGCTATTATTCTTGGCTAAACAGGAGGATTGAAACTTCATGGCTTAGATATAAAATAAAAAGACCACCTAAGTTCAGTTCCAGCACCTTTGATTGTAATGGTCAAGTGTTTAGAAAGAAAAATACCCAAACCCTTCTCCTCTGCCCCCTTCACCCAAATACCTTGTTTTGGTGCTAGTATGTCTCAGATGAAGAAGTTACTGTACGGGCTCTGTAAGACATGACTTGTTACCTAATGGTAATTGCCAAGTTATAATTTCTTGAATGTTTCATTTTGTTTCTTTTTTTTAACGGGTCATCACAGTCAAGTTACATGTAGCTACAGTTATATTTAGGGAAGAGTGAAAAACAGCATGCTTTTATGTTGTTAATGATATGTTGCATGCTTTCTTTCCATTTGCAGTTTTTCTTTCCAATGCAGTTACATTGCCAAAGTATATTCAGGACAATGCCTTACCTGCCTCCCACTATCTCCGGTCTGCCCGTGTCCGGGACCAGATGGGGTGAGATGTTTGCAAGAAATTACAGCCCAGTGACAGGAATGGACTAGCAACAAATCTGGATCATTCAGTCAAAATCCTCAATGATTATACATAACACAAGGAAATATTGTGCTGTAGCATGATCTGCGAAGGGTCAGGGATGCATCCTTTCAGCACACTGAATCAAAGAATTTGCAGACAGCCCTGTTGTCTCTTACTACCGTAATTCCTAGGGGAGCTGTCGGTTTTGGACACTCTATTTTGAAAGTTAGGTTCCCCCCCGACCAGTGCTCCAGTAAATGGGTCCTGAGGAAAGTCAGGCATTGATCTGACAGAAAAGTTGAAAGATCATTACTGCTGAGAAAGCCAAGGCTTTGCAAACTTGTCACATTAGCACAGCAGTGCCTATAACAATAACAAGCCGTATTCATACATTCTGGTAGGAAAGGAAAAATAATTCCTCTTCCAGCTATGAGACAAGGTGTCCACTGAACCTGTTCTTGTGCTATCTGTCTTCTGTAGTGTAAGAATTACCACGCTGCTGTCTGGAATGTTTATTTGCATGCCTTTTGAACTTCATGCTGTGGTAACCAACTGGAGATCAAGCCAAAGGTCATAAAGCAGAGGTCAAGGAAAAGTTAAAAAATGATCTGCTAGAAAAAAACCAGCAGTGTTAGACTGAGAATACCTAACCCAGACTGATGCCCACAGCACTGCACAGCTGGACCCCCTTTCAGTGGCAGGTTCATAGGGCTGTATTTTCATCACCCTGGTAAATGGATCAAGCATGGAAAGGTATTCCTGGAAAGTACACAGCACACCTATTTTCAGTAGTGGCTATTTTACACTAGTAATGGAGCCAGAGTATCTAAATGGTGCTCTGCAGAATCCAGTCCTTGTGGGCAGTCTGTACTGCAGTTCCTGAAGTTTGCTGCTCTCCTCCCTTGCCAGGCCTCAGGGAATCTCTGCTGGAGGTCTGTTGGGAGTCCTCCCTTCTCTTTGGGGTCAGAAAGCATTCTCAGAAAAACTAAGGTACTTTTGAGAGGACTTAGGTGTCTTTGGCTGGAATAAAGTCTTCAGCACTGCTCTTTAATAGGTGGTTTACGCGCACTTATGAAAATAAATGCATTTTTATATTTTGAGATAATCAGTCAGATACTCTGCAGCAAGCCTGTGTACAGCCAGAAAGAAGGACACAGAATTACTTCATACCTAGGACAAGTGAAAAGGGTGGTTGGCACTCTCCTCAGAAACCTGTACCAGCACCTGTTAAAGTGGTTTAGACTTGTCCCCTGCAAGACAGAGCACAGCTGTCATTTGGAAAGATGTGTAGCTGGTGTTGGACAAGAGTGTTAGGCATGTGACTCTAATCACAATGTAATTTAGCCAGTAAAAGACCCACCCACCCACTTGTTTTTTGCTAAGCTGACCATGGTGTAGGAAAAAAATGTGTATTTTCTTAGTTCATCTTTTATGAAAAAAAGCAAAAGAAATAGTAGATATGAAGAACTGAAGTTTAAAAATGTTGTGCCAAATCTTTCAGCCTTCATCCCTGCCAAAATTTATCTAGAAATAAAAGGGGTGATTTATCTGAGGTAAGACTTGACCTAAAAGATTTCACATAAGAGGAGGTAGCACTGTGAAATATCTGTGTCACATGTTAATTGTTTCAAAAGAGCTAACTATTAAAATGTATTTGTAGCTGATAAAAAAGGTAATGAAGTTGGTGGTGACCTGCTCAGAGCATATTTCAGCATATTATTTTTGCTTAGTATACTTGTGGGTTTTTTTAAAGCACAATTCTTTATGTATTTTGCAAGGACAACATCAGGAAGATTGGCAGCAGCAGGGGTTTGAGTGGATCCTGTGGTGATAGGAGTGGTGGAAGTGGATGCTCAGTGCTAGATGAAAGCCTTTTTATTTGCAAGCTGACTGGCAGCTAGTATTAAACACTTGATCTCCTGTCCTTTAAATTGGCTGGTGGAACAACACCACTGGCAGACTGCCCAGGTAAAATGGCATCACAGTACCTAGGGAAACTTCTCTGCGAGAAATTACTATCATTCAGCTTAACTCCCATTTTCAGATTCTGAATTATAAATGGGGCTTAGAAGATTTAACCCCAAAATCCAAAGGAGCAATTCTTACTCCACTGAATGCAAGGCCTTTGAGGTTTATCATTATCTTGAATTGAAGCTGGGAGTTTATCCATGTTCTTCCACTCTGTTGAAAGCATGCTTGTATCTGCAAAGGAATAGTAGCACTTTTCTTCACTTCCCCCACTCTATCGTATGCCAGATAGTCTTAACTGTCATATTTGACCATTTGTTTTCTTATGCTTGTGTGTACATACAATTTTATACATAAATCCCAATTTGGGCTACATATTTCTGTATTTTCAGATTTAGCCCATTGTGGACATTGTAGCTGAACCATTGAGAATGTTGAATGCCTATTGCTCACCTGAGAAAATCTCATGGTGGAATTGCAGGTCATTTTTGCTGCTGCTTCAGTAAAAAATTGTGAAACCTGGGAATTTCATTCAACAGAGAAAATAATTAGAAGTTTCAAGACCATCAACAGGACTCAAATTCCATAGCAATTTCAGGAGCAACAAGAGGATAGCAGTTTGGATGTATTAGCTCATTGTGTCCCAGTGGAAGCCCAACATCTTGCCTTATCCGACGGTATAAAAGTTAGCAGCATTTTGTTAGATCCAGTCCTCCCAGTTGCAAAAAAAAAGTACTAAAACAGGATTGAGCTCTTGAAAACAAGCAACAATTTGTAGCCCTGCAGATGCTCAATATACCATCAGTTGCTATTATGAGAGTATAGGGGTTTGGTATTAAACTCTGCCAAAAATATTTTGGATCATTCCTATATATATTAAAAAATAGAGCTTGTGAGTATTTATTTTTTACATATTATTGCAATGAAAGATGAACCGTTCCACTTGTTCCCAGGTCTTAAGCTGGACATCTGCATGAATTGCAGGCTACTGTAAATATTTCTCAATGCGGACAGGTAGATGCCATTGGAAAAAGCAGAACAAATTCTTAAGTTGCCAATATTGTCACAAAGTCTCCCTGCAGAATGAAGTTGTTTGACAAAGTGTTTCCCTGGTGATTTGGCTGCAGATGAAAATGCCTTCAGCAATAAAATTCCGTGCTTGGGTCTCAGCTCTCTGTGCTCATCAATCAGCAAATGACATATCAAGGATCTTTTTTGCTGGATTAGTTAATATGGTGGGGGAAATTTGTGAAACATTGATATTCCTTCGAATTTCTGTAGATAGGGTTTTTTTCCCCTCTTAAATGCACATTCTTTTTTTTTACAAAATATGTTTTGTTGCCTCCAGCTTCCTGTAGTAGTCAATAGTGCTGCAGTAGGACTAATATAAAACTATTTTTTATGTACACAGATTTTCATGCCTGGAGATAATGCCTACTGTCAGAAAGTCACTGTCAGTCACAGGGAAGGGAGAGCTGGGGGAAGGGTGAGGGAGAGAAGTACCATTGAGGACAGTCTTGCTACCCTCAGTGCACTGAGGGTGCACATCCTTTGTGGCTTAATATGTTAATGTTTTGACAGCAAATGGCATTTTGTACAATTTTAATGACTACATTTTTGTTGTAAACAGTTTTATTTGGGGTAATCATGCTCTATATCTGCTGATACCTTTATAAAATATCATTAATGGCTTTAGAAATTTCAGTTGCATGGTTGCAAAGAAATAAATCACCTTACAGTTTAATTACCTCAGATACAACAGTAGCAAATATCTTCTGGAAAGCTGTGTTACTAAGTGACTGCCAGTGATGAAGCTGCTTTCCTTAAAGGATGCTCTATTAAGGAGATCATTTCAGTGTTTTATGCTACATCTGTTGCTGCCACTACTAAATTTTGTAAAGGAATTTAAAATATGACAGATGTCAGTAATAACTGTTATTTCATGCCTACTTTTTAAGGAAAAATTGGAACTTCTTGCAATCCTCATAAAGGTTTATATGAAATATTCCATATGAAATCCATATATACTTTTAAAATATTTTATTTTGAGTTATGATATGGGATCCAGGAAAATATGTTAAAAGACATCATAGCAGATCCCCTCTGTGTAGTGTGTCCATCTGCTGAGGAAAATACCAAGAAAAGTCATTCATTTTCCTGCTAAATGTCTCAAAACAGAGTCACTCCTGTTCGGGTCCAACCACCCGAGAGGCAAAAAGGGAGCACAGATGGAAAGATGAGTATCCCATAAAAAAAAAAGTGATAAAATGATGAGAAACAAGGAAAGGAAAGAAGAAAACATAAAAGTAAGGGGGGAGACCAATAAGAAAGAGAAGGCTGACGAGCTGGAAAGGCAAGAGAAATGGGAAGAGCCAAGATTCTCGACAGGGAAGATAAATGAGGAGAATCAGCTGATTAGGCAAAGGAAAGATATAGGAAGGAAGTGCAGCAATAGCAGAAAAATGGAGAATTTAGTAAAAGCAGATATCAAGGACACCAAATAATCAAAGAATAGAAGTTAAAAGGCTATGGGCTGCTTTTTCCCCCCATCAGCAATCAGTAATTGGGAGAGAGGAAGATAAAATGATGGAGACAAAAGTCAAAGGCACAACAAAATTGTATTTTCTAGTTTGTTTCTCTTCTCATGATACTGAGTTTCCTTTGTGTTATTTTGCATCCACCATAGTTATTTTGGGTAAAGTGCACTTAAATACTAATGTATTGCTAATCGCTGGCGAATGCTTTGAATTATTTGAAACAAACTGGGACCTTAACTTGAACTAGTGGGCTTTAAAATGATTCTGAGCAGTTTGGGATTGTCTCTTTTCCTCATGCTTCCAATAAAGTGCAAGTGTCAGCACATGTTATAGCCCTCCCCTCTTTTAATACAGTAACCAGCAAACACTTAAACCTGATCACTCATCCATGTAAGGGGTGTGGAGCCTTTAGTGTGCCAAATACGGCGGGTCCTCACAAAAACTGTCCTGACCATTGGAGGATATTGTGGTCCCAGGAGAAGTGCAGTGTCTTCAGGAGAGCTTGACTTTGACCTGGATGCATGAGGCCGTGCAGGGGTAGTAAACCCTCGCCAGTGCTGTGGCCCGTCCTGGTGCTGGCTGACTAGCCAAGATTAGCAGCGCGGGAGGATAAGTGAGCCAGCCTTTCTGAGCAGTGTAAGCCCCAAGTAGTTTTGCTCTGCAGAAGGCAGTGGATCAGGGAGTGCACCCTGCCCTTTGCTTTGGACAGTTTCCTTGCGACAGCGTTCCCTGTGGTGTTAAGGCTTTACAGGATAGTGGGTAGGTTGTTAACGAATGGCTGTTTTCAGCCTCTAACTCGTAGGCTATAACAATAAGAATACATTTGTTTTTAAAGGTTTTTTTAAAGGAAAAATTGGTTGGGTGTTTTTTTTTTTCTCTCAGTTTGGGAGGTGGGAGTCAGGCAGCACTTAATGTATTGAATGCAGTGAGAGAAAATTTGAGCATAAGGTACAGAGACATGTAGGTTGGGTTTGGATGAACACATTTGCGTGTGGAAAATTATATACTGCCTCAACCAAAATGACTTTTTCCTTCTCAAAGAAAATGTGGTTTTCTCCCATGTATTGGGAGATGTTACAGATCTCCCATTGTAGCATGTTTAGCTTTTATCCACATACACTTAAACAGCAGTACTATTAAAGTAGTTTTTGCAAAAATTACAGAGGACTCCTTCAAGAAAGTGTCTGTCTTCCTTCAGTCTTGTATGTTTTTATTTTATGTGCTTGTTGGTTTATCTTGAAGCAGTGAACCCCTGGCCTTTCTTCACAATTCTGGCAGACTTAAAAAAAAAAAAATGCTTACAGCTGTGCCCCCTCCCCTTCCTAAAAATAATTACTAGATAAAAATCATTCAGAAGGACTGTGAGAATATCTGATGTAAAATTGTCTGTTCCTGCATTGAAATAATATTTTAAGAATATAATAAAACATAAGTAAAAACAGAATCAAGTTAAATGAAGTTTTGTAGTCTCTCCTAGGCCAGGATTAATGTAAATACAGAATGGATGTAATGTGAGGAATAATAACATATAGTAATGTTCCAGTTTAAAAAAAATCGCAAGTAAGGGAGATGCTTACTGGAAAAGATCCAGATCAAAGTAAAGCCTCGGTATTTTGTTCCTGCCTTGTTGTCTTTACTTTGGCTATCTGCAGCTGATCTTCAAAACCTTTGAAGGTAGAAACTGCTCTTGAGAGCCAGGATTTGCAGGAGAAGGTCCTCAGTCTATGTCCAGTAAAGCATGGTGACATAATACTTAGAAAACATGCTCTACATTTGTTTTTAATTTTAGCTATTTTATATAGGCTTGAGTGGGGCTACATTTGGGGCAGCCATGGGTTTGAGACCTGAGACAGTGGAGTTGTGTCAAAGTTTGGTGAGATCTGCAAGGAATAAACCTCAGTTTTTGGAAACACTTCATAGGGAAAAGAGGCAAGTCTTAAAATGGTTTAGATTAATAAGTCAAGAAGAAGCCCAGAGTTGGAAGGTACTGTTCGCAGGATGATAGTTGTTGCCATAGTGACCAAGAAAGTGGGGAACTGAGGAATTTTGAAGAGAATATCAGCTCAGGCTTCAATAATGCTAAGTTAGCATTTGATGTCTGAGTGAGAGTCCCATTGGGCAGGTGGGGGGGGGTAACATCATTGCTCAGACAGATGGAGAGGTGGTGCCCTCAGTCTGAAAATAAACCCACTTTGTATTCCCATTTGCAGATCATTCCCAAGTTATCTATTGACACAGTTTCTGACAGGGTAATTGCCTCTGCTCTCTCTCTTGTTCTTGGAAACACTGGGTTTAATTCTGGCAGTTCCTGCTATGAGAAGAATGTCGAGGTCCACTGTGCTGTGTGAAAGCACCAATCTAGTATCCCAGAAGTTGCATGCTGTCTCCCGTGCTAGCTGCTTTTTTCTGTGGCCACTCAGGAACAGTGTGAGGAGTAACCATGGTCTACCATCCTCCTTGTGTTTAGGTGAGAGTTTTGTGCTCTCTGTAGTTTTTTTCTCTTGAGCTGGGGATAATGCAGAGTTGTTAGCTGTCATGGGTTTGTGTCGGGGAACACATTAATAGTGTGAGTTACCTGTGCAAGCCCCAAGGTCACTGGAACATAACGGGTCTTCAGAGCCAAACATTGGGCAATACCTGTCAGCAGCTCACTGCACTGAATGCTTATTCCCAGAGCCTGGAAATCCACCTACTCTCAGCATGGAGCTGCATATTTCTCACAAAACATGAGGCCAACTGTCGTGTTTGGAGCCAGGTAACTTAGCTCCTGAAGGCAGCAAATTGCCAAGAAGATGGTCAGCAAACAGCTTGAGTTGTAGTGTGAGTCTGTACTTCACAATAAGTCACTATGTAGGATTTGAACTAAAAACTCATTTTTGCTTTAATAAGAATTATTGTCTTTTACTAAATACGTGAAGCCCATCCAGTGGGTGCAGTACTAAAAATGTCAAGTGAGTGAATCATGGCTGCGAAGAGTCAGGACAGAGTTTGCCTCTGTAACATGGAATCAGAATCTGGACAAGGTTAAGAACTGCTCAAGATCAAGATATATGACTGCCCTGATGCAAAGTAAATAGCGTTTTTAAAATTAATGTCCCTGGCACTGGCTGTGTTAATACTTCCCTTTTGCAACATTTATTTTTTCATTAATGGTGCTAATGTGGCTGAAAGATGGATGTGAAGAAGTGACAAGCACCATGTATGTTTAAATGGGGAAGGGTCTGCTGAAGTCTGTGCTCATGATGAAAGTGTTTGGTCTTGAAGTCCTGATAGTGAAAAACATGGACTAGACATAAGCTGCATAGCACCTGGAGGATATGTTCCTTGCATCAGTCAAGGGCCCCCATGTTCATTAGGGCTCCCTAAATTCACGTGGTCTGTACACTCATTCATTTCTTCATTCACTCCATGCTCCCTTTTTTTGACTTAGTAAGGGTTCCCTGTGTATTCCTGATAATATACCAGTGTCACCCTCTTTTTCCCATGCCAAGGTCAGCTGCTTTTCCATAGGTGAAGCTTTGCATGTCTCTTCATGCCTCCCTTGTCCTCACAGTTCTTCCTTCCTCTCTTCCATCCTTTCCCTAGCTCTTACTTTTTCTTGTCCCTGAGCTATTTTGCTCTGAGTGTCAGCGTTTCTAAGCTATGCTGGGAGCAAGTGCTGCGAGGATACAGGGAGAAAGGGGCAAAGCTGGCAAAGAAGAGGGCTGCCCTCCACTGTCTCTTTGATCTATAGACCATTACCCGCAGACTTGGATGTCTGGCACAGCTGAATCCTCTAACTAAATGCAAGAGGTCACAAAGCCAGGGACTCTGTGTGTATATATACCTTTCCCCTTCCATTTTCTTGTTTTCGCCAAAATCAATATGACATTGCCCATTGCCTAGAACATTCCCTGAAATGCTGGAATTCATCAAATAATCCAGAGTTCTGAAATTAGCTTATTACAGACAAATGCACTGAGAAATGCCACTCGGCCAACCATCATAAGATCCAAGGATGAAAACTATCCTTCTGTACTCTTAAGCCATCAGTCTCTCAGTGCAATTGTTTTTTCCAGGCTATGCTGAATATCTAACAGTTTTCTTATAAAGCTGTTCTACAAACTGGTCTAATACCTCCTTGACAAGAAATTCTGGCTGGCCGTTGTTCTGAGCCTGTTCTCCATTGTGCAGATTCCTCAGCAGTCTTTGTGTAAGATTTGCATATATTTGTGGGCTTTGAGTAATCAAGTTTTCTTCACAACATACATGCTTTCTCTTCTGTGTAGTTTCACCTTCTGCTTCATAACATCTAATTTCTCTCTCTCTTTTTTTTTTTTTTTTAACAAAAATGGATTGATCCACTTTACTTCCTTTACCTTCCTCCTCTGGCTAGGTGTTTCCATGCCTCTAATGGAGTAGATCTAGTGACCATGCAGCTGCAAGATTAGTTTTATTAACTGGCTAATCTGACAGAAAGCCTACACTCAAAAAATAAAGGATTAGTTTTCTAGAGCAGCAGCACTATGGCACTGGAAAATGGTCTGAGCAAATTATTCCATGACCACTAGACCAGGTGGAGAAGTGAAGTCAGTGTGCCTTTGGTTTTGGCTGCTGGGTATTGGTAAAGTTTATTTTGAAATTGCAGGGGGTTATTTTGCTGTGTAGGGCTAGATTTGCTTTTCCTAAGGCAGAAAACTAATAAAACAATAAAAAACAGAGATAATTTCCTGAACAGAAAGGTAAAGGAAAGGCACTCTTGGAGTGGTTTGGGATTTTGATTCTTTTGGTTTTCAGTGTAAATTATCTCAAAAAGATTTTAGTTGGGAAGTTGATGTAGATCATAAAAAAACACTCGATTGTAGTGGTGTTTAACTTTTCAGTTAAATATCTTTCATTAAATAAAAACTATTGTGATATATATTTCAGTTTGGTGTTCAATCTTGATCCAGTTTACTTGCTGTGATAAACACTGCAGTACACTGAAGCCCCAAAGAGATTCATAGAGAACAGTTGTTCACTATAGCATTATTTCTCAAAGATAAATTATGTAGCAGTAAAGACAAGTTCATAAACTTTATTGTATTGCCTTAGTAGCAGTGCTTTTGATACTACCAGGAAGGCAAATTCAACACCAAGGCCTTCCCTGAGGTTTATTAAACTGTTTTAGAAACTGCTCGTGTTGAATTTTTTCCTTTTTAGGATATTTTTCTAAGCACAGTGAGATGGGTGAGGAGGGTGGTCTTTTTTTCTTGATCTTTCGATAATCTTTTTGACTTTCTAGTTATTGTAGCATGCAAAAAGAATCATACTATAAGAAAAAATTTATACTCTCTATATTTGATTGGCTCAAACATGTTGCTTTTTATAGTTTTGCCATTTTTCTTCAATAGCATGCATCTTTGTCATAGTTTTTAAAATATCTAGAAATAGTACAGTTACAGTTCTTCTTAAAATTATGTGCAGCTATGAGCAATATGTACTATCTGCATTTTCCATATGTTGAGACAATGTCCTAGTTTTATGTGTGTAGTAAAAAAATTATCAGTGATAAACAACCAGTTGAGTGGAGCTGTATCTTAATAACTGAATACTGCACTGAAAAAATGAGGATCGAAGTACTTTGCATTTGTATTGAAACGAATTTCAGAACCAAATGTTCTTTGGGTCCTTATGTGGCATCCTTGAAATATTAGGTCTTTCTGTCCTTTGCAAACTGTACTAGTATGCAGTATTAGCACCAAAGATTTTATGGTGTTTGCCTTTAATTGATATATTTCTCTTAAGGATTTCAGAAGATCTGTAAGCAAGTATAGTTTTCACTATTTATCCCTTGGTTTATTTTTAGGAAAAATGTAGGAATGTTGAACTATTTCTATTCTAGACGATGTTGCAGTCTCTTCAGAGACATACTTCAAACTGCAAGCTACAAGAACTGAAAGACTTAAAGAAAGATAAGAAGAGTTTATGCCTTCACTGCCCATGCAGGTGTATCTTTTGCATAATAATAGATGCTTTACTGTAAAATCCAAGGCACAGATATTTTTTACCACAATTTCTCTGGGTAAGGTCAGTCCTAGGGAACTGCCTAGCTGCTTCATGGTAAATACAGTTTTGTCTTAGTCTTTATGAAGATGTTATGGAGAGGGAGCAAACAGAAGCTACTTTTCTTGAAGTAAAGACATTCTGACAGTAAAGCCATAGCCAGGGACAGAGCTAATATCCATTGAGTCATATTTTAACCCCTTCAGCCTTAAAGCTAAGACCGAACATGTAAGAATCAAAAATTCAAGTGCAATCTCAAGAATCTAGTCACAAGCTTTACGAAATCGCCCATACTGAAGTGACTATGCAGATCTAGAACCTGCTGAATCCCCTTTCTTCTCAGTCCTGTTTTCTAGTGCACGTACTAATCAGGTGGGTAAAGTGCCTGGGAACACTGTTAGAAACCAGCCTGTCCATGGTGCAGTTGCTTGACTGGGGTTACATCTATTCTGTATCTGAACATGTGCTCTGAAAGCATCCATGGGTCAGCTTAAAGCACTGTTTATAATTGCTGCTTTTGAGCCATGAGCTGACAGTAGCTAGGCTGCTTGAGTGAAAATGCAGTAATACCTCAGAAGTGGGTGCTAGAAGTTCAAGTACCTCGGATGAGACTGAGGGAAGTGGGCCATCTTTTCTTTATGTCCCTCACTTTGGCACCAAGCAGCTTTCCAACTTTCAGAGAGAGAATCAAGTGATACATCTACATGAACCCCTCTCTACTGATGCTGCTGATTTCGTTTGTCAGTGAATAGAAGAAGGCAACAGTGAACGAAGTGCCAAATCTCCAGTGTGCAAGTATCTGCATAGAGCTATCACGTCTAGGCAAAGTCAGTATTTATAAGGGCTCTGGGGTGGTGAAGAAATTAGGTATCCTGTGTAAGGGAGAAGATGTTTTAAGCCTTAAAGAGGGATTGATTTGTGGTTATTATTGCTGCCTCTGATCTGCCAACAGGGATCTGAAACTAATCCACCAGAGCAGCACAAGTCAGATATATTGTACCAGATAGAGGTGCCAGGATAGGTTGCTCCTGCTGTCTTTGATGCTGCCTTATCATGAAGTGATAAAACAGGTAGACAGAGCAAAGCAAGCAAGGGTTCGGAGAGTACGCACTGGAGGAATGCTGCTGGCAGTGCGAGGTGACTGCCAGTCTTTGAAGTCACTGCAGGATCAATTAGCCATTCCCAGCAGGATCCTAAGCCCATGAAAGATCAGGGGAGCTGACCACATAGAGTAGTTGGTTGGCATATTGAACTGTTAAACACTAATATCACTGAGTACTTCCGTACTAAACAGAGACTAGAAAATGCACACTGCCTGTAGTTCAGAAGTAATCCTATAAAGCACAAATTGTCCTTGAAGTGGAAAACAGTGTTTTGTATAAGGATTTTTATTCACTATGAGTTCATACTCCAGCTATGAAGTGTATCAAAAATGAGTCTCATTTTAAAACATTGTGCTGTAGACTATAAATATGGTATGATATAGCTGCTAAGATGTTGGTGGGATTTTACCACTTCTGGTTTCATTTTGTTTAGAAATGAGAGCAACCTGGGGCTTAGTAAGGCTATTAATTCTCTATAGATCTCATGATCATGTGAGTCAGCATGCTCATTGCATAAAAAGAGCTTTATATAGATGTTGAATCAATTGGCAGTGAGTTGTCAATAAATGTATCTCCTAGACACTGTGCAATTGACAGGCTAATGAAGTGCTTTCCGGTTGACAGAGAGCTGTTGACAAACCTTTTTCTAGTTCTCCTCTTCTCCCTCCTGCACTAGGATTTCTCAGAAATCTCCATGCCACAAGCACTGGGACAGTTTCACAAGAAAGAGGGTAGCTGTTTGCTGCCTTGCATGCATAGGGTGGGATTTGGCGAACATGTTAGTAGCCTGTGTGTCAGGGAACCGGAAAGTGAGGACGATAGTCAAAGGATCGTGCTTGCCCTCTGTGCAGTGTGTTTGCCAACGTGTTTTTAAGAAGACATAGAACGAGTGTCATGTGGTTTATCACCCAAAACTGCATCTAGGGGGCTGACTCCCTGTTTTCGAGCTCTTTCTGCCTTTGTTGGTACTGTGGCACTTGTACTGATTCAGTGTAAATAGTTTCCAAGCCATGTTTCTTTTCCGCTTGCCCAGAAGCAGAAGGGAACAGTTGTTTATTTTGCCTCGCTCTTTAAGGCTCCCATAGGTACCTTTTGCAAATGTCTGGTGATTGAGTAAACTAGTTCCTATCCTTTTAAGTAAAAGTTCCACATTTGTTCCTGTAACTCAACATATGTAGGCACCAACAATTTAGGATGTGAGCACTGCCTACCTACATCAAAAAGATGTTCAGCAAAAACAGTTCCTATTGGTTTGCATGGCCCCAAGAGAAACTATTTTGGTTAATGCATGCATAAAGAAATTTACAGGGTGAATCATTAGCCCTAGTTCTTCAAAAAAAAAAAAAAAAAAAGTTGATGAGAAGGCACCATTTTCACTCCACTGTTCATAGGCAGCCTAGATGATGTTAATATGTTGTTATGTAGTTTGGGGTTTATGACCCAATACTGCACCGCCAGTGCAGTTTGCCTGTTTGCTTGCATGGAAAAGCTTCATGAAAATGACCATGCCTGGATGATTTAAATACTGAAAAGCATGTTGCTTGATTGCCACCATAAAGAGGTGTTTGTTTTTGCACAGTTTCTGAGAAATGCCTCAGTTGCTAACACTAACGACAAGACAAACTATTATGAAACCTCTATTGTAGTTCTTAGCCATGAGTAATCTAGAGATCTTTGCACTTTTCGAGTCACTCTGGTCAGTAGAGAGCTAAAATAAGAAATTCAGGTGATTTCCAAGACAATTGTGATGAGACCAGCTCAGAGGAAAGCCTCTCCTGTGCAGTGTACACTATTCAATTTTCAGTTGTCAAGCACAGACTGCTTGATAATTAAAGCCAAACCTTGCACCCACTGAAATCAGAAGGAAAACTTGTATTCATTTTATTGAACTAGAATCAGGCTGAACATTTATTACCATTTCATCGTAATGGACATTGAGGGAGAAGGAAGCCTTTTTTTTCAAAAGGTTCTGCATTCTGCGCACTGTGGGCCTTGAAGCAGATCGAAAGGAACTCAGGGTATCATGCAGATTAGATAATATTAGAGCTTATTCCTTTACAGCCATTGCTGCTATTTCCAAAGAAGGTTTTTTAAATAGGCAAAAAGGTGGAACTGCTGCTTTCCAAATGTTCCACCATTTTGCTTTGGGAGAAGGAAGGCAATGTAAAGCTCTGCAATAGAGTGGTCTTATCCTCTTAGGGTGAGAAGGATTCACCTAGCAAGTGAGACTTCTTGTCTCACCCAGCTCATCTAGCACAATGGAACACAAATCTAGGGAAAATACTGCAAAAATGAGTATATTAGGGTTTGTTTCTGGGAGACAGAAGGAAGTCCAGTCCTTCTCTCAAGGTGTTAATTGCATGAAAAGATACTGTGTGATTTTCCTTTTGTTTCAGAACCGCCTCCAACTGTAGGCAAGTTTGTTTTCAGAACAGAGCTTTAAGAAAGAGGACAACCTAAAAAAAAATGGTAATTATTCAAACAAATGTTAGTGTCTTGTATTACCTCAGGGCTGGTTCAGATTGCTGATTGCTCAGTTTCAGTATGGTCTGAGTAATGAAGAGCTGACTAGTGAGCCTAGTTTGGTGTAATTCCCTGAGTACCCTTGAAACATAACAAACCCAGAAAGAGTATAATGAAAAATAATAGAAAGGTAGCTGGGGGCTTAACTTATGATCTCTGCTCATTACAGTAAACGACATTTTCATTGCAGTGTTACCATAAAGATTATTGGCTGCTACATAACATAGGTCCCTCCTGAAAAGATTCTAAACAGCTTTGTCTGCATTGTAACAGCCATGGAAAAACACCAAAGGTTTGCTTAACATAGTACTTGTTTGCCAAATATTAATGGTATGATGCTTTGGTCAAAATTGGCTGGAAAATGCAGTGAATACTCTGTTCCATTTTATTGGATGGTGTCTGTGTGACCATCTATGGTCTGCCACAGTAAATGTATATAAGTGGAAAACCTGTATGTTTCTCAATGTCATTCGTCTCTCCATAATGATGTGTAGCTTTCAAAATTCCAACCTTTAAATATGAACTGTGAAAACGCCTTTGAAATTGACTTTGGATCTTCTTGCTCACGCATACATGGGGCTATCTGAGGACAACTTGTCAAAGCATCTGGAATATCAACATCTGCTTGAGCCAATGGTCAGGGGGTAGTTGAAAGGGCTGTATCTGGAAACCGGAAAGAGATTTCACAAGGAAGATGGCAAAATTCAATCTTTGCATTAACCTGTTATGCAAGTTTAAAAATTAATCCAAGAACATTCCCTTGGAACAACCTTTCTGGAAGGTAAATCAAACATGAGTCAGACACAGCTAATTCGGGTAACTGAGTGAAATGTGATGGTCTGTGATGTGCAGGACTTCAGACATGATAATATAATGGTCCTGTATAGTTCCACACTTTACAGTCCTGTTAACCTTTTACAACTGCGTCAAGAAGGTGAAGTGAGTTTTTTAATTTCATCTCTTTTCCTATTAGTATTTGGGGGGGGCCAATCCAGTGGAGTGAAGGAGCTGGGGACTCCTCCCTCCCGGGCTGGCCACAGTGAGCAGCTGCTCCTTAGCCCTGTTCGCCTGTCCAGCCAGCAGCGAGGCTGAGCACAAATCCCAAACACATATATACACAAATGCTATACAAACACCACCGGCCACCAACAGATTAATGTGGCAGGAGGGCAGGCACTTGCATAAACACAGAGAGCACAAACAGCCTGACCCCATTTCTACGGATCAATGCTCGGGGAAAACACCATTTCAGTGGTCCCTCTGGTATTTGGCTCCCAAAACGTGGGTGTCTCCAGTAGCCAGCACTCTGTTCCTGTTGACTGGCTGGTCTGGCGTGCAGTTCACTGGTGGATTGCATACACATGCTCTCAGAATAGACAGCACACTTGCACAGAAAATAGTTTGAAATAGAGTTTAATAAGAAGGTAGGACAGACTGGAGGTAATCAGGCTTGGCCAAGCAAGTGTACTGACCAGCCTCCCACTTGCATGCAATTGGCCTTGTTTATCCCTCCCTTTCTCTCCATTTTCCTGCACTTTTTCTCCCCCATCTGCCTTGATTCCTGCCTTTCTCCTGTTTTGGCTCTGCTCCTAAACATCCTGTAAGAAGTCTGGTATAATCCTCAAATACTTTTGCTCAATCCCCAAGCTCCCCCTAGGCATCCTGTAAGAAGTCCTATAACCCTTTTGCACAGTGGCCCCCCAGCTTTGCATAGTGCTCCAGAAGGAGTTTCTTTTGTTAAATCATCTTCACGGGTTGCGCAGCAAGGACAAGGGCTCATGGTCTCAGGAGGGGCTGACTCAGGGGTTAGGTTGGTTGGGTCCCCACCCTCCTACTGTGTCCCTCATCACTGTTCAGCCTTCGTGTCTTGTTTGAATAGCGATCAGGCAGACAGCCTTACAACCCGTAGCAATGACAAAGGCAGACACCCCAGGAGAGGCAGGTGAGGCAGCCCAGTAGAGCAGGGCAGCCCTGCAAACCCTGCATGTGGAGAATTGCAGTCCCCGAATGTTGCCCTACCACTGTCAATGAAATCAGCCATCCTCTGTGTGCAGCAGAGCGGGCTTAGATTAACTCTGACACTTCAGTACTTGTTAAAAAAAAAAAAAAAAAAGAAGATGGCTATGTGTATCAGTATTTCCCCAGAGTCCCTGTTCTGTACATTTTATTGGTACACTTTGTCTAGTTACTGGGAAAGAAATACATACCTGCCAACCATAGAATAACTTGAAAAAAGTTCCTTGGTTTGCATTTAGCTATTTTTACCCTCTATTTTCTTTTTAGTGTTAGTTAGATGCACAGCAAAATGCATGTAGTAAATCAATAGTAAAGATTATATAAGGGAATTTAACTAAGCGTTGAATCCTTTAGTGTGGCATTCAGAAGGAAAAGTGAGCGCTGTTTTACTTAAGTCCAGAAGACTCTGTGGGGACAACAATATTAAAAGAACATAAGAATGAAGAAGACTCAAGGAGTCTTCAAGTCTGAAGTTTGCCCAAGGAAGATGAGACTGTGCTGCATGCCAGTACGTTTTCTGTACCATGTTCACTGCCCCTCCAGGGTTGGTTTGAGAGCAGGCAGGTGTGCCTGTTCTCAGATCAGTGGCCCTGAATACAGCCCCACCAACATAAATTCACTGAAACGGTATGAAGTATCACTACATGCTCCTGGAGTTAGAAATGCATAAAGACAAGGGTTGTGATGATACAGATGACTTCAAGTAAACACAACACACTTCTTTCTCACTTGAACAGTCTTTTTCTTCTCAATCATACATTTTGCTCTGCAGCCACCTGTGCTGGCTTTTGCTAAAGATGCTGAGCCTGTTCATGCAGATTCTGCAGCTCTTAATTCCTTTTTATTCATTAGATGGAGGATGTCATTTGTTCTAGTGGAAACCTCAGCCCTCAGGTTTGCAGATGATTCCCATTTCTGTCACTACATTGTTTTTTTCTGGTCATACATAAGTGGGAAAGTACTCTTTGATATGTGAAAAGAAAACAAGGGCAAAAATACCTTAGTTTCCATTGAAGTCAGTGAGAATTTTCAGCAGTGAGGACTTCAGGTTTTGACTCAGGAAGTTTCTCCACGACTGGAGCTCATGCAGAGACTGCATATGTAGACTGAACTACTCACTGATCTATTTTAAATGGAGTGTGAGCAAGGAGATCACCCCTCCTGGATGCACTTAAGGATGTGAGTCCCAGATGAGACATATGTCATAACTGAGGTAATTTGATAGGACTCTATCCAGGTGCAGAAACGAATCATGTTCTTCTTGGTTCTCTCAGGCTGCCGTCACATTATTCTGGGGCTGGTGGGGGTTATTTTATCAACATAATAGACTCCTTAAATGAAATCCTAATTTGGATTTCTCTCTGTTTTTAAAGATACAAATGCATCCTCTTCTTTCCATCTTTGGACAGTTCCAAGGAGGTCCCCTTTGTATGTTTCTGTGGCTTTGTATTAGAGCTGAGATTCTCAGTGCCCAACTCCCTGTGTATTAGATAGGTCAGATTTTCAGAAGACAGGTGCCAGTGTGGCATGTGCTTTCAAAAACCTGTCTGCCAAATGCTGCATTTCTTGTAAGCTCTTTCAAGTTGAATGAGCAATGCCGTTAACCAGTTTTGCAAATCTTGGCCTGTACTTTTTCCTTTAAAAGACTTTTTTTGCTAGGTTTTTATGAGCTTCCAGCTGTGCTCCCCTAACAAGCCTCTCATTTAAAGTACCTGTTTCAAAAGGCTGCTGGCGTCTGAGAATATCAGGAGATGGCTTTCTTTTATTACTGTATATTAATTAAAGAGCTACCTAGCACCTACTTGGAATTCCTTTTTGGAAAAAAAAATGTAGTTCTCCTTAACATAGAGGATAGTGAGTTCAAAGAAGTGGGAATTAAATTAACCATTTTAAGAGCTGACATGTCTGGCAAAATTAAAATCATCCAGCAATTGCCAGCTCTGTAGGAGAGCAGATGTTTGTAAATCATAATTGCCTCAGCTCACATATCCCCACATGCACATATCTCCCCCGAGAGAGGGACCTACCACCTCCTTCTGTGTCTGGCTGGACTGTATTCACTTCATCACTGCTGTTCGGGCTGCTGAACCATCCTGGCAGGACTGATTATGCTATGGTGAGGAGCACCACAGGGAGCACCTGAGCTCAGGCCAGAGGTCCGTCTGGTCAGGGTCTGTCTCTGACAGTAACCTTTAGAGAAAGAACATTATAAACAGGGCAAGGCGAGACTGATTCTTCCCCTTCTTCAGGCAGTCAGCAGTATATGATACAGCAAATGTAAAGGGGAGAGACTGGGTTTGGGGATCTGGCAGAAGGGAACTATGTGGAATTGAACGGTGAAGTGAAAAGACTGAGAGCTCCAGCGACTGAGAGACATATGGAGTGAATGGGCTTGTTTGGAGGAGCCCATTCTACCCGGTAGTTCAGATGGTGAACCCTTGGACAATATTGACAGAATACTATTTTTGCTTATTGACACTTGGAGTGTTTTTAAAAAGGAATTCACAAGAAGTCAATGTTGGACTATGTGACTCAGATGCGTCTATAATGTAATGTAGCTAACAGCTTGCAAGTGTGTGCAAAAGAGGGAACAGAAAAGGAGTGGTTTCTCTGGGTGGACTTCATCTAGCATTTTAAGACATCTAAATGTAAGTGTTTACATGTGAGCTAGCTGTGCGATCTCCATTGTTGTCAGTGGAAATCTATAACAGAATCTAGAAAGCAGCTAAGCATCTCACAGCAGACACTTATATTTGGTAAACCAAAAAGCTCTCTCTACCCCACTGACTGTTAATCAAATCTCCACTGACTATAACATGGGCTTGGACATCTAGCTCACCACCCATACTGAATCCCACCCCTCTTGTCTGACTCAGGCTCCAAAATGTGAAACTACAAACAAGAGCTAAACCAGGCTGTTTCAGGGTGCCCAATTTAGCCCATGCCTTAATGCCATCATTCTTACATTGGGAAGGATGTGCTTCTTTTCATATTTTTAATATGTGAGGGATTTGGGAGTGGACCCCAGAAAATCCAGCACACTTTTTTCTCTCTCTCCCACTTTCCTCTATCTTCCATTTCTTGAAGCTCTTGCTCTGGCAGCCATGTTAAGCTTGTTGTATTTATTAACATGGACAAGAATGGTAACAGCCAACTAATGCGGCACAGGCTGTTTCCTCCTCATCCATGTCCAAGTCAGACTGGGCTGGGCAGTGAGGTGATCACAGCAGCATCCTGAGCAGCATCATGCCCCCCCTGGAGAGCTGGGGTTCCCCAGCTAGGGCCAAACAACCTGTGCTGGGAAGAGGTGAGCAATTACCCATTGGGCCATCTCTGTGGTTGGAGGTAGCATGAAGATGGCCCCAGAAGCACTGGGATTTCCAGTGCTCTGCCTAGGGATGCAGTGAGTCTCTTTGAAGAGATTTGCAGGATTTGGAGGGATTAGTGGGGCATGGGCAGACTCTGTAGAAATACTGGGTTATGAAGATTATTGGGACAGGTGGAAGGAAGGGAAAAATACCACAGATTGTTACACTCAGGAGTGTCTTGGGAGCTAGGATTTGGGGTGTAGAGGCTTTCTAAAGTATTAGGGGTACCTGAGTGTGAGTGGGAAAATAAAGGAAGACAAAACATTATAATTCTAAGAATATTGGATCAGTTTTACAGCTTGTGAGAACTGCCGCTTTAGTAGCCCATGTACTTTTACGAAGTAGCAGACAAGCAGAAACCCCAGCACCTGAGCTGTTTAACCAGTCAGCACTGCCTGAATTTCCCAGTATGAAGAGTGAGCTGGTACACAAACAGATTACAGGCCAAAGCTGATTTTTTGGAAGGAAATTTGCTGAGAGTTTCAGATGATGAACGTCTCTGACACTACTGCCATCTGCTCTCAGAGCACTCACAAACAAGGGGCAAAAGATTAGCTGAATAAAATGAGTCACTCTTGTCTCTTCGTCCTTATTAAGAATCCAAAAACTGCAGCTTGCCATCCAAGCTTGCAAGGAAACCGGATATTTTGTATCACTTACCCAGGTAATGTTTCTATTAATTTAAATCATCCAACTTATATCGAAGAGAAGAAAAATAAATTATTGATAAACTACCAAAATGATATGCCACTTGCAAAATAATTTTAACTCCTCTTTTCTCTTGACTGGCACACTGCCAGCAAATTGAACCCCAGTGTCTGCCTCCTTCCTGGGAGAACATGGTTGGAGGAACTAACAAACTAGCAGCTCCCACAGAGGAAAAGGCCAGTTTCAGTTGCTTAGAGGAGATACTGAAACAGCAATAATCAGTGCAGAAACTGCCTGGGTGAAAGAATCTTGCAATAAGTGCTTGTGAATTTTAACTAATACAGACTAACCAGCGTTACTGATTTAGCCTTTCCCTAACCTGATTCAGCAGGTGGGCCTGGGAACCATCTTTTTAAGGTCACTGTAAATACTCATGTTTTAATTTGGGTGCGAGCTTTAAATACCTGGCTAAATCCAGGCTTTAGATTTTGAAAAGTCAATCAACAGAGGAACCTTTCATGTTTGTCTTCCATATTATGGTACATATCTGAATATAGTATCTCACCAGTATCATGTTTAATTGTGCATGTCCTTTCTATTCTGCATACTCACCCTACAGATCTGTCACAGAAATAAAGTGAAAGGGTAATACATTCCTTATGGCTGATTTTTGAAATCCTATTTCAAAATGCTTAAACTCAAGAAAACCAATGTGCATCAAACAGGGATCTACAAACACTGTTCTGAAAGGTCCAAGCAGTCTGGTGAAAGATCAAAAGTGGCTAAAACTACTGGTTTATTTATTTAGCAGTATTTTTTAAATATTTACACTAGTTCACGCTCTTTATTTCTGAAAATATCTAGCCTTTAGCTACAATTTACAATTGTATACAATTTATGTTATACAAGAGAGAAAATTTTGGAGAAAATTGTACTGAAGGTGATTTTTTTAAATGTCTTTTTGAACTTTAGAATTTTAACTATGGTTCTTTTTTAAATTCAGAGATTTTAGGAGCAAGACTGTACACTTTCAAATTACAAGGCTCATGCTTGAACTTATACTGTAAATTGCAACATTTAGCAATTCATAGTTTAATTTAGAAGGATCACCTGCTTCTTAAATGCTTAAGTAACATAGCAGGCTGTGGTTATTGATTCTCTCTGAATTTATTACAAGAAAGCTGTATTCACTGCTTCCTCTTGGGAATGCTCCTCCTGAACTGCATGCTTGCTAGTGACGGCTTAGACCCCTGATACATAACCAAAGACCTTGCCTAATATCCTTGCAACTGCTCAGGGAATTTTTGTTAAGTAAAAGCGTCATTAAAGTAGACAGAATGATGAAGTTTAATGAGCATCTTTCTCACTTGATATTGTTAGTTTTGCTGCAGCAGCCATAGTGCTCTCATTTGTTACCTCCAGTGGGGCGGATAGAGAATACATGAGTTTTGTTTATGTTTATGTTTTTGTTTGCATACAAAGAAACATGTGTGTTCTCAAGAGATTTTTGTTAAATATTTACTTTGAAAAATATATATGAGGAATAAAAGCAACTGGAAATCTCTATCTGAGGGTTTTCTGCATTTTCAGTCTTGCATTTAATTTCCCCTTTAACTTGACATAATGAGAAGGCTGCATACAATACAGTAGCTACTGAGTTTACAAGAGCTCAGCAATTTGTTAACTGTAGTTATAATGGCTAGTTTCTGACTGTTGCTGCAAACTGCAAATACATGAAATATTTATTTGCATTCCAGATGTTACTCTTCAGGCTAGGCTTTTGACTGAGAGTTGTGCGCAGCAATCTCCGCAGAGCTATAATATCCCCATGAAGAGGGGATGTTCTGAAATACCAAGTGTAAAGGTGCCAGCCATGTACATATTATCAGCACTCATCTCACAAATCTGGCCTAAAAAGAGTAGGCACAATCAGCCTCGATATTCCTGTCTCTGTTTATCAAGACCCTTTGCCTTTGCTGAGGGTCCAGGCATGCAAACAAATGTATCAAGGTGCCATCCCTTAGTAAATTACCAGCCGTCAGCTGGACTGCGAAACTGTCTGTGTCCCTGTTTTAAGCTGACCTCCACCGCCGAGGAAGGCATGTTAGTGTCTCAGCCTAACATGTTTTACCTCTCAGTGATAGCAGACCAAGAGCATGTACGCAGTTAGTTAATACAGCTTGGCAGACAGGTGGTGACTTGCAAGCAAGAGTTTCTGTGGCCGTGTCCCTCCAATAGGGATCAAAATCATTCAGGACTAGGTATATAAACTCCGTTTCAAAGGGGTTTAGGTCCTCCTGTAATTCAGATAGTTAACTTCTCCATGAGGATCAGTTCAATTGCTTTTTTTTCTTTTGTTTTTCTGTTGTTTGTTTTTCCCTGGGAGCTATAAAAGTGGGGTCTGTTGTTGTACTACAAGTTCAGTGAAAATTGTGATTTCTCTTTTCCTTAATGTAACAGAAGGCAAATTCTGTCCCAGAGGCTTTTTCACAGTCATTATTGTATTTAAATGTTGTTGTGACACCATATGTCTTCTCCTATTTGATGTGTGCAAACACAAGAGCAAGAGTCCCTGTCTGTGAAGGCTTATATAATCTAAATACGTCTGATCCTTGCTCTTTGTGTAGCAGACTACTGTGATAGATTGTAAAGATTTTATCTTCAGCTGAGATAGCAATGTGCAGCTGAAACTTCCTTGGAACCTTGCCAGAGAAACCTAAGTAGACACGTTTGATTTGTTTATTTCAAACTCCATAATTACTTTTTTGGATAAAGTTTTGGGGGCATATGCCAATAGAAGTGGTCATACATGAGAATAGATAAAAAGAATGTAAGAGTGCTGCAGATATCTGCAACTTATGCAGATCTATTACTAGTATTAACATAATATTTGCATGTGTGGGGGAAAGCTGCTGGAGCACTGACATAAGCAAACATTGTAAGTAGCAAATATCAAAGAAAAACTGATACCAAAAATACTTATAGGTCAATTGGAATTTTTACCGCTTAGCACATGCAGTGGTTGCTGAATATCATTTCATAGTCAAAAGCCCAAATAGACTTTGCCAGAATTTCAAAGTTTATTTAAAGGTGTCAGTACTCTGTTTCTCCACTTCAAAAGCATCCATGTAATCAGTAAAATTCCCACCACACTCTTCTACCTCAGAAGAAGGTCACTAATCTGAACTCTGCCAGTCCACAAACTTGAAAATTTGCACAGAGAAAGCAGAAAATAAGAGACACAATTAATGCCAGAGGTGTCATCTGAGCGGAAAATTCATACAAAGTTCCCAAAGCAAAAAAGTGTAGCCTAAACCAACCTGAGCAAAAACTCCTATGTAACACCTGAAAAATGCTAAGGCCATTCCAGTCCTCTCTATGTCAGCACTAATGGGGAGAAGGAGCTGTGGGACAGCAGCAGGGTGAAGACACAGCACAGTGACAGGGAACTTCTGCTCCCATCCACTCGGTTCTTTAGTGCTCGGATATGTGAATTCACTGTTAATTCAGTACTTGAAGTCCCAAATGGGGACTTCCTTGTTATATGAAAAACCACATTCTACTGCAAGGTAATGCTATTTCTCTAGAACCAAAAAGCAACTTGAATATTAATGGAGTATTTAACTACACACATTTCAGCATATGTTTCCACTTCTCAGTTGCTAGCTTCTCAGCATTATAAAATTAGTGCTGACAGTGGTTCAAATGCTCAACTGCAGATAGTTGAGAACAAGATGCTTCATCCCCTGACTTTTTCTACCTTAAATTGGTTTCTGATGAGACAGCCTCCTTGATAACAGCTGAAATATTTCTGTGCTCTTCAACAGTGATATGATTTCCTGATTCCAAAACATCTTCTTCCCTATCTTCCCTTCCTCAACTCATCTAACCCCTTCCATTAGGATGAGTATTCGATTAGTACACTTGCCATGTACTTGGATAAAATACAGCCTTGTGCTGTTGGGGCTGTGCCTCTTATGAAGAGAAGAATATATGTGTGTTCCAGCTAATAGTCAGCATGCAATTATCATAGAGGTTCAGGGCTGTCTGCGTGGTCAGGAAATGGCATCTGATTCCTTGCTGACAACAGGTGATGGCATACATAAAATTTCAGCAAGGTGAAGTAATGTCTTGGTTTACAGTTGTATTTTCCTTGAGCAAGGCTGTTTTGGGAACAGTGCACCTTGACAGCGGCCTGTTTAGCAGCATGCTGTAAAACTACAGTTGCTGAGGGAGTGAAAAATGAATACTTTCACTCCACCCCACTCTGCGAGAAGCTCTAATCCCTCATTGGCATCCAGGAACTCGAGGGATGAAGTACCTCCAGATGCAGCACAATAAAGCTCAGAGCAGTTGTTGGTAGGTTTCAACCTCCTGACTTCAGTATGTCTTAGCTAAAGTCTCTCACTGTCTGAAATAAATAGCTGCTCCACAGCCATGCCACACAGCATGGGAATTCAAGAGCATCTCTGTCTATTTGGATCCTTGTTCAGTATCTTTTGCATACAGTTGCCAGTGGACCTGGTGTCTGAATAGTCCACCGGGCCCCATATAAGAAGCAGGGACGGTCCTCTGCTGGTGAAATTAGTTTCAGCCTGCAAAGTAAAAGGGGTTGACACCATCCCTGCATTTTTGGTCACATGTTGATCACAGCAAGTTTCTTCAAGCTTCAGCTCTCCTGTGGCAAACTGTCACCTCCAGTGTAGGAAACCATCTTGCAGGTCCTCAGAGCAGAGAATTAATGTGCCCATGGCCAGTGAGGCACAGAACTCCAACAACACACAGGGCCTGGGAATGCCTCATAGCTCATGTCCTTCTACATTACCAGGGCAAACTCACATCTTTGTGGGAGCAAATTATCCTTCCTACTTCCACATCAGTAGCCTCCTTGTAGCAGAAGCAAGCCAAGAGGTCAGGTGGCATTTGGAAAATTAGGTAGGGATTCATACAGCCTCTGTGCCACAGGGACTTGTGGATTTGTGGGCAGGGCTGCAGGATCTCCTCACCGGCTGAGATTACAAGCAGCCAGCAGGCCAGAAATGTTCTCATCAGCATCCCTAAGCCAGCTCTGCCTTTTCTTAGGACTAAAATTACTACTGTTTGTAACCTAAGGCATCTCCCCTGTGTGCTCAGCCTGCGCACTAGGAGCAAGGCTTTGGACTGTAGGGATTGCTGTGGGTGGATTAATGAAACATCTAGCTATACCTAAGTCATTTTATCTTCTGCGGAGAGATGGACTTTCTTCACTCAGGTTGATATCCACTGCAAAATGGTGTATCAGGTCATGCTTTCTGGATAAGCAACAACATGTAATGAGTAACAAATTCTGTCTGGGCAGGACTAAGCAAAAATAGGAAAATGATCTGTATCTGGTCCTTCTTCACAACAAGGGGTGGACAGACATGCCAGCTATGTACATGAATTTCAGAGGGGGAGAGCGTACACACGAGTGTGTGTAATGGACCGTTACAGCTCTTTTGTGACCGGTAGGACCCTCTGTATGCCACAAATACATGAAAATGCAGGGCCTGGGTTCTGTGGTGGCAGTGCTGACAGCTACCAATCTAGCTTTTGACATGCCAAAAGGCAATTCTAGGAAGAGTCTCAGAGCTTCTCAACCCAAGCCCCTAGACCTGTCCTGTTTCCTGACAAATCCCGTCACTGAAAGGTGGAGTGTCTGTCGTAGAAGACTCTTGTGGGAAATGGTGCTGTTAGCTTTTTTTTAGCAAAATTCCTTTCAGTTTTTTAAAAGTTAGTGTCCAACTTTGTTGGCAACAGCCTAGTATGGGATTGGAGTGGACACCCAGCAGAAGGCAGCTGAGGTATGAGTAGGGGGACACCTTTCACAGGGATTTCAGTAGTTGCGGCAACATTCCTAATGTGTGTACAGCTGAGTGAGCAGAAGCAAGGCTCCCTTGCAGCTACATTGACACCCCTGCAAAGTACATTTTCAAAAAACACTTTATGTCAATATGGGAAGTTAAGTTTGAGCTGTATTTATTTTGGGTAGGTTTTTAATTTAGTTTAATCATTATTACTCATAAATTATCTATTAATTACTGTGTGATATTTAGCTAGATCCTCTCAGCCATGTAGTCTATTTAGCTTTGCTGTGAGTGCTAGCCATCTTAATTGTAGGATACTTTGTCAACATTTAATCAGTGGTACTTACTAATGTGGCATTGATGTGTTGGTAGCTGTCCCAGTGCTATCAATCATGTGTGAGCAGCAGAGAAGGCTGTGACACCATTGCTCTCTGTCAAATTATCAAGCCCTTGGGTTTTCTGGTTAGGGATGATGCTCACTTTGCTGTAAGTGGGCACTCTATCTCTCCAGTTCAACCCAATTTTTGTCATTGTCAACTTGAATACACATACTTGCAGCCTTCTAAGCCTTAATTCCGTAACTGTGGAATAAAGGTTGCTGGTTTCTGAAGGCAAAACTGATTGCTCCTTCACTGCTCCAAAGGCCTCTCCTTTCCAGTGCTACTCTCCTGATAAGTTACAAAAAATGAATATTATGGACTGCAGCACGAGATCTAATAGTAAATTCAGTGTATTGAGACAAAATGAGCATAATGAGCCTCCATTTTTTTGATTTCTACTAACCAGATCCGTTGTTTATGCATGCTCTAGATTAAAAGCCTGTGGTTAATGATTGTATCACAAATGTTCTGTATCTCACTTCCTTACAGTCTTTATGGCAGACACATGCAGGCAAACCCAGAACCTCCAAAGAAGAACAACGACAAGTCAAAGAAGATCAGTCGTAAACCTCTGGCAGCCAAGAACAAATAAGTCACTGGCTTGAGCCTCTGTTTTTATGTCTTTTAAAATTTTTTGCATGTTCCTACGATATTCCTACATATCTCGTGTTACTCGTATTATAAGAAAGCAGAGTCTATAGGTAAAAGTAGTTTACCATGTGTACTGCTTTATAAGATATTGCTTAAGGAATATAAAATTACATATTCTCCTAATTATGATCACATTTATGTAGCCATTTAATATATCACTGTTAAACACATTTTAGCTTTTCTATTTATATGTATATTAATGTCCTCTGTTCACATGTATCACATGTTCTGTTAATATCAGATTTTTTTCTGCACCTATATTATACTATATTAAATTTCATATAATATTGCAAATGATTTTAATAAAGATCTTTATTTGTATCATGTTTTGCTTTCTTGAGTAGGACTTCTGAAAAGTGATTTTTTTGAGGAATATATGTGTCCTGTTTCCTGCCATGTGTTGATTTCTTTTGTAGGAATCTGATAGCATTTTATCTGATACAAGTTAGTTAAAATGTGAAACATTCTGTTCAAGGAGTGAAAATTTTTAATCAGTTTCCATTTCTTTTTCACATTGCTGTTTCTTGCTTTTTTGCTCTGAAGGTTTTTAAAATTGGGGAGTAAGGGAAGGGAGAGAGGAAAGAAAAAAACTGTATGTGTGTAAAGAGCTGCCAACTGCCAGCCTCAATTTGGGGAAAGAGAACTTTCTCGTTTGAAGAAAATGTTATTTCTGCCAATTTTTAAGTGATTTTTTTAAGCAGAAAACCCAAATAATGTATTTAATCTCTACCATGAAAATGCTTAAATTGAAGAACTGTTCCAAATGGCTTTTGAAAATGCCACAGGTTCTATATTTATCTGTACAAAGCCTGCACCAAAACCAAGATCAGAAGCTGCAGTTGTGAAGGGATTAAACAACCAATTGCTTAACATCTGAAATAGCTTCAGGTCTCATCAGTGGGAAAAAACAAAACTACACATGGTGATTTCCAAATAATTTTAGTCTTAGCAGAGCAGAAGTTAACCAGGAAACTCATGGAGCAAGAACAAGTATTCATAACTAGATGGCTCATGTCAGGACCTTCCTGCCCCCTGATTACCGCTTTCATGAATTTCATACCTGAGCAACCTATTGCTGACTTTCTGATATCATCCAGACAGCAAGCCAGGAAACATGCCCGGACTGCTGAAGCAGGTGTGCTGTGTTAAATAAAAAGGTTTAAATATCTCATGCCAGAAATGATACATTCTGTAAAAACCATTTTGTATCTGAAGATTCTCTTATTACCCCCAGCCTCTCCACTACATTTAGGGTTACACCAATATTTAAGTAATAAATTGTTGCCTCAGTCTGGAAATAAATGTATTGGCATATATTTTGTAACAGATTTTTGAATTGGCAGACAGGGATAGGAAGTCAGCTTCAAGCTTTAGACACATTTTTAAGTGGTCTTTAGTACTTCTGAAAAATGAGGCAGTCTTGATATGCAGGTGGAAAACAGTAAAAACAGTAGACTTGTCAGCAAGAGTCATTTCTAGTTATTACAAGCTCTAGATAGGATTTTCCAAACCTCAAGTGATCTAGGGGAACAGGTCCAGTTGAAACAGGTCTGCTGAGGTGCTAGGTTGGCTGCTTATTAAGAACTCACGGTGAAAAGTGGCCACCTGATAGAATGCACACAGTTAAATCTAGATGTAGACATTAAAATGTTAGGGTATCTAATGACAATCATATTCACACTACAGAAAGCCCTGAAGAAATGTCAAACTAGTGTTGCAAATTCCTTTTGGAGCAAAGTAAATAGCAGTGGCACATCTATTGGGAAGGGATAAAGAGGCTCTAGGTGCTTCCTGCAATATCAGTGCCTGGTGCTGTACGTGGCCCCAGCCCTTCGGGGCGGTGACAACCCAGGGCTGCACACCCCGAGCAAGGCAGCATGTCTGCCTCAACTAAAGCTGCCGCCGCTCTGAAATCACCATGGGTCCAGCTGCGTGGGGCCATCTGTGAGCTCAGCAGCCATATGGCTCTCCTCGGGTTTGAACACAAATCCAGCCAGAGCTGAACACAGCCAGTGTGGCACCTGCGATGCCTCTGTCGCTGACCACACGCCTTGGGGCTCGGACAGAGAAGTGCAGAGGCTAAGGGGCTGCAAGAGTTTCAAAGCACAGACAGAGTCTTTAATACTAAAGAAAGGCTGGTTTGTGAAGGCCTGATGATGCTATTGGTGGGGAGCTACACCGTCAAGATTTTAAAAGAAGCTGCTGATTTTGAAGGAGGAGTCAGACTTTGATTAGCTGCTGTTGAAAATTTTGAAAATGTTGAAAGAATCATATTCTCCTCAGCAATATTTCTGAAGTACTGATAGGAGCATTCCTGGGTTTCTGTAGCAAAAAAATCCACCCAGCCTTCCCACTTTTTTCCCCATGAAGGATGAAAAAACACAGAGTGTTTTGACAAGCAAAAGCAAGAATGAAGGGTCTGGGGAAGAATAAGTGAAAGGCATAAAGATGAGATGGATAAAAGAAATCCTGAAGGGAGAAGTATTATACTGAAGATGGTGGCAGATGGGGAAAAGAGAAGTCTCTTGAAAAGAAAAATGAAAAAAATAAGATAATGATCTGAGAAGAAGATGTAAAACTGAAATGTATAAAGCTCCACAAGCAGAAAACAAAATGGGGGAAAAAGAGTACTCTTCAGATGTTCAGAGCAGAATAAAAGAAGTGCAGAAGAAAAGAAAATCATTGGGGATGTAACATGCTAATGTTTTAGTATTTTTAAAAGGTGCCAGCTTAGAGCAAACTACACAACAGTTTTAATGTGAGATTGCCGGTGTTATGTATCTGTTCTCTAGAGCCATTCCTTTTTTAATATGTAAGAACAGCTAATTTCATTTTACTGGGTCACATTTATTTCCCCACAATACTGCAAGGAAAGGAGATGCTGTGTCCGGCTGTGGGGAACCAATTAATGAGCGTCACAGCTCCTGATGGCCTCTGGGGTTGTCGCTGTGGCCACTTCACCATAGGAGCCATCAACCTGAGGCCCCTTCCAGCAAGCCCCAGCGCTGTTCAAGGTGCAAAGTGGTGGTGGGGCTCTATAAAGGCTGTCCCTTGCTCCTCCAGTCAATATTATTTCACTGGCTTAATTTGACAGTGAGATCTCTGATCTCCGTTTGCCTTGAAAGGGACTTCTTTGCCATCCAGTCATTCACAGTGACTCTTTCAGGTTGCCTCTTTGTGCCAACCGCTCATACAGCCAAGAACTTGCCACTTTGAAAGGAGAAAATGCCTCCTGTGAGAAGGAAATTGGATTTTCACAGCTTTTCCTTTTTTTTCCTTTGAAAATAACAATGTAGGTAATTCTCTGTTTTGATTTTGCATACAGTGCACTGGAAACAGTTGGGGGATTTTTTGTATATGATGCACCCTAATGAAGAAAACTTTAAAATTACCAGAAGACTGCTTGGAAAATTCCTGAAGAGACTGATCTGCTGTGTGTACAAAGAGTGGCCCAAGGGAATGAATGATCTTTGCTAACGATAGGGGGAATTGAAGCCAGAAACCCAGAGTGTACAGGCACCATCCACGTTGTTCTTGTGCTTAGGGTGCCTGTTAACCCTAACGACCTGCATTGCCTCGTACAGTCTTCCTCATGGAAAGACATAGTTAAAATAAAACAGAACAAACAGCTCTACTCTGAGAATTAGGCAGTGCTGTTATTGTCTTTTTTTTTTATAAATGGGGGTGACAACCGGCAGTATTTTGTGATCCTAAAAAGTTTCACCTTTTTATCATTGTTAGGCTGAAAATATGTTTTCCATAGAGTCATTGGAATACAAGCATCTTTATTTTGTTTTTAGCCAGGTCTTTCCTATGAAGGAAATGACGCTTTAGCATCTGTTCATCAATTAGCTGCCAACCTTACAGCTGGCAAGTGATACTAGCACCATGAGCACTTCCCCGAAACGGCACTTTATTGAGAGGTCCAGCCTGGCCCTGGCCTCCCCTCCCTGCAGCACCCCATGTCCCAGGTGGGTGTTCTCCTGCCTGAGCCGCCGGGGCTCATCCCCCCGGGGCTGCAGCACGTGAGCTGGGTGCTGGGGCCCCTGCGTTCCTACTACTCCCACTTTTTCATTGTCCTTGTTGCAGGCTCCAGAAATATCTCCCCAGTCTTGCTGGCTTTTGAGGGACCTGAGCAAGATCTCTTCCTGACCCCCCCTTCTCCAGAGGCACCGTCACAAAACCGTGAGGAAGCGTATCAAGCACCAGCAACACTTGAGTACCCTGCACGGGCTCAGGCCTCAGTGCTGAGGTTGGTCACTGGCGTATCTGAAGGTGAGAGGGCAAATCTGTGCCATTCCTGCTTGTGCCGAGCAGCAGGCACTTTGGAGAGGGGTAATGATGCTACCAAGTTTGGAGCAGGTGGTAACTGTTAATATTCTCATGACAACCAGGAGGAGTGAGATTGTCATTGGTTATATTGGTTGTTAATTTTGCAAATATTAACAATTTCTAGGATTATGGCACAGGATGTGAGCTGTCAACTTGCTTTATTTTCCTCCTACTCCTTCTTGCAAGTGACACATCCTTTCTATGCTGGGAGCTGTAGCATGTGTTTGCTGCCTTGCACTGACCCTGGGGCTAGCAGATGTTCTGGGAGGAAACTATTGTAACATCCCTGAAGTCAGATGGTTTTTTCACCTACTGGATACTTTGTTTCCTCTGATCTAAGGTGAATTGCCTATAAACCAAAATGATTTATAAAAGTCTGTGTTTGTTTTCCGTCCAATGCTGCCTGTGAAACCATTGCCTTTCGCACAACTGAACACCTGCCTCTCCTTCCAGCTCACCTGTCTGTGCAGCGCGCAGGCAATACCGCTACCACTTCTCCTTGAAAGAGGAACTAAATTACAGCTAGCGAGGAACAATTTCCCTATTGTGAAAAAGCTAGGCCCTTAAAATTGCCATTTTTATGCTGTCTCTCAAGAGCCAAATTTTAACCATATTTTTAGATCCAAGAATACAATAATCACAAGAATGCATGCATGTGCCCAGCTGTGGTAGTCACCCTGCAGCTTCATCGGCACGTTCAGAGCCAGCGTTAGCACCAGTGCCAACACGAGGAGCAATCAGAAGGAAAAGTGTAGGGGAAGACTGCTTCCCAGCCCAGCTAAAAGCAGGGGCAGGCTCTTCACCCCCATTTGTTATTGCTCTGAGAGCCTCTCTGACCCTTGGCTGTTCGCAGGTGCTTGGGCTCTCCTCCACATCAGCAGCAGCTTGAGGCATTTGTGCCTGATGATAACAACACATATGCACTGAACAACTTGCCCCCCTGATTTTAATACCATGACATGGCAAGGCCCTTCTGCAAGGGCTGGAGTCATATGAGTCTTCCCAAGCAAAGGCTCACGTTCTGCTTCAGCCTGGCAGACCCAGATGGATGGCTTGCTTTTCAGGGTTTTGCTAATCTTTGCTTCATCAGTCTGGAAATCACAGGCTGGTTGCAGTGGGTTTCCCTGAAAACCAGAGTTATTGCCAGGATAACGCTAACGGCATTAGAGGCTGAAGAGAGGAGGAGATCTCCTGCCCTCGCAGCTGCCCCAATTATCTTCACGTGTCAGCAGGCTCAGACACCAAGGCCCTCGTGGCCATCCCCAAGCACAGGTAGCAACACTCTCAAGGACCAAAGAGCTGGGATAGAAGTTGCTCTTACGAAAAATTGACTGTGTATAAATGAACATGAGGTCACAGCAGGAAAAAAAGACTGGGTAACCTCCCAGAGACGTAGGAGGGAGCTTGAGGAAAGGGAAGAAGAGAATATATAACCCCTCAGGAGACCAACCACGTGGACTGACAAGGACTGAGTGTATCTGGGCAACAGCGGTGGGATTTTGTTCAGGCCCCTCTGAAGGGAAGAGGTTTCTCAGGAGCTTCCTAGATGTAAGCCCACCCTTCAAGGCAGCCCATTCCCTTTCTCCGCTGTTGGCCAAGGTGCACAGCAGAGCACTGGGCCATGTGGGGCCTGGCGTGGGGACATGGCTCCCGGCACCTGCAGCTGCTCCATGCCCTGGCACCAGCGGGCACCTTGCTGAGAGCAGCCGAGAGGAGCAAAGCCAAAGGGCTCATCCGTGAGGCCCAGCCCGGTGCCCCGGGGTACCGCTGGGGAAAGGCAATGCCACAACAGATACGACCTGTGCTGGAACGTGGGCGGTTCGTACTCTCTGCAGGTTTTAGCTCGACAATGAGGATTGTTTTCTCTTTAGGCATGCTGCTTAAAATTTTGCGTTGCAGCAGTACTGTGGGGAGCTGGCAAGCTTATCAACTGACACCGCTCCTGGCATCTGCTGGAGAAAGTGTAGCAGACTTGTTCTTGTCACACACATATGTAAGGCAACATAGATATTCTCTAGTGTAATTAAAGAAAAAACAAATGCGTGGTAATACCGTTTAGCACTTTCCCCAGCCACACATCGCCAAGTGTTTTGCAAAGCATTAGCTCCATCTGAGATAGGGAAACTCTGCCCCCTCAGAGGGGTTGCTTTCATCTAACAAGGACTGCGATTCCTATTCAGAAACCTTACCAACGGAGCCCAATTTTCAGCAGGTTTGAGCACCCTCAGCCACCCCTTGTGTTCCTATATTGATCTGGGTATTTTATTTTAGATACCTTTACTTGAACATGCCTGGCTTACATGATTTCCCAAGATCACACAGAAATCAGCTTCCATGTTGAAGCAGAAGCGAGCTCTGATTCAGATGAATAAGACACATGAATACTTACTAGGATATGATTTTAGCAATTACCATCTGGACCATACAAAGTAGCTTTTCTGTCTCACTTTCAGGCCAACTTAAGCTACTCAAAGATTTCTGCTCCATTGTCCAGAGACTCTTTAAATACCTTGTAGATCAGGAATTCAATATTAATCCATTCTGAGGGCAAACATAAAAATCAAAACTTTGATTTAAATTCAGGTACCTTGCAGATAATGTATAGGCTTAGAGCTTAATTGTCAAAGAGTCTAAGCATTATGTGCAAATAGGAAGAATGACCAGCAGCATCTCTAAATGCAATTTTCAGCCTTTGCCAGCAGTGGGTGCAATAATACAATTAGATCAGCAAGGAAGAAAAACACCAGACCTGAAAAAAATCAAACCCTGAAATTTTTTTAATTCTTTGTGTTGCTAGTACAAATGTGCTAAGACAGTTCACACTGAGCACGAATGTCACCCCACAGGCTTGGCAGGGTGTCCCCAGGGAGGCTGCTGGTATTTCCCTTCCCCTCACTTTGCTTTTACATCAACTCCTCCAATTAAGACTCCGTATAATTCAGAGGCAGCCATGCAGTGCCAAATGCTGTGGGAAGTGCTAAAAATAGCCTTGAAGCCTTTGGAAAACAGCTCCCAGCCTCCATGGTGAGCAGAGCCCCCGCTGCTGTATGCGCGGTGGGGATGCAACCCTACAGTCCCCCCTTTCCTGGGACAGGGGTGTGCGTCCCGCAGCCAGCGGTGTGCTGAGCTTCCCATCTTGCCGGGGCTGGGAGCAAGCGGCGGTGAGGCCAGCGAGCTGGCAGTGGGACGGGAAGGGCCACAGGGTCCATTCAGACCTCACGATGTCCTTAGCGATAATACCCATTAATAGGAGGGGCTAACACTCCTCGGGGAGGCAAGGGGGGCACAGGGATGTTCACAGCTTAAAGACAGCTCTCATATGCAGGTGTGAAGTGGCTGGGTGGTGTCTGCTGTAATTAGAGGAACCAAAGTATTTTACTGTGAGATTGTCGCTTTATTTTTCTAACAAGGGAGATTCTTGGAACTCCAGCATGGCATGGGAGTTAATTAAAATCCAATTTAAGTGCACTTTGTAAGGTTTCACATTGTCCTGTTTTGTTATTGTGCATGTTTAATTTTAGGTGCATTTTGTCACCCAGTTCCTATTTGAAAACCAGTGATTTGCATTTGGTGGACTCTTTCTTCACACAACTTCAGCTGGTGGGAGGTGTTGCAAACATTGTTTTGCCCCCAGATCTTCACTATGTGTGACCAAGACTCGGTCAGCCTGCTGCAGGCAGAGGCCAGCGCTCGAGTCGCGGGGTGATCCGGGACGCGTTGCAGTGCCCACGCTGCCCAGGGGCCTGTAACCCTCCGCGGGGAGAGCAGCCGCAGCCAGCTTTGCCAAATGGCACCATGCACCCACAGGACCGTGTCCAAATGGCCACCGGGGCTGGGAGCCGGGGCCCTGGCGCGGCGTGAGGACAGCCGGCAGGAATCCATCACTGCGTGGCACTGCGGGGTGACTCTGCAGCCAGCGGTTTCTCTCCCCGCTCTTGACTGAGGCTCGAGTGGGGGAGGCGGCCAGGTGTCGGCTCGTGATCTGCCTCTGTGGCTCCACGAAGTGCAAAGATAAATGACTTGCAACCTCTTCTCAGACGAGGCTGGTGGGGCTGGAGGACCCCTGTGGCCCCACCAGGGCTGGGGACAGGGACTGCTGCGTAAGCCCCATGTCGCTGTGAGTGGGCTGGGAGAAGCAGCATTGATCAGCTGCGCAAAGTGCAGCGACCCCAAAAGTGTCTTGGAGAAGGGAGCTAGTTCCTCCAAACCTTTTCTCTTTGAGCACTGCTCTGGCCATACCAACATCACGCTTTAGTTAGCGACAGAGAAACATAGAATAAAGCTTACCAATCATCCTTTCTTTCAATCAAGCTTTCAAAAGAACCCCTCCCCCACCAAGAAATAAATAATAAAAAATAATGCTCCTAAAAGACCCTGGAATGGAAGGGCAAAAAATGGGGTTTTAGATGAACATGGTACTCCTTTTATGTAAACAAAAAAGAGGATAGGAAGGCCAGGCCATGTAGAATAGCTTCACAGTTAGAATTATACCCATGCAAGGTACAGGCAGTTCTAAAACAAAAATAAAAAGCATCCAGTTCTGCATAGAAGTTTTCTGTTCTTGCAAACCAAATTAAATTAATCATTACATTTATCTACAGACTGTTCTATAAATCAATAAGTTCTAGCACTGCATAGCAGTCAAAATATGACAAGGCACTTAAACTTTGCCAACTCAATCCAATTAATGATATCTTCGTCAGAAAACAGTCATTTTTATAGAGTCAGTTGACTCTTTAAGGACTATAATATAAGCTTGATAGAAGCTCATTGATTTTTACTTTATGATTTCTGGTTGCAAGCAAACAGAGATCACTCGCTTTATAAAACAGTGAAAATATGTGTGTATTTAACATATCAATATTATTTATAAGCAGTAGCTAATATTTAAGTGCCTCTTGTATGCCTTGAATAGAAGTGGTTCATGAATTCAGTCCTCTCAGATGTTCGGAAGATGTTCTTTTATATTATTACTATTGTCATTTGTCTTGTATCTCTGACACGTGCAGTTTTTTATGTAGGAAAAACTCTGTAGATGAGACTCATCAGAGAAGAGTAGGGCAGCCTGAATGCCTTTGTGGTGTCACTGGAAACCAAACTCCTCATCCATGTCATCACCTCTAAAAGTCCCAGATGGGCTCTCCCGTGTTTTCACGCAACAGTCAGCGCGCGTTCAGCAATGTTGGCGCAAGGCAGAATGGTCACTAGGAGACATTTGACCTTAAGCAAAGAAAGACGGGGGTAATATTCCAGGAAAAGAAAGGTGTGGGGACACCAGAGGTAGGGGAAACCTTACAAGGTGGTGAGGAGACTTTGGTGCAAGATTCCTCACAAATACTCTCTGCTTCCAGTGGACCTTCATCTCTCTGTGGGGAGAGATGTCAGGTCAAACGGTAGCACAATGTGGGCTACAGCTGGCTTGCGTGCTGCAGACTGAACCACACTGAACCAGAAGATTTTCTTCTATCCTGTGTGCCTGGACAAACTTCAAAAAATAGGCTCTAGTATTTGAATATAGGAATGGAAATCTGTCAGTGGTGGCAGGAACATCTAGGTAAACCTTAGTGCCTCATACTTCTTAACAACCTTTTATCAAGGCAGCAATGTTAGTAAGTGCAAAAAAAACCCCAGCAGTGACATGTGCTTGGATTTTGATTGTTCAGTATCTTTAGTAGGAGGATCTTGTTAAAAAAACCTGAATCTGGGTGGGCAGAACGAACCTCAGCTGGGAAATTGCTTCTGTCCCATCCATACCCAGATCTTCCCAAAACCTCATGAGGGCTTCTAGGAAAAACAGAGATGAGCATCTGAGGTTTCAAAGAAAAAGACAAAATATGAAAAAAGGAGACAATTTTGTTTCCTATCCAAAAGTGTGAGTCTGTCTTCACTCATGAAAAAGCAGAAGCAAATGAGACCCCCCCAAAAAATCACATTTGCATAGTCATTATTTTCAGTTATATGGAGCATTGCTCTTAGTTTCCAAAATGTTTCACAACACCTACCAGCCCCCTCTTTCCAGCAGAGCAACACAAGCCCAGGGCTGTTATGGACGCTCGCCCAAGGTGCCGGCCAGCCCCGGCAGACCGCAAGCTCCCACGCAGGCTTGCTCGGCCACAGCTCCTGCCTGCTCTGCACCTGCAGCTGGGCTTGCAGCCCTGCCAACACCGTGCGTGCGCTGCAGCAGGGAGGCTCGTAAAGGTTGACCAGCTGTCAGGACCGCCGCATTAGCAGCGGTGCTTCAGCCTGACCTTTATTCAGCAGGTAGGAGAACATGCAACGGAGGCACTTTACGGCAGGAGCCACTTGCAGCATGTTGTGGGATGCAAAGGGCTACGTGCCCCTGTGAGTTTGCATCTTCAGTGGTGCGCATGGTAAAGATCATACAGGAAAGATGGTTTCAGCCCTCGAGCTGCTCCTTCCCCCTTCTCCACAGCTTTAGGATGCTGGAAAAGGCATAACAGGGTGAATAACTGGGTGAATCTCAAGACAATTTTTTGACAGTCTTCCAATCAGTCAGGTTAATAAGAATTCCTCAAATCAGTGACAGGGAAAAGGGGGAGAAAACAGTGACAAGAAAAGGAGATTAACAGACTGCACCAGAGGGAGCTCAGCCCGAATCAAGGGGAATGGATACAGAGCCAGCAGCTCTTCACAAATATTGAGGCTTGGCTAGAGCAGAGGAGGCGTTTCTGACTAGAATTAAGTGTGAGTGCACGTAATAGAGACTTCACTCCTGTCAGCTGGTGTCTCCAGGCTGACTGACAGGCGAGGAGACAGCATCCCCTCCGAAGACGCTCAGACCACCTAATTTGGGTCTGAAGGTCCCCGATTGTGAACAGATGCCACAGAAGAAAATAGCAAGGTAAAAAATCGACATTTAGGCCAAGGGCAATTGTACTGTGAAAGAGCGGTTGCGCCTAGCTGTGGCTGAAGCTGGAAGAGGCACCGGCGCTGGGTCCCATGGGCATGGATTGGGTGGCACTGGCCTGTGTCCCCCGAGAGCTGGCGCCTCAGCAGGTCTCGGGTGGGCAGCCCGTTCCTCCCGTGCTTCGGCAGCGCTATCCTCCGAGAGGGAGCCAGCCACACGCTGCCAAACCCTTCCCGTGGAGCCGTAAGGAAAAGCCCCCCTGCTGAAGCAGAGCCACCCGACCAAGCCCTTCGCCAAAAAAAGGGAAACTCGGGTGAGCCCGGCGGGCCGGCGCCATTGGGGAAGCGCGGCCGCTGTCCAGGAGCCGACGTTGTTATGCTGTGACCGCAGCCTGTCTACAGCAGCCAAACACTTCTCCTTCCCCACAGAGAGACTCTGCCTTACATTTGTCATGAAAACACAATGGCAAGAAATTCCGTACAAGAGTGAGTGACAGTAATTGGAAGTAATTTCAGCAACGCAGACAGAAGAGTCTTTTTAGTAATTCACTACTTCCTATAATATAATATAAATAATCCCCCCTAAAATGATGGTTATGACTGCAGCCTAGTAATTTGGGGGGTTTTGCCTTAAAGCAGTTGTAAACTGAGATAATCAGTTTCTATGGGATTATTAAGAAAATCGCACATCTATTACACTTTTCAAATCAGCCATTTTTCAGCCCTGTCTTTACTTAATGTCTTTTGCCTTTCATTCCTGCTTTAAAAAGAAGAAGAGAAAACAAATCTCATTTGTTACTCAGGCCTGTTTTCCTGGTTATGAGGGTCCCAGTGGACATTTCCTACGAGGAGAGCAAACAAAATTTGGCCCAAATTCTTGAACATTTTCACAAGCATTACAACTATTAGCTCTGAGGTTTTCCAAGAGCTTGATCTGCTTGGAGGCAATATGACATTAAAAGACACCTAGGCAATTGTCAGCAGTCAGTGCAGGAGCCTACTCTGATAATACGACTTACCCAGAATTTAGGTTGATGTGTGATTGATGACAGCAAGCCCCAAAATTATGTGGTTATACAGAAGGCTGACAAGAAGTACAGGTGAAGTTGTGTCCCACCTTGGAAATGATACAACACAGGTATAGCAGGAGTCATCTATACTTGAATGCTGTCCTAGTTTCAACACAAGGTCATTATCCAGATACCAATCCTCAGACTTGTTTCATGTGCAAAACTTCCAGTGAAGTCAAGAGCATGCACTGGTTGTCCTACTCCAAACTTTTAACTGCTGCAATGCCCCCTGATTTCTGGTATCCCCGCTTTCTCCATTGTCTCATCTGTTCTGAAAATATTGTACTGATCAGAGTTGCCAAACGTGTTTGCCTTGTTTACAGCCTCACTCATGCTCCTTCAGAAGATGTTGTGTTCATCCTTCAGTCTCAAGACTCTTTCTAGCCTCTATCTCATGCTCCTCCCCTGCAAAAGGTACTCATGTCCCTGGCTCATCCATCATTCCTATCGCCATATATTTTCTTGAGATGGGCCCATATGTGTGGGTATCTATAACATCAATTTATTGTCTTTTCTCATTTCAGTCAATCTTCAATTCATGGATAGAGTTTGTGTAGAGCAACCCAGAGCCTCAGCTTATATTTAACCTTAGCTTTACATTTAACAGGGCTTCCTACCTTTTTTCCTTCTGTCTCCCAGATTGTATCATGTCTGTGCTGGGAGGAAGGAATGGTTAAAATATTCAAGTGTGAGTGAGAAGGAAAGGTGCATGTTGTGTTTGGAATAACTCTCGTTCATTTGTACATTTTGTGTTTCAGCCTTACCAGGCAGCAGAGGAGGCTTGGCTGACTTCAGTGCCACATTTGTGCATACTTCTGCTTTGGCGGAAGCCTCTGTGAAGGGCATTTCTGAAAGTCTGTGGAGCCAAGGCTGGTCTTGACAGTCTCAGCTTCTAGGAGTCAAACGGCTGCACTCTGCAAGCGAAAAAGAAAGGATATAGGAAAACATGGCCAATGGGCCAAACTTCTCAACCGAATGGGATTGGGAAGATACCTGTGAGGGAAATACAAAAAGTTACAGAAAAGAATAAACCTTTAGGACACAAAAGAAAGTGCAGAGCCCAGCACAGTACAGAGGTGAGCGTGCAGTGTACGTTGGTGGGTGCTCAGTCTCCTCTCGCACTTTGTGCTGCTGCCTCTCATTCACCCTGCTAAAACTACAGTGGGCCAAGGGTGCTCCTTAAAATAAATCTCCTCAGTATCCAAGATCTGTGGCCAGAAACGTATTTCTGAAGGCCAAGCCCCTTATTTAGGTGTCTGAAAATGGCTAATGGCACCACAGTGGGAATTCTCTGCCCTTATTTCACAGAGTATCTCCCTCACAATTTTGAATAAAATAGGTTCATCAAAAAGCTGACAGATTTCCTGTGAACTTTTCCTCTGAACAAAGTATACTAAACTGCTTCTGAATAATAGTTTACTAAAATGAAATTATTTAATCTGACATTTTTATTCGTCTTGTATTCCTGTTTCCATCACTCACAAGTCGTCTTTCAGACAGCCGATGGAGTTACTGCCCCTTCTGCGCTTGCAGGTAGGTTACATAAAATGCAAAAAGGTTGTAAGGAAACTCAGATATCACCCACTGTAACATTTAAGTGACACCACTCTGGTGTGCATAGTAAATGAGGTGGGCTGCAGTGCAGCTTAGAAAAAATACAAATAATTCTGTAGAAAGGAGATGGTGCAGAAATTAGCACACATACCAAGGAGCGGAGGTCAGAGCAACATGACTAGCGCATTTGAGACAAGGAAGGTATGGACCTGGCTTTTTTTTAACTCATTTGCAACAATTGTTTTACTTGACCTTTTATTCTATAAAATTTGGAAAAAGAATGGATAAACACATAATGAATTACGGTTTCTCAAAACTGGGACATCTTTGTGCTCTCATGACTATTGAAGACTGAAGTGTCAGCATTCAGTTCTAAAAGAAAGTCGTGATAACTTCTTAACACTGGTAACAATCAGGCTTTTCTTTTGCAATAGTGCCCTAGCAGAGATCAGAGCAAGCCTCCTGCGGGGCATTTCTGGGTGTCTCCTGCTCCTCCTTTTCCCTTTGGAGCCAGCCACAAGCCATAGATGAAGGGAGTTCAGCACAGAGCGGTGCCCTGTGTCAGGATCTGCTGTCCTAAATAGAAAGTCTAGGTTCACCCTGAACTCGCAGGGCAAATCTGCCTTTTTGTAGAGTTCGAAAAAAGCGCCAAATCTGGCTCTAAACAGAAAATTAGGCACCATTGCTAGAAATAATCTGGCCTCTCCATAGTAACATGACAAAAACTTACCAATACTGAATTTAAAAAAAAAAATTGTCTGCTTTGCACGCTCAACTAACTTTCGTATCCATCATGCCGGAAATATCCGCCAGACAGTAAAGCTCACTTATCATACAGACTCTTTCTATACCAATACCAAATCCTTTTAATTACCCACTGAAGAATGACCCGTCTGCCATCACGCAAACTCACTCAGCTGAGCTACTATAGATATAAAAGCACCCTCTTGGGGACTTCTCAGAAATCCCGCCAGTGCCTGTCTGGGTTTCCGTATTTATGGGATCTTATGAGAACAAATTAATGCTTATCAGTATATGCAAGAGCTGGGGTTGGGACACCCTGGATCTTTCCTAAAATGTGGTTTGCTTGTGCAGTTGTCCCACCACTTGCATGGCATTGGTATCTACACAGTAATTCAAATAAAGCCGCTAATTTCTGGGGAGAAAATTATAAATCGTATTTCCCTAGCAAGCCATCAAAAGCAACTTTTTCGAATACTAGGTAAGGCAAGCAACTGAATCAACTCAGTTTCTCTGCAGCATTTTTGGTATTCAGTTGGTGTTTCTAAGATTTCTCATTTCTCGACACATTGAAACATCCATCTTCAGTTACAGTGAAAACCCACAGGTTTGTAGAAAAGTCAAAAATTTGTCCTCATCTGCCGTCTGTGATCCAGTCAAATGTTGCAATCCAGCAACTCTAGAATATCTCACTGCTTTTGCAGTGTTTGCTCAAATAGGTCCATTTGTCCCTAGGTTTTTGCTCCTCTCACAGTGTTTCTCAGATAATGGCTGTGTTTGAAGAGGGCTTCACTATGCACTTGCAGCAATACAAACATAAAGAGCATTTGAGGTGCTCTGTGAAGAGGCTTTTAAACAGCAGCGCAGCTGTGGGGAAAAAAAAGTGGTTGCAAAAGTAAAGCCAGTGGGGCAAATTGAACCTTTATACCTCACAGAAACAGATCAACAAAAACATGAGGAGTATGGAAATATCAAATTAAACAAGTAACTACAGGCCAGTGCCAGTGGGAAAAACACTAAGAATAATACATATCTCAGAGGAAAAAAAGAAAAAAAAAGAAGAGACATTGTAATTCCATACAAAAATCTGAAGTAGAATATACCTTCCAGCTGTTGATTGTTTTTTCCTGAGCTGCTGAACAGAGTAATTCTTATGGAAAAACACAGCAAAGATGTGAAGAAAACATATCAGTAAATCAGAATACATTTGTCAATCTAAATCACCGAGCTTTAAAAATGCAGTGGGATAATCCCACGCTGACACACGCAGGCTGGCGGAGCAGCTCCGCGCCGAGGTGGTGGGGAGGCTGGGGAGCGGCTGCGGGGCAGGCCGGGAGCCGCAGCCCCCCTCGGGCGGCCCTGGGGTGCCTGGGGGGAGCAGGGTGGTGCAGGAACCTGTGGGAGGCATCTGGGGGTCGCAGAGGCTCTCGCTGCCGGTGCCAACGCAGCCCCGAGCGCTGCAGCACGGCCTGGCCGGCCGGCAGCACATCACCTCTCTGAGCACCAGCATCGCCCTGACTGCTGAGCTCCTGCTGCTGCGGAAGTTCGGATCTGGGAAGGGAAAGCCCAAACTATGCTGGAAAGGAGCAGGCCCCTGATACAGGGAAGGGTTTGCCCCCTCCTGTAATCCCCGTGGATGAAGCACTGAATCAGCGGGATTTTTTAAGCAATCAACTTGTAGCGCATGCACATCGCCCCTGCGTACCAGCCAGCAGGGTTTTGCTCAGGCGCCGTGCTGGGGCATTGCTTGCTGGTAGCTGTGTTCGCGCTTCCCTGCCAGACGCTCCCAAACCCTTGCAGGCTGCAGGTCCGGCTGCCTGAGCCGGGAAGATAAACCCAACCCAGTTCAGTGTGGCCACGCTGAGCGCTTTGGGGGAAGAAGCTGCGGTTCCTGTGACTGCCCTAGTTTAACAGGGACAAGTAGCACTTCCAGACATTGGCCTTTTGCCTCCCTGGCTCTGACAGGTAGTGGTGATCATGACTGTGTCCTCTGGAGTGACTCTGATCTGGACTGACGGGCATGTTTTCCAGCTGTAAAAGAGAATATATTTCACTCATTTCAAAATTTTGTGGTGTTGTGACTATGAGGGATAGAGTGTATTTTTCTGGATAGAAATCCAAAATCCACACATTGCTGCCTCTGTGAAATCCTCCAGGTAATTAAATTTAATTTTAGAGCTGGCTGAAAAATGGATGCCCTTCGTTAATTACATCAATTAGAAACCAATTTCATGTCATTGGCACACTCCCCTCATGTGGACACTCTGCCAGCAGACTGAGTACTGTATTTTGATTTAGCTGTAGTTGGGAAGAAATCTAAACCAGATTAGTTAGACTGTAGGATGTTTGGTGTAAATGAGGTGTTGGTGCTGTTAAATGTTGCACTTGACACTTCTGCTGCAGGAATTCTCTTTAGTATGAGGATTTCTTTTTTGTGTGTCATCAGACTAAAGCATGTTTAATTCCTGACTGGAGTTTGCTCTAAGAAGCTGTAGCGAATGCACAGCATGTTTCACGAGCTACAGCATCCTTTAGTATTGCTTGGGCTTGCTCTCCTGCTCCCTCTTTTCCTACGGCAGAACAGTTGTACCTGGCACATCTGTAGTGGACAAAGGAGCTATCGGTCCCTTTCCCCCACAGCAGCTATGAAATTAATTGTATCATCTACTGCAATTTTTTTTTGGCTAAAATATGCTTTTTCTTTTGGAGAAAGGCTCTTGATTTTTTTTAAGGCCTTGGATCTGCTCACCTTCAGTCTCTCTCTATGCAGAATGTACATTCAGAAATATGTTGTTTATTTATTCCCTCCATTCTCGTGGCACCTGAGTGCTTCAGCAGCTTCAGTGCATCTACCCTTACAGGCACTGGGGATGGTAGGAGGGAACTGCGGGGCAAGCCAGCAGTTTCTCATCTTTCTGGAGGTGATACCCATTCTGCATAAGTACTAGGAACGCTGCAAGATCCAGCCAGACGACGTTGGCTCTTGCCAGACGGCACTGCTTTAGTATCCTCAGGCAACTTGATATATCAGCTGCTACGCATGCATCCTATTTTTTCAGTGGGTCCCACATACACTCAAGCACTCTGCTTTCCTGGCACAAGTGGGCAGCCTCATCGTTCACCATCTTCTAAGCTTTAAGAGCCTCAAAACAGCATTCTCTTCAAAGGGGAGCAGTCAAGGAGAGCTATGTTAATTATCCTGAGTAGAGGATCCTTTAGGTCTTTGCCAGCTTTTATTAAAGCATTAAAAGCAATTATTAAAATTAATGCAATTTGCCATGTGTTCTACTTCTAGCAAAGCTATTTTTGGCAAGGGTTGCCATCTGTCCCATTCAGCGAGATCAGCCACAGACTTTTGCTCTCTGTTCCACTTCCCACAGCTCTCATGTAGCACTAGGCAAATGCATGCCTCCTTGCAGACGCGAGTGCCTTAACCGCAGCGTCTAACTTACCTGAAAATTGCCATCATCTGATGGCAAGTGTCATCTGCATGCCAAATACATTTTCCCGTTTCCCCTCTGCCAGCGCTACGGACGCTCCGATGCAGCGCTGGGGGGGGGAAGTGCAGTGGGGCAGCTGGTGGCCCCGTCCGCAGCGCGGGGACCTGGCGAGGGGCAGCCTGAGCTTGTTCAGGCAGCTGCAGCTCAGAGCTGCAGAGCTCCCAGTGCCTCTATATGCAAAATCCTGCGCTCTCTAGGAGTAAATAAGGTGGGCCTGGGACTGTCACTCAGCACTGGGGCCCGGTGACCTGTGTCCATACTGTTAAACACTCTCACCCTCCAGAACCAGGACTTGCAAACCGCCTACAGGGACTGGTTTCTGCCCTGGGCTGATTCCCGAGCTGTGCATGTGGAAATGCTAATTGCCATGGGACTGAGGCCATCTGAGGACTGGCCCGACAGTGCAACAGGATAAATGATGGAGTTCCTCTGCCCAAAAACAGTTCCTGGCACTATTTAATTTACTAGTACAGACATAGCACTTCAATCCAGCAGCATGGCTCAGATCTCCCCCTCCTGCTTCTGGCTTTACCCATTTCTTCTTCCTCATCTCAGGATTTGGTAGTGCATTTTATAAAAGCAGTAGTTCTACTGTGTTCCTCAGCTCAGTACTGGAAAGCCTGTTCCTAGCCTTTTATAACCCTTTATGGTCCTTAAACCCTTGCTTTCTTTGTGAAAGCATCAGAGCCAAGCAATAGATCACTTTGTCGCCAGGTGTCTGCAAGATATGTAGCCAGAGCCTCAAACTGGACCTAAACATTTTCATTAATAACAGAAGATCAACTTCCATGTGGATTTCTCAGTCCTTCCCAGCCTGTCTGACCTGAAGCAAGTGGAAATTAGTTTATTCATATTTTTATGTCATTGAAGATAAACCAGCAGAATAAATATTACTGAAGTGTGTAGGGAATAAAGACCTGAATCCGGGATAGTGTTGTGGGCCCATGAACGTTCAAAGTGTTCTTGTGAGGGGACTTCGGAAACCTGGCACAAACATCTACATAAATGGCAACACAAACGGCCTGATCATTGATGGTGGAAGCAGGTGAATGCTGTCCTCAGAGGGGCTGGCGTGTTGGTGATGGCTTCGTTCTTGCCCTCTGCTCGCACTCCTCTGTCAGCATCATCCTCTGCATTGAATTTTCTCCTCTGTGCAAACTGAAAGAGAACCCTGCCATGAAAATAAAAAGGGCAACTGAGTTTATTCTTTGTGTAACTCCTTTGAAGTTGGGTGTATCAACAAGACACAGTGACATACCAAAGTCATAGTTGTGAGCCAGTGAAAATCTCTGCTCATTTGAAAATAAAGAATCTGTCATTTTAACTGTCTACTAAGCATAGTAAGAGGAAGGGAAGCCCTAATGTGATGCTATCACTGAGATGCCTAGTTACTGGCTTCGTATCGGCTACATATTAGTACTTTAAAATGTAGAAAGGTGTAATAAATGCAGTGAGAAGGTAAGATAATGATATGATTAAGAATGGAAGCCTATTACAAGGTATATGTTAAATGCAGAAGAGATGCCTAACCACAAAGAAAAACTCTGGTATAATCCATAAGGAAATGATTAAATGTATAAGGAGGGAACTATGACTCCAAGTCCATGCTTGACAGTATATTGCTTTCCACTTGCCATACTCCCCAAATAAAGGAACCTGGGTGACAAATCTGACAGCAAATAAATTTGTGTTCAAAGCAATTAGTATTCCTACCTTATGGGAGACAAATGTTGGAGGAGCAGTTACCAGACAGGTCATCTGGAGGAAGAATTTTGTCAAAGCTGCCTTGAAATCACCTGCTGTTCATCGTCACTGCAGTGCTGCTCCAGGCGTTAAAACACGAAGACTCCTCCTGAAGACAGACTCTCTGCATTGTGATGTTCCTTGCTTACAATTAACTTAGTGCTATTTTCAAAAAAATACATGAATATATTCATCTGAATACATTATCACTGCAACACCATTGCTGGAAATGCTGCTCTCAGGCAATGGCATTCCCTTTGTGAACGAAGTCCACAACAGTCTCCCAGTCAGATGGTCTTGCTCTGCTCAGAGGCGATGCCTTCTCCCTGGATATCCCGTTTCTGATTCCTCCCAAGACCTCCGAGAGCAGTGGCATTTATCAGAACGCTCAGTGCAAACTCTTCCCATTTCATTCTCCCTCGCAGGTATTAAACTTGATAAAAGATTCTTGCCTGTTTTAGATATTTAAAGACTGACATTATAATGTAAAGTTAATTAAACAGAAAAGCCCAGGCTAAATTCTGTTCTCATGAGTACCAACAAAACTCTAATATACGTTCAGTGAACTTCACTGTATAATAATACAAGAGTGAGTGTTTCTTTTAGGCTAATGGAGTCGCTCATGTGTTAAGTGCAAACAGCATTTGGCACTCTGTCAATTAGTTCAGTAGAGTAACTCCATGTGTACATCAGTGATTGAGAATATCTTCACAGACTATTCAGTATATTTTCCTGCTATTTCTGTTTGTATTTAAACAATAAAACACAAAATGGCAGGTTGCTGAAATATAATAGCCACAAATCTTAGGGTTCTGTTCTGATTCCAGCAAAACATACTCATTTTTATTTTATATATGTGTGCATATATGTGCCTGTGCTTGTGTGCATGTGTATTATAAACACACATATAATGCCTCACTACATAAAAGGAAAATTCTAACTGAGATTTTATCTTCCTAGAAAGTAGAAAATCCCAGTCCCCAGATGGCACATGTGGTCTTCAGCCAGGCAGATTCCTCTTCTCACCTGATGCTTTTTGGATTTGTACAGTAATTGTGCATACTAGATTTGCATTACTGTATAGAAAGCTTACCAGCTGTCTAGCTAAGAATGAATGTATAGCGTAAGAGCACAAACCTCTCTCTGAAGGCAATGAAGACTTGGATTTTTCTCCCCAATCTGCATCCCTTTTTTTTGTCATTGCTAAATGCACAATGTGAATTTAATTTACAAATACCAAAACCAAAGTTACATGCAGTGTAAGGCAGGCTACTAAGAGCAGCGTCAGCAGTACACGACGCTGCGAAGCGCACACAATGGCTCCTCTGCGTGGCTCGTACTGCTACAACGGCGCACAGGAACGGCCCAGGCTCTTTCTCATTGTGAAACCACAACCAGGCCCGTTTTGGGAAGAGACTATTCATTGCATTTCTCTACGCTTCATAACTCTCCCAGTCTGATGCAAACAGTGGACCTAATTCTGATCTTGCATGCACTAGTTAACTTAAATGTAACTTACTCACTTCAGTGGAGCTGTTCCTGAATTTGTGATGGATCAGGCCTAGAGATCAATACAGCGACAAGCTTTTTCTAACAATGCAAGGCCTGATTTCACAAAGTCCTGAGCATAGTTGCCTACCACAATAACCGAAGGCTCAACACCTTGCAGGATCATGCCAAATACCACTGTATGTCATTTTGTTGAAAAGAAGATTATTTAGGATCAAATAGTCTCCTGATTTAATTAATGAAACATATAGGAAGAAAAATGAATAATGAGAAATAATTGCAATTCACAAAGTAAATTGCACCATTAACTACTCCAGAAATCAATAATCAGGCACAAAAAGAAAATTATGTTGAAGGGATGACAGAAGAAAAAATAAATCTCTTGGGCAACTTGCCATTCTTGGGATTTTAATTTTGAGTTTTCCACTCCCAGCTATCTCTTACTGCCCATCCATCATCCTCTTGATGAATATAAAGGACTCTGGTCTGTAACACCATAAGATTGCTAGGTTGGTGTAACAGTGGAAAGTGAGTCTTGGAGGTCTGCAGGAGTCAGGGTAGATCGCAGACAACAGTTTAGACAAGCATGTCTCTGCTCTTGCTTTTTTCCCCAACATCTCTCTTTAATGGCACTGGCAGTCTAACAACCATTTCAAAGGCATCCAAAATCATACTCGTGGGCAAATCACCTGCAAATCTCCTGATTGACTCAAACAACTGACATATTTCTTAGGAGAAGTACAACGTGATTTATGCCCTTACTTATTGGTGTAGTTTTAAGTAGGGACACAGTGGTTGTTTAATCTTACTCGCCTGTTAGAGGCATTTATCTTCCACCTCTTTGTATTTGCTATTTACATCTTCATAAGCATGCCGACTCTGTAACTTTCACTATTAGCAATACATTACTCCTTGATTTAATAGCATTTATGAAGAACCAGAAAATCTCAATATATTTCGGTTTTATTAATGAACACTGTGAGCCCCTCTGTGTGCCTGTTTATGACAGGTTATCTGCTACGGATTTTGATCTAAAGGGCATTAAAGTAGGGTCAAGCAGGAAGCCTACATGAGAAGCATCTCAACTAGCATACAAACACTTGTTAAACAAGCACCTGTGCACCTTCTGCTGCTGATGTGGTACCTAAGTTGCACAGGGTTGCACAAGCCCAGAACCTCTAAATCAAAAGCGGGTGATGAGTTAAAATGCCATTCCTGCAGAAGGGAAGCCAGGTGAGGACGGAAAAGGGTATTTGCAGCTGCTACAGCTGGCCTGGACCAAGTGTGAGCTGGACTCTGCCACAAGCAGGCACTATCAATCACAGTCTCTCAGGGAATGGGATACCCGAACTCCCAGGAAGAGAGCTAAGGAAAATGCTGTTGCATTTCATTGTTTTAAACCCATTTCTTGAAATGCAGGGCACTGAATAGCAAAACTGATGCTGCAGAGGTGGTGTTTATCTGTTGGTGCAAGCTATTGCCCAGGGGCAGTTCCCAAGTGCCATGGCTCTCAGTGTGAGCCCAGACCACATGCGAGCGGGGAGGGCATCCCAGCACCTCGCTGGAGACTGCCCAAAACACAGCCACTCCCCCCCCCCCCCCGCAAAGGCAATGGCCTGGCACTTGGAAGGGGTGACAGATCAGAGAAAGGGTCTCAGCAGATACAGCTTTACCCAGAGACTGTGACGCTGGCCCCAGGTAATAAGCACAGCTCCTGTGGTTGTATATTGTCAACAACGCAAGAGCAATCAACTGATCAGCTTCTACTGGGACTGGAGAAGAAGTATTGGTATCACGATTAAAAAATACCCCCAAGGTTCACCGCACATTTTATGTGCATCACTACAGCTTTATATTTGAGACCTTTTAGAGAATTAGGAGGGAAGGGAGGAGACAGAAGACAAAGACAGAAACAGTTTGCAACACACGTTTGAAAGGAGAGGAGAAACCTGCAAGAACAATATTTTATGCTTGCAACTAGTGGTTTAATCTTTGGAATAAACAAGGGCATTCATAATTATGAATATTGTTTATGGTTACTTACTGCTATTTATGTTAGTAATTATCAAGCGTCATGTGTGATTATTTTATAACCTTACACTTGGTCAATTAAATGTGTAATCTTTAGCTTTCTATTTGCTTAAGACTTATTTTTGCATACCCAGTAATGTTTTTATATCTGCAGCAATTCACCAGTCAAAACATGATATACATGACTTGGGTACAGATTTTTCAGTTTTAATTTTTTTACCCAAGTAACCAGTCATGTTTGAGTGATCTTTTCAGATTAAAAACTAAAAATAAAGAGATATGTGGAATTTATTTGGCAAATCACCCTTGCTGAGCCCTGTCACTTTAGTGACAGCCCTCCCTGAATTCCCCCCTCATTTTGATTTGAAAAGTGGTTGCAACCCTTTCAAGACTCAACACATTTTCTTCAAATCATTTTCTTGTGCATTTTCTGGTTAAAAGAGGCCAATTTTCCTGATGATATCAAAGGTAATTATTAATTGTGATAAAACTTAACCTGGAATATTTCCAATTACCAAAAAAGTGGCTTAAATCCCTGAATAGTAGACAATATCCTGCAGAAGGACTTGCTACATTCCAAATGTAAAGGAAAAGCTTCAAAAAAGTCAGCAAAACCATTTTTTTCTTTTGTATACAGAAGATGAGTTGCCCTCCAAAGCATGAAAACCTTAATTTTATGAAAACCCAGCAGGAAACCTGCATCACTATAAATACAGGCATTCTTCACGCATACTGACTGGAGTGAGTTTCTGGGAGAGCTTAGTTAATGCTTCTTGCACTAATTTCTACCAAAAAGTGGTACAGGAGTCTGAAAGGACTTACCATATGACACATGCCAACCCTGAGATCTGTCATGGGCGCAATGCCACAAGATCTCAGCAAATTGGGTGAACATAATTAAAATAGTGCACCAGGAATGGTCTGGAAGAGCAGGAATGGTATTTTGAGTGCTCACGATGGTACCTTTGAGCCACCAATAAAGACGCGAATATTTTTCCCCCATGCATAATATAACTATTTTGTAGTGTGGAACCCGATTCCCTGCTGAAGCGAGTGCAAGTCATTTTTTGACCATACCACAGCTTAATCTGGCCACTGATTTCCAGGTTGAAACACTAACCTTAACATATGTAGTTAAAACAGTATTTCTAATGATACAGTACAACACAACTTTATTTTTCGAGTTGACTGAAATTCGGAATGCTTCTCTAAAATTAAAAAAAGAGGTAATATATAAGCAATAGCAAAACAGATGCAGATAGACAGGAGTGAACAGAAGCAGTATGGAACTTGGCACAACATTAAAACAGTCCTTTGTTTGGCATATGTCTTCTTCCAAGTTATTCCTGCTAACTGCAGTTAGTAAAGAGTTGCCCTTTTTTCCCAGAATGTTTTTTGGGGGCTAACACTTTGCATTTCGCACTGCAGGCATAAGGAGCCATTTTGTGACTGGCGACTGCAGAACATTTCTTTGTTCCAGTTGGTAAGTTCTTACTCAGTTTTTTCCAGTTTTTCCCTTTCTTAGTGCAGAGGCAATGGCACACTCACTCACACACACACAAATTAACATGAATGTTATGCTTTATATCTTTAAGGCTCTCTATGACCATTAACTAATTAGTCAGTAAGGAAAAGAGAGGTGGGCAGGCTGTTCTGAACGGCAGAACCTGCAGGGGATACAGCCGCAGCACCAACTGTGGGGCTGAAAGTGTAAAGGCCCAAGGAGAAAGGGGAGGGAAGTAAACAAACTCGAAGCCTAGAACAAGCCTGCAAGAGGCTTTCTAAACTTTGGACAGAAATTTAGTGCTGATTGCTGTGTTAAGACTGGCAGGATCTAGCACAGGTATAACAGGTACATTATGAACAGACTGTTGATCTCAATTTCTAGCCTTTTGCATGGAAAGGAAACCATATTGTAACATAAATGCTACTCAAGCCTTGAGATCAAGGATGATCTAGTAACTAAAGCAGTGGCCTAGCATGCAAAGATCCTAGGTTATGTTCCCACCTATATACTATTCTCACGCAAGTATTCCTTCTATTCTTCTTATTTTAGACTTTGATTTTTGCAGCTGGCTTATGGATCTTCTTTGGGAGAAAGTCTGCAAGAATCTAGAGTGAATGAGCACCAGAGATTCTTGGCAAACATGCAAGAGGATAAAACTGTATATTGAGGTGTGTCATCCAAAGGCCAGGGAGAAAACAGGATAGGTACAGTAGGCCCTTGCTATCTAAACCAGGCTCACCTTAGCTGGAGTAAGGCAGTATGTTTGGCAAGTTACTGCTAATATGCCACCCAGGGTCACTGGGCATTACATGACAGGCCATAACAGGTTTGTGTCTATCTGAAGGCAAGAGATTTGCTATTTTCCCAGTTTGTGGCATGGCAATTGCAATGGAGGTTTACATGCATCCTGATGTCATGAAAGCCTCTTGGGTTAGGGAGGACTAAATACGATACCTCAAGGGCCCAGCTACAGTTTGAGACTGACCTGTCACTCTTGGCACAACTTTTCTTTTTGCCTTCCAAAGAAGAAAGAGCAGCGTTGAAAGCCCCTTCCTATGGGACGAAGAGAGTGATGAGATATAAACATGATCCTCCAAATGCGTTCAACTGCCTTCCCAGGTCTTGAGTGGAAGCCCTTAGCTAAGGGAACTGGCTAGCTTGTGCCTGTACCAGATAAAGATTTTTTTTTTAAGACAGAGCATTAAAGAAAAAATAAAGAAAGGAAAAAAGCGGCAGTGGGGGCGGGTATTTACAAGTGCAGGAAATGGGAGCTTTATCAGGAGTTTTCTGTAGAGATAAGGAGCTGGGTTGGCCCATCTCTACGTTGTGTGGACACACTCACTGCCTTTGAGTCTCTTAGGAAAGAGCGAAAGGAGCTGCTGACATTTCTGCCTAAAAGGAAGAATCAATGAATCTTTGTTTCCCACTGCCTGCTTGTTTGACCTTATTGTGTTCCAGAGTAGAAAAGGAAGAAAAGAGAACGGGCGAGGGAAGAGGGGATTCATGCTAATAAAATCCAAGACGAGATCACAGCCCTCTGATCAGCACTGGAGATGCTATTATTTGGTTGTTGTCCTATTTGCCGCTATTGCTCATTTCGGATTCTTGCCCTGCTGTAATAAGTCACACTCTTTCCAACCATCATCCCTGTATTGACAGGCAAATGTCACCCACGTTTGATTGACGTCCATTGCTCCTGAATACAGAAGTATGATTTAGGAATCAATTCTGTTTGTTTATTTAAACAGCTCTTTGTGCACCTTGTATATTTGTTAGTGGGACAAGTTGCTTAATATTTTCTCAAGGGAAATGTCACTAATATTACACATTTACCTTCCTACTCAGCCACAGAGGTGCCCACCAGCCCACGGGGGAGGAGAAACATTTCACAAAAAAAGAAAAAAAACAGACTCAACAAAATACTTTGCTGCCCCCAAGTTAAGCCAGACAGACCCTTTTCTCCGGTCCTGGCATCTGTTGATCAGCAATGCCCCAGCACTTCCCCTTGGCTTCTAAACAAAAGGGAACCCGTTTTCCTTGCTGCTACCTGGATTAGCAAAGCACTGGCTGGCTTTAACACTGGGGAACAGTGCAACCAGTTATGACTTGGTCACTTAGTTTTAATTCGCAGAAAGAAATTTGTTTTTTTTTTTTTTGCATTTATAGTTGTAATCGGGGGGGGGGGGTCAGAAGTTGTGAGAGATGCTAATCTCCACTGCTGCAAGAGGTGGGAGGTATATTTTCAAATAACTTCCACTTAGACAACCGAGCAACTGTAAAGCATCCCTACATTTAAAGTGATATTTCCCAGAAAATACTAATATGGCAGAGTGGCCTCAGGGAAACATTAAGCAGGAGGTGGATTGACCTTTTAATTCTCGATCGGTGACCTGAAGGGTACCCAGAGGCTGCTAAGCAGATCTCTTCCTTTCGGTCTGCTACAGAAAGAGCTGTCATCACAAGATCCAGCTAGTGAGTGAGGCTCACGATTTCGCTGTTCATCCGTTTGCGGGAGGTGGGGGGGGGGAGAGGAAAAAAATATATATTTCCCACACTGCCAGAGTAATGCCAAACTCTCTGTGAGTGGGAAGAGCAGAGCAGATGCTGGAATGAGATGCCAAAGCAGCTCCCCTTTCCCCTGCGCTTTTGGGTGCCTATAAATTGCTCCAGCGCGCTCGTCAGCCTCCTCCTCTCCTGGCAGGTGGCACCCGGGCAGGCTCCCGCTCTCCCTGTGGCTCCGGCTCCGGCTCCGGCTCCGGCTCCGGCGCGGCGCGGCGGCTCGGGCTCTCGGCGGCGGCGGCGGCGGCACCGGGGCGGCCGAGGGGCGCGTCCCCGCTGAGCCCTGCCGAGAAAACAACAGCAACAACAAAAAAGAGAGAGAGAGAGAGAAGGAAAGCGGGCGGTGGCGAGAGAAAAGGCAAGTTCACGGGAAAGTTGACTCGGACTGGCACAGTGCGCAAAAAAAAAGTCGATCGCCCGCGGAGCATAAAAGTGCGGGCGGCCGGGGCGCGGCGGCAGCTCTCCCCGGCGGCGGCCGCTCCGCAGCGCGGGACCCGCCGGTGCCCTGCGCGCCGCCTCCGCCGGCAGCGGGCGGCGGCCAAGCCCCAGGGGAGCCGGGCTCGGCGCGGGCTCGGCGGTGTTTTCGGCTCTGAGGAGGTCCCCGCACAACCATCAAGATTTTGTCCAAAAGCAGGCAGGAGGATCGCCCTGCGCTGAGCCGGCTGGTGGGCAGCAGGCGGCGGCTGATCGCGGCCGGCGCGCTGGGGGTGGTCATGGTGCTGCTGCTGGTGATCCTCATCCCGGTGCTGGTGAGCTCGGCCGGCACCTCGGCGCACTACGAGATGCTGGGCACCTGCCGCATGGTCTGCGACCCCTACGGCGGCACCAAGGCGCCCAGCACGGCCGCCACGCCCGACCGCGGCCTCATGCAGTCGCTGCCCACCTTCATCCAGGGGCCCAAGGGGGAGGCCGGCCGGCCGGGCAAAGCGGGGCCCCGCGGGCCCCCCGGCGAGCCGGGGCCGCCCGGCCCGGTGGGGCCGCCGGGTGAGAAGGGGGAGCCGGGGCGGCAGGGCCTGCCGGGCCCCCCCGGGGCGCCGGGGCTGAACGCGGCGGGGGCCATCAGCGCCGCCACCTACAGCACCGTGCCCAAGATCGCCTTCTACGCCGGCCTCAAGCGGCAGCACGAGGGCTACGAGGTGCTCAAGTTCGACGACGTGGTCACCAACCTGGGCAACCACTACGACCCCACCACCGGCAAGTTCACCTGCTCCATCCCCGGCATCTACTTCTTCACCTACCATGTGCTCATGCGGGGCGGCGACGGCACCAGCATGTGGGCCGACCTCTGCAAAAACAACCAGGTGGGCGCCGCGACGGCGCCGCGGCGGGCGCCGGGGGCTGCGGGGGGAGCGCGGTGTCGTGGGGGGAGCGGGTGCCCTGAGCGGAGCCGGCTGCCCTGAAGGACCCGGGCGCCGCGGGGGGAGCGGGCGGCGGGCGGGGCGGCGCAGAAAGCGCGGGAAGCGGCGGGCGGGGAGCGGAGCGGCCGCTGGAGGCGGCGCGGGCGCGGGCAGCGGGCGGCGCGGGGCCCGGGCTGCCGCGGGGGGCGCGCAGGGGGCAGCGCCGCCGCCGCCCGGCCCCGCCTCAGGTGCCCGAGGAGCCCGCAGGGGACGGGGGCTCCGCGCCGTGCGACGCCGGGTAAATGCGGATTCCACGCGCTCTTTTGCCCCGGGGGCTACTCCGCGGCGGAGCGCGCTGGCGGCCCGGGCCCCTCGAGCCCGCGGGCCGATCTCCGCCCCCCGGAGACCCCGGCGGGAGCAGCGGCGCTGGCGGCGCTGCCCGGGCCGGGGCCGGGCGTCCCCGCGGGCTCTCGCCGCCCTGCTCGGCGCGGCGCGGCGCGGCGGGAGGAGGCGCCGGGAGCGCTGCGGGAAGCCCTCGGGAAGGGAGGGCGAGGGGGGCCGGGGCGCTGCCGGGGCGAGGGCTCGCTGCGCGGCCGCGGCCCCGAGGGCGCGACGCGGGAGGAGAAGGGAGCCGCTGTCCCCGACGGGGCACCCGCGGAGCGGGGCACCGCTGGGGAGCCCGGTCACTTCGTGAGCTCGGCGCCTGCAGATCTCGCTTCCTCGCGGGCGAGCGGCGGGGAAGGCGGCGGCCGGTCGCGGGTGTCTGCGCGGTTTTACAGTGGAGGCACACTGAACACCCTGAAAGCGCAAACGTCGCCTGAGGTTCGCCTTCATGCCCCGCAGGAGGACTGAAATATTCAAAATAATTAAAGATCTTGCGATGCTACAGTATGGAAGGCAGAGGAATAATCCATTTTAATTAGGCTAAATGTTGCCACTACGCTTGCAGAGGCTGCGACTGTAACATTGCCCCCGGGGAGCCCTTCTTCGCAATTTTGCGCTTCTTTCATACACAGTTAACAGATACGAATGCGTTTGTTCTAATTATTACAGCATTTCGCTGTATTGGGTATTAGTCACCCCGCTTGCTCAGGACGCTCGGGGAAGAAACTAAGTGAAACGTGCCCAGGCGGCCGCGGGAGCTCGGCGGCCGCGGGGCGCGTCCCGGGCGCGGGCGCAGCGCAGGAGCCGCCCCGCGCGGGCGCGGCAGGTGCCGCCCTGCTCCGGGGGCCGCGGCGGGGCCGCACGGCAGCAGCCCCGAGCCGGGCCACGCCGCGGCGGGGCGGAGCGGAGCGGCGCGCCCGCCGCCTCGCGGGGCTTCGCGGGCTCGGGGAGCCCGGGCCGCGCTCGCGGTGCTCCCGGTCCCTTGCAGACCGCTCGCTGGGTGGTTTGGGGGGTCTGATCTGCCCTGGGTGGTTTCCGTAGCACCGAAACCCGGACGCCGTGTCACTACGGGGCTTTTCAGATTAGAGAGGGGTCAGTTCGTTTGCTTGTCTCCTCCCCCGACAAGCGCTCGCACCCGGGGGCCGCGGAGGACTCCCACGCTGCGGCGCCCGGAGAGCCATCCCGCTTCGCCTTTGTGTTGAGCGCAGGATCGCAGAGGGAAGCAGCAGCGGCCACTAAATGAATCTGCTCTGCCACTTAACCTTTTGTTTAGAGTTTCTCAGAAGTCCTGCGAGAACAGAATAATGAGGACATCGGCAGCAAGCGATTAAATGAGAAAATGTCTACCATAAATACTATCTCACCACATAAACCAGGACCAGTAAAACAAAGTAAATTGTAATATATTTGCTTTGATTCCTTTCCATAAAGGCAATACTGTCCATAGTGAGAATACTATTTTATTTGCAATTAAGATATTAACCTATTTTTGGTCATTGCAATTTATAAAGTGTTTATTTTCCCAGAAGCAGGAAAATAATGAAATAACAGTAATCAGTAATACCAGTTTTTTTAAAGTAACTAACTATAAATATTAAATTGAGCCTGAAGTCTAACCGTTCCCAAATATAACTGCTTCCTGTATCAGACGTGAGACAAATACAACTTGAAGTGATTCAAAGAAAAAAAGGTTTGTATATTTTAAGGCATGCAGAATTTGAATATGTTTATGCAAAGATAAATGATTTAGGTAAAAATTGCATACAAATTATTTTAAATTGACACATAGTTTAAATGCAGTAGTGCTTCCTTTTGATTCTGATTTACACTTGAAACACTAAACGCTGATGTGATCTGACAGGAGTTAACTGTGTAATATCTGTAAGAAAACTTGGAAATACTGAAATTAAGTTGTTAAGTAGAATCTGACCAAGATAATATTATGTATTCAGTGTTCTCTATCAATGAGAAAACAAACAATTGAGAAGTGCATGATTTATAGAAAAAAAACATTCCTAAGCAATGCATATTAGGAATCTCAAGGTCTCCATTATAGCACACTGTTTTCTTTAATACGTACAGAGCTTAAACGGAGAAGAGCTGAAATCACATAGCTTAGCTAGTAAGTGTATTTGCAGTCTGAATGTCCCAACATACCTTTACAAAATGATGAGATGAGCAGTCATGCAACTTATGAAATGTTATACTCCATTAATAGTTTAATTTTGAGATATGTTGCTCTTGCAGCAGTATGCTGAGAGTTCATTTGAGATTGTACTCATAGGCTTTAGAAATTACATTGGGTAACCAAACGAGGTAAAAACCTTAAGGATAGCACACTGGAGTTTACAGGACATTTGTCACTATATACAGGACAGTAATATCTACACTTTGGTTTCTAGGCTTTCAGTATTCCAGTCATTCTTTTATTTTTCTGGCAATAAGCCCTATCCAGAAGCTTAAAAATGAAATGTCCGTTGTTATGTTCAGTGCTCATATGCTGACTTCCATATGATAGGGAACATGCTTAAAGTCACTAATACAATTTGAATTCTCTTTTACTATCCACAGGAATATAAAATTTTAGGTAAATCCACTAAGCAGCATTTAATTATGATATTAGTGGAAATGTGGAAAGTAATTTAAACCATTTGGTTTGCCAATATGCAAGATACTACCTACAGGAAAGCTTTTCTACCTCATCTATTGCCTTTTTACTCCTTCCTATTTACTTGACCAACAACAGTCTTGGCCCACGTCATTTTCTTTGGAGGGTATTTCTAGGGTTAATGTTGCAAGGCCCTCAATCCCACCCCTGCTAGTCATTAATCCAGAGGAAATACCCTGTGCTTTGAATAATTATTGCTTAAACAGTAGCAAAACAGATGATCTCTGTAAACAATATTAGGATCAAGAAGTCCTGAAATAGTTGTGGTGTATTATCATGCAGTGCATCAGTTCAAATTTGCACACTGTCAAACCATTACAAATCTTTTAAGCTCTTCTCACTCTTCTTATGGGATGTACAAAGAATTTCCACCCACTGTGATTTTTAAGCTACATAATATTGTAAGATCTTGCATGGTAAAGAACCTTCTCCTTTTTAACATTTCAATATTAATGTGAGATCGTATCACATGAAAATTTAATTTGGAAATTTATCATTTAAACTTTGAAAGGAATCCATGGAAATTTGTGACTTATAGCCCATTTTTTCAATTCTGAACAGATAAAATCCAACATATAGTACACCAAGTCATGCATTATTACTTAGTTCAGGTTTGCAAAACCACTAAATCACTTACTGCTCTGTATAACTATGCTAGAACAAAGACAAGCAACAAGGAGATGATGTGTTATACCTAAATAAATCACATACAAATAAATTAAAATATTTGACCAAATGGGGTAAAATTATATATAAATGGAGACTTACAATGCCACAGACTTTTCACTGCTGGAAACCAACATGCAGCTTGAAATTACAAATTTCTTTCGGTTTGCTAGTCTTGTCAAATGAATCAGTAGTGAAATGGCAATGGAGAAAAGGAAAAAAAACTATGTGTAAGTGAAAGTTGTGAATACAATTAAAAGTCCTCAATTATTAGTAAATTCCATAAACTCTTGAAGTAAATGGAGACTTACCTGTGATTTTTAAAATGTGCATCTTTTACAATACACAGAAATTAAATGTTTACTTAATGAAATGTGGCAATAACAATCCTTCTAAGCCTGGACTAGATTCCTTACCTGCTTGTGCATGCACTCTGTGTGTGTGTGTGTGCACGTGTGTGTAAGTATTTTTTTTTTTTAATTCATTTTGCAGCATGATCCTATTAGTAGTATGACAATATATCACTTCCGGAAAAACTCCAGACTGGTATCGGTAGGTCCTTGCTGTGGATCCTCACCAATGTCAGTCAATTGTTCCACTGACATAAAAGTCACATCAATATAAAACTTGCACAAACCAGATTCAGTCCACAGAACTCTAGCTATTATTATATATATATTAAAGAAAAAAAAGGCTCAAAACATGTATAGGACTGCAAGCAGTGTTGTATTAATCAGATGACTGAGAAAGGGGCAGATTATTGCTTCAAATTCAAATGTATTATAGGAGAAAATAAGCAATATCCATACAAAAAAACCCTACAATGTATATTGTTAGACATTTAAAGTGGCAACAAATGCATGCTGAATAGAACATCGAGGATATGCTTTAATTTCACCATGGAGGAAAAATTATCTGAGTTTTCTTAACCATTCGTTATGTATTTTATGTAGGTTCGAGCTAGTGCAATTGCTCAGGATGCTGATCAGAACTACGACTATGCCAGTAACAGTGTGGTTCTTCATTTGGAGCCAGGAGATGAAGTTTACATTAAATTAGATGGAGGAAAAGCACATGGAGGAAACAACAATAAATACAGCACATTTTCTGGATTTATTATTTATGCTGACTGATAATGAGTAAAAAGACCCACCAAACCAACCCAAAAATGAAGCTTGCTCTTCTAGGAAATGGATTTGCGTGGCAAAAGTCAATGAATCAAGCACCCCAGCGGAGATCAACCACAGAACACCTCAGTAGCGGGTAAACAATCAAATGCTACCTGATTCACATCTGTACAACACAAAGAAACCTTATGTTAAAAAATTACAAAGCAAGTTAAACAGATGTGTGATCCACTACCGCCAAAGCAAATACTTATTGTTAGTGTCCATGTGAATGAAGTCCTACATAGATCAAATTTTTATAGAAAAAACCCCCTAAAGACACTGAGTTGTTTCTTCAGTGTATCTGATACTTCGATGTGTTATGATCTTGCTGCTTTATCCATACATCAGCTTTGGTTCTTGTGACTTACTTGCTATCAATGATGCTTGGAGTCCACTCAGTGTGGTGAGGAATGATTTTACAATAAAAGGAAGAGGTAATCAAATATACTTTTTCTCTCCAAAGGAATTGTTTGCCTTGTACTTTTCTTATCCTTCCACTTAAAACTAGAAACTAATCAGCTTCAAGCCTTAACTCAGTGTTCCTGCTTTGTAGGTTTACATTAGATTTTTAACATAAAATCAAACCACTGAAGTTGTTTATCTTGTCTTCCCCTTAGCTGTGTTCTAAAAGAAAAAGGTAGAAAAGGGTAGAAGAAACACTTTTTTTTTTCCTGAAAAATTTAATGGTTGACAAACTATTATATTGGACCAAATCTCTGATTCCACTGGAGCCAATGGCAAATGTCCCACTGATTTTAGTGGAAACAGGATTTGGCTCTTAATATGTAAACATATGTATATATATATTTAGACAGTTTTACAGGCCCGTTCTTGATAGTTTGTTGTGTAAATATTTAGCAAGCCTAACATCCATACCCTCAGACCAAGTTAGAATGGTTTTTTTGCGGCAGTCAGTCCCCTCAGTTAGTCTTTCAGCACTTAATCTGTACATGGATACTATTTTTAATAAAATAGTTATGACAACATACTGCAGATGTTCAACTAGAATTTCGTATTAATATAATGGGTCAAAACCTTATTCACGTTTAGTGTCTTGTCTCACTGAAGCTGGTGGGATTATTCCCACAAAGGAAGAGTGGGAGATTTGACACGAGAGAAAATGTCACACAGACCTTTTCCATTGTAGCTTATTATCAGTCTGTAGTAAGGTGTGCCTATGAAATGGACATTAGATAAGCATATTACCAAAAATGATAACACATATGCAAAGAAAGAAGCAGATATTTAAATGCAAAAGAGTGTGTATTAAAACCTATTTTTCTCATTCATATATATACACATATTATATATATATATATATATATATATATAGTCTCAAGGAAGTTTAATCCATATAAAGGATTAATGACTTGGAGAATTAAACTAAAGACAGGTAATATGAGTTACATAGTTATAAAAATTCTTTAAAATCAGTCATAGAAGTAATATCCACAGAATATTTATATTCTGAAAAAAGAATGATTATTTGTTTTGTTTTGAGGAGGGGAGGCTGTCTATTTCTCTCAGGTTAAAATTTGCAGATTTCAATCCAAAACAAAATATTAGCAAGATAATGAATGACCTTCTTAACGTAGTTGGTTATGTTATTTAACATTTTGGCAAAATCAAGGTAGTATTTGTATAAACTGTTAAAGAGTAATAGATGCTACCCCTTAGCATTTCTATTCATGTAATTTGCCAGAAGCAACTTTGTCTAATCTACTAAGTAAAGGGTACAAACTCTGATTTATCTGCATTAAAATGTCAAGAGTGTCTGCCATTGTGACAAAAAAAGCTCTTCTGTGCTGACTGCTCAACAGAAGTTTGGTGAAGATTTTAAGAATCTCGCTAAAAAATCTCTTGTTTAAACGAGTGAAGCTTTTCTTAAACAGAACATGTTACTCTTTCTGTTCCCCTTTTGGATAGTTGTCCGGTTCAAAATACCTGCCTAGCTAGTCTATGTTCACTAAGAGGATAACCAGTCTGGCTCATCGAGGTTTTATAAAGAGACATTGCGCTTCAAATCGCTCCTGTATTATGTCATCAGACTAGTTAAGTTTTTACTCTGTGACAAAGCGCCAACCTATATCCATACCCTGTAGTGGTTACTCCTGTTCTTTTCTACTACGTAAGGTATTTTAATCATGGATGTGTAACTGACTTCATGTCTATTCGTTCCATAGTTGCTTTTATTGGTTAGCGCACTCACAGCAGTGTAGCTAGAGATTTTCTATGTAGTATCAAACAGTAATGTATCAAGCTAGAGATCGTTTACAACTAGCAATGCTTATTTACTAAGGTATTTATTGGAAAAGTTCGTTACTACAAGACATGTAAGGTCAAATTTGAAGAAGCTTTTGAAATCAGACTACCATTGCTACTGAATAAGACCTTTTATTTGGATAAATCACTTGCCCTGGTTAATGTTAGACAAAAGGAAAGAACAAACTTTATGTGAAAAACACATATAAGGCAAACATTTCTTCCTTTTTCATCATATCTTGATACACTGATTTGTAAAGACTTATATCACAGCCTTTGTTATAACTATAGCAACTCATTAAAACTGTATTATGTAATATATATTGACTTTTGGTGTTGCATCCTTACAAAAAGAAGCTGTCCTTCATGAAATTTCACATCACCATTGCAAATTTCCAAAAGTTCTATATAAAAAATTTGATGTGATTAAAAAAGCCATCTATAACAATACTGCGCACAGTTTAAGAGGTCTACAAATTGCTTTATTCAAAAATATATTTTTCCATGTATTTTTTACATTTTCATTTAAAAATAAGTAAATTGTTAGATTAGAAAGAAACAATATATTTTTAGAATTATTTGAAATTTCTGCTATCTTCTGTTGTCTTTGGAAGCTATTTAAAAGTGTCATACCTTTTATCAAGCATTACTTAAAAGGATATGAACATAATTAGCAGATTAGCAATATTACAAAGATTAAAATCATCCCCAGAAGGGGGAGAATTTAATTGAAAACACTAAATTTCCTCCAAAGCACAGATGATGCATCTTCAAAAATATTTTTGGATAACATATAACAACAGAATTAGGTTACTCTCTGGAAACAGTTATTTTAATAATTCCATTGAAAAGATTTTGCAGGTGGGCTCATATCCAGTAAATCATTCATGAACAGATTTTTAAAAGGGAGAAAATGTAGACAGAATACATAATTTTGTTGTGCTAATTAGAAAGAGAAGTCATGATCAGTTTGTTGGTATCTTATTAATACCTTATAGTTTATCTCAAAAGAGCCAGATTTTAAAATGACTGGTCTCCTGAAACAAATCTGAATTTTATTAAGCTTCACTAAAAAATAGGAATATTTTTTCATTATCCCTACTTAAAAGTCAGCCATCGCTTTGGATTTTCTAGGAGTATTTTATCAATTTTACTTTGGGATATGCCTCTAATTAGCATTTTAGGAACTATATTTTTAAGGATATGTGAATATCCATGACCGCCGTATTTCATCAGCCTATTCTTAGTGTGCACATCATGAGCAATCACAATTCTGTCTTCATAGCCTTCATTGATCAGCATCCGAATCCTGTAAAAGTAAAAAGTATACCTGTCAGTGAAAGGTTCTCACTCTGCAACACCACCAAAGTAATCAGTATTTAACCTTTTTGCATTACTGTACTGCTAGACTGTATTAAAAGTGAAATTAATTATTTTCAGTTAACACAGAAGACATGTTTCTTATATTGAATTAAAGCACTTATTTTATAGACTGAAAGAAACACCTCTGAAAGCAGTGTACCACCACACCTCTCAAGGTGCACAAGGAAAACTCTCTTTCCAATTGGCACACTGCTTTGTGTTCCCAATCCCATTAAGTCCATGGAGAAGTTCAGGAATTTCACCATCAGCAAGCATGGGTCGCGGTTTGTAAATACACGTGTTTGGAACAATTTCCTACATAAACTGCTTTTCAGCATGACTGATTCATGGGGTTAGTTCTTGCTGCTGGTACCGTGCTAGCCCCATTGCAATTGTTAAGGATCAGCCTCAGTTTGTTACAGTTGCTTTGTGAAGTCTGGCTCAGTTATGCAAATACTTTCACATCTTTAGTTAACTGTCATTTAGAATAACCAGGTTAATAAAATTTTTATGTTGTCAGGATCACACTCCATACAGACAGTAACATCCAAACACATTTCAAAGATGTTCATCAAAGAAGAAGATGAGCAAGACAGGCTTTGTACAGGGCTAGCATATGCCAGCAAATAAGAGGAATTAATACAGCAGCCCAGCGGAGCAGATTTGGCAAAATGACAGCAAGTCAGCTTGGGAAAACCTGTAATCCTTCGGGTCATTCCCTTTTCCTGTGACAACCAAGTCTGCTACAGAGGCTTGTGCCAGTCCTTCTGTTCCACATTTCTCTCTGGTAAGCTTAACCCCTTGCTTGGCTTGTTTTTGAGAATTTATTCTGTAGGCATATAAACTTCTGTATTGTACAATGGTTAAGTGTTCCACTAAGTTTCAGGTTTTTTACTTGCATTGGCAGTAGTTTGCAAGCATTAAATGGCAGAGATTAATATAACAAACCTGGAGAGTGTTCATTCCTCACTAAGCCACCCAATTCCATCATTTTCCAGCACTGTCCAATTTGAATTTTTACTTTCTTGACTGCGCTTTTATCAGCAACAAAGCAAATATTACTCTTGTAAGTAATCACACTATCTGAAAGCTCTTATTCTCTGTTCTGATTATAGTTAGTTATGAAGAGATACACGTAGCAGGGTCAAATCAATATGGTCAGTAGGAAGATGGCAAGTAAGATAGAACTTGGCAAAAAATTAGCACCTTTCATAAAAATACTGTAAATAGTGCCATATAGTGCACAACACTATGTATACTGTAGAATTACAACATCACAAGTGTCTTCCCCAGCCTTGAATACAGATAGACTACATGCAAACCAGGGAATAAGAGCAAAGTACTGTCTTACAACAACCTCCTTTTGGTTTGGACTCATTTTGTGGTTTTGGGAGGCAGATGGTCCTTTACATTCTGTATTTATTGCTTGTTCTTGCTCATGTCTATAGCTTTAGTTAGTACCTGTTTCTGATTCAAAACAAAAACTTTCCTAGCAAAATTTGCTACACAAATCCATAAATACACACACAGTTGAACTGCATTTGAGTAGATTTGTATGACTATAGAAGTTTATTTAAGTTTTGAATACTAAGTTTTGAACAGACAAGACTGAACATGTTTTTCTCATTTAGTATTTTCATAGACAAATTTAAGGGTCAATTTGATTTCTACCACTCTGGTGCTGTTTGATCAAAAAATCCCAAGGAGATTGCCATAGTCATCATACATCCAGTGGGGATGCATCAAAAGCACATCCAAATCCATTTAATGGTATTTCTAACCCAAAGGCACATATTCACACCAAACAAAGAGAAGACAAACTTCTAGTATTTTCTTCCTATAAGCAGGCTGCTGCAATGCACACCCAAGCACCAGGCAGTTTAAGGAGAGACATCTGCGGCTGGGGGGATATTATGGATGGAATAAAACTTTGCCATGCTTGAACAAACACTTGTTAACCAAGGCCCAGTCTATTCTTCCATGTATTTTCCTCCCAGTGCTTCTGTACATGCTGACCTACTGTGGAACAGGAGAGGGGAGATGAACTATTCCAAAAAGCAATGTTAGCAATTTTAAACGTGAAAACTGTAGATTCATTACAACAGTTCGAAATACTGAGTGCAAGACTGAGAGCTCAGTTAAGAGTGAGAAAAGACTTCCAGTGTGAAAAGCAGCACCCAAACTTGGCAGTAAGTGGAATAGTACCCACAACACCTTCTTAAGAAGAAAACAGCCTGAAAACAGAAAAATTTTGAAGCTAACCTGGCAGAGAGGGGCAGAAAAACAATGTCTGAAATACAAGTGAAAGCTAGAAAGTAACTTCATTAGCAATCAGGGATCATAAAAGCCATCTCATCAAAGAGAAGGAAAGAACTGTTTCTGACGCTGGTAGGCGGGATGACATCCCACCCCTCAGAAAGCTGCCACTTGACTACATGTGAAACAGCAAAGGCAGATCACACCTCAGAGCAGAGAGGAAGGAGTGAGAAGCCCATTCCCAGCTGACCATACCTGTCTCAGACAGTCTCTGCAGGGAATGCATCTCTCTGGCAATACGGTGTATTAGCCCAGCACAACAGATTTGTCATGCAACTGAGCTGAGACTGCGCGCACTGATGAGAAACAGGGAGGAGAGAGCCTGCCAGTAGGGCCAGTATTTTCACATTGTGAATGTGAAGAGCACGACAGCTCTGAAGAGACAGGAATCTCATCCTTCACGAGGGAGAAAGGGCAAAAGGAGACGGGGGGAGAAATGATAAAGTGCTTGGAAGAACAAAAGACTGTTTTGTAGGATAGAAACACAGGACCAAATCCACGCAAGACAACCAATAAGTTTAGCTCATTCAGCACATTCATGAGAAGATATAATAGGCTTAGATGACGCATACTAGCAACACCAGATTTCAAATACTGTTTCAAACAAAATAACATAAATCCTGTACTTCCAGCCTTTTGTTTCACAGCATGACAGTCTATAAATGCAGTAAATGATAAAATTCAACCAAATCAGCATGTAATTAGGGCAGAGAATTAAGTTAAAATAGCTTTTGATCTTTTTCTCAAGTTACATTCTATGATTCTACATCTTCCTTTGCAGATAGAAGAAATTATACATGCTGCTCTAAACAAGTGACAGCAGCAGAAAAAAACCCCATGATTTTAGTATGACAATGTGAACAGCCTGCAGAATCACTGTGATGCACTTAAGATGTGTATCTATACTACTCATTTGTCAGTGGAAATGTTATTACTTAAACTGCATTGAAGTACATACCTTGCAATTCTTTCATTGTCACTTGGCATATCGATATCAGGGTGGAACTGGTAATGAAGAAATTCTGTACCAAATAGGTCATACTCTAAATAGCATCCAAGTTCAGCAAATTCCAGAAGTTTCTTTGTATCAAATATAGTCCTGCAGAACATACATAATACAAAGTCATCATTGTAAAAGGAAGAAAAACTCATGGCATGAGGACAGGTATTTGGGGACTTCCTACTTCCAAGGAATTGAAACAACTATCCAAGAGTTAATTCACCCTTTTGAAAAATGGAACTCCTGTTTGACACATGCGGATTAAACTGATACACAACGTTGTCTTTCTCGCATTCATCTGGGATTTCATGCATCAAAAAACAAAACAAAACCAACCCTTCCCCCGTGATATAATAAGTACACTTATAATCATCTTTAAATGGAAAGAGAAAAGTTACTTACTTTTGATTTCACTAAACCTCTCAATAGACAACCTAACGAGGAAGGACATTTAAGGAGGAGGTTAATTCAGAATGACCTTTAAATAAAGACAATGGATTACTTACACAAGACAGATTTACTTTCCCAAAAGAGTTACAGGAGACAGCTACATCCAGGGCTTGTTTCATCCATCAAACACCGTTAATACACAACTTTGTCCTTAGTTTCTATTATATACAGTGATGCTACCAGATTGTCATTAGAACTGCAATATATCATTGCTTGCACTGGAATCCGGCCAGAACACCTTCAGGAAACATTCTTACCAAAATACATAACAGCACTGTGAATTCTTGGGACATGGGTTTTGCATCAGATTTGAAAAGTGACATGCTGGAAGGAACAAAGCTCCTAAAACCCAGCACTCATTCAGAAATGAATGATGACTGAACTAACAGCTCTCTGAAATAATTTGTTTTTTCCCTTTTAAACATTTCTACCCAGAGTATAAGCTCACCAAATGAAAAAAAAACCAACCCTCAAATAATACATTGCAAATTCATCTTTGTAACCATAACGCTATCTTTTTCATATAGGGAAAAATCGGATTTCCATGAGGACAGCATGTTTAACCAAGAAGGAAGCAATTTTATTTCATTATTATTGTGGATACTGATGTCACAAAGTAATTCTACCCTAATCAATTACATCACAGTCTGTTGCTATGGAAATGACTGATGTCACAACTTCAATATTATGACATAACAGCAGGATCAAATAGGAGGAACAGATGGGTTGAGGGAGAGAAAACCCATGTTCAAACAACCTTGCCATCAGCAGGAGTCTAAGAATTGCCAACTGTAATTAATAAATTAATAAAAAAAATGTTATTTTTAAATAGACATTACAGTTTACAGAAGATGAGCATTTGGAAACCAAATGGGTTTGCACAGTGCAGAACAAGAGAAGGGGTAATTTTAGGTCCAGCCCTGCTCAGTTCACAGAGAGACAGTAACCAAGAACACTAATACCTGTGTGAAGGTGGCAATGGGAGGTGGGTTTTTTTAAATCACTGTATTTCAAAATCACAGCCAGATTATTTTATTTTGGTAAACTACTGTTAGTCTTGCACTTCTTGGCACTCTGTCCTAGCAAAGAGCAGGAGAGCTTAATTTCATCAGCCACTGGGTCCCCTTGTAAGCCACACTGATGCGGCAAGGGCAGCAGTTCCCAGCTCTGAATGCTCCCATGTGCTTATTCAGTTGTCTGGGCAACAAGTGTCCCTGAAAAGGAGACGGGACACAGGGAAGCATCCTGTGGTTTGGGTCTGATCCATGACTCACCACAGGGACGCCACCAAGCCATTATCAAACCGGCCTTCGTAGCAGTCATATAACAATAGCTACCGAAATGAATGAATGCTGATCTCTAGGAACAGACCTTGGTATCCTTAATTCCTACTAAATGACCAAACCCAAGATTCATTAACTTTTGCTTCCTAGCCTTCATGTATGCCACACAATTACTATAGATACTTGCTATCTTTTGTTCTAAGGCACTAAACTGCAAAACATGGTAGCTAGCATTTTAGTTGTATCATTTGACCATAACTCCACCTGAAAACTATCATTATGTCTATGTCAAAGGCAGGCAGGAAATATGAAGCTATGTACAAATTTATCTCACATTTAAGGGACTGGGATGCTCCCATATAGATTCTTCTTACTGAAAGAGACTTAAAATGTTAAATGTGCATTGCAAAGTCAAACTTCACAATAGTTTAGAGCTGTGTTATAGCAAGTGCCAGCTGGAATGTGTGAAAGTAATGAGAGAAGTGGTATCAGGAAATACCATACTGTCTGTCAGCGGCTGTTCACTGAAACTGCACCTCTGCCTTGACTATTTTCCTACTTACACTGTTTATTTTTCCACCAATAAAGCAGTGAATTCAATGATTCCCAACAGCGTACAAGGGCAAAACACACACGCTGAACATTTATGTTGTATTAAAATGGCTACATAAGTGCTGACACCTGCAATTTGCTTAGTCTTCTTTTACACAAAGATATAGGTCATCGGTTTTTCTTAAAAAAAGAGAAAAATATATAGTTACACATAAGATGGAATACAGGTAAATACATAAAGAAAGCACATGTCATTTATCTAATCAAATATAAATAAAATTTCATGGCCCTAAATTTTATGCTTTTAAAATGCCCAAATAAAACCTGCAGCTCCGTATGAACGCAAAACACTCGTAGTGTGATTTGTAAGCTCATAGAACATATAATCATCAGAAATTTGGAGTGTAGTGCTCATGCCCATATTACACTCACAATGGGGACAAGCAATCCAATTGCTGAGCGTCATATGACCACAGCCAGTCTCCATTATTCAGCAGCTAGCCAAACTAATCAATGCTTGGACATCTTCCAATTCATCATGAACTGTACAAGGTCACACAAAACTCATTTGGTAAAGAGGCTGTGTTTCTAAACTGGAAAGAGAGAAGAGCACCAATTCCTCTCCATGGCTGATGTGGGGCTTCTGGTTCTTGCTCTTGAGGAAACTAGAAGTTAGCTCTTTGGTCTAAGACAAAAACTACCCAAAATCCAACTAAATTGGTTTTTTGGTTTTTTTTTGTTTTTTTTTAAGCAGTATTTCTTCTGTCTGGCAGTAGAACTGAAAAGATCTGTTTCCTGCTCTGATCCAGAATCCAGCAAAATCAATGAGTTCTCCATTAGCATCCATGAGATTCTGGTCAGGCCCTTAAGGGTGCCCCGGTTTTCAAAAGTGCTGGCAGCCCAGCAGCTTCCCACCCAGTTTGGTAAGAGCTGCTCAGTGTCCAACACTTTCTGAAAGCAGTGATTTGTGAAGGCATTTAAATCAGTGTGGAATCTCCATTTCTTAAAATGTGGTTACAGTTACTCTTAATTGCACACCCAGACCTTCAAAGAGAGCATTTAAAGTCCTTAAATCTCGTTATGAACAAGGACTTAAGAGCTGAGCCAGGCTGACTTTGTTGGCAGCTGATCAAGCCCTGTACAAGCAGTTTTGTATTTTCAAAATCAGTAAACTTGAAGACAATTCTTCACATAATGATCCCAGAGCACTACAAAAACCTAGCTGTTTGCAGAGCAATTCCCCGAAATCTTACTGGGTCGTGGCAGCGCTGCCAGGACAACTGCAGAATAGTCTGCTTACCTGTCAAGGTGAGACATGACTATTTTTGAAGCATCGGCCCCAGCTTCCTGCAGAATGCGGATAATCTGGAAAGGTGCACCACTGTTCCTGCCAGGATGGATTATAACGGGGCACCCAAGTTGTGACTGAGCGTGCGCGGTTGCCTGAAGCACTCTGTGTTCGCTTGGAGTCAAAGGCCAGGAGCAGCCGATTTCTCCCACCACACCACACTTGATGTTAGTCCCATCCGCTCCACTGAGTATCTCATCAACGATAATGCCTGTAAGCTAATGAGCAGGAAAATAAGATTTTTGGATATTAATACTATTTGTGTTAAAGAGCAACAGATCTGGCCTACGGAAGCTGCACTAGTTATAATCCTGAGATCCTTCTAAACTCACGCAATTAACAGTTGTGCGTGTGAAACCACTACAGTTTAAATCTGGTTTCTATCAACTAATGTTATGCTAGCCATTAACTAAGACCAAAATAAACACAGATGAAAATCAATTAACAGTATCCACTCACACAATTGCCCAGGTTTGTGAGAAAAGCTGGTCTATATATAACTTGAATACCGACTTAAGCTGAGGCTAAATTTTCTTTAAAAAAACGACCAAACAAAAAAATTTAGCTCAGCATAAAATCTGTGCCTCCAACCCTGAAACTGGTTCCCAGAACAGTTCAAGGTAGTTTCTTGTTAAACAAGGGCTCAGAGAATAAGGAATCCTTGTCATTCAGATAGGAAAGGGTCAAAACTGGCAAAGATTACATATGACAAATCCTGAAGAGACAAGTTTGAGGCAAATCCTGCTCTTGAGAATGCCAGTGCAAAACTACAATAACTCCAATTACTTCAGAACTATAAAAGCAGAGCTTAACTGACAAACTTACAGGGTCAAAGTTAGTTTGTTTTTAAAACATTCGTAGACAAATGAGACATCAGAATCTCCTAATAAAATCAGTTTGTTATAACATATGCAGTTTTTCTTTACCAGAATAGGCCCCAAGTCTTAACAAATGCATTCGGAATTGAAAGCATAAAATGATATTGATGACCTTCTAAGTATTTGGCCCCGAATGTTAAAGAAATCATGATTTTAAGGAAGAATAAAAATAAAGTGAACACAGGAGGCAGAAAGATTTGCAAGCAAATCCAGCAAACCAAAAAAAGAAAACAAAACACATCAATTTCAAAATAAATCTGTGATGTATCCTTCCTCCATCTTGTCTCCTCAATAGGCCCATACAATGTACTGGTTAATATTTAATTTACATGCTGAAGTCAGTTGAAGCTACTACATTTTACAGCAGGTGAGGTTCTGCCCAGTACTTCATCCTGTGATAAGGCATCTTTTGCTTCCTGTATAACCAGTCTACCAAGCATCCCTATAGACAACCAGATACAGAATTCACTTCTCTCCTAATAGCAACCTAAGGACCATCTCTCCTGCTGCAACATCTTGTGTCACTAAACAGCTCTGCATCCTGACTCGGGCTAAACACCCACAGATAGCCCCGCAGATAGCTAAACAGCTAAATACCTCCCTTGTGCAGCTAAGGCCTGCAACAAAATATTCAAATTATCTTTGCCTAATGAGAAAATAAATCATCATGTCAAATTCACTGGCAAATGAAGAACCACCTATTACCATGGATCAGTCACGGCACAACCCTTTGGAGGTAACAACTGTCTTTTGGACTGGATTGAGTATTGATTAACTGCTGACTACCAGGCAGTCTGTGGGTCTTCAGCAGTCCATCAAATACAGCAGGGAAACCTTTGCCCTAAGAAATCTATTTGTAACAAATTCCAAGTGATGCAAGAATATTTAGGAAAAGCAGGACTGTTGCATACAGCTTGGATCCAGGGAGGTTGATAGAGCTGTATCATTTTACGTCTGCTGAGGTTCTGACCACTTATTTTCAAAACAAATCTGACTCCTTTGTAATCCATGACAGATTCTTTTTTTATTTTTTCTCTGCTCTGTTCATTCACATTCACAGGCTCCTGCCTTAGAGAGTTCCATTCCCTCTTCTCCTATCATCACCTTTTCTTAATAAAAGATGAATGAATATTTATTATTACAGAAGTATCTGGGGACCACAGTCATTATTAACACATTGTCTTAGGCACTGTACCAACAACAGGACATCGCCCCTGCTCTGAAAAGCCTGGAAAAATGGTAGAGAAGAGAGGTATAACAGGCAGCTTGAGCAGAGAGATGATTTACAACTGTTCTGTAAATATCACAATTATTTATGCTTTTTACAAGAATTCGGGGTGATCTTATTGGGAAGCAATTAGCCAGAAGAAGAGACAAAAGAGGCAGAAGGGATACACTCCTTCCTCACAAACTGCAGAAAGAACAGGATAATTGGTGTTGTACCAGATGCCTACACATGAAGAATTTTATTTTATTTTTACTGTTTCATTATAACAAATCCCTGAGAGAAAACGGAGCTTAAGAAACGGAAATGCTGACAGATAATCCCAGTACACGCAAATAGCGCTGGTCCAGCTATAACACACAAGCAGTAACACTACTGTTCTCTGTTTTTCAAGTTCAGAACTTTTAGATTTAATTTATTTGTTTGGACTTCTCTCCAGCCTTGACTCATTCAGGGATAAATCACAGGAGAGAGATTTCTAAATAATGGTCAAGACTCACCTGCTCCACTGCCATGGCCTGTGTATGAGAAGAATGAGTGGAATCCACATAAAACCCAGCCCCAGCAATAATATGGACTCCAGTTTCTTCAGCAAGTTTCTTCAAAGTATTCATATCCCGACTAATTCCTGTGGTTGTGTTTTCCACTATAGTCCCACCACCTGCTGCTTTAAAAAGCAACAGCTCCTCCTTTACCGCATCGGTTTCCTGATACAAAAGAAGATTTTCTTTATGGCTGTAGGGATTCTGCTTAATCCAAAACAAGTTCTTCATCTCAAGGGGCCCCTCCGACAGAGGTTCTTGGCCTGGTGCAGGGGGACAGTAGCAGCAGCTGTAGTTCATAGTCAAGTGTTCATGAGTCAACGTGTAGCCAAGCTGGTCCGGTTCCACAAGGCCCAAGACAGTCTGCACTTTTCCTCCCAAGGAAGGCATTTTTCTTCAGCAATCTTAAAAGAAAAAAAATAATCAGATTCTAAGAGAGTCTGGTAAGGAAGAAAAAAAGGAAATAAAAATGAAAATAGTTGAGAAAAAGCTGTAAATTCTCATCCAATTTCTATGAATTCCCTTCTTTCTCTCTCACATATACATACACACTGACACTACGCTTTCGTTAAAATGTTTTCAAATGCTATTTCAAATGCAGTGGTTAATGTGAAAAACAAAGTATTTATTTAACCTAAGTAAGCTTGTATCAGTATTTTAACAATGTAAAAATGTCTCATTCCAATAAAAGGAAAGCATCATCATTTATTGTGCTAGAGTCAGCATCACATTAAGATAAATGTTTCTTATTTAATAACAACCACTGTATGTTCATTTAGGATTCCTTGCTCTTCAGCAGCTGTCATATTTTGTCAGCTTGAGTCACCAGATGAACATACTTGGCATCACGACTGAATATGCCTTACTGATACTTTCATTTTATTTATCTGTGTCCTCCAAGTCTCACCATCCCCTTCCGTGCCGAGGAACCTGTCTATGTTCAGGCACCTTGTTGACTCCTCTGCATGAGGAACGCAGGGACGGAGATGATCATCATCTTAAATTTGTAACAAGGGCTCCAGTTCTCCTGCCAGCTGCACTTGGTAAGCCAGGAGTAACCCCAATGAAACTCCTCAAAGACTGACAACAGTAACTGAAAAGAGAGTTTGGTCCCCAAACAGCAGGGCAGAAATTCCAACCTAGCTCCAAAGTGTTATTTTCTGTCAGCTTCATTGGCAAAATATTTTACCAGTTAGAAATAGACCTTAGCCTAACATTTCATTTATATGGCTCAGTCTCTAAGATTCTTTTTCTTCAACTTTAATATGAATTAAACCATGTTATTTTTCTAAACTTCAAATGAGTGGTGACAAAGATATACCTTGAGGCTACTGCCTAGAATTGGTTCATGTCAAAAGCATCTGGTCTGTACAAGAATAGCATGAATCTCTACAGGTTAGAATTAGCTGCAGCTCTCTCCATTAGGATTTTGGGGGATTTTCTTGGGGAGGGGGGTCTTTTTTGTTTGTGTGTCATATTAACATTAAACATAGCTGACTACCCAGGTCATGTTAGATCTTCCTGATGCTAGTTGCAAAGGCTTGAGGATAATGTAGTTATAATACCAAATCAACGAAAATCATCAGTTATGAAAGAAAATACATGTTTAATCATGTCCAGAGGACAGGACTAACTAGAGCATGCATTATTGATTAAAGAGAGAGATCTTTTCCATTTGTGTCTCTCTTTTAGTGAATAATATCATAAATGTGGATCTGTTACTGGTAAAGCGCTCAGAGGACATTTTCCTTTTGACTGTTAGTGTTAATCTACCAGGATGACAGAAAAAGTGAAATCTGAAGGGCATTGAACTCTACATATCAAAGGGCACAAGACCATCTCGATCTCTTTGGAGATACCTCCCATCACGAGCCAGCATCACTGTCAGAGTACCAATGTAGGAACAGCAACCCAGCTCCTGCAAAAGGGAGATATCGACTGCCTAGTGAAGAGTTTGCAGTGCTTGCAGTTATTTTAATATGAAAACTTGGCCATCCTTAAGAAAGAGATAGGACTGACTGACTATGTTTGCTTCCCTTGTGTACAAGCAGACATGTATGAAAAACCCACTGAGAAAGAACTGTTCTTTTATGAATTTCATTTGTAGACTAGTGTGTCGACTTGTTTGAGAAGGCAGAATAATTACTTTGGTAGAACAGACTGCTGGTTGTTTAATATAATGATTTATTTTTTGCCAAATAAATTAAGAAGTGCATGATTTCAGAAAATATTTTTCTTGAGCAAATAATTAAAAGCAAAATACCTGTCTTAGTCATAAACTGCTGCTAGCTGCAATTCAATTAAGTTGTCCAACCTAGTCATTAATTTAGTTCTTGAATAAACCTGGCACTCCATAGAGCAACCCACAATTCTGGAGAAGTTCAATGATCTGAGTCATTCTTACATTCATAGCAAAGAGATTAAGATAACTGCATTACCTTTATTTTTTTGCAATAAATTTCTATGCTCTGGTATTCAGTAAAACCCTGACAGCATAAAGAGTGATATTTACACTCTGTACTGGAGACACACTTTTCTTCCCTCATGTTCATTGACCATTTTCAAGTCCATTTTGGTATATAATTAAATATAAAAGTATTTAAACATAAGTATAATGAAGTTCTTATAATAAAACTAGACACTAAGTGATTAGAGTCTGCTTTCTTAACAAGTTTCCACTTCATTTTTTTAGTTGTATAGTGCTGTTATTCAACAAAAGTCATTTTAATTGCATCAGAATTTCTGCTCACTTTCAGGTTACAATTTTGATAAAATGTTGATTTTCCACACCTGTTGCTGCTAATTCCTTTCTGACCTAGTTAAGTTAGATTAGTCTCAATTAATCTGGTCTGAACCCTATGAAGATCCATGGTTGTGTTTGGGGGATCTACTTCTAGCCTGAAGATGCTGTCTTCTGATTTATAACAGGGGTGAAAAAGGTCTAAAATCTGTTGAATTTTAGATATAGACTATAGCATATTTACAGAACTAATACATACTTCCAAACCTTTTGATTTAGACCAAGTATTTTCACAAATATAAGAAGCATCACAAAGATGGAAAATGAAGCAAACAACATTTAAAGTAGGCCTAATTTTATCTTCCTGAAAAATAAGATTACTATTAATTAATGTCAGTACTTGCTTACTAACAGTTTCAAAAGCCACCGATTTTAATAAAAAAATATGAAAAAGGACAGCCAGTAACTTCTGATTGGAATTATTTTTAAAATCACTGTCCTGATATCGCCTCTGCTGTCATTTACAGAGACAGCATGCCATGATTATGCTATAATGATATATTATTTTTAATATCATTCACCTGATGGTACCATAATTTGTGTCCTTAAACTAGAGTTTAGTTGCAAACAGCTTTTAAATTGAGAAAAAAGTGCTGCTTAATTTGAGGGCATAAATGTTACCACAGAAATCAACATTCATGTGCTTTACTAATTACTTGCATTCCACATCTTATACCGAACTTTTTTTCTGAGTACAAGTTTCTTCTTTCACATACAGGAAACTTAATTCATATCACCTCATTTTAGCCTTCTAAAACGGTGGATGTCTTGTCCAGGATAATCGTATAGACCTTTTTCAGAGAGACAGAGGGAGAGGGAGTGTGGAGAGAGGAAACCATCTCTATAGGCAATTCATCCAATCTATTTTTCATGGAATAGGACAGGGCAAGTTACTTGCTAGAAATATCTGCCTCTTTCCATGGACTACAAGTGGAGTCAAGAAACAGTCCTGGACAAGACACTTGTATTTTAGATGGCCCTCCATAAAACATGTGAATTATATTTCCTGAATCCTAACCTAGTTCGGGGGGAAGGGAGGGGTGGTATATTCCTAGCACAAGAATAAACAGGCCTGCTGTTATCTGACAACTATAGGTATTTTGGTTTTGGAAATCATTAATTTATACTGTGCTAGCAAAAAGGTAGGTGATCCATCCCAGACAACGACTTCTCTGTCCTAGGTGCTGCATAAATAAAGAACTAAATGATAGTCCCTGAAAATTACATATTTAAACAAAAGGAAATGAGAATTCCTTTAACATATAACCAAAATCAGTATTTTTCACAACAGCCTTGAAACAACACCCTAATGCTTCTGTAATAAACTCTGGCCAAATCTTTAGGACAACTGATTTTATGGCGCACAAAACATGACTCTCACAGTTAGGCTATTGTTAAATACTGGTGAAGTAAATATTTTTCCTAGAGGTATTATTAAGAAGAAAGAGACTTGCTGCTAAAAAGACCATGGAACTGCATTCCTCACACCGGTAAAAACTCCAGTGAGTTTGCCTGAATATGGATGACAAGATTTGTGTCTCCACTTTTCCCATCTGAAACTTGCACTTCAATCACTGCACTTCAGTCATTGTATCATTTTAATGGTCTTGTAATGGGAAGTCTCTCTAGGTTTGGATTAGCTGCTTCCTACAGTAATCTCATATTTCTAAAACATAATAATCACATAAATACAGTTTCCACATGTTAATGCATTTGCTTTGATTTGGTAAACACATTTTAATGGTATTAGCACAGATTCTCTTTAGGTTTGCATGGGAATCATTTTATTGTCATTACATTACAATGTGGGATTACAGCAACACTACATCCAGATTGCTGTGACAGAAAATTTACAACAAAGCAATAAGAATGGCTCAATAGGTATTTATTATATCTAGAAAAAAATTAAATTTAGCTGCCATTTAGCAATAAGGGTTGCCCCGCCTGCACGATAAGCATTACAAAAGGGTCTTTCCTTGCATAATCACACAATCCCAAGAAATGTGACATGGCACAGGTCTGCTATATATTTACAGCTAGGGGTAAATGCTTTGAGGGTTCAATTCTACCACGAGTGACCTCTACAGAGCATGGAAAAGCCCAAATTAGAAATATATGACACATCCGTAGTAAATAACTATTATCTAGTCTATGCTATGTCACCATTGCCCACGTTTGAACATTTTGTGATGACAGAAAAAGGTTGGCAAGACAACACAAGAGGAGAGACAGAGGGTAAGTACAGAATATTTCAGGAAGCATTTAAAAAATGTGTCTCAAGCTGGCTTTAAGTAGCATGCCAAAATGAAGCCAATATAAAAGTATCACACCTTTTGTGACACTGAAACTCATTTTCACTGTATTTAAGTGCTTTAAAAAATTCATTGTTGGGCATTACAAAAAAAAAAAAACTATGCAGGATGCTCTTGCTATAAAAAAAAATCACAAAGCATAGAAAAAGCTGGAAGTATGGTATTACTTGTACTCTTTTGGGTTGGGGTGGGTAGCTTAAATATCTGCTTTTTTCCTCTAAGATTTTAGTAACTTCTTTCTCTCATTCCCAGTGTTTCTGCTGAATCCATAGAGGTTTATGGGATGGAAGGAACTTTCTTTTTGCCACCTGACAAGCAAGTTTTCTAACTTCTCTGACAGACAGGTTCCAGGTCTACCTGATCTTCTTCAAAAATTTGTTCACAAGCTCTGATTACAGAACAAACATGCCTAGAAGCCAGCCTCATACACTGGTTTCAATGAGCGTGGCCTTTTGGCCCATGCATAGTGTCAGGTAACTGCAACTATGAGGGCACTGGAGCAGAGCCCACAGCTGACTGGCAGAGAGCACAAGCAGCAGTGAACTTGCATCCACTCCAGAGGGGCAGATTTAGGCTCATTTAGGTCAGTTAGCCTAGCAATTCCCTCTGCATCAACAGCTGCAAAGATGTTCAACAGTCTGTGTGTGACTACACACTCCTAAACTGGCACTCTCATTTCAAACACCTGAAGTCTCTTAGACTGGGTAGAAATTGGCCAACATATTCAAAAGTTGGAGATCTCTTGAGGGAAATATTTAAAAAGCATCACCTATCCCTACTTTTTTTTTTTTTTTTCCTGAAACACATTGTTCTGGAGCTATTCAGAGCAGTGGATTAATGCAGTTGCCTTTGACAAACTAGCTGTGGTTCCAAAACCATTTAGACACATTTATTTCCTTTAAAAGCCAGGATAAAGGACACACCAAATACTGTTTTTCACTGAATTTCTTATATAAGCTTTCAGCAATCAAAAAGCTATCATGCAATTGAAGTGAGAGGGATCACTAGAAATAACTTTGTATTAAGTTGCAATATGTGCTACGAAAACAAGATACGAGAGATCTAGCCCAGTGTTACATACCTCTACAATGGTGAGCAGTAGTCCAGCAAAACATGCATGTACGCACAGAACACTAGTGCTAAGCATTGCCTTGGAGGCTGTAAGAGAGGGACTTATTTTTTGGTTGAAAACAGCTTCCTGCTGCATTTTCTTTCATGAAAACCTCTGTTATCATCTTTCATCCTTCTGCTGATCCCTTTTATGCCTTGCATTCATTTTTCAGCTGAAATCATGTACAGTAATTAGGGGTAGAGAAACCCCACACCTTTTCCTTTGCTTGAGTGAAGCCTGGCAATGTGCCATGCAGTAAAAGCAAAGTCACTTAAATTGTAGTGTAAGAGATATTTAAACACTAATAAACATATGTGAAAGGCCAATATATTGATTCATTGTTCCCACAACCTCCAAAAAGTACACTTTGGGGAAAGGAACAGGGCAAGTGAGAAGCAAAGCTTTTAAAAGTTCACCTGAAAGTGTGAGAAGTGAAAATTCTCACTGCATAGTTTCTCCATTGCTTAGCTAATGGCAGACAGACAGATCTTCCAGTTTTGGGGGGTTTGAGGGTCATATTCGTGCTCTACCGAGGCTTTGAGCCAACCATACATAAAACAGATTCCTTCCTCGCAGTTCAACAACCACATCAGAACGAAGTGCTGCCTCTCATATGGATTTCATGGTTGGGCCACACCTTTGTGACCAAAGCAAGCACACGTGATCTCCATGTGACCATGCATTCATGCATCCAATGATTTGTCCCAAAGACAGAGTCTGAGCAACTGTCCTAATATTTAATACTTTACACACTTTTTTTTTTCCACTTTGGTTGAAGTTCAGCTGTTTTTAACCCAATGGACTCAGACTTTTGTTTTACCTTACATCCGTGCAGGTAACAGTCTCAACATCTAGGCTTCGCACAGCAAAGTCCAATTGAAGTTTCTCTTTATCAGAGAGATTTGAGACCAACATCCCCGCAAGTATTTTCTTCATCAACATCTCCTCTGTAAGAACTTCAGGGGATTTTACATTTTGGGCAGCTTCCAAAATTACTCCTGATAAAAGGTCAGATAAAAAATCTCCCCTATAGACTCCAACATTACATTAACTATATTTTACATGGTCACATAGTGTTTTTAGGCCAAAAATCAGGATTGAAGTCACATTAAGCTATATAATAATATATGCAAATATGGTCTGAGTGCTGCATGCTGCTACATGCATTTGTGTTCTTAGCCCTAAATAGAATCATATTTGCTTCTAATGGGTACAGGGTTACAAGCACGCACTACCTTTCTTGCTAGGACAATGTGATATGGGAAAACCTTCTGTGCTTTTCAGGAATGAGTGTTGAGTCTTCATTCCTTCTAAATTTCAAATTTGAAACTTAAGCAGGAATCTAATTCTACTCTTATTCTCATTGACTTTAATTGGTTTTCTTTCTACTTAAGGTCACATATGCTTAAATATTTTCACATAAGCTTAAATATTTCACTAAGCATGCTGGATGGAGCATTATCACTCATTTGTGCGGCAACTTCACCAAAAATCACAGCAAATCACTCTATGAATCTTTACATGCAGAAGTAAAGATAGAAGAGATGGAGATCCAAGACGACAGACAACAGACATCATCCTGCTCACCACACAAATCTATGCAATGGAAGAGTGATATTCACTACAACTTTTTGATCAAGACTGGAAATGACTAACTAGAAAATTCAGATGAATGAACTCTGAGGTCAGGTTTGTGGGGAACATAACAGTCACTGATCCTATAAAGACTGTGAAGCAACACACAGCTGAAAATAGCCTAGGGCCAGGGTTTAGTGCTTCATTCAAGACAGCAGACTGCAACAATGATTGGTTCCTGGGATAAACTGGGACTTTCACAGAACCACTTTAATACTGAATGTTGAACTTAGATGGACGGAACTAAATTCAGTTTCCCACTATCACAAACAACAGTATTCCAAAGTTTCTCACCTACCTGGAGACCCACTGGAAAAAAACCACCCTGAGAAAAGCCTTCATAGTTTCCATTGTGACTGTTCTACTATTGCTGTGTTAGGCTTTGGAAGCCAGATGCTTTTCTCAAGGTCCACTTTTGCTCTAACAAGAAACTAGTGCACACAAGAAAACTTAATGTGAGCCCAGTGAAAGCCTGCAGGTGATGGGCATAACTTAAGAGAGTATCTTTTAACTTAGAGACCATCTTTATAGAATCTGCATGCTTTGTCAGTGGTCAAAGTCAATGACCTCTTGCTTGTACAGCTCCTTGGTACTAGGTTCTCAGCCTTTCTTGGGTGCAATAATGAAACAGCAGGAACAGCTAACACACTCAAAAAGCTGATAAGACCATCAGGTTTCCTGCATATCCTTCTGTTTTCTTACCAGGTATTGCTGAATCTTCAGTCTTAACAAGAACTGGACACAGAAGCCTACCACTGTTCTGTATTTTTGTATCACAGCATGACTAAGTATTTTTGCAAGAAGACATAAACTCAGTATCTTTGTCCTGGAAACTATTAACTTTCTGTGATGTAAAAAATCTTTGCTACCCAGTCTTAAGTGAATAGCAAAGAACCAAGTTCTGCAATAAAGTTTACAGTCCTCAAGAGTTCTAGCAGCAAGACCAGTAGGACATTTTCAGGTTCCCATCCGTCAGAAGGCACAGAAAAATTTGTAAAGAAAGCATTCACCTCCTTTCATTCAGTGACTACGCCTCACTACAAAGACTCTAGACAGGGCAAAGAGCTGTGGGTTAAAACAATACTCCTTTTACACTTCTAGTGGGAGGGGAGATCCTGAAACAAAAGAAGAGAGAGGATGTCTTAGCAGGTAAGATGTCACCTTTTCTTTGGTCCTTGCTCCTCCACAAAAGTTACCTTAGAAAAGACCCTTGTGACTTTGGCTCCCTGTAGGACTAAAGTTTGACTGAAAAATCATGGTTTGCTTAAAACTGTCATATACAAGATGTTGTGGTGGTCTTTCTTCTTAATAAGCAGTTAAATAAATGCATTTCTGATACATATTCCAGCCATTGCTAGGATAAATGGATGTGACCAGAAAACAATGATCTGCTAAAGCAGGATCCTACAAGAAAACCTACCCTACCAGTTTTGAGAAAAAGATGAAGTTTATTATTAGAACTAGAGGGATGGGACACTCTCTTTCCCTTCCCGACATAGCTGATAAAATTACCTAGATATTCTCTAGAAACACAGAAGACCTAAGTTCAAATCTCTGCTCTGAATCAAACTGGGGACTTGAACCTCAGTTTCCCACAGCCTAGATGGATTTCTAGCTATCTAGATCTTCTAGCAATCAGACAGGTGGCTAGTTCAAGGCATGGAAGGCATGGAAAAATCTGCCTTCCTCTGTTTTCATGAAACTGGAAAAAGTCTTCATTTCAGCTTATTACAAAAATTAACCTTGTTCAATTTTTTAAGTTTTGTAAGATGGAAAAAACATTTTAGATCTACACAACATGAAATAAGAAATAAAATACACAGAATGTTCAGAGAAACAATTCTTTAATAAATACAGAACTCTTTGGTGCCATATGGTTCAATATATACTGATTTTGATATGTGAGGAGCAAGCTGATGGCTTGCTAACCACAGAGGGAAGCAGTAACACTTGTTCCTGCTCCACCACGCACTAATTAAAGAAGTTAACACTGGTCATCTATACGAAATGTAATTAAGCATCTGAATGCCATTTTTGCCACCTTTGATTATAAAACCACAAAAATGAACGTGATGATGGTGACATGATGGAGAATATTATGTCTGTTAAATTCCCAAACATGAGAGACATTCATAATAATAAATGACACTTATGTAGTCTTTCATATAACAATCTCAAAGTACCTGACAAAATGATACAAAACTACCTATTACAAGGATCACTTCACCCATCACTGAAACACAGCCCCCAGCAGAAAGAAGGTAACAACCTTTAAACACTACAGAACCTATTACGACAGAGAGCATGGAATAATGTACCCAATATAAAACACAGGGGAATTCTAGATGGGCAAAACATAATTTTCCAAAAGAAAGTGACCTCCAGCTAAGAAATTGTTTCATTCAAGAGTTATCACGAGTCTCTAGCACATAGAAGACAACATCCTCAACAACAGACACCCTTAAAATAAAAGACTTATATCCACAATTTTCTTAGAGATCAATATATTCATGTACGCTAGGTCAAAACACGCTCATCTGAGTTCCTCACTAATGCAACTTGTATGCTCTTCATCTCAGGACCAAGACCCGTTCCCAAGAAGTTGCAAAGCACCCAGACCCGCTGCTGGGCAGTGGCTCAGCCATAGCACTGGACCACACCTGGCAAAGCCAACCTCGGCCTCCCTCGCCCAGACCGAGCACTCGTCTGCAGCTCGCTGAGCTGGGCCAAGGGAAGGCGAAAGCAGCTTGTGCCGCAGCCGTGTTTTGTAAAGCGTGTGGCCGGGCAGCAGACGACAGGGCACTGACAAAGACGCACAGCAGATGCACAGTGCCTGGATCCCAGCAGGGCTGCCGGGCACTGCTGGGGCCTTGCTGCAGAGCCTTGTCGAGCTAAAGCCACCCTGGAAGCGCCTTGCAGAGGACAGGGGGCCTTCAGATGGGGAGGCAGCCGGAGGCAGGCCCCGCAGGCCCGCATTGAGCCACGTGTTCCCTCACGGACCCGCCCCAGGCCTAACGGGAGCGCAGTGCTGGAGAGGGCACAGCAGCTGCCCGCAGTTAACTTGCGGCCATACAAATATTAAATGCCAACGCTAACGGCAGCAGCGCGGTCGCCCACACCGGGCTGGTCTCCGACAACCGCCCCTCGCTCCCCGACAGGGATTCCCTGGAAGGCAGAGCCGCTCGTTACTCCTCACGCCGACGGCCGCGGGGCCTCCCCACCAGCCCCGCTCAGCCCCAGCTCCGCTGTCCCCACCGCGGCCGCGGCTTCCGCCCCGGCGCCCGCTCCCCCTCCGGCCGCGCGGGCCGGGCCGCCCCGCGCAGGGCCGCCCGCTCCCCGCCCGGCAGCGCGGCGGGCGCTCCCGCCGCCTCGGGCCGGCGCAGGGCGGGCGCAGCCGGGCGGCCGTGGCGGAGGGGCGCAAGCAGCTCGCGCCTCTCAGCTCCGGCGAAAGTTTCCCGGTCCGGGCGCCCTGCCGCAGCAGCGGCCCAGGGCGCCGAGGCCCAGCGGCGGCAGCGCAGCTCCCCGCCCGCTCCGCTCCGGGCCGCGGGGGGAGCAGGAGCGCGGCGCCGCGCGGCCTGGCGGCCTGGCGGGCGGCGCAGGGGCCCCGCTGCCGCCGCCGCGCCCCGCGGGGGGCGGCCGCGCTCGCCCGCCCGCCCGCTCGCTCGCCCGCCCGCCCGCTCGCTCGCTCACCCCGCGGAAGGACCCTCCGCCAGCAGCACCCCCGCCCCGGCCGCCCGCGGCTCCCGCCCGCTCGGGGCGGGCCGTGCCCGCCGCCGCCGCCGCGCCCAGCCCCGGGGCGGGGGCGGGCGGGGGCCGGGGCGGCGCGGACCTCGGAGCCCAGGGCGCCCCCGGGCCGGGTGAGCGCGGCTGTGCGCCTCGCACTGCCCGCCGCCCCCGGGGCCGCCGGGCTCCCTCCGGGCTTGGGCTTGGCCCCGGCCCCGGCCCCGGCCCCGGCCCGCCGCCTGTGCCCGGCCTCTGGTGTCTCCCCTGTGGGCGGACTCGGCCTGCGCCTTGCACCGCGGCCCGGCGCTGATCCCAGCGGGGCTCTGCATCCCGCTGCCGGCCTTTGGTACCCTGAGCCCCAGAGCTGGCCCTCTCCGGGGCCCTCTCCCCCGTGAAGTGAAACTACGCTGTGTTTCATGACAATTTGGGCTCCAATGAGAGTCGGAGGATGTGAGCATCCTGCCCGTCCTTGCTGGTAACCCCTGTTTACACCACGAGGAAGATGCTCAGATCCACTGAGTCATTTTGGGGGGTTGGGAGGTGGCTTGCAAAAGCTGTATTTTATAATTTGCCCTTGCAATGCAAACAGCAGGAAGGTTGAAGAGAAGCTTCCCAGTATTCATAAGCAGGATGACATTGACAGTGATTCTGGTTAAAAATGCAGATGCAAAGTATGAAATGAAAACAGACCTGACACCTAAGTTCTTACACTTTCCACCTAAGCTCTCAAAAGTGTCTGATTTCCCTAAGGCGCCCGGCATCCGGTGTGCTACTCTTCCATTTCACAGAAAGGTAAACAGATGCTGGCGACACGGCCAGCAAAGGCAGAGAGGACAGTGAACTCCTGCTGCCCTCCCGCGCAGTCAGCACTGTGGCAAAGCCGCTCTGTGCACTGCGCAGACATGCTACTCAAACCAGGTCAGGGGACCTCACGCGTGTCCGAGGGAAGCAGCTGCTGCTCTCATTGCTCCCCTCATTTCGACATGGACTTCTTCCCAATCGCCATTCATACCCATTGGGGCCAGTGATGGCCCCGCAGCCTGCCGGGCAGCATGCAGCCTGCGTGCAGCACCGCAGCGCGGGACCCCTGAATGGCGTCTCCTCTGCCTCCTGCTCACGTGGCTGCTCATTGCCCGTGCAAGTTGGACCCTAGCTTTTATTCAGATCCCAGAGCATCTTCCAACGTGTTCAGTATCACACAGAAAGCGAGTGGGCAAAACTGGGAATTGAAGCCAACACGTTCTGATGTTCAGGCCTGCTATCATCTGTCTTACAAGGAAGGACGAAAGTGGAGGTAGTGGATGAAAAATGAGGAGGTTTCACGAGTAAACAACTTTAGAAAGGTAGGAGGTAAGGCAAAGAACTGTGCTTTTATAAAAGTGATGAAGAAATGGAATTTTGGTTGAAAAAAAAAGAAGAAAAAAAGCATTGTGGGGATGCAAAACATACAGTGACTGGTGATACTGGTGTGGGAAGGGCTGCACCTTTATGAACTCAGCCAAAAGGGAAATTACTGACCGGTAAAGAGAAAGTAACGGTGAAGAAGGTGAAGCAGGTGAAACAAGTTTGGGATCTTTCCCCTTACCAGCCAGTCACTGCGTATATACAGCCGTGATTAACACAGAGATGGCTAGAGCTAAGCTGCTGGCATGGTTCCAGTTGTCAGCATCACTTGTTTTTATTTGCTTCTGATATGAAGTCAAGTGAGTATGGGTCCTGCAAAGATTAAATGAAGATATGAAAGACTGTCATTTATAATGCCTCGTATTTCAACATGTTCATATTGCTGGGCAATCAATGCAGGAGAAATTGTGTATGAGAACTATGTTAAAAATAGTCATGCAGTACTTTATGGGACATCATTTGTCACTGGCCATATCAAACCTGTTTTGAAGATTTGCAATGAATTTTACAGAAGGCCTGCACTTCTACATCTCTTTTGTGTTTTAAAATATAAAAGCAGTATTAAAACTTGGATAGGTACACAGTAAAACCACATTCAATCTGCATTTTTACACAAACAAAATGAGCTACTCTTTACAGCAATCTTCAGTATGTCCAAATCAAAGTAAGGTACTATATTTTTGTTTTGTATGTCCTTGCTTCAACCTGCTCCAAAACAGCGGCTTGTAAACATAAAGTAATGAGACTGTCTCGTTCAGACCAAATGTGTAGTGAACAGAGAAAACAAGTCAGCAGCTGGCAGAGTCTATACATATGACACTGTATTCACCATTTAGGTGATATACAACCTTATGTAATGTATTTGGCATTTGTATCCCCTTTCCCAAGTCTGACAACCAGGCTGTGGGCTTCCTAGAAATATTGAACTGGTTACCACATTAAATGGCTCATGAAATTGGGGGAAACAAACAAACAGAAAAATCTCAGCTATGTTGCCATATGAATAGCAGTGGCAACCATTGGTAACATCACAAATGGCAGTGTCCATGTCGCATGATTCTGGAACAGGGAGCAGTGGGTTACTATTAAAAAAAAAAAAAAAAGTTCTTTCATTTTGTTGAGTCTGCACTAAAAAAAATCTCGGTGTTAGTAGTTTTTATAGACGTTATGGTCTGATAAGGGCTAAATAACGTCTGTGTGTCTGTCCACCTCCTTCACCACGCAGTTCCCAAAGGGGGCACTGAAGTCAATGAATGATGCTCATCCTACTTGAGGCACTGTTGTCAATGGGTCCTTTGGATAACAGGACACCCAAAATAAGGACCGAGTACTCGCCATACATTTGCCTAAGCAGCATTTCTGCTCTTTCCGTGGCTGGGCAGAAGAAGAGAGCAGAAGACGACACAAAATGCCAGAGGCGAGGCGAGGCAGCGCCCCTTGGGGTGATGCTGGGGAAGGGGTGCAGTGGGGCCATGCCCGGGCGCACAGACGTGCCCCGGCCCCGGGGGACTTCCCTGGCCAAGTGAGCAGCGGTGGCAGCCAGTCGCTGTGGCAGTGGCGTGCATCCCCCGGGGACCACGTGCTCTCCTCCAGCTGGCGCGGAAATCTGAGGTGCCGTGCTTCGGTTGCTCAGACAGCAATGGATAATTTGTTGGATATAAAGGATAAAATGGATAAATGGATATAACAGATAAAAGTTGATGCTAGCTTAAGCAAAATGTTTTTTTTCTTTGAAACAAGCCCCTTTGCAAAAATCTGGTAACAGTGGAGCATTATAGCTTCCACTAGGCCGACTGACATAACCGGAAAAATGGACAAACTTTCAGGAACAAGCCCTTCTTCGTTATGCTGGATATTATTATTTTTTTCTAGTATGACTGAAGCCATAAGTCTACAACAAGGTGTTAATTACAGTAGAATTCCAGTTTGCTTTAATAGGAAATAGTAACTGAGACCATGGGTTACTATCCTTTCTTCAGAATAGTAATCAGCAAGGAAAGGAAAAGAGTCAACATGTAATTACAAGCAATATTTCTGCAAGTGCGATTACAAACATAAGTACTTGTACATGCCCTTGGGCAATGTGAAGTAAGAGTATCTCTTGCACGCATGGACAATATAGTCCTGAGCTGGCAAGTGGATAGTGGGAATAGATAGAAACACCCAGTACACAAAAAACGGCTGCCAGAAAATTTACCTGGCAGAGTTTTAAAATGCAAATTTTAATCCTTCAGGAAAACCCTTTATTGATCACGATAAAATGGCTTTTTTTCCCCCTTTCCAAGTGATTCCAAGTGATAAATTGAGAAGGTTAGACAGAGTAGTTTGCTTGTCAGTGTGGTATACACCTGTTGCTCTTAAATGACAGAACAGCAGACACGGGTCCTTCAGTTCCTGCAGCAGATGAATCGTATGGTAGGTAGGGTTTTTAAACCAACCCAGGACTTTTTGGAAGGGTTTTGGGGGGTGCTTTTTAGTTTAGGAAGGGCACCATTTAGTAATATTATTCAGAGAATGGCACGGCTGTTCTTGAAAAATTCTCATGTGCTACAGACAGGGGTACCACTCTGAGCATCAATTTGCAAGTGCTGCAAGCACTAAATAAGAGTTGTTGGAAGACATAGATAATGCATGATATTTAACTGAAAATATCACAAAGTTATTCATTAACTGCAAAAGTAAACAAATGTCTCTGAAGAATACTAAGTTACAGTTTTCTAGAGGCAAAAAGCAGAACAGTGTAGACTTTAGACTAAAGAATTACTTGAGCTTACATTTTTAGTTACTATTGGAGATGGCGGAGAGTATTTAGAAATAGTCAAGCTAGTGCGATCATCAAGAAAATTTGGAGAATTCAGATTTATTACTATTTCAGAATGCCATTTATCTCCTTATATTTAAAATTAATTTCTACTTTAAATACATGGAAAATAAGGCAGAGGAAGATAAATTACTTGTTATTACTGGGAGAGATTGGAGGACCAAGCATTTCTAGAGGAAGCCATAGCTTTCCAGCTGTTGCATGCAATTCTCTCAGCATCTTCATCTGCTTTTCCTTCATGTGATGAGGCTAGAAGCTCTACGCAAGTTACATGATGGTACCTCTCCTGCTGTCTTGTCGATGTTGATTTATATTTTAGGAGGGCAGGTATTTTCAAGCCTTTGTTTGGTCTGAAATATGTCTTTTTTCTCCCCAGAGAAGAGAATGCAGGCAAGTAGTCCTGACAGTCTATAAGCTTCTGAAGTATTTGCAGCAATAAGTGCATATTTGCTGTCTGAGTTGAGAGGAATTTTTCAAAGGCATGTATGTAAATCTGTTCAATCCAGATGATAAGTGACTATACAACCTTTTTTAGAAAATGACATAAGTTTACTAGCCACATATGATCTTGAACTGCAGGTGTCTTACCATGGCTGATTGCACAGCAGAGGGGCAGAAGAGGGAGAGGAATGAAGCTCCTGATTGCGCTGCAGGAGTGGAAGACAGAATGATGGGGCAGTTTACATCATTTGTAACGGGTCTCTAGTTGAGAGCAAAAGGTTCCCAAATAAAAATTTCAGTCTCATTTCAAGAATGGAGATTTTCTTTTGCCTATACAACAAAAATTATTAGACTGACTCTTACTGTTTCCCTCACTATTACTGACTTTGACATCAATTCATAGTACTATGTGGGTGAATTTTGGAACCTTCTGCTGCTCTGTGTCTTCCTCAGTGCTAGGGTGACTTCATTCAGTAATACAAAATTGAAGCTTATTTCTGCCAGTGATCAGAGAGAACACACGTGAGTAAACAAAGAGTGGTCGCTTCAGCCTGCCACTTCAACTTCATTCTTTTGATAAATCCCAAGAGCTGCAGATAAGTGACTTTGATACCATCTGTACTTGCAATTAGTACCAAAGTTACAAGTGTCTTCGCATGGATGTAATTGAGGGCAAAACTTGAGGCCGTTAGATTTCAATTCACTGTTCAAACACTATTTCTGCTAGTTAGTTGCCACCTTTTAAACTTTATATCTTTAATGAGAGAAACTGAGAATGAGAAAACTCCTTAATGAGAGGAACTGAAATGGAGAAGGCTCTACAAGCTCAAAATTAAACCATAAAGGAAGACTAAACTGTTTTTTTCCCCCACTAACTCACCAGATCAAATACTATCTCCTTAAAGCAGTTCCCAAACTCCCATTATTTTATTGCAAACAAGATTTGTCCTTTTTAGCCTCAAATTACCATTGTTTAGGAAAAGGTCTTTGGAGGTTATGGGACTGCATATGTTTAAGAAAAGATAAAATTTGGCTCACAAGTCTCTGGTTTGTTTGCTTTAAGCACATTTCTCTCTTATTTAAATGTGTTTCTCTGCTAATTTGGGTACAGGAAGATGCTATAAGTAGTGTTTTTTAAAACTAGAAGTGAATTTAGGGACATGGAATCAGATTTTCTATGCCCTGTCCTTTAAGTAGTCCTGCTGAAATTAGTGAGGAGAACATAGCCCTTGTTCTGTTCAGACAGTTGTTGAATTATGAACATTATTTAGTGGAGGATACAACTGATGGTAATTTAGAAGCATATGAAGTTAATATGAAACATCCAGGCTGCTATCCAAACTGCAACAGATGGATCTGAAATTGGTTAATGCTAGATCAAGTAAAGCTCAAGTATTTGTACTTATTAATACTGTCTAGGTTACCTCTAGCAATCACAATGCACTCAGGCATGCCCTAACTTTCCTGTACTTTGCACTAAGCTAGCCTGATCCAAAGAACTACATAGACAACAGAGGAGTTGTTGTCACCTGAGGCCTTAATCATTTCCCTCTTGGGTAAAGGCTTGATAGTTCTGTCTCCAGCCATCCACATCCTAAGAGTTATATTTGTGATGGCTTCTTTTTTTGAACTTATATTATTGGTCTATATTTTTTCATGAGTAGGATTTCTTTATTTTCTATGCTTGCGGTATGACCATCTGCTACCACTTCAGCTTTAACAGCATCTTCTTGATCTTTTATTCTCACTTGTTCACCTACCCATTGTTTTCACCTGTCTCTCTAAGTAACACTAAGCATACATCTTTCCATGCTTCAGTGTCCAGCTTTTCGCTCTGCTCCATCTTCTCAGTTCTTGCTCTCTGTCATGGCTCATGAGACACAGGGTTCAAAACTTTATTTTAGAGAAATGAAAGATACTACGTTTTCTCCAGTCTTCCTCTAACTCTTCATTTTAACCTTGAGCCTTTCTTTGAGGTTTTTCCATTTTGATATAACACTATACCCAGTAGATGCTTCCCCCTATAATGTAATATATTATTGTTTTCTCTCTTATTGGAAAAATCAGCATAGTTTGTACTTGCAGCACAAACTTAATTCAGCTTTAGGCCTTACACTTGTAGAATTGTGTTTGGGAGATTATGGAGCAATTGCTCTGATCCATGAATTTAACTAGCAAACACTGATCTTGCCCAGATTTAGCACACTAAAAGGGGATTGAATTAAAAATTTATATGCCTGAGAGTTTTACTTTTGATTTGTAAAGCTGAAGTTCACTCTTACCGTACAGCAACCCTGACTATTTTCTACTCCCTCAGCATCTAACATGCATAGAGAACAGTGATTTTCATATTGAATCTTCTATTTAACATGTCTCTTCTTGGGCAACATCTGCACATTTGGAGGGACAGTCTCTTCCACTCCTGCCCTCCTGTCACATCTTCAGTCAGGAAAGCTGCCACAACAGTAGGTCTGTAAGTGACCTGGAAGCTCCCCGGAGACCAGATTGCTATTTAAGAATTGAGCCCTGTCAGTCTGCCTGCTCTGCAAGGAACGTGCTTTTATCTATGGTAATTGCTTTTAGAGCTGGATAGCAAAGAGGCTCTTCTCCGAGATTCCCATGCTTCATCCTTGCTTGTGGCAGACTAGTTTCACAGCTGCTCCAGCCCATTTAGGAGTCATTTTTCTTTCACCTAGTGGACATAAATCTGCTGCTTTCCGCCTACAATTGACTGTCCCTCTGCTTCACTTTAGGACTTGTCCATTCAGCACTGCTTAATGATCCTGATCCTGCAGTCCCTTGGCATTGACCAGAAGTTGGGTGGGAGAGGGGTCAAGTTTGAGGCTGATTGATAGAAACAGAAATGACTGCCCCTTTCAAGTCAAACTAGGGTGAGCAATTTCTGCTGGCTTGCTCAATCCAGGATGCAGCTACAGTCCGCGCCGTTTAAAAGCAAATGTTTACAGGAGAGAACCAGTTTTCGCAAGGCAAACAATTTTCTCTGGTTCTAACAGATTTTCTAGTTATTGATCAACACAGCTACTTTTCTGAAAGGGAAAGAAAGAGCTACTGTGGGGGGAGCAGCAAAGTAGCAGAATTTACACTATATTGATTTGTATGATACCAACAGTATACTAGATGGTATTGCTTCTAGCCATATTACAGAGCCATAGAAATTTCAACGCTGACTACTCTCACTTCCAGGGGCTATCACAGCAGCTGGGGATTGCTGGAGTGAGGGTGAACTGGATTTACCTTTTCCTGCATAATTCCTCAGTTGCAGAATTTCTTAACAGGGACAAGAATCCAGCTCTGAAGGTAAAAACATTTCCCTTCTGCCTTGCACACACCATGCAGGGAGTGATATAGCCGTGGGGAAAGAGGGGAAAACTGACAGCTCTTCAAGAATAACCAACTGGAGATCAGGCAAACAAATAGAAAGGATTTTCGCATATTGAGTGTTCACAGTGGGGAAGGACAGGACAAAAAAAAATGTTTTCCATTTTGCTATTACAAGGAACTCCTTGAGTTTGTTAGGTTAATTTTTTTTTGTTCTTTAGTCAAATGCCTGCTTTAGACAACATTTTGCATCATTAATTAGCCCCTGATCCTGCAGGCTGTTGTATGTGGGAAGCCCTGTGCTCCCATGTGGAGCTTCACCATTTTTAATGGTGTGCTGTGTGGGAAAGGCATCTCCTCCTGGAGCGAAACTTTCAGCAGGAGGTGCGTTAGTCAGTCTTCCCTTGTTTGTTTCTGTTGATCTTCCAGGCAAAAAAAGGGAAGATAAAAGGTACCAAAGAACTGAAAACCACACATGCATCCCCATATACATGCATACAGAGCCTGCACATGACCAAAGATAGGAGCAGGCATCAAAAGCAGCTGTTCTGATTAATTTTTGTGTCGTCTAAATTATGATTTGACAGTATTCCCTTGTGTCCTAAGACATGAATTCATCTATTGCAAAATCTCACAGGGAGAGATTTCTCATTTTCCTGTTTTGGAAGCTTTATTCTGAGGATATAGCTACAGTTATTTTATATGTTTATATGTTTATTTTTATTCATATTTGTTCTTGAATCTTAATTTTACATCCAGACGAGGAAAGTCAAGGACAGTTCTCTTTTGGTTGAAAAGATTCTCCCTTTAAAAATTTGGCTGCTGTGTTCTTTGATTTATGGCCTTGCTTAAGTTGGACAACATACCAAGCCTTATGTCACTATAGTCCTATTATGAATAGTAGTGTTTTTTTCTCCTCTCTCAGTGATAAATAAATCACAAGAACTTGCATTTTAGGTGTCAAAAGTACAGTTTGCTGTTTTAAATACTATATTAATTATCTTGAACACTGCGCTTGGGACAGTGCACATGCCTATTTAATTGCCCTTCAGAAACTGTAAGCCTGAGTTTCTATTGTCATGCAGATTGTATAATCAATTACCCCATGCAAAAGAGGTGTGAAAATTCTACTTACTCAAATTTCTCCTCTTGTTTGCACCAGTGACAACAATCATACATGGAAGCCCATGTTTTCAGAGATCATTTTCTGAGCAAAACAGATGGGATAAATTCCTCAGAATAATAGGTACATTTTACAAATTTTGGTTTTATTTTTGTTTCCTGTTTGAAAAGCTATCAATTCAGAAATGTTAACTTGCTATGAATATTTAATATAATTGTCTGCAGCACAGGTGCCAATTTGCTAGAAATACTCAGAGCCGGATCCAGCTACTTGTGTTCCTATCAGATTGTGGCTTCCTCTATTAAATGAGGGGGAATACTCACAGCTAAGCTCCAGTGCTGCATGTCAGAGTTTTAGGTCTAGCCATACTCAGTACTCTGTGCTTGATGTGTAGGGGACTGCTGGCCAGTGGTCCTCAAAGCATTAGCCAGAGGGTGAGGATCCTGGCCCTGGCTCCCTTTCAGTCCTGTCACCTACATCAGGGGCCCTGAGAAGTAGATGCCTCCTTTAACAAAGATACATTTACACCAGTATTAAAACATCTCTCACATTGCTGGAAAGTGTGGTGTTCTGTGAAACTACAGGACATTCATTGGTAATTTACCTAAGTTGCATTAAATAGACTGTCCTAACTGGATGTGACCCTGATGAACATTAAAAAATATCTGCTAACATTTAATAAGATGAAAGCTGGGAGAATATATTCAAAAGAGACTGACCAGATGTTCTGAGCAAGCTAAATATCTCTACAACCAATATTATGAAAGCAGCCAATGTTATGAAGCACTAAAGAAAGATGTGAAAATATGTGTAGGACTGTTTATACTTCCAGCCATACTCACACGGAAAGACCTTATTAAGTCAAGGTAAATTGTACCAACTGCCTTAAAGTGGTGCCTGTCTGTTCTAATTTTTTTGATACAGCAAGCTGAGGCTTAGTGTAATAGTGATTGTACTGACCTATTAAGGCTAAAACTGATAGGAAAAGGCAATTGTCACCTACAGCTTTGTTATGCTGACACAACAGAAATATTATTTCTTGCACTGTTCTTACTAGAAAAGAAGACAGCAGTCCACTTCTGTTGTTTTCCAATTAAATAACACTTGTGAGTTTTGCTATAAGGATGCATTTGAAATGGAGTTCTTATTTTAAAATGCATTTGGCAGCCTGAAGACACTACCAGAATAAATTAGTTATGCTTAGTGCGTCATTCTAACAATACCTTTCCAACTGCTTTGAAAATAGAGTCACTTCCACACCGTTATTGGTTTATCATAGTTCAGTACAACTTGTGTCATTCTGCTAAACTAGGTTGGTGACTTTTTCCGTCTTAAATTTTTTTGTGTGAATTTAGTGCTCATGAAAGATGCCAAATTAACAGCCCAAGAGACTTTCCTCTATTTATCTAGAGGACATTCACAATATCAGCAGTGACAGTTCACTGACCCAGCAATGAGACATTTAGTTGCCCCCTGCCCCAAAGGAGCAGGTAGTTCAGATTCCCGCAGGCTGGGACTTTGCCTGTCCTTCTGACGCTGCCAGAAAGGAGGCATTGCAGTGCTGTCTAGTGTTCCAAGTGAAAATCATGGATTTGCTTCCTGCCCGCCACTGCCTTCCTTCATGACTGCAGACAAGTCACTGGCTTTTCCTGCCTCAGTTTTTCCAGCTCTATTGCTTGTTATGGGAAAGTATTTTGAAAGGTTTGGGTAAAAAGTGCTGTACGTTGGCGGATATATTTGCATAAGTTCAGAAAAGCAGTCAAATATGGTCCTGCAGAAGATGATGGGCTGCCTTTCTGCTGTAATTTAAGCACATGCTTAAATTTGATCTCATTTAACTTAACCCATTGATCTCATTCTTTAAGTCCCTTGTATTTTTTTTACTGAAAGCTCTCTGTGGATAAGCACTTTTGGTTACTATTGAACTTTGTTCAGTGTGAAGTAGTGATTTAAACATGAAACACGGAATGTTCTCTCCATGATGAGAAGTCATCAAATCCTCCACACTATAAAGTAACGTACATAGCTTTTATTGTGTGTACCAAAACAGCCAGAGATCTGAGGGTACAGGATGGTTTCTGCAGAGGATATTTCCCATGCGTGTGGGTGACTTAGGAGCTAGCATTCTGACTGGTACGCAAATGCTGTTCTAGTGCAGACGGGACTTCAGATTCAAAGATTTTTAAACACATGATATAGCAGGTGTCAAGCTCTGCTTGCTTCTTGCACTTAGAATTCAATTGTGTAAACTTTGCACCTGAGTACTTGGACCATGAACAATTTTTCTGAAGGTGCCAGTCAAACAGTCAACAGTACAAATACTCCCAAATGTACCTGCATTTCTTTTTTGCAGGTACAGAAGGAAAACTGATTTTCAATGAAGTTGAAAGCCCAAGAACTGTGTTTCTTGGTTAAGAAAGTTTTTTTTTATGTACACAGTAGGGGACTGGGGATGGAACAGGAGGATTTATCTGGCCTTTCTTTAAAGAGCAACTGAAGCACCTTTAAAACAAGTTTCAGTGACATGCCCAGGAAGGAATTATGACACTAGAATATTACCAGTAGAATCATGATAGGTTTTTCCCAGGATTTGTGAGTTAGATTCCGGTCTAGAAATACAATTTTCTACTAAGTTGACCTAAAAAGAGACGGATGAGGCTTACCCAGATTTCTAGGGACAGCTGTGGTAGTGAAGGCAGCGCTCCCTTCTCGGCCGGCCACCCGGTGAATGAGCGAGCACAGGGCCAGGGCCAGGAGAGGCAGGGCAGAACAGGGCTCAGCAGTGTTGAACCTTTCGGCGTGTAAGCGTTGTGTCAGGAGGAAACGTCATCTTGCTAAGGCCATCGCTCGGTTAGAGCTGTGCCTCCGTGCGCCGCAGTGTTAGGGACTGTGGCTTTCCGCCCTAGGAAACTGGACCGATGTGAACCCACAGAGCACGCCAGCTGCACATTACAGCAACGTGTGCACTTGGTGCAATTTAACATGTTCATGGAGGCTTGCTTTGGTGCAGATAACTTACAGGCAAGGTCTTAGGTCTAGGCTGCTTGTAGTCGTACAGATTTTGAGGCTGCAAGCACGTGTTACAGAACGTGGGTATGTGTTATGCTGTCCCCAGATTCCTCTGAAAATGGATTTGGATAAAACATTCTTGTTTTTAAACCTTGGAGTATGGTCTAGCATTGAAGTGCACTGTTAAACAGCACTTGGGTTTCAGATCAAATTTGTCTTTATTTTGCCATTAGCCAAATGATGTGAAAACATGTAAATCAACGTGGAGTCGCTGTATGAAAGGTGCTTCATTTAGGTTAAACCTGTGCCTCTGGGATCTTTCCATGGCAGACTGTTACCATAGAGGTGTTTTCTATAACTGGGGGAGCAAATACAAGCAAATACTCTCACTTGTGACATAAAAATTCAGACACAATTGACTAATAGTAGCTAAGATATGAAATATCTGAAGACTCTAACTTCCTGTCCTGAAAACATTGGCATTTTAGGTATGATCCAGCTCATTCTCCTGTGGTTTTTCATGGCAAGTCTGTTTCTTCTTCCCTTCAGAATATTGTCTTTTTAAATCTCTGTGTATAAAAGGTCTAACTTTCAGATGCCTGAGAAGCAGTGGATGCTGACAAAAGATTTCCTAGACACCTTAGATCAAAATTTAGTTCCTGCCCTCATAATAGACTGAACACAGATAGTGTTTACCTATTCTAAATCTCTTGTCCTTGAATATGTTTATTTTTCTTTCACATAATCTCTCCTCTTAAAAGTACTTAAGCAGAAGAAAGAAAGAAAATAAAATACCTTTTATTAGATAAGAATATTTGATGTGGCTCAAGAAAATAATCATCTATGCAGTATACATTAAATAAAATTAGTTTGTATTTCTGAAACCTTAGTCATCACCCTCCCAAGTGCAGGCTCTAATAAGGATATATTAAATAATTAGTGGTAATTGTATGCTGAAGTAATGCTATGTACACATTAACATGAGTCTGTTTAGGCTATAGTAGACACACAGACTTTATAAATGCTATCTGAACAAAGTTATGGTCAACGTTATGGATGATACTGGTTTGCAGATATTGATTCAGAGACTGCTCAGTAGTTATAGTCCTCAAATAGGCTGAATACTCTCAAAATGAGATGAATATTCTATATTTACAATAAAAAGAAGGTGCCCTTAATTTGCTGCATTTATCCCAGAAAATATCTTTTAGAGGTTTTTGAGTTTTTCAGAATAATGTTTTCTCTTCAGAAAGCTTTGACCTTTTGTTCACAAAAAGGAAAATTGTTTACTTTTCACACAAGGGATAAGAAAAAATCAACATTTACAATTGGCCATTTTCAATAACAACTTCTAGAAATGCAACTTGATAAATAAACTGCAGAATGTGAGATCAACATTACCCATATTACCTGGAACTTGGCTAATTAATAAGTCTCACAGAATAATTGTAAATGGGAAATAATTATCTAGCAGGGACAAGACATCTGTTCTAGGCTCATTGCTGTTCAATTGTCTTACTAATTATTTTTGAATCATCAAGCTAAAATTTTCAGCTAGATACAAAAATCATAATGGGATAAATTATATATGATATGCTTATCTGAACAATATATTTTTTTAATATAGCCCCATACACAGACTTGCACTTAGGCTCGGAGGATCTATTGTTAAGCTGAGGATGTGAATTCAGTAGTTCTGATGTTGATGTAGGAATCACAGCAGATAATCAAGGGAAACTGAGTTCCCAGTCTGATACTGCAGCTAAGACAGCAATGTAATTCCTGCATGCTTACATCTTTGAATATGAAATAGAAGTAGGGAGATGGAATTACCTCAAATCTACATTGAATAGTGATTCTTATTTCAATATTCTCTCTCATCCTTATGTTTTCAAAAAGAATACTGAAAAACAGAAAAGGGGCTCAGGGAAGAGCTACAAGAAAGAGTCAAAGTTTGGAAAACAAAACAAGAAAGAGATTCCAAAAGCTTAGTTCATTAGTTTTCAAAGATAGTTTATCAAAGGTAAGATTGAAAAATATGATTATTATACATTAAGAAGAGACAGCTGGTTGCATATAGCTCTTCATCTGAAAAGGTAAAAACAATGGATTTTAAAGCTAGGCAAATTCGGATTAGAAAGAATACCCTGATTTTTAACAAGTAGAAGTAGTTAATCGCTGGACTGTTTTATCTGGGGAGGGAGCAAAGTATCCATATCTTGGTTTTAAAGCAATGGAGCATTTCTACACTAGCCACAGTCATTCCAACCAAACTTGTGGTTGTGATGTTGAAATGTTGAGGCAAAATTCTGTAGCTTCTGCTCTGTAATGTTTGTGCTCTTGGAGCCCATTAATCGCTTTCTGTCACTCTGCTTCAGTGATAACAATACAGCAAACAGTTATGTAGTACTTTCTACTAGAGGGTCTTAGAAATATCAGTGAGAAGTGGTTCTCTACAAGAAAGCAAGGCATCTAGTACTAGGTATTAAATCAGGGCTCTGGAATCCTGGGATCCATGTGTCCTGTGAGCTAGCTGTTTCATCCTTTTGTACCTTTGCTTCTCTTCCCACCTCTTGTCCATCCTGTTCAGTTAGATTATTAGCTTTGATGACAGGAAGAATGCAGTAAAGTAAAAAATAAAAATTAAAACAGTTTCTAACCCTAGTATTAGATTTTCATGTTTAGACACCAAACATTGACCTGTAGGTGTTCAGGTTTCTGAAAATCAAACCCAAGACATTTACATTTCCAGACATCTTTACTAGAGTTCCAAGTCTTCAGAGATTTTGCAGTCCTAAATATTGAGCTTCACCAGCTTTGTTATTTGTTTTTATATGAGTATATATATTTATGTATGCACACCCTTCTCCTTTCTTCTTTTTGCTCCGTCATCTTGAATATGTCCCCAGTTTCTCTCCCTGTTGGCTTTCTCTGTTAGCCCAGTGTCTCTGACAGTAGTCTGATGAACAATTACAGATCAACTTAGTACTGCCGGACAATGGATATTTTCTTAATCTCTTTTGCCTTCTCTAAAAATGAGAGACACTGGTGCAGGGCCTTAAAGGGCATAATTTAAAAATGAGGAAACTTGATAAGAATTTGTGGAATTTTTGTACCTCTTCTGCTAACTGTGTTTAATATGATGATATATATCACAGTCCATTTTTCTGGGTAATGAACGGTGACTCTTGAACAGAACCACAATTTGCTAGCCCTTAGTTTCTGTGGCTAAGTCATGCAAATTGTACCCACATCTTTAACACCTAAAAATCTATTTTCAGTATCATCTGTAATTGCATTAAAGGGCTTCAGACATCTTTGTTAGTTTACAATTACATTTTTGTTGGTTCTCTCAGTAATAATTGTTCACACTGTTAAGGTCTGTGAAGACCATATTGACTGCTGGTATCACAACTGTGGCAAGTTCCAATTGTAACAGAGAATTAAATTTCATTGGTGACTTGAAAAAATTGCATAAAATAACTTAAAATTGCAGGACATTATAAAAAGTTACACAATATTCCTTTACCCTTACCTTGTGTCAAAATGCCCTACGTGCCTGCATTAGTGTGCCAGAAGGTAGGCAGTTAGAAATCAAGCTGTTGGTTACTAAAGATGGATCCCTATAGTTTGAAATTCAACAGTGTTTGATAGAACTCAGTTTGAAACACCCAGCTACAGTTTTATTGGTGTCTTTTTTGCTAGGGTAGTTATCTTGCTGTCAAGCTTTTTTCACTTAGCAAAAAGATAATGCTGTAAAAAGGCGTTTTTTTCAGTACCAAACTCTGACAATGCTCTTCAACCACTAGAATATTAAATAGATCAAAATGGGAAATATTTTCAACCTCCTTGCAAAAGTTTTCTTGATTTCCTATCCATGGGGATGAATCCAAGTATGCTCACCTGTTTTCCAGCTGGAGAAATGAGACCATCAGATAGATTAGTTCTCATTCAGGACAGACGTAAATGTTATGTGAATGGAGGCATGAAATGGGAAGCTGCTTCCCTTTCTCAAGTTTAAAAGCACAAGTCACACTATGTGAAATCAGGGGAACACAGCTTAACCTCCCCTTGCAAATCTGGCTCTGATCTTGCTCACCTCAGAATGACTAAAACCACAATATTTGGGCCACTCACCTGAGACAAGGAAGGCTAATATGCAAACACAAGTTCTGAATTTCTTTTGTTTTTATCAGCATAGCCATCTTTATTGAAGCACATCTATTTTTTTTTGCATCGACTTTTGGTTTCGAAGAATTGATGTGTTTCTGCTGGAAAGCTATTTTACCAGGAAAATTCCTATCAACTCTAATATTGATCTTTTGGGGAGGTGGTAGCAGGACTCCAGTTCTATCAGGAATTACATCAGGAAATTGAAAAGTAAAGAGTTTAAGGCATATATTTTCAAATGTTAGCTCTAATTTGAGAGGGAGAATTCACATCTCCTATCACATTTTGCCTTGCTTCCACAAATAAACTAGTTTTCTTCTTACTCAAAAATGTCATTTTCCTTGTTCCTTAAAAGAGAACTTCAGGTATTCAACCTTCAGCTGGTCCAAACCAGCAGAGCTAAACATCTCTATGTTTTTGTAAAAGAATATATAAACTTCGCTATTTGAATATTTCTGCCTGGTCCTAAATAATCTTTATATGGACTGGGTATCATAGCTATTCTTTTGTTGCATTAAGATAAAATGTTGATTTTTATATCTAAAAGGACAAAAGACTACTATTTAAGCTTCCCCAACTGTAAGTGTAATCCATGCTAGCTAAGGTACAAATATTAACATGACAGGGAAATGCATTACTAGAGTATCACATTCTATGTATGGGAGGGGTGACTGAATAAGTAACACAGAAGTAGAGAATTTACCCTCAGACCAGGTAAAACACAGGCATAGATATCCAACCGTTCACCACGGCATGTCTTCAGCCGTACTCTCGCCTTCTGAAATGGAAATAGAAATTGTCATATAAATAGATTTATTATGTCTCAGAAGCATTTATTTTTAACTCATGATTTCTTAGCATCCATTGCTTCATGCAGCTATAGTCATACAGTTTATAAAGCCTCTGCTCTGCTCAGAAACATAGCTTTAAAAAGAAAATTAATTGCCTTTCACAACCATCAAGATAAGTTTTCCCAGTAAAACAACTATTTTCTTCCCTTTGCTCAGGCTCTATTTCCCTTTTCTTTTTGGTGCCAGCTATCAGACCATCCCATTCTCAGCAATAAAAATTCAGTAAATCTTTCAATGCCATGGACTGGCTTAGTATTACTTGATAGCAAATTTTTGGTGTTTAATATTAAAAAATTTGACCCTGTTCAACTAGGGGATTTATAGCTGAAATGGCGTATGTAATGAGTGGGAAATTGGAAGAAAAGTTTAGTTATGAGAGGAGAGAAAGGAACGATAAGATTTTAAATTTGTTTTCATCTGAAACTAAGTTGTATGACATCTGTGTGTGTGTATTTGCAAAAAAAGGCCATGTATTGCCCAATGAGGCTATAGCTGTGCTGTGTACTAAATCTGCCAGTTTTTGTCACTGTATTTCTGATTCTGTAAAGAGATTGTAAGCCTTAACAGAGTTTTCCAAAGAGGAAAGTGGAAAAATCTGCACAACACCTCTGTGTTAAGAGGTTAGAGAGAGTCCTGATTTTACAGTGATATATCTTAATAGCAAAAGGATCACAGTTGAAAATTGTGCTCTAAGTATTCTCCAGAGGCTCTGAGCCCAGGCCTGGGAGAATCACTTACAGTTTTCTCTGGCCTCAGAAGAGAGCACCATGTGGTGGCCTCTTGGGCAAGGCTCAGGGATGCCATTTTCCATGACTGTGTGTGTGTGATTTGCCTGATGACTTGGTGCCTGTCTACTTAGAGCTGGTTGTTTTTTTTTTTTTTTGGTTAAATTTCTTTTTTAATACAAAATGCAGTATTAAAAAAGAAATTGTTGGCAACAATTTTTTAAAAATAAAAATTGATTTTTTAGTTAATAATTTGAATAATTTTGTTTTGAAAATTTTTTAGGGTTCAGATTTTCATCAAAACTTTTTATAGGGAAAAATAGTGGGGATTATTCCTTAGAAGTATCTTATGAAAAATAATTGGCATTTTCAACTAGCTCCCACATATACACTTATGGATTAAATAACATTCCTAGAAGGATTCACTATGCTTTTTTACTCCAGTCTTGCATATCTACCTGTTTGGGATATTCTAGAAATGATGCTGTACGCTCAGATGAACCCATCATGATTTCAATGAATACCAAAGCAATTAATAATGATTAAACACTTATATTAAATGTCATTCGCTATATTTCAGTTAGAAAGAATTTCTGGCATCTATTTTCGTTTGAGGAGAGTCACATTGCCCACAGAAAATTTCAAGTGAATACTCAAAGTTTAGCAATTAGCATAGATCAGAAGGGCAGGAACACAACAGACAGCAGTAGCGGTTTGGAGTTTTGGTTATTTCATGGGAGGCATGTGCCTTCTCAGGCTGTTTCTTTCCTGGAATCAAGATGAGAATCAACATACGAAAAAATAGTTTCCAGCTCTTTGAATAAGAAGAGAGATGGGAGAGATTTCTGTGTTGCTGTTGTCACGTTTGGTTACGAAAAGCTGAAATGGGAGTTTAGAAATGCATTCCACTTTCCCCTGATCTTTTGGCAGGTCTGTGATATTAGAAAAGGTGGGTTTTTTTCTTTTTAGGTTGTCACACAGGCCTTTCAGCTGTCACTTCTGAAACAGACTGCAGAGCTAATGGAGGTCCCATTGCCTGGCTTCCTTTGTGACCACACATATTTTTATATACATAGATACTAATAGTGGGGAGGTAAACTGGAGACAATCAGAGCAGTTTCATATATCTCTGATCATATAAAATACAATAAGCCTTGCAGTGGGGTTGAAAAGAAGGTGAGATTATAAACATTCTCCAGGGACAGTTTGTCGTTGATTTATGATTAAATCTTCTCCAAAAATCAAATTGAAATGGTTTCCATTTTGCTTTCTGCAGGCCCCACCATAACAGCAGCCTCATCACCTTTCAAAGGGCTAAAGGTAAAAGAATGGTAAGTTCACTGCTTGTATCACACACCCATATATCTGGCCACAAGACTATTGAAATTGTTCTCCTTTTCTGGTGTGATTGTGGACATGCAATTGCTGAACTTGTAATAAGACTCAGCAGTTCTGATAAAGGTAAACTATCTATCACTCACTGCCCACTTTATAGGCTTGACAGTATTTAGAATTATATGACCCAGAATCATAACGCTGCTTTCAGTACACTTGACAGTATGGAGTCTCCCTCGCTAAAGAGACAGAGGAACAAAATACAGCATCTGACTGGCAGGGTACTGTACAGACGGACAGACAAACTGATAGGGCTATTTAATCTTGGTCTCTTCCTGCATAGTGGCCTTTATGAAGAAAGAAACATATTTGTGTTTTTTGTTTTTTTTTTTCTTAAGGGTGTAAGCAAAGTGACATTAATCTGCCATGACTGAGATATCAGGTTGGTTAGCAGGCATGAAACAACTTTGGCAAGGGCAGAGCGGCTTGAGAAATGTTGGTTGTTAGTCTTCAGTAACAACCTGATCTGGAAGCTCCGAAGTGGTTCAAATCACAGTCTGCCTGTTAAGTGGTCTTTGGGGAGGCTGGTCTGCATCTAATCCCGCGGAGAGAAATGTGAACGCTGGTAGGCTGGAGATCAGTGTAGGTGCCTTGCTCAGGATATTAACTAACCCACCTTCACTTCTGACTCCTGCCGCGTGACAGCTCTATCCCCAGAGGTGCCCTGTATTCTGCTGGGGTCTGTAGCAAACTCTTTTGAAAGTAGGAAAATTGACATTTTGCTGATTATCTCGACTGCTTTGACATCTTGCAAGCAGTACAAATGATCGCTTATGTAAAGGTTATTTGGATAAAGGTAACATCCCTTGGTATGACTTAGCTGTGAAAGAGTTCCCGTTCCCCTTAGGTGTCCCTCTGAGATTTCTGGTCTCCTAAAATGTGCATGTATTTCTAATTTGCCTGTAGGCTAAGAAAAAGAATCTAAAGTCTGTGGAGCTTGTCTGAACTTGTAGAAAACACTGATACTGAGTCTTATTCAGAGGGCTTTTACTGGGCTACAAACAGGAGATTTGACATGAAAAAAATTTTGAGAAATTTTTGCCTCAGAGAGTTCCTCCTAGTAGCAGTGTCAAAGCTGGGGAGCTCTGGGGATGTTCCTGCCCTCAGAGTCACGCAGGAAGCAAAGGGGTTGCTCCGCGCAGACGGGGCCTTCCAGCACGGCCTGGAGGCCACCCACTGCCCCACAGGCTTTCGCAGCAGCTCCCCTTTAGACCTAGAGATGTTTCTGGAGGGGGAGAAGTGCTGGTTTGTTTTGTTTCTTAAACGAACGACGAGCATTTTTAGATGAAGCAAACTTAGGGAGATGAAGCTTTAAGAAGTATCTTCAAATATTGCAAAGGGCTCATGATATTTCAACAGCAAAACTGTGTATTAGATGTGGCTTGGATGCTCTCATTCTCCAACACTGTTGTTGTGGGTAAGTCTCGAGTGGTGATATGGCAGAGACTTGTGCAAAATCCCTCTGGGAAGGGGAAAGCAAGCATCCTAATGCCAGGTCGGTCCTTCTTGTCCCCTTGGGAATGGTGAGGGTAAAAGAGTATCTAGATGAAGGCATACATCCTCCTTGTCCTGGAGTCATGTCTTTGTCAAGAGTGCATTTAAATATTATAAAGTCAAGTGCTAGTGCATTGGGCCCATGTGCACACATTCAGTTCACTGTACCTCACTCATCTGCGACGGGACCTACCCAAAGAGTGCCGACGAATTCTCCTACTAGCTCCTCTCTTACCACTGGTGTTTCCTGGTGGCAGTGTGCACTGCCCGAGTGAAATGTCTGTGTATGCTAGTCTCCCTTGTAACGAATGATTTTTAAACCAACTGTGCCCTGTGCTCTCAGAACTCTTCTGGAACCTTGCATAATTAGATCCTAAATCTGCAGGCCCAGAGAAGCTTTTTCTTCCTTAACTGTAGAGTTAGCTGTCTAATTAGTGTGCACACACATATCTGAAACCTCCATACATGCAGAAATCTGTTGTGGAAAATTGCAAGTATAATTTTAGATATCGCTTTTCTTCATGTCTGAAAAATGCTCACATACTTCACTGCACCAATAGATACTGTTAGATCATAAGCCAAAATGAAGTTACCCTAGGTTAGTGAAAATGGCATGGGTATGTAGGTGAATAAGTTCAGTCTGTCTGAGTACTTGTCATGAGCTCTGAATTAACCTGATGCAAAATCATTATGAAAAAACTCAAACTTGGGGTTAATCCTGGAACATTGTGCTGTAATGTGGGAACTGTGCTCAGAAACACTTGAAACTTCCCCTCGTCTCTGAAACACCCTTGGTTAGCGTCCTGTGATAAACTGGAGCAAAGAGAAAGAGGCCCCATGGTCCTGCTGTCGTTGGCCCCTTTATTTGCAAAATGACACTGACAACCTTTGGAATTATTCTCTGATCCTGCTTCCAGGCTAAAGAGGTGTCATTTGTGCATGGGGCAGACATGAATAGGTTCACGTGTTGGTTTGCAAAATGGCCTATGAAGTGTTGTCATATCAACATCATATCAGGATCATATAGTAGTTATGTGAACAGACTTCTTATTGCTCCTTTCAAAAGAGTTTCTGTTTTGATGCCAAGGTATCAGTTTTATTATTTTCTGTGGGAAATATAATATCTATATGTACACACACACACACACACACACACATATATTTCCTGTAGGTATTTCCTGTGCATTTAGGTTGTAAAGTTTTCCTGGAGCCCTTGTTTCAAAACGGAAATGCTGTACCATAAGTACATCAAGAACATTAGCTGATGTCAAACTATAGCAGACATCTGGAATTGCCTGTTGGATTCATGTTTGCAGTAAATTAATATATGATGATTTTTATAACAAATTATGAAATGCCAAGTTAATTATTAATTATTGGACACTTGTTATACAGTATTGCCTGTCAATGAATGACTCCATCTGGCCTGAAATAATAGCAAATACTCTAAAGCAACACTGTTTAAAAGAGTTGGAAGGACTTCATAACATTCTGAGGTTCCAATCTAATGCAGGACAGTGTTAAGCTGCAGAATTAATTCTGAGGTCCGGACTTCTCTGTTTTGGCTGTTTGAACTTATCCTTTTGGCAGATTTGTTATAGGAGATAGCCATGATGTTCAGATTTGTTTCTAAATGTCCCTAAAATCCCTGTGCTTGATCAAGCCTCACCTTGCTTGTTGCTGCTTTCTTACTTTTTGTCATATTTCACCACTTGCTCTCCAACCAGAGCAGGTTTTTTCCTCTGTTGAATGTTGGCCTCCTGCATGTCATCTTCACTTTGTTCTAGCAAGGCATGTTCTAGCAAGGCATTTTAAATTTAAAGTTTCAGTTAAATTGCTGAATGGGAATTGAGCATTCTTAGTGATAACTGTGTGATACCAGGAACAAGGGACTATTTGTCACTTACTGTAATCCCTCCGTTCAGGTGGGATGCAATTAGCTGGCTCTGCTGCACGGAAGGATTGCTCAAACGCAGCGCCACGAGGCTTCCTAGGTTCTGGTCTAAATATTTTTCTTCCCAATTTGAAAACTGGACTTTGGTGTTTAGGTCTGTCTTGGATCTCTCAAACGTCACTGAATCAACGTGGATGATTCCTCCGTCTTTTGAGTTTGTTTTGTAGTGATTTGTTTCACAGCTTCCCTTTGGAAAGATTTTACTTCAGTTACACATCTGTCTATCAACAGCCTGCTAATCACAACCATTCTTTGGTTGTGAAAATTGAATTGGTTGAAATCTTTGGGCCAGAAACTCCACTGATGTCATCTCAGTTGACATATACTGATTTATTGAAGGCAGCTAAGGATGTGGCAAGATATACAGACCTGTCCTGCAACCTCTCTTACCTACTTACTGTTCAAGTGATCAGTCTCTACTAAGTGGCCAGTTACTTTCTTCTCTTGGACCACAGTAATTTTTTCGGTCCTTTTCCCCCTTGTTTGTTTTTTCCTCTTCCTTTTTAAGCACCAGGGGCTTTGGGTTGTTTTTTTTTCCCTTCCGTTTGTGTGTGATCTGTTTTCTCAAGCTTCCTCTTAATTCCCCTTTTGACTCATTTCTCATTTGCTTCCTGCAAAAAGCATTTTGTTTTTATTACAAGGCAATATCTGACTATCTTTTCTGTACTTCCTGGTTGTCACCATGCTCCCTACCAGAGTCAGCACTATAAGTCACAGAGAAAACCAAATATCTCACTTGCCAATGAATTTTCCACTTTCCTTTCAGGTGTCCAGAGTGCAAGGGTTAATTCTCATTCAAGCTTCAGTCCCAGAGTACCTTAAAGAGAAATTTTCTAACTAGCCATAGTATCCTTCCTCTGTTAAAACTCTTTTTAACATAAAACAATGTGGCTTAAGTCCTGACCTTGCCCAGGTGAGCACTCTCTCAAAAGAATTTTCTGGATCACACACCAGAATTGCTTTTATTTTCCACTGAATGAAACAAATTACTTTCAGACTGACCTCCAGCTGTGTTAGAACCAAATCACAGCAATTAACAAGTAAGACTGATATTCTGTGATTTGGTTGCCACTTGACTACAGGATGTCTTTTCACTTAGCTGCTGTTTTAGCTTCCTTTAGGTGGTGCTTCTCATGGTAATCACCTCATCTATCAGTTACAGTGAGTCTTGTCTCGACCAGGGCTGAGATTCAGCAGACTCCTATCACTGTGAATAGTTGCACTCATACCAAGGACAGATATATGTGGTATTTTGTGAGAGTAACAGGTGCAGAAATCTGGTATGGAGTATTTCCACTAAACAAAGGAACTACAGACAGAGGAAGAACCGAGTGGGGAGATGTGCACAGTGTTCAGGGAAACAGCACATCTCCCGGATGTTGTTTGAGGCTACTTCAAAGAAGCCTGGCCCTTCTGCAGGACAAGATGTCTACTGGGAGTTTTCAGTGCAGTTCTCATGTCGTGGACTGATCAGGAAGCTGGATGGGGCTAGGTGTAGAGCATTTGGATATGTACAGCCATTTAAATAAATCCTGTGAAACAGGTATCCCATACATTGGAAGCACAAATTATTCTATTGCTGGTGGGTTTTCTTGTGTTTTGGTGGCTCATGGCTGTCTTAGATGTCCTGAGCAACTGTGTTCACCTTTACAACAGGCATGTGAATTTTCTGTCCCTAAGAAGCACCTCAGTTCTGCTTTTAGCTTGGAGGTAAAATGACAGATTCTAGGGAAAGGATCTTTCAGCAGATGCAGCTGAGTAATATCTATTCTAGAGTCTATCAGGCACGAATTCTGGCTTTCTGCTAGAAGTAACTGTCTGGTTTTATGTATATGTTTTTTTTATTTGAATCCTTGGCACTCAGTGACTGACTGGATTCTGTCATATTCCAGAGAGCTAGCAGCAAAGGCAGAATGTAGCAGTTTTGTCTCATCTAACAAACTAAGCTTTTGTTGATTTATTGTTTGTTTTACTTCTGGATGAAAATGTGTAGCTTAAGAGCTGTATTTTAATTGTAAATGAAAGAAACATCATCTTATCGATTCAGTGGGAGGAATGCCTGTCTTCCAAGCTTAGCTGTGAGACTGACTGAGAGGAAAAGTCCCTTTTGCCTTTGTCCTCAGAAACCCTTGGGAAGACCAGGAAGGCAATGGATCTCTGCTGTGGCCTGGGCGGGCACGTCCTTACGGGGGGCACCAGGAGCGTGGTGACTCATGCAGTGAGGGAGGCACAGTTGCTGCGTGGGCAGCAAGCAGGCTGGAAGAGCGACTTGCACAACGTGGGATCCTGCAGAAGTTCCTCTAAGTTGGGGGGTGAGGAGGAAGCATTAAAGAAGGACTCAAGACCGCTAGCCTGAGTGCATGATTTCTTGATAATCCATTTTCCCTTCCAGGTGCTCAAGGTCTCTAAACTCTGTGTGTTTGTTGCCATAGTGAGAGGACCCAGCTGTCAGACAGCAAATGCTTGCTTTTATTTGACAGAGATCCAAATAAAAATAAGGGCAAGCTGACCTGCACAGTGCTACAGATAATCCTTCTGTAACTTCAGTGTTTGTCTCTCCCCCAGTGGAAATTCATGCTCTTGGAAAGAGAAGTGCTCAGGACCAGATCCTACAACTTGCCTTACAGAGCTGCATTCGGGACTGGAGCCACTGGGACAGGCCAAAGTGACAGGAAATAAAAAAGAAGATACATAAATGCAGACAGAGAGTAGGAAATGAGATCTGACATACTTGATTTGTTTCCTGGTTGAGAATGGTGTGGGAAAGAAGAGAAGAGAAGCACATCTGTATTACCCAAAGCAGTGTGGCACAGAACTCTCCAAGCCAGAGGAAAGCAATCCCATAGCCAGGAAGGAAGAACAGGCAGCTCCCAGGTTTGACCTAGCAGTGCTGTGTACACCCACCTTTGGAGAACTCTAGCACAGAGCTGCTCTGTGGTTGCATGTGTAACCCAGGAACTTAAGAAAATGCTTTTCTTTGGTGGATGCCTCCTGCAAGTCAGGAACTAGGCTTCCCTCCCTACAAAGATCCTTGTACTAGTTTTTAGTCTTACTACCACTTGACCTGCAAGTTATGACCTGTCTGGCTATCTCTTGCTCTAGACTTACCACCTGGAAGTAATCAGAGGCACTGTTTTGCTCACCTCTGTTAAATGACCATCCTCATTTGTGACGATGCACTGAATGGGAGATCTTCAAGTAGGCAGAGCAAGCGTGCTAGTAAGAAGAAACTCAGTCAAATGTCTTCTAAAGAGAGAGACGAGTGTACAGGTACAGGAGCCATTGATCATCCTGTCTGTGTGATCAATGGGAGTTTTGCCAATGACTCCAATGGGAATGATCTGGCAGGAAAGGGAATGGGAAATATTTGTAAAGAAGTGCATCAGCTTTTCATTAGTAGAAGAAAAAGCAGATACATTAGTAACTGTCCCATTAGAAGGTGCTCAGGGAAATCAAGATTCATTACTTCCATCTTCTAGGCATTAATTGTACATTTTTACTCAAATTTGTAATTAGAATATTTAATTGGACTAAACCCTGTTTTTTCCTCCTGTAGGCAATGTAATATGCTCAAGCAAGACGCTAAGTTTAAAAGAAATGAGAGAAGTCCGTGATGCACTAGGGTGCACGAGGATGTACGTCAGTTCTTTCTTCAGAGACTGATGGAGATGACAGCAGTCCTTCCTCCAGGAATGCTGACCCATGCCACAGGCACCCTGTGAACTGGTAGTATTGTCCAGTGTCTCCACCTAGACACTCAGAGAGGTCACATTTAAAGCATGATCTTCACTACTGCATATACATAATTAGCAGAACAGTATCAACCCTAAGTCATCGCAACCAAACACAAAGGGTGGGGCATTAAACACGCTTTGCAGATTTGGAGGCCCCTCCTGAAAACGTGGTCCCTGGTGGTAAAAATTTGTGCTGAAAAGATGCTGTAATGTGATCAGGAATGGTCTGTGATTTCATGGGTTGGCAAAGGAGCAGTGAGCACTCTGGAGGTTTATCCTGGTGAGTACTGATTCACTGTGTAACCTAAAACTGGTCATTTGAAAGAGTTTGGCTTAGCTATTACAGCTGAAAGCACAATTTATCAGAACACCAGATACTGTGTCAGATTTGAGCTTTCAACATATCCCCCATAAATGACAGACAGTTTTCTTGATGAAATAGAAGCATATTTTGTGGTTTTATGGACATATCTCACCAGCTAAGATTCCATATGTGATGTGATTCTCCTCATTAGCTGGGTTTGTTCCTTCATTCTCAGGAATTCTCTAAAATACCAGCTTTTAAGACTTTGCTAGACTACTAATTCTTACTTTTCAACAGTCTCTCATGAAAAATTACGTTTTTGAAAATACTGCCTTTCTTGTGAGCATTCATAGCCTTTTGGACTAAACATATCCCAAAATAATTCTGGAGACAAGTGTTTACTCTTTATTACAGAAACAAAGGGTCTTTTTAGTAGTAAAGGGACAGCTACTTATATGACACCCTTCTTTATCAGTGACATGAAAAAATAAAGTAGTACTAAAATGTGGTTGCAGCAAAGATGAGTTTTCCAATATGTGATTTTTTCCCCTCTTCCCTGTAAGAACTGTATTTGTGGTTTTTATATGAAATATATTGCGAAAATGGAAAAAGGAATCCCTTGGTAGAACTTGCTTTCTCTACTAACAAATGGCTTAATGCTAATAAAGGGGCAATATTCCTAGCTTGTATTTTTCCTCATTATGTATGATATCATCCTATGAAGTCAGACCGTTGCTGCAACAGAAAATAGTGTAAAGTGATGAATCGGAATATCATAAAGAACAAACTGGGTGACCAGAGGACTAGCGTGGGTGAGTAGTAGAAAACTAGATAAAATATAACAACACTTATTACTTAGAGTAACAAGATCTTTTGAGGTAAACTGGGAATTCATTAGTTTGAAATGAGAAAGGAGAAGAAAAACATTGGGTGTATTAGTCAGTGACGGAGTCGCTGAAAGCAGTAATTATGATGCAACTATGAAAAAGTTGAATTTGATACCAATGTAGCATAGAAAGTATTTTCAGTAAAGAGGGGAAATTATAAATGTCATTGAACAACATAGATTATTGGATATGGCTCTAGATATCTGTGTGCTAGAAAGATGAATTCAAATTAGAATTGATGCAGGGAGGGAGGATGACTGGGGAATGGAGATTAAAATATTTAGCTGGTGCAGCCTAGCAGACTGGCTGGGTGAAAACTGGGAGGGCATGTGATTGTGCTCTATAAATGCATCAAAGACATATGTAGTTAGAAGAGAGAAGAGCTATATAAGCTAAAGAACAAAATATGCACAGAACAAATAAATACAAAATTTAGGGTGAAAAGTAGCAAAAAAGATTTCTAACTACTGAAGTGGTGGGCTTCTGGAAGAGCCTCTCTGAAGAGGTAGGATGGATGAAAAATTTATCTTTTTGAAGACAGAGTTTGATGAGCTGATGAAAAGCAGTGTATAATGTGACTGTCTAGAGTTGCAAACAAAGGACCAAAAATTTCTTTCCTGTTCCACTTCTTATACCTTGTTTCCACATTTTCCTATATGAGCAAGCCCAGATGAGACAACATAGGCTGACCAATAGACAGGCACCTCGAACTGATGGTCGAATTCTTCTCAACAGCCGTCTGTGTTTCAGTATTGTATCATAGTCAGAGAGATCTTGAAGTAATCTTGGTCTTGAACATGAAACCTGAAGTAGGTAAGATGAACAGCCATGGCCATGTGCCCATATTCATGGCCATTGTAAATACTTCTCTTTAGAGAACATTTAAGGAGTCACTGTCTGACACCAGGGAGTAAACTGTGTGAATCACCATCTTCCAGTTAAAAGTCATAATTGCTGCAAAATCTCAGATAAACGCTAATAATAGGTATCTCTGGTTGTGGCCCAGCAGCAGAAGCCCATGCAGCAAAAATAGACACAGGATCTTCCCTCCGTTATACACACCGAACTGCCACAGATGCAACATTCAGTTGAAAATGTGACAAATGACAAATTTGAACTGTGTGTAACTAATTCTAGCCTCTCCCAGAAAGCTTCCTGTGAAGGCAGCAAGTTCCTTCTATGCAACAATTTCTGTCTCAGAAGAGTCTAAGCAATAACGGGTCTTTGATGGAAATAATAACAGTGGAAAATTAATATTTTCTAGTAAAATACTCAAAATATTTGTGTTGTTGACCCTCTTGCCACTTCTCTGTACAATCATGCCCTGCCTCAGAACAGGTAATTGGTTTCTTCGTTGTGTCACATGAAAGGTAATCTTTCTCACCTTGCATCACAGATTTTCAATTCAGATTAAGCTTCAACCACTATTTTGTGTCAGGAATTGTGCCTTCTCAGAACAAAGCATTTTTTTACTGTACACTGTAACTGTATTTTCCATGACAGAATAGTATGATGCTGCAGTTCACTCTCAGCATTCAGTTATGTATAACATGCAGTGGAAAATCATTGAATTAAAATGACAGAACAGCCCTCAGACTCTGACCTCATGTTTATACACCAAATATAATACTAAGCATGCTTTGGCATCTTATGTTTAGGTTGAGCTATTTTATGGTCATTTCCTCTTGATGCAATTTAGTTAATAGCTGAATTCAGTCACAAATCCACTTGTAAATAAACACCTTGTTACAGATTATAGCGTTCTCAATCTGCATGGCTGTTTGGCTCAGTTTATCAACCAATAAAATCTGCCAATATTGTATATTAACTTCTGTCATGTTCAAGTGTTTTTACACATAAATGGAGCAGCTTGTAATTTCATCATATAGGCTACCTACTCCTGGATATATAGCACACATCAGATAAATAAGCTGTCCAAAAAAGACATTTGTGTCGGATGTTCACTGTTGGTTTCTTCCCATACTGCCCTCAGATGCAGAAGCTGCCATGGGAGATGAATGTGCCAGGATAAGTTATCTGGGGCTCATAAAATCTTTTTTAGAAGATTGAAATAAAGTCAGTGCTTGCAGAAGACAAATCAATTGTGACATTTCTGAATAGAGTGCGATGCATTTAATTAGCACAAGACATACTGGCAAATGCTGAATTACCCAATAAATCACTGAATGCTGGAACCCATACAGAGCCAGGAATCAACTGTCTTTTGAGATGTACAGAAAGTGATAATAGGAAGATCTGGCCGTTTCTCCCCCATTTTCTGCTAAATTTCTTCCATTTTGACATTTGCATGTCAGACCATTTTAATTATTTTAAAGTATCAAAGAACTTCTCCAGCCTAATCTGAGAAATCTGCATTTGCTGAAGACTTAAGCTTTTATTTTATGATAGGCTACACTTTTAATTTTCAGTCCTAGGGAAATGGTGGAAGTTTAGCCTATAGGTATAAAAGTATTCTTAAAAAGAAGCAAAATGTACAAGGCTGCTCTCAAGAGCAAGGGTTGTAAGACCAGGCCTTGTAATGACTGCTAATGTTGGCTTGATCTCTCTTGTCTCCATGTGTGATGAAGGGAGGGACTTCAGGCTTGTTGCAGCCAGGTGGCAAGGTGAGTAGCTGAGAAGCTGAGCTCCAGGATATAAATGCACTCCCATGTTCAAGGTTCCTGGTTGCAGCTCTCATGCTGTGAGGAGTTCAGGACTGAAAGCAGGTTTCAGTCGTGCCTGAGCACGCGTAGGTGGAGGTGCCATCCCTGGTGTGCAATCCGGACACGTGAGCTCCGCACTGCCAGCGCTGCCACTACCCCTGTGGTGGGGCAGGAGTAACTGGGTGACTGTTCAGCAAAACTTTTATTAACGTAGGACAAATCTGTTCAAGTGTTTCCATTGCTCTCATCAACTTGGTATCCAAACACCTCCCTTTCATCAGACTTCCCTGCACTTCACCAGGCAAGATCAAGGCTATTTTCATCAAAACTCACTTCACCTGGGGGAGGGATATAGCCATTTCAGGTATTTTTTTGACTCAGAGGCATGGAGTTACTTTGCTGGGGTAAATCCTTTTGACTTTCAGAAGGACTTTGGGTAGCATTTCTGAACACAGCAAAGTGAATTTGATGGCCATATGTAATTTTCCAAAGACAGTTGAGCACTTAAGAAACAAAACAAAACCAAAAGAAGAAATTTTTCGGATCCTAAGGCATATATGTGCTTTTTGATTATTTTGCACTTAGTGTTTGTATTTACAGAGGACTCTTGTTTGCTTGTTCCTGTACAACTTAATTACAGTTTAAAAATATATTTGCTTAATGGGGAGTGATTTTACTGTTTCAAAAAACTTAGCTTTAAGCTGGACTGAGCTATCTTTAGGAATAAGATGCAAAAGACATATACAGCCATATATTTTGTGCCTACAGTGATGGGAAACTGCATATGCAACTACAGCCAGGCAGTAGCGCTCATTAGAAGGATGGTGCTTTTCAGAATTTGGCCTTTAATGAGATTCCACCATTCACAGGATGGCCTGCAGTGTCTGCCCAGCATCCTTTACTAGGATCCTTAAACAAACAGAACATGGGCTATCCTCAAGAAGAAATCAAATTGCTTTGGGTGTTGCCAGTGTTTGATATTTATTTCAATCTATATTTATCACCAGTGTATAAAATAAATGTAAATTTAGCTTCAGTACATGTGCCTAATTTCTTTGTTTCTTCTGGCTGAATATGTTCAGTGCAAAATTGATATAAAATATTTAGTAACCCATTCTCCCATTCTTATTCTGAAGCCAGTTTATTCCCTCATCAGTTTTACATAGTTCCATGTTTGTTTTCAGCCTAGTGGTTATCACTACCCTGAGGGAGATGTTTGAAGCTGCTCTTCTACTCTTACAAAAGACAAATACGACTCAGATGATGCTTTTGTCTTCTGCTTGTTACTGATAATCCCCTGTCCTCAAGGAGTCAGCAAGGTGTCCATTGGTTTTGATTGAGATTGCACACAAAAAAAAATGGAAAAAGAGTAGTCAAAGGAGCTTCTACTCTATATTTCTATCCTGTTCATGTAAGATCAACAACTTCCAGTTCTTGACATTGAGTTTAATTGTGGATGCATAAGAGTAATTAGTCTTCAAAATAATTGTTATAGACATGGATAATTAGCAAATATACACTAGCATTCCTATTTGCAGAAAGTTGCAGCACAAGAAATTAGGACCCTTTAAAAATCATATCGTAGTAATTTAGAAACAGGAAAACCAAGACTTTAGCAGCACTCTGATGGATGAGTAAATGATGAGAGAGAGACAAAATCATCCTATAACCTCTTTACTCTCTTGTGCCTAATCCTACAGAAGGCTGAGTGCCCTTATCCTCCAGGTGCTGCAAGGCTTCCTCTTGCCCTAAATTTCACTAATTCTCCTAAGTGGGTTTTTGTCTTTTGAGGCAATGATGCACACTGATTACTTGGTTAGGCATTAGGCAATACACTGCCCTCTCTTCTGTGTAATGAGTGGGTGACATCTCTACTTTGCCTATTTATGAAGTGCAGTAAGGCCACAGAACTGGAAACAGATGTAATTTGCATTCCTCTTATTCTCTGTGTGTTTTTCTAAGTTCAGAACAGAAGGAAAATAATGAAATCAGTCCTTTTTATTATCCCTAAAGAGGATAAGAACATGAATTCTATAGCAGCAGTACCATCTCTGTCTTATACCTCACCTACTTCCATGGTATATAGGAAAGAGATTTTGTAAGCACACACCTTTACCAGTTTATCACTTTGTATGACTTCCTTAGGTATTGAGCAGGACTGTTTTTATCACAACGCAGTACACCAAAAGCCAGAGAGCCTGAAAACTCATTACTGTGCCCTTGTGGTTAGTGTGCTTACAAAAAATTATTTTCTACAAACAGAGAGTTAGAAAATCTTAAACGTTTTAATATAAAAGGATATGAATTAATATAAGTAAGTAAACTTAGTTGATATAAATGAAAAATTAGCAGAAGACTTCCATCCTGGGGTTTTCCTCAGGTTGGGGTTGTCCATATAAGGGATGCTACTTTTCAAGCACATCCTCATCTACCTGTCTTCCAAACATATACTCTTATTCATCACCTGTGGGCCTCTGCGCTATGTTGACAAAATATAGCCACATAGACTCTAATTCCTCTGTCGTCAGCATGAACAAAATTAGGATTTCTGTCATGAAAACCACAGCCTGCTTTCAGTTTAAAGCTACCTGATTTCATTGGTAGACACCACTACAACTATTTTTTGAAACAGGTTGCAAACAAGCATGTGCCAAAAATCCTTTGTGAGCTTGCATGTCCAAAAGCACCCGTGCAGAATTACACAGACTAGCGTCAAAGCAAGTGTGATCTCCAGTTAAATGTGAAGAACAAGGCAATGTCTTCCTTTATCCCCTTCAGTCCCAGTTGTTCTGCACATGGCTGAGGCTATTCAGCGAATTCTGTTTGGGCTCAGCACTCAAAGTGCCCTGAGGAGGGGGGATTTCATGTTAGCACTGCCCTGCTGCCCAAAAAACTTCCAGGGCTCCCAGCTCTCATTCCCAAAGATTTCAGATCCCTTTCACTGGTTGAAGCCATGGCACTAATACAGAGAGAACTGTTGCCAAAAGACAGAAAGAGGAAAGTCTGCCAAAAAGAAATATCGCAGAACATTTGAGATGTGTATTAGAAGAATCACCTTTGATTCTCGCTGGAAGTGGCTCAGTAGCTCACGCAGACCCGGGCCACCCAAGCAGTAGCTGCCATCCCACTCCCAGGTTTTGCTGGGGATTCCTGCGGTCTAACCTTAAAAAACAAAGATGTGATCTTCAGCCAAGAATGATGAAACTGAGTCATAGAACAAGAGAGATCTCTGTTGACCACTTTGTCTCACTTTGATTTAAAAATTAATTGTGCTGAGATAAACTGTGGATGATGATTGCTAAAACTTCTGCTGGGAATGGGACACTATAGAATTAAGACTATTGGCTTGGAGTAGCCAAGAAAAGCTTCCTGCCCCTTTTACTACATCTTGATAAGCCTTTTATGCCATTTGTGTTGCTATTGTGTTCCTCTCCTCCAGATTCTTAGTTCCTTCATTTTTACTGATGTGCTCTTTTGAATCTCCATCATAATGCTGATACCTCCCAATGCAGTATCTGAAGCATCCAGCTGATTTTGTACATCCCTATTTTTATGCTAGTGTCATTAGTAAAGATTTTATTCATGATCCATCCTGAGACTTATGTTTTGGGAGTTCTTCTAGTAACATTTCTATTTCTTTTTAGTTCTTATACTAACGGAAGTCTCCAGCTTAACTGTTTATCATGTGACGCTATTTGTAGATTATCTTAAATCCAAGTAAATGAATCTAGGGCATTTCCTTTGTCTTGAAAATCATCAATTATCATACAAGCCCCCAAAATATCAGGACAGTTTGGCACAATCTATTCTGGAAAAGAAATGTGTTTCTATCTTATTTGCTATACATTTCTATATCTTTCACCTTTCTTTCCTTGGGGATTCATTCTCAAGTCTTGAATACTGTTGATGGGCCTGGATTATTTTGCCATTTCTTCATAGTTATGGATATCCAGTTAATTGATGTCTGATGTGTAGCGCATTCCTGACCTGACCGTTTCACTGGAAACCCTTCACGTGAAACTTCCAGACCCTTCTTTGGAATACTGGGAGCTACAGAAATTTGGCTTCTATCTTGAATACATTCATTTCTATCTCCCTTCCTTCACTGCTGCCAACAAGATCAGGATCCGGCCTTTGTTGGAAGTGGCAAGTGGTGGAGGGTACACAAAGCTGGGAGGCAGCATTGCAGATGGAGCTGCAGAGGCTGTTTCTGATAATTTGTCCTTACGCATTTGTCCTAGCACACGCGAGGCATAACAGTAAGTAAAAGAAGGGAAAATTAATCGCATTGCTAATGAACAATTTGTCTCCTGGATGCTCCCCAATGACAAGAGCTCAACACAGGCTGTTGTCTTTGTAAAATTCAAGTGCTGATGTGGTACTATATGTATTTCACTCTATAATATGTAGTTTGCCTGCTGCATTTGTCTTTTAGAGCAGCTAATTGCAAGCTTCCTTGCGTATTTTCTGGATCATATTTATCATCATAGCCAACAGAATTCCTTAGTAGCTTTCTTACCTGCAATGCCTCTGAATTAACAAAGAAAAGTGAAGCCTTAACTGATTATTGACTTATTTATTTTATATCTTATATTTATTGCAGTTATCATATCTTCAAAACACCTTATTCCTTACTGCTTCAAATATCAGTTGGCATTTGACAGTATATATATTTTGGCAGGCATGAGAGCAAGTTAACAAGCTGATGGCATTTTAATTATTTTATTGAGATGGCATTGGCCCAGAATGCTTGTTGGAATTTACAAGTGTGCGTTGATTTATATTTTATTTTGTAAACCGGGCCCAAGAGGCTGACTAATTAGAAACATGACTCAAAGCTATAAGGGGTACTTATTGATTCAGATCATGAAAAGACCAGAATGATCAAAAGCAAACATCTATCTCCCTCTTCATCCAGGGTCCAGGAGGTTAAGTGCTATTTGTCTCAAACCCCTGGCATTAGCTCTGTCTTTGTAATGAAGAAGACAATTAACATCTATATCTATTCAGTTTTATTATGTACTGTATTATTTAGAAGATTGTGCTTTTCATAACTTAATTAAACAAGGCACAGTAAACTATTATCACATCTTGTTTCACTAGGTGATATTTTCCTTTTCTCCCCTTAACTCATATCTTTCTTTCCTTTTATTTAAAGTTTAAAATGCATGGCTTCATTTTGGAATAAATAATATGACTGGCTAAATATACAGGTTTTGTGCTGCAAATCTAATTTGCATACCATGGCAACATATAATAATTTCATTAGTTACTTGGGACCAATTTTAAGTGGCATCAACACTGCCATATTGCCATAATGCAGCAAAACTGCTAAAATGTTAATGCATTCATGGGATAGTCACAAAAAAGACAAGGCGGAAGTGTTCTATACTGTCTGCGCTGCTCCAGGTCTCTATTGGAGGCTGACTTCAAGAATGAAATGGAAGGAAATGAGTGTGTTGAAAACAGATGGAGAATTCAAACCCCTTCTGAATGCAAATGAGGGAAGTTTTGTTTTGGGGAAGAGTGCAGGCAGCATCCCTACCTGACTCCTTCTGCCCCAAATCCAACCAGGTTTGAACTAATCTGTGCACATTCTTCTGTGCCACCAAAACACTGCAGAGTGATGTTGTGTTTTCATAGGTGCCTCAAATTTTTAGGCAACGTCCTTTTTCCAACTGGTAAGGGAATAGACTGAGAGCCTAATGTAAGGAATATGGTTAATTTTTACGATGTAACAAAGCACAAATAAATGTCAGGGTCTTCTGAGTACTGTTCTGTCACTTTGCCTGTAAAGTCTCACTGTGGCATGCACATGAAGCAAAACTAATTGCATTAGCGCTGGAGTGCAGCAGCAAGTATGCTGGAGTTAGGGTTTGAAAGTGGTGCTCACAGTCCTATGCCTGCTGCAACTGTCTGTGCCAAAACATTCATTACTATGAGCTGGAAATATTCACACCCTCCCACACACAAGGACTGGATTGAAAAAATTTCATATTGCACGGTTACTGAAACTATTAAATAGAAAAACAAAGGATGTCTCATACAGGAGACTGGCTGATTCAGGGCTTGGTGGTGTTAATGGGAGGCAGGACTTTCAACTCCAAATCAATGGGCTTCAGGACTGAGTGCCACCAAATCGTTGCAATCTTGTAGCTGTTCAGTGCCAGTGCAAAGGTGGCTGGATGCTCCCAATGCCTTCCCTGCAGGAGCAAGGGAAAGGTAGCCTTTTTAGCGACAGCTTGCATGGCCTTGAGTGTGAGACCAAGCATTGAGCACCCTCAGCTCTTACTGGCCATGTGGGGCCTGGAAGTGCTCAGCACCTCCTGCAGTTGCACTCTCTCTACTGAATTTCACTCCTATCCTTAAAAGTGAGAGTTTCAGGTCAGGACTTGAGGCCAGTCACAGGGTACCAGGCAAAACTCTGCTGAATCTCTGCCCACATCGTTCCTGTCTGGTGGGTAACCATATTAAACAGGAGCTGGAGCAAGGGATACAAAGGACAAGGTGCCGTGGAGTGGTCTGCAGGTTACAGATGCACTTGAAAGGTTTCTGTCTCTCCTCAGTTTCCCCATCCCAACTTGCAGCCCACCATGCAAAAGGCCTAGTCAGCTCAACTCCAATTTGTGCTGACTCAGCCTTTTGCATGGCAGGGCTGTAAACCGCTCCTGCACAGCAATCTATTTACAACAAAAAGAAAATTAGATTTGGAGAGGGCTTTTAAAAAACAGGCTTCTATAACCAAATCTGATTTAGAGCACAGCCTACCAGAGAGCTGATTCAGTAGAGCTAAGCTAGCAATTATCTCCAGGAAAAAGTGTTTCTGAATGGGGGGGTTTAAAAAAAGCTCACCCCCAGTGGAAAAGAAATGAGGAACAACTGCCTGAAGCTTTGACAAACAGACATTTAATTTAAAAGTGCTTAAAAGAGATATTGTCATGTAGCTAGAACAGTAGGTTGGTACCATCTAGCTAAGTGTAGATATCCACATCTGAGTTGGTCAGCTTGCCTATGTTATAATTAATGAAGAGCCAGTCAATATAATAAGCAGAGCATAAGAGATGATTCCTCTCTTCCAAAACAGAGGAATCTCAGCACTAACAATTCTTGTTTCTCATCAGAAAGGAAGATCCCAGTGACTAGCTCAGGCATGGATGCTTGCATTACAGATGTGTAAAGTTAAGTGCATGAATCCTATCTGATGTGACAAATATTCTTTCTTTTTCAAACATTCTTACCATTGCTTTTGTTCCATGAAATATTTGAACTGCAATGACCTTGCATCCTTACTCTTGCTGTTTCATTCTGTATCCTATTCATTACTTTGGGCTGAAAATGCTGTTGAAAGGACGTTGTTCTTTGCCTGGCATACCTACTTATTGCAAAGCACTGTGTACACTGCTGTATAAATAACATCTCAGAAAAAAATGAATAATTGAAAAGGATGGAAAACTTTGTTCAGCTGACTGAAATTATCTGTTAGAAACTATATGAGAACAGAGTATTTCTTGTAGACTGGGACAAAATTTCTTAAGTGTATCTGTTAAGAATTAATTTTGGCAGTTGTTGAGAGTTTTGTACAGATATAAACAAGTCAGCATATAACTTTAGAGAAGACAAATGGTCAACAACAACCCGGTGAGCCCTACTCCTCAGTGGAGTTAAGCTCACTGATGCTTGTTTCTAAAAGTCTTCCATAGCCATAATTCTTCCTCAGTAAAAGAACTGCTTTTTAGCCTGGCGTGAGGAAGAAGCCTTTGTTTCCTGATGGACCAGAGGGTTTTCTTTTCCATGTATGTTGTGAAGTGTTTGGCAGCTGCCCTTCTACACTGGATTGTTTTCATTTTTCTTGAGTGCTGGTGGTGCACCTGTGACTGTTTCTGTGGGGTGGCACTTATCATCCCCTCGTCTGCTGGACACAAAGACCACAAGGATTTTCCAGGACGGCTCTTCCAGGCTGGTTGAAAGGCTAGTCATGTTCAGTTTACATGGATTAGATGAGGGATCTATGGTGAAACCAATGAGCTTAAGGAAGATGGGGCTGGACGGCTCTTTAATATTTCAGCAGATTTCTTCTCTGGTCATGGGCAAAATCAAATAATTTTTCTTTTCCTTTGTTTCTTGATAAATAATTTGGGGCAATAATGACCCTTCCTTTGGTTTTTGTCTGTTTATTCAAATAAAAACTCTTGGTGCGCCTTTTATTATGCACATTTAGATTTGCTTATGCACTGTGGCTTTCCTGGAGACTCTAAATCCTGCTATAAACCAGGCAAGTAATTTAATAGAAAAGTCAGTCAGCCTTCCCCTAGTATATCTTTCAGATAGTCATTTTCTTCTCAATGGGTCTAATATTTATTGGAGAAAATAACTGTTAATAATTGCTAAAAGAAATTGTAAAAAATTCTTCAAGGACTTCAGAAAAAACTTTGTCTCCTTTAAGTAATTTAGGGGAAAAAATTGATGGAGAAAATGCATGTTATAACTTTTATTTAGTGTAGATGAGAGTCACACATGGGGGAAAGCTGAAACATGAAGTTCTTCAGGAAAGTTTGACCAGGTTTATTGTTAGGCACAAAAGTCTTACAGAAGAGCTTCAGTGTTACATAAAGAGGTTTTCAATTTCTGTAAAGTGACTGTGCTGAGCTGGATACACTCTTATCAAAAAGTCATGCTTGCTATCAAACTTACTTTTGTAGCACTTCCAGTACCGAGCAATCACAGGGCTGCAGGATCTGCATTGCTCCAGTACCGGCTGTGCCAAAGGCTGAGTGGAGCTTTTGCATTAATGGATACCAGAAGATGGGAAATGGAAACATAATTATTAACTAAGCAAGCAAGTGCCTGTACTTGGTGCTGACTGTCTACCATAAACTTTTCTCTCTGAAAATTCCCACATTTGATACTAACAGCATTGGGAACCCCACACTGCACATGTACTTTCTTGGAAAAAAAGACTGCTCAAGACACATTCAAGCTAACTTTAAATCAGCCTTTCAGGTAACCATAGTACTAGCGCCATTGTGGTACAAACTTCAATGGGAGCTGGCCACCCGAGTAAGTATATAGAGTCCCTGCAGACTGATACAGCCTGTGCGGAGGCCCAGACTGCCACGGCCTTTGCACTAGATAGATCAAAGCTGACACAAATGTTTCTTCACTTGCGGTAATTGCACCTGTGACTCAGCGCACCCAAGGGTAAGCAATAACTCCAGGCTCAGTGCTCCCATCTATGCTAGCAGTCTGTATCAGCTATAGCTTAACTCTTTGACTTATTGTAATTAAGTTTTGGCCAATATACCTGAAGCTGCGTGGAGATTTAGATGTGCTTTGTTGCCAGCTAGATGGTTTTTGGTATGAGGCATTGCATTTTGGGGTTATAGACTGTAGTTTGTGCCCAGAGACCAGGAAAATAAATACCTTTGCTCCTGGGACACAGAATGGGCAAAACCATTTCTGGAGAGCTTGCTTGCAAGCTTGGTGAAAGTTCACCACCCAAAGGTGCTGGCAAGGTGCTTTCTGGGCAATAGTAAGTTGCATAGAAAGAAAACATGATAAAAAGTTGGACTGAGAAGAAGAGGACCTCATATGTCACAGGCTGCAGCAAACCCCAAAACTAGCAAAGAGAAAAAAAAGTAAGACTGAAAAAAGAAAGAGATGCTTATTTGGATTCTTTATTTTCCTTGCCAAGGGGAGAGCAGGGAAAGACACTACCATTCCAGATGAGACCTTAAAGAAGCAGCAGCTCTGAGTTTTGCAAAGAGATGAGTATTAACTATTATTTATGGGAAACTCACGGACCAACAGAGAGAAGAGTCGGTTCAACACAGCTGTTGGGAACAGCGAGGTGGTGGGAGAGAGGCCATGCCAGGAGGAGCAGGGGATGCTGCAGCCGCTAGATGCAGCCTGGCATGCACCCTGCGGAGAGGAGCAGCCCTGTGAGTCGCGGTGCGTACGCTGAGGAGTGAAGACTGTCCATTTCAGAGAGACCACGTAGGAGCATGCTGGGTAACTGGCAAATGCAGACTTTCAGCCTCCCCCTCTTGTGAATGCGTTTACCCCTGTGGGTAACCCCATTTTATCATCCTCATATGTTTGTGTAATTTTTATCTCACAGATAGACAGGGTGTTAGCTAGGCAAATGCTTCCCTGAAAAGTAGCATCTTCTGTATGCCCATACCAGTACTGTCTTTTTTTTGTCTAGAGCTGAGCATTTTATCTTATGTTTGATCACTTTTTTTTTTCATCTTTTTCAGTTTTGTGTTGAATATAGTGTTTGTGGGGGTGGGACTAAAAAAGAATTTTCTTTTGTTCTAATGATTAGTATTTTCTGTAACTATTTTCTGCCCTTGGCTGTCTTTTTGCTGATGGTCAGACTCTGGCCTTCTGTATTTGCTGTCAGCTGGGCCATGAGATCACGCCTACAGATAAAACCCTTAAATCTTTGCAAACAAAGCTGGCTGATACTCCGCATTAGACCTTAAACAGAAGCTTCTCATTCATTGCATATCCTTAAGAAATATATATATATATTTAACCTGCATCTTGTATATACTTTTGAGCCATTTCTAAGGAACTAAAAGAGACAGAATATATTTATAGATTGATTATCTATTAATGTAAGCATCATATAGGATGACACTCCCTGAATCATATCAACAAAAGAATTCCCTCTTCAAAAAAAAAAAAATTACATACAAAAGTCAGCAAGCAAGAAAAAACATTAGGAAAAATGTCTGCCCATGATCAGACTACCCCCCAGGCCCTTGCCCTTGCTCTCCCCTGCTTCAGGTTCCCCCAAGATATTGGTTAGAGATACAGAAGTGGGGAGGCCAGCCAGTCCCTTAGCTGGACGGCTCTCCCTTGCGGTGCAGCTCTTGGAGCAATGCACTGAGCCCTGGGCTGGGCCCACGGAGGAGGAAGGGCAGGACCTGGCCTTGGTGGCCGCCTGCACCAGCCGCCTGTCCTGGAGATGGGGAGACAGCTCTGTGTGGAGAGACAGGACAGCCTGGGGCCTTGTCTCTGTGCAAGGCAGCTTCTCCTCACCTCCAGCTCCTCCAGATGACACATGCCCCACCATTAGGCACCTGGTCCCCTACTCTCCCTTTAAGCTGAAAATGCATTTGTTTGGGGAGGTATCAAAATTAAACACACAAGAAAGAAAGGTCAATAGTACTTTTGAAATTGTAATAACAATAATAGTAAAATATCAGTAAAGTATGAAATCAAGTGCTTTTTAAAAGCTTATGGCTACTCACTGGTATCCATTTTAACTCTTAATTCTAGTGTGCCGGTCACTCCTGGCCTAGAGTTACACTAGAGGTCTTACAAGAAAATAATAATAAACTCAAAATCTTGCAACTATAAAAAGCTAAGTACTTATTGGCAGTATTATTAGTGCTACATTTTATAGAGCCGCCTCATCATGTTGGTTATATTGGCAAGTGATCCCCAAAAGACTTCTCTCATGCCAAGGCACCTTGAGTGTGTTGGAGGTCAGTCTGTCCTTGCTGAACTGCCTGCTAGCAATTTTTCTTGCTAAGGTCAAGGTAACCAGTATTTGAAGATACTTCTCTTGCTCTCTCTTGATTGTAGTGAAACCCTAGAATGACCAGACTTGCAAACAGCTATCTACAGCTGAGTGCCTAAATTTAGGTGCTCATCATCATGATTGCAAGAAGATGCTGTGGTAACTGTGTAACCTCTTGTTAAAGGTGAGAAATAAGATAAACCATCCAGATGGAGCACTGAACTAATATAGCAATATTTGACCTGATTTGGGTACCTTTATATGGCTCTGTAGTGTATTTTGTATAGACATACATCTACTAAACAGTGATTATGTATCACAGAATGAACATGCTAAGACTATAGTGTTTTCATCTTGGCTGTGCACACAGTCTGTTGGCTTCAGCAGTAGCTTTAGTGCATACAGATGGCTTTGGGTGGCTCCTTTTTTAAATAACTTACAGCTTCTAGATCATAGACTGGACAGAAGTGGTATTACAGATCAAGATTAAGATCCACAGAAAGAGTGTCCCAGTGAAATTTGGATCTCTGTAGGCTATAAATGATTCTGGATATTGCCTTCTTCAAAAGTCTGACATTATCCATATATGTAAGAAGAAGTTAAAAAATTGTTCAACAGATGAATTGGGAAAGCTAAATAATGACAAATTGGAAGTTAAGTGATAGTGGGAATAGGGGAGGATGTTACTAACTAGCTTAAATGGCAAAAGTTTTCATATATGATATGATGCCAAAGTGAGTGGGTGACAACGGAGGTCCAAATGCCTGCAGGAATTATTAATGTTAATATTGCCTTAAAAAGTACTTACCAAACATTTAAAATCATGTTTTCACATTACTTACTTAACTGTAATTCCTTCTAGTTGATTTCCGTTCCAAGTTGGCAGATAACATGGACAGGTTTTGGCAGTATTGGACATCCATATATGTTATTCACAGACATTTTTCTTTCCTGAGTGTCTATGGCCTCCACAGCTATGAAGTAGGTATCCTTCAAACACAGTCAATCTATCTCAGTATAGGTATCCCGACTTTTCAGTTGGGAAAGATGACAGAGGGATCCTAGGCTAGACTGAACGTCTTGCTGTTGGCATGATGCAATTGCTCATACAACACAAATGTTTCTGTTGTCTCCTGGGTCACTGGGAGTCAGCGAAGTCTGTGCTGCCCCAGAATAGTTGGTCACACGGGACGTTTGGGGCATGTTCAAGCATAGCAGCTGGGTGCTCTGTGTCCATTGGCCTACCACACGCCTACACTACCTTCCAAAAGCATCCCCTTGAAATACCTGTTTCTTCTGCTACCGTGCCATACAGAACCACAGAAGTGTTTGGTTGAAAGGGACCCTGGAGGTCATCTGGCCCAACCCCTGGTTTGAGTTAATACTCAAAAAACAGTACTAACTTCAAAGCTAGACCATGTTGCTTGACTGTCCAGTCGAGTTTTAAATATCTCCAAGAATGGAGATGACACAACCTCTCTGGGCAAACTGCTCCAGAATTTGATTATCCTCACTGTGAAGATATTTTTCCTTACATCGCATCTCATTGTTTCCCTTGCTGCAACTTGTGTCCATTGTCTTTTGTCATTTCACTGTACAGTTATGGGATAAGTCTGGCTCCATCTTCTGTATACTCTCCCATTTGGTAGCTGGTTTGGTAGCTGAAGATGACAGCAAGACCTTCCTTTATCCTTCTCTTCTTCAAACTGAAGGAACCCTATTTTTCCAATTTCTTCACATATTTACGCTTCTCATTTGTGCTCCCACCTCTAATCATCTTGAGGGCTGTCCATTGGACTCACTTCAATTAATTAATGTCTTTATTGTAGCAGTGAGCCCCAAACTGGACACAGTACTCTGGATGTGGTCTCACAGTGCTAGATAGAGAGCAATAAACACTTCCCTCCATCTACTGGCTATACTTTTTTTAACGCAGGCCAACATATGACTGGCCTCCACTGCCACAAGAGCACACTGCTGACTCGGGTTCATTCTGTTTCCACCAGGACCCCCAGTTGGCCCCAGCCTGTGCTGTTGCATGGGGTTATTTCATCCCAGGTGATTGCCAATAGGGTGATTTGTGAGCTAGCTCTGGTGTTAGAAATGGGATGGTCTGCCTTTTGAGTAAAATTTGTCAAATTTGTTCACATAAATGGCATGCTAAGGTGGCTATATTACATCTCCTGCTTTACATCATGAGCTGTACGATGTAGTTCATAAGTTCATTATGTTTATTAAGAATTTGGGATGAAATGAAGCCCTCCTTTACAGAGAAAAATGATGGTTAACAACAACATGGAGAGGGGTTTAGAGATATCTTTTTTCTTTTTATTTGCAGAACAACTTTCAGAGTCTTCTTCTAGTGAAATGAACACACAGGAAAAAACAACAAAAAAGGAAGGATTGCATGGACTGTAAGCCCACTTCCCTTCTGATTTTCATAGGACCACACAGATGGGAGGTAACATTACCTCAGTTTGGTCTTCTTCATGGAGCAGGAGCGGGCAGAGGGTCAGCAGTGACCTTCATAGGCCCTGAGGGCCTCCCGTGCCACGTGGAAGAGCTACAGCTCAGGTGGCACCTGTAGTCAACGAAGTGGTGGGAGGACAACCCATGGTTCTCCACCTCCTCCCATCACAGTGAAGAGCTCAGAGGCAACTACATGTTGTAAGGCAGCAGCCATCTATTCTTGAGAAGTTACAATAAGAAGAAAACTTATGGTCTGAATGGTACAGAGAGAGGCCCTGGTCCAGGACCTCAGTAGGCAATGTTTTTAGAATGAGTTGAAATCAGAATTAAATATTAGACCAGCCTCTAATTTCCCTGCCAGTTGCAGTGGGTTTACAGTCTTTTATTTCTGAGTTGGGTTTCTGTTGTTTTTTTTTTTTAGTTTTAGTTTGTGAATCTGTATGTGTGTTACTGTAATTGAAGTGAATGGCAGATGACTGGCTAAATTCCTTTAAGAGAGCGCTCCCAGAGACACAGTGTCAATAAACTGAAACATGCAGGATTATAATTATCTGCAATCTGTCTAATATAATAATAATTTAATATGGTAGGCACAGAGGGTCAGCTCTTTAGTTCAAATTAGCATGTCTCCATTGAAATAGATGGAACTCTGCCCATCTTCAGCTGCTGAATAGCTAGCTCAGTAATTTCAAGCAAATTGTGATTTCAGGTTGACAGTTCACCTTAAAATGTGTGTTCTCTAGTGGTACACACACAATTCATTATAGAAAAAGAAATGCCACTCTCCACAGAGGGTGATTTGCTACTTCTTGCTATACAGCAGTCTGGAAGCATGTGTAAACTCTGTGGTGTTGAAAGAGATATTCACCAATGCCACAAAGTGTATGTTGATCTTTACCATCAACAAGATAATAAGTAAAGCAAAATTTAGTAGAAGAAATTAGTAGAACAGGTCAAAATGCTTTCTCTCCTACGAATGCAGAAGTGTTTTCCGATTCCCTGAGCGCAACCTGTGTTGATCAGATGACATGACATTAAAACTGCTGACACACTCGGAGATAGGCTGCTTGTTTACAATGAATTGAAATTCAGATCCATATTGTCTGAGCAAGGCTGGCTGCAGACAATTTCCTATTGTTTTCCATTCCCTGCACCATTTCTCCAACAGTTTTTTCCCCCAAGAAGGACTGACTTCTGCTAACCACACAAAATACATCAGTGCAGCAAATTCAGAAGCAGGTGCTAGCTCAGAGACTTTATGATCTTTATAAAGCATTAGAAGTTTAACGTTTTTATATTTTATATTTTCAGAAGATAAGACTTCTAAAAGATTGATCTTCTGAAGAAGCTGGTGGCTATCAGTTATGCTGGGCCATACTGAAGACTCACGACTCCACCTCCTGGTTATTAAAGGCCGATCCACCTCAGTGATGTTGCTGTGTGCAAGAAGGGAGCAAAGAGGATTTGTGGTTGAAGGCATAGCAACTAATTATGAGGAAGACTCCTGAGCTAAGGCACTCATTGTTTTACTAATTTATTCTCAAGATATATTTGATTATCATATATCACAACCCTGCGTTACTCAGACAAGACAGTCTTGAAAAGACAGCAATCAGTTTTGGGTCAGGATTATTGAGCACACTTAGAAACTTCATAATTGTCGACTGCCTGTAAATTATGGAAATGTAAGATAATACTGAAGGAATATGAATGGAAGATTTGTATGATTTAATGCTTCTTCGTATTGGGACTTCCCATACTACTAGCTACTATACTTGCTACTGTGTGAAATGTGGTAGTTATTTCACCGTACAAACAAATATAGCGTTGCAAGCACAGCCTTAGTAAAGCTTTTATACCATTGCCTCAGTGTGAAAAGCATGCTGGGCAACTCCTTGTTGTGATAATATATACCAGTCAGTGGAGACCACTCACTTTTTGGAGCTTGTATACAGAAGAGTGACTATATGCAGAAATTCTCTGATGACTAATCTGTTTGCGTATGGCTCCAGAAGAGCACACTTTGGAAGAAGAACAATGTTGCATCATTCAGGATATGATGGTTTGGAAGAAAAGTTTTCTCTTGGAGTGACACAGGAGAACTATTGAAGTGCTTTATGGACCAGTATACATTTTATGATGATGTCTGAAGATAGTTATGATGTCTTTCTACTCTGTGAGAAAGCCAAAGCTTACATCACTTTCTGCTTGCAAGCTAAGTTTGTTTCCCAAAAGATCTATATGCCTTAAAAATCTGACATTTTGGGGCATAGGAGATCTATAAAATAAGGAGTGGCTCAGAAAGAGTGAATGGGGCATGATGGCTCTGACACTTCCAGTACAAGATCTAAGAGAGATAAAATTACACCAGCAGGCATAAAGTTCAAAACAACAAAAGAGATATTTTTAACATACTGTGCAGTAATTTGTATAATCCCTTGAGTGAAAATGCTGTGAATGCTAAGAATTTACATGGATTCAAAAAAAAAAAACTGGACATATTCATTGAAAAAAAGAAAATCAACATCCATTAAATGCAAAGACAACAGCTCTTGTTCAGAAAAAATCTCTGAGCCAGAAATTGTTGGAGACCTGGTGAGAATTCAGGGGAAATATGACTACCTGCTTCCCTTGTTTTATACTCTTTCTTATTCATCCACTGTTGACCATTTGCAGAAACAGGATACAGGCCTGTGGTCTGACTCACTAAAACTTTTCTTACATTCTTATATTATTTTGCATTATTAGATAAAATCTCAAAATTATTTGTCTGGGCCCCAATGTATTTATTCAACCTTTGTTGAAATCTTAAGAATTTTTCAAAGGCTTGGCAATAGTCGAATAGGAACCTCAATATTTCCTCAGGATTGTTAAAAAAAAAATAAAAAATCCATAGCATGTGCAGAAGTGTCAAAATGAAGGATCTATCTTTGTTTCTTTTTCCCTAGACTCCAAGCCAACAAGATAGAGTCACACTATAAATGTCAGATCAAGCTAAAACAATTTGCATTATCTGAGGTTTGCATATATGTAATCTTATAAAGTATAAGCCACAACAAGCTTGGCAGAACAAAGGACAGAGTGAGCTCCTTATGCTGTTTGTTGTGGGAGCAGCTAAAGCTTCATCCCTGCTATCAAAGGCAGTATGTTAAAGGCTGGGAAAGATGCCCGTGTTCTAGCAATTTTTTACTTGCCTGTGCAGAAAGGAAAACAAGTTACTGCTGCAGTAAGAAACCAGGCTTCAAAAATGGAGAAGCATGCATCTTGGATCTGTTTTTTATATATATGTATATATATATATATATATATATATATATAAAATTAGCCCCTACTGAAGTAGAAGAAAGCATAATATGATTACCCACAGTGAGGAGCTGCTGGAAAGCTAACAGCTCTCTGTCTTCTTGAGCTTGCAGGGCTCTCCACTACAGTCTGCAGGCTCTCCTCACTGTATGCTCTTTGCTTTCCTAGATTCAAACTTATTGCCTCAAAGAGAAGTTCCATTGCAAAACACAAAAATGTATTTTAATAAAATAGTTCAGACTAAATTGCTGACTGCAGAACAAATCTGCAGGCTCACAATAGGAATTGTAGGGTTCCTGCTGCCTGTGTGCTGCTGTTGACGAGTTGTGTCGTCAGGTAAGGGAGTTATGGGAGGAGGTCAGTAGGCTGCGCAGCATCCGAGAAGCAGAGCAGGAGATAGACAGGGTATTCTCGGAGACTGTGCAGCTCCAGGAGTCCCAACCCCCTGCAGCAGTGGAGTTGCCAGAGGGCTCTGTGCCGTGTGAAACGGTACATCATAACATCGTAGAAGAAGGCTGGAAACTGGTCACTGCTCGTGGGAGGAGAAAGGCTCCTACTCCTCCTGAAGACTTGCAGCTGAAGAACAGGTTTAGTGCCCTCCAGGATGAGGAGGGGATGGGCATGGCTGCAAGGGAAGTACCTGGGACAACAGACCCTGTGCCCTGCCGGAACGCCCGGAAAAAGCGGCGGGTGATTGTTGTGGGGGACTCCCTGCTGCAGGAGACAGAGGCATCTGTCTGCCGACCTGACCTCTTGTCTAGAGAGGTTTGTGGCCTGCCAGGGGCTCGTGTGAGAGATGTCATGGAAAGACTGCCAAGGCTTGTCCATGCTTCGGACTATTACCCACTGCTGCTCTTTCATGTGGGCGCCAATGACACCAAGGGCAAACTGGAGATCATCAAGCAGGACTTCAGAGCTCTGGGGATGGTGGTCAAGGGTCTGGGAGCCCAGGTCATCTTCTCCTCAATCCTGCCAGTGAGGGGGATGGATGAGAGGAGGAGGAGACGGACTTTCCAGGTTAACGACTGGCTGCGCCGCTGGTGTTGGCAACAGGGTTTTGGTTTCTACGACCATGGGACCCTGTTTGAAGATCGACAACTGATGGCGAGAGATGGGATCCACCTCACGAGGTGGGGCACGTGGGTCTTTGCCAACAGGTTGGCCAACCTGGTAAGGAGGGCTTTAAACTAGGAAAGATAGGGGAAGGGGAGAGTTATAGTGCCAGGGTAGTTGGCAAAAGACTGCTCAAGTCAGGATGCCTCCAGCAGGTGAATGCAGCCAGGGAAGTGCGCATGGGATGTGGCTATGGAGGACCCTCTTTTACCGCTCCTGGGAAACCTGCATGCTCGATCACCTCTCTGAATGCCTGTACACCAATGCACGCAGCATGGGGAACAAACAGGAAGAACTAGAGATCTGTGTGCGGTCGCAGGGCCATGATCTCATTGCCATTACAGAGACATGGTAGGATAGCTCGCATGACTGGAGTGCTGTCACGGATGGCTACGTGCTTTTTAGGAAAGACAGGCCAGGAAAGCGAGGTGGTGGAGTTGCTCTTTATGTGAGAGAGCAACTGGAATGTATTGAGCTGTGCCTAGGGGTGGATGAAGAGCGAGTCGAGAGCTTATGGGGAAGGATCAAAGGGCAGGCTAGCATGGGTGACACTATTGTGGGTGTTTACTACAGGCCACCTGATCAGGATGAGGAAGTCGACGAGGCCTTCTACAGACAGCTGGAAGTAGCCTCATGATCCCAGGCCCTGGTTCTCATGGGGGACTTCAACCACCCCGATATCTGCTGGAAAGACAACACAGCTAGGCACAAACAGTCCTGGAGGTTCCTGCAGAGCATTGATGATAACTTCTTGACACAGGTAGTGGAGGAGCCAACAAGGAGAGGTGTGCTGCTGGACCTTGTACTAACAAACAAAGAAGGACTGGTGGAAGATGTGAAGGTCGGGGGCTGCCTTGGCTGCAGTGACCATGAGATGGTGGAGTTCAGGATCCTGCGAGGAGGCAGCAGGGCACCAAGTAGGATTGCAACCCTGGACTTCAGGAGAGCAAACTTTGGCCTCTTCAGGGACCTACTTGGAGGAATCCCATGGGTGAGGGCCCCAGAAGGAAGGGGGGGTCCAAGAGAGCTGGTTAATATTCAAACATCACTTCCTCCAGGCTCAAGAGCGGTGCATCCCTATGAGTAGGAAGTCAAGCAAAGGAGGCAGGAGACCTGCATGGGTGAGCAAGGAGCTCCTGGCAAAACTCAACCAGAAGAAGGAAGTATACAGAAAGTGGAAAGGGGGACAGGCCACTTGGGAGGAATATAGGAATGTTGTCAGAGTATGCAGGGATGCGACGAGGAAGGCTAAGGCCCATTTGGAATTAAATCTGGCTAGAGATGTCAAGGACAGCAAGAAGGGCTTCTTCAAATACATCAGCAGCAAGAGGAAGACTAGGGAAAATGTGGGCCCTTTGCTGAATGGGGTGGGTGCCCTGGTGACGAAGGATGCAGAGAAGGCAGAGTTACTGAATGCCTTCTTTGCTTCAGTCTTTACTGCTCAGGCCAGCCCTCAGGAACCCCAGATCCTGGAGGCAAGAGAGAAAGTCTGGAGAGAGGAAGACTTTCCCTTGGTGGAGGAGGATCGGGTTAGAGATCATTTAAGCAAACTTGACACCCACAAATCCATGGGCCCTGATGGGATGCACCCATGAGTGCTGAGGGAGCTGGCGGATGTCATTGCTAAGCCACTCTCCATCATCTTTGAAAGGTCATGGAGAACAGGAGAGGTGCCTGAGGACTGGAAGAAAGCCAGCGTCACCCCAGTCTTCAAAAAGGGCAAGAAGGAGGACCCAGGGAACTACAGGCCAGTCAGCCTCACCTCCATCCCTGGAAAGGTGATGGAGCAGCTCATCCTGGAGGCCATCTCCAAGCACGTGGAGGACAAGAAGGTGATCAGGAGTAGTCAGCATGGCTTCACCAAGGGGAAATCATGCCTAACCAATCTGATAGCCTTCTATGATGGAATGACTGGCTGGGTAGATGAGGGGAGAGCAGTGGATGTTGTCTACCTAGACTTCAGCAAGGCTTTTGACACTGTCTCCCATAACATCCTCATAGACAAGCTCAGGAAGTGTGGTTTAGATGAGTGGACAGTGAGGTGGACTGAGAACTGGCTGAATGGCAGAGCTCAGAGGGTTGTGATCAGCGGCGCAGAGTCTAGTTGGAGGCCTGTAGCTAGCGGTGTCCCCCAGGGGTCAGTACTGGGTCCAGTCTTGTTCAACTTCTTCATCAATGACCTGGATGAAGGCACAGAGTGCACCCTCAGCAAGTTTGCTGACGATACCAAACTGGGAGGAGTGGCCGATACACCGGAGGGCTGTGCTGCCATTCAGAGAGACCTGGACAGGCTGGAGAGGTGGGCGGAGAGGAACCTCATGAAGTTCAACAAAGAAGGCAAGTGCAGGGTCCTGCAGCTGGGGAGGAATAACCCCATGCACCAGTACAGGTTGGGGGTTGACCTGCTGGAAAGCAGCTCTGCCAAGAAGGACCTGGGAGTGCTGGTGGACACCAAGTTAAGCATGAGGCAGCAATGTGCCCTTGTGGCCAATGGTATGCTGGGCTGCATCAGGAAGAGTGTTGCCAGCAGGTCGAGGGAGGTGATCCTCCCCCTCTACTCAGCCCTGGTGAGGCCCCATCTGGAGTACTGCGTCCAGTTCTGGGCTCCCCAGTACAAGAGGGATGTGGCACTACTGGAGCAAGTCCAGCGAAGGGTCACAAAGATGATTAGGGGACTGGAGCATCTCTCTTATGAGGAAAGGCTGAGAGAGCTGGGCCTGTTTAGCCTGGAGAAGAGAAGGCTGAGAGGAGATCTTATCAACGTGTACAAGTATCTGAAGGGAGGGTGTCGAGAGGATGGGACCAGACTCTTTTCAGTGGTGCCGAGCGACAGGACGCGAGGCAATGGGCACAAACTGAAACACAGACACTTCCATCTGAACATGAGGAAAAACTTCTTCACTGTGAGGGTGACGGAGCACTGGAAGAGGTTGCCCCGAGAGGTGGTGGAGTCTCCTTCTCTGGAGATATTCAAAACGCCCCTGGATGCAATCCTGTGCAATGTGCTCTAGGTGACCCTGCTTGAGCAGGGGGGTTGGACTAGATGATCTCCAGAGGTTCCTTCCAACCTCAGCGATTCTGTGATTCTGTGATTCTGTGATTCTTAACCGAATGATAAATTGCGAGCCTTTTGCTTCCATGACACAGGCTCAGAGAGCATTGTGTGATCACCATTGTTTTTCTGATTTATTTTTCATGCTTACTGGTGCCCATATAAAATCTCTCTCTATTTATGCTCAGGCTTCCTCAATTTTTTTCATCAATTATATAGTGCAACAATCAGATCGGCAATTAATGTAAACATATATCATGGATGCGATGTGAATTACATTTTAATTCTCTGTGTCCATCTCATCTGTCATCTGAGTCTGTGCATTTGCCATAGCCATGTTCTCCATCAGCAGGGCTCCAGAGAGCAGTTTGCACAAGGCCCAGGTCTATACAGTTTATTACACAGATAAATGTTAACATCTTCTGTTTTCACCCCAAGTTTTTGAAGCAGTATGCTGTGCAGGGAAAAGTGTGCATACTTGTTGTTCTACACCTATATTGTGGCTGAAGTCTACCCTCAGGTACTAGTAATACACAGGGGGTTGTTTTCACCCAAATCCCTGTGCCTTGTGTTTCTTGTTAACTCTTTGGATAGGTCTTCAGCAGCACCAGGAAGCCTAGCTTTCACCACTGAACAGGCACAAGGAATTTGTGGAATTCTGATTATTTGAATATCAAACTATGGAGCTTAGCCAAAGTCCACTGAACTTAACTGAGAGCCTGATGTGGGCTAAAGTAAGATTTGATTCCAGCTCAAGAGTGAAGACCTCTGCCCTGAACACTGTGAAATCTGAATTGGTCAGATTCAGAAATGCCAGAATAAGAAAAACAGAGTGGAATACAAGTATGCAGCTACAAACATAGCGGCCTACATGAGGTCCTCTCTATGCTAGTGAGAAACTGAGCTAGACAGTCTTCTCTTAAGCCATAGTCTTGCTGGGCAGTAGGAGTAATTGGATGGCTTCTGTTCCTTAACAAAGAGACTGAACACCTTTGATTTCTTTCTGAGAGCCATCAGTTTAACCAGTTTTTAATCCATTTAATATGTGCTTCAGCAGCTCAGTTAAATGTTTTTAATCAGAATGTCATATCGTATCAAGTAAAAGAATCTGCAGAAATCTAAGTGTATTATGTCAGCTGTCACTTTTTATTAACCAAGCTTGTCAAAAATGATAGCAATATATCACTGTTAAACGCTAACATTTAAAAATTTACATTTAACAATGATGTTACTGTTTTCATTAAATCATGTTTTTAGTGTTCATTATACTTACAGTATATGCTGTACTTACATCAGTTCTTCAACAATAAAATATATGCCATGTTCAAGGTTTCCCATGATTTTGCTTTGGATCAATGACAGGCTAACAAGCCTGAAGTCAGCCACATAATACCTTTTACTCTTTGGAGAGTTCGTCCGCCATTAACACTTTATCTGTTCATATGCAGGCATCAGTCACTGTGCAGCATCAAACACAGAGTACTACCATGAAAAGTGTGTGTTGGTGAAGATTATCTGCTTCTGCATCCAAAACTCCACTGTACCAAAAGCACCTACAAGTGCTACTGAAGATATAGCAAAGGTAAACACAGCGTAGCCTCTAAATTTTGAAGCAGCCTCTGGCTCTGAAATCCTGCAGTTACCATAAGCATCCATCAGTGAAGTTCAATGTATGTATACATTGGTTAATATTTACAGAGTGTTTTGAATATACAAACTATTGAAGTCCTTAACGGTATTCAGCCTTACATAATGTTGATGGTTTAGTACAGCCACTCAGAACTATAGGCCACCTGAGGAAATATAAAACCTCAGTGAGCAAGAGTGTAACTCTAGCTCAAAGCTGATGTTCTAGTGTGACAGACAGGGTCCTGGTTTAATGAAAAAAACAGAAATAACTTGTAATTAGCTGGCCATTTATGAAACATTGTAATGTCTAAGTTGTGGCATAGTTACAAGAAAAGGACATGCAATGACACTGAGCAATTGAATCAAATATGCTATAAAATAACAGTCCAAAAATAGTAAATGTTATAATGAATTATTAAAGTTGCTTATTTTAACATTTTATTTACTGAATTTTGCATTATTAAAATTACAAATCATCAGCTCACATTGTGCTGTCATTGAATCTAGCCTCCTTGAGATTTGCTTTGTTCCCATTCACTCTGCCCAGTTGGTTAACATGATCTCATCTGCTGACCTTTTTCTCCTTACACCCTTATGATTCATAACACTGACTCCCTTTTGCCCATTCCTTCTCATTTGAAATTTCTTGGCTGTGCCTGCAAAGCTTTGCAAAGCTCCATCACACCACGAATCTCTGATCAAGTGTCTTCCCACATGCAACACCTCTTGTCCTCCTTGTCCCAGAGTGCTACATAACTGCCTTCTTTCATTTAATTTTATCCCTGGCGCTCGTCTTTCCTGCAATACTCAAACCATAAAAAAAATTAAAATTGCTTGGTAAAATAAAATCCCTTGTGAGATGCCCAGCATATGCCATCTTTCTTGTGACTGTTTTCATGCTGTATAAATTTTTGTATACTTTTTGCTATAATATCTAGCAAAATTTCATGTGCAGGTCAACCAGTGGATTCTTTAGCCTGGTACAGACTAGAGACTACTCCTGCAACATGCCCCAAATGGGCCAAAGCCTTGACACATTCCTTAAAGTGAGTATCCCAATAGGAAAGAATCTGTAATGCTAAAAATGGAACATTTTAGACAGAAAATATTTTAGGCAGGATGAAAGCACAAAAGTATATGAACAACTGTACCTACCCCCTTCCTAGGAAAAGCCTGGGTCGTTCCATCCCATCCAAGTAATAACGCTGGCCCAGCTGCCAGACGGCACCCTGGTCTGCTCCTGCATGCTGTGTCTCTCTCCCTCACCCTGCCCTCTTTGATGCCCACCTACAGGCTTTCACATGAAGCGTAACAAAGTAAACACACAAAAAGAAGCATCCATTACAATTTCAGAGAGAGGCTAAGAGGGTAGGTCCCACTGACGGTCCCAAATCATCTTTAACATGGTCTGTGTCCTTCTTTGGGGGAAAAGAAACGTGATAAGGCTAATTCCTTCTGGGACAATGCCACAGTACATATCATCCAGGCAGCAACAGTGTAAGCAGGGTCTGTCTTCTTTTGTGGCTTGCATGCTTTATATTCAAAGCTGCCTATTTATAACATTTCTCATGTGAATGCTTAAATAGCAACTGCCATTTTCAAAATAACACTTATCTGTTGTGGTGAAATCTTTTTATTTTTAAAACTACCTATCCTGCAAATGCAGTCACAGTGCTGGCACTGACTGCTGCAATTTGACTCTAGTCTCATTAGCAACAGTGTTTTGCCATTATACCTGAATTGCCTTTTTCTCTCTGAAACCTCTCCCAACAGATGAGCTCTTGGATATTTTCAGAATGCCAGTTCAGTGGCTTGTTAATTTTGAGAACATCAGTAATACCTGCCTAATGTCTGAGTATGGATCCTGAGTCTCTGGTACCTAAGCACCTCACTATCCTTGCATATCCCTAGAGCACACCTGCAAGGGAGGAGAGCACACTTAGGAAGCTGAGGATGGAGAGGCTGCAGTTTTGATCGTTCAGAGTTAGGCACTTGTTTAGCTTTAGATACAGGTCTATAACTAACTAATAGGTAATTGTTAATAACTAACTAATAGTTAAAAATAGTGCCCTTAAACCATTAAACCTACTACCTGTCACTATCTGTACTGGAGCTACTCACCCTGCTGAGGGGTGACCTGGCAGCACGCGTGGGGTGTGGAGGGTGAGCTTCACCCCGTGCTAGTGTGGATGTTCAAGGGCTGGGTTTGTTCAGCTGGAGAAGAGAAGATGAAGGGGGGACACGACAGCTGTCTTCAGTGACCTGACAGGGTGAAGGGAAGGCAGTCAGACTCCTCCTGGAGGTGGACAGTGACAGGACAAGAGGAAACCCTCACATCCTGCAGCGAGGGAAAATCTGGTAGATGCACACAAATTTTTCACCAAGAGTGTGGTTAAGCACTGGGAAAGGTTGCCCAGAGGGTTTGACTGGACAAGGTCCTGAGCAGCCCAATCTAACTTGGGAGCTGGTGCTGCTTTGAGTAGAGGGCTGGACCAGGTGAGCTCTGGAGGTCCCATCCAACCTAAATTATGCCTTGACATTAGAGATGTCAAGGACAACAAGAAGGGCTTCTTCAAATACATCAGTAGCAAGAGGAAGACTAGGGAAAATGTGGGCCCTTTGCTGAATGGGGTGGGTGCCCTGGTGACAAAGGATGCAGAGAAGGCAGAGTTACTGAATGCCTTCTTTGCTTCAGTCTTTACTGCTCAGGCCAGCCCTCAGGAACCCCAGATCCTGGAGGCAAGAGAGAAAGTCTGGAGAGAGGAAGACTTTCCCTTGGTGGAGGAGGATCGGGTTAGAGATCATTTAAGCAAACTTGACACCCACAAATCCATGGGCCCTGATGGGATGCACCCACGAGTGCTGAGGGAGCTGGCGGATGTCATTGCTAAGCCACTCTCCATCATCTTTGAAAGGTCATGGAGAACAGGAGAGGTGCCTGAGGACTGGAAGAAAGCCAGCGTCACCCCAGTCTTCAAAAAGGGCAAGAAGGAGGACCCAGGGAACTACAGGCCAGTCAGCCTCACCTCCATCCCTGGAAAGGTGATGGAGCAGCTCATCCTGGAGGCCATCTCCAAGCACGTGGAGGACAAGAAGGTGATCAGGAGTAGTCAGCATGGCTTCACCAAGGGGAAATCATGCCTAACCAATCTGATAGCCTTCTATGATGGAATGACTGGCTGGGTAGATGAGGGGAGAGCAGTGGATGTTGTCTACCTAGACTTCAGCAAGGCTTTTGACACTGTCTCCCATAACATCCTCATAGACAAGCTCAGGAAGTGTGGTTTAGATGAGTGGACAGTGAGGTGGACTGAGAACTGGCTGAATGGCAGAGCTCAGAGGGTTGTGATCAGCGGCGCAGAGTCTAGTTGGAGGCCTGTAGCTAGCGGTGTCCCCCAGGGGTCAGTACTGGGTCCAGTCTTGTTCAACTTCTTCATCAATGACCTGGATGAAGGCACAGAGTGCACCCTCAGCAAGTTTGCTGATGATACAAAACTGGGAGGAGTGGCTGATACACCGGAGGGCTGTGCTGCCATTCAGAGAGACCTGGACAGGCTGGAGAGGTGGGCGGAGAGGAACCTCATGAAGTTCAACAAAGAAGGCAAGTGCAGGGTCCTGCAGCTGGGGAGGAATAACCCCATGCACCAGTACAGGTTGGGGGTTGACCTGCTGGAAAGCAGCTCTGCCAAGAAGGACCTGGGAGTGCTGGTGGACACCAAGTTAAGCATGAGGCAGCAATGTGCCCTTGTGGCCAATGGTATGCTGGGCTGCATCAGGAAGAGTGTTGCCAGCAGGTCGAGGGAGGTGATCCTCCCCCTCTACTCAGCCCTGGTGAGGCCCCATCTGGAGTGCTGCGTCCAGTTCTGGGCTCCCCAGTACAAGAGGGATGTGGCACTACTGGAGCAAGTCCAGCGAAGGGTCACAAAGATGATTAGGGGACTGGAGCATCTCTCTTATGAGGAAAGGCTGAGAGAGCTGGGCCTGTTTAGCCTGGAGAAGAGAAGGCTGAGAGGAGATCTTATCAACGTGTACAAGTATCTGAAGGGAGGGTGTCGAGAGGATGGGACCAGACTCTTTTCAGTGGTGCCCAGCAACAGGACGCGAGGCAATGGGCACAAACTGAAACACAGACACTTCCATCTGAACATGAGGAAAAACTTCTTCACTGTGAGGGTGGCAGAGCACTGGAAGAGGTTGCCCCGAGAGGTGGTGGAGTCTCCTTCTCTGGAGATATTCAAAACGCCCCTGGATGCAATCCTGTGCAACATGCTCTAGGTGACCCTGCTTGAGCAGGGGGGTTGGACTAGATGATCTCCAGAGGTTCCTTCCAACCTCAACCATTCTGTGGTTCTGTGATTCTGTGATTTCTCAAAGAAGGGGGGTAAGTCATGTCTTGAAAGTGCTTGAGAAGCCATGCCGTTCTCTCCAGCGACCATGAAGGGGAGCTGGGGGTGACCTGTTCAGCTGTAGGTGTTTTCTCAGTAATCATCTGAAGTTTGGTGATGTGGATGTCCCCCCATACTGCAGAAGCTTGGTGGCTACCATGCTTGGACTTACCAAGCTACTTGCCCTTGTGCCTTCAAGGCATTTTAAGAATGAATATTAGCTTCCTTAATATTTACTGAACTCTTTTTAAAGACAGATCAAGTGTCATGCATACATTTCTGGGTTATTTTTATAAATGGGGATGTGTTTGATGTACAGCAAATCTTTATCTATTTATTTATCTATTTATTTGTTTGTTTGTTTGCTCGTTTGTTTCCTTGTTTGTTTATTTTCCTTTTTCTAAAAATGGTTCTTTTTCTGGTGGGCTTGAATTCTCTTTGTCATTAAAAGCAAATCCAGGAGATCAGGTAATCATTCCCAGGTTGTTTCCATTTCATGCTAAAGATCAGGGAGAGTACTAAGATAGAGTACAATTTAATACTGCTGCCAGTTTCTTCAGGTTTCCCTATAGACTTGTCTATAGTCTAAATGTTCTCTTGCAAATGCTTCCCTGAAAGGTTAATCAAAATAATGTCAGTGTCTATTTTCTTTTTTTGGTCCAGCTCTCTCTGCCAAAGCAGTGAGTGTTATTTGGAAAAGCCGAGATATGTTTCCAAATGTAATACCTAGCACCAAGGCTTTCTGTATCAGTTGCATCTGACAGTAATAGGAAGATGACTTGCAGATGCTGGCCTCTGTGATGTACTCAGTTAACTTGGCACAATCTTATTCTGGTAGGATTCCACTCTTGGTGGAAAGCTTGCAAAATCTGTCAGCCTAGATGGATGCTCAGTGCTGAATAAGCTTTGTTTACTATTTGTCTGTTTGCTAGAAACAAATTGAATGGCTCTTTGATCACCTTCTGGCCAAAAGGCAGTGCTGCAGAGAAGCTTTTCTGTGCAAAGATCATCTGGAATCTTATTTAATATATTCTGAAACATGCAGAAGCAAAAATGAAGGTTGATATTCACAGATATTTAAAAGCATGTGAAATCTGGTTGATATGAGTGTCCCAAAGACTTCTAGCTGAGCTGGACCAATGCCTTCTGCTCCTTTTGTTTCCAAGATTATTTTTTTGCACAGCCTCAACCAGTCCTCTTGACAGACTGTAAATCCAAGAAAGTTCTCTTTATAATATTTGGAATTAAGCACTGCTAAGATATTTTCTTAACATCTGTCTGCTTCAGTTTAGGGAACAGAAATTGATTCATCTGAGGAAGTGGCTGGCATCTGACATAAAGAAAAGCTGAATTACAGCCAGCATCAGAATCATAAAAATGCACTATTTTCTTCAGAGGAAAGAATTTTGTCATTACCCATGACTAAAACTGCTTTTGTTGACAGAAATGGAGGACAGCGCATTATCTTATCTCAACATCCAGTTTACCAGGTCATACACTGGCAGAGTGTCCTGATCACATGCCTGATGCTGCATCTTTGAAAATGGGGTATGGGGTATCCTCCCACATCGCAATGGGTAGCATGCGTAGGTAACTCACCCTATGATACCACTTTGTCCTTCCATTCATTCCACCTTGAAAGGGCTCCAACTTCAAGGAGATGGCTGCCTAGAAACACCAGCAATCTCTGCCACACTGGCTCTCACCAGCCCTGCCCTAGACCCCTCAGTGAAGGGGTCTGGATAAAAGAGTTGCCATCACAAAAAGACCATCACGTGATAATTATGTGGTCAGGAGCAAAATAAGCCAGAACTGCCCAAGCTCTGTGTTCTTGAGAAGGGTAATGTTTTAGGGCATTTTTTTTTTGGTGAACAGGGCAGAGCATTGATCTCCTCTCTAGTAGAACAGTCATAAGAGAAATCTCTGGAGGTGACACAGCCTGGGCTTTTGTAAAATATTAATCTCTCCTGAATGTTTCTGGATTATTTTAAGAGTTTTGTTTTCTGACTAATTGGTGCTGAGGCTTTACTAAGTAACGCTGTAAATAATTAAATAAAAAAAAGAGTAGGAAGAGTCATTTCTCTTCTAACTTTTTGAGCTTTATCATCTCAGAAGGTGCCTCAAGTAACTTTTTTCTCTCTGCAAGTTGTTTATATCTCCTGGGAAAAAATCTTAACAGAAGAAAAACAATTAGATGGTTCTAGCAAAGTCATCATGAAAACTGCTGCCTTCTCCGGATCCTGCGAGAGCAAACGTGCAGCTGAGCCTGCTAATGTGGACGGATGCTTGAAAAGCATCTTTAGCACACGTGATAAAAAATTAAAGACTGTGTTGATTCAATAGCTCAAACTTCTGTTCAAAGGCATTTATTAATTATTATACCACAGTTAAAAGATATTTGGAAGTGATAGGCTAATAGCTTTATTCTAGAAATAATAAACCTACAGGTACATGTACTTCAGGCCATGTTGATCTCAGAGGAACTTACTCTTTCTGGTTTCAGCTAGTTACATCTACCTTTGGTCCTGGTACTACCTGGCTTGCATACAGCCTTATATCCAAAAACTTGTATGAATGTCAGAGATTTTTCCAAATCTCTTCAGAAAGATTTGAAGGTATCAGGGATTTAAAGAAATTACTACTACTAGAAATGTATCAGACTGTGTGGTAAAGATGTGTTTGCGATGATTCATTATGTGTTTACAGTAGCAACAAAGGTTCAGGAGAAAGGATTAGGGACCTTTGCTCATACATTTAATGGTTCATTACACTGTAAAACACAGGGATCATAACCTATTTGCTTATTCATTTTCAGGTGTTCTCTAAGAAATAGTCTAAAGATTTGAGGAAGGAGTACAACAATTCACTGAGTGGTTTCAGATAGTTTGAACTTTTTTTTAACAACGAGTGCCTGAGGGCCTGTTTTTTTTTACTGCTGTTAGGCATATCAGTGAAGTTCAGTCTTGTAGTCAATGCCGTGTACTTTTGGAAATACTTTGGAGACATCCAAAGATGGATACCTCTTAGGTCCCTAGACCCTTCTGATGACCTTCTGCACCAGCTGAATTTCTTACATGAGCATTATACTTCCATTATTACATTTCCATTTTAAGTTGACATAATGCTAGATATGCAATTGCTCAAACCAAGGGCCTTCCACCCTGATATTATGTTAAGTGTCCTGAAGATATTATAGTGGGTTAAAATAAATCTTACTCTTTGTAAAATAATACAGCTGCTTCCATACAGTCTGTATGTTCAGCTGTGAAGAACCCAGAAAGAAAGAATGTCTGTAGTAACACCTTATTCATCCACATCCCTTATAAGCGCTCTAAAAAAAAAAAAAAAAATCAAAACAAATCTGTACTGCTATTTTCCCAGACATTTCAGGGAAGTTATAGTAATAGATGACATATTTGGATGTCCCACAATGCTGTTTGCAACATTGTCCAAATATACTACCATATATGTGCCACCACACACTAAGAAAAGGGTACAATACATTCTCAAGTTATTGAACCTGAATCATTGAGCCTGAGCTGGGGTAAGGCGATGCAGTCTTGCAGTGTGCTTGGTGCCTCCTTAAATGGTAGTGCACAACGGGAAGTACTGCTGGAGTCTATGAGCACAGTGCAGGTGACACTCAGCATTTTGCAGGATGAATCCGCTTTGAAATGAACTGACCTTCTCAGATGGTGCACTAGTCTTGCCTTCTACGTGGAGTTATTTTATCACTAACTTCCCAAATAAACTATTTCCCTTAGGAACTTCATGTTATTAAAAATTTGAGAACTGGTGAGTTTCTACTCTAATTAAGAAAATGTGAATAAATAGAAGAGACACAGTGTAAAGTGAAGGGTCAAATACATGCTGTTTAAAACTCTCTTATCAGAAAGCAGGGCCAGATTCACAGCTGTTGTAAATCACTGACTTCCCTGTTAATGATCTGAAACTAGTTTGTTGCAAAGTGCCCTGTGACATCCTTGTAATGGATGCTGTATGACAGTACTCTTTTATTGTGCAGTAACTGAAGGTTTTATTGCAATAAGGGATAAATCCATAAGGCTGTGTTCCTGCATAGGAAGCATAACCTTTGAATGATAGCTTCATAAACAAACCATTATGACCATGAGTGAGAAGATTTGGGAAATCAGATAGAGTGGATCTGTAATTTGTAGGCAATAGAATTATGCTGACCCAAATTCCAGTCTGGCAGAAATGGATGCAGCTGTCTTGAAGACACCATGGTCACCACTGACCTTATAAAAATCAAAGTAGGGACACACAGATTGGGCCTCTTTAATGCAAAACTGAATTTTGTCCTCTGTTTTCCATGGTTTTGCATCAGGATCATTTCAGAAAACAGTAACCTATAGGTGGCATTCAAGGATAGCAAATTACTCTGATTTTGCACACGTATAGTGCTGCCACAGTTGGTCACATAGGAATGCTATGGATTTGCTCAGTTTAACAAACTGTAAGGATTAGTCTTGTCCTCACCAGGACAGATTTTCCAGAAGGCTGGACGTTCTTGCAACATGAGCTCGGGGCCACCATGGCACGGCTCCCTCCACGCTGTGCGGAGAGTGGTGCATGGCATCGGCTGTGCTCCCACCAAATCCACATTCCCCTGTAGTGACCACTGTCTGTCTTGTCCATGTGCCAGCTGGTGTGGTGTAGCACAGGCAGCTGTGCGATCGGGGCCTGGCATGAGTCGTATTGGTGGTGCAGGCGTATCCGCTGTGAGCAGCCTCTCATTTAGATCCTACTTGCAGAGGCTTTGCCACTGGAGAGAGAGACCACTCTCTGAGAAGCTGATCAGAAATAAAAGTGCTTGATTGCCATAAGGAAGGTAATAACAGTATCTCTGCTCTTTTATAAGCATTAGCGCAACAAGGCTTGAGAATACATGTGAAAGAGGAGGAAATAGGAGTCCCTGGAAAGACAGAGGAGCAGCCCAGGTCTGTGGTGGGGCAACGGGAGCAGGGTGCTCACCTGCAGGTGAGGAGGTCCACAGTGACCTGGTTTGCCCTTACACCAAAGGGTTGATTACTGTCCAAGCCTGATGAGCAGCCGCCAGCATGCCTGGGTGAGACCTCATGTGCTGAGGTTTCCCTCCAGCCAGGCACTGTGCACCCCGGCCGTAGCAGTGGCGTTTGGGACGAGCCACGCAGCAGCTGTGCCCTTGGGCCTGGTCCACCCTCAGAAGGGAGAGCTCTGCTTTCCTCCATCAATAGCAGCTATTTAGATGAGCACACTGAACAGACACCTTCATGGTCAGCCCAGCACATTCAGGAAACAGGGCATGTGATCATGATAAAACTGCATAATATCATCTCTTTAAGCTACAAGCTATGTTTAAGTGGGTTGCACTGTGTAGGAGCAACTTATATTCCTCATATTAGTACAAACCTTCCATCATTCAAAGCACCTTCACCTGCCTGAGTCATCCAAAAACCTGGGATTTCATCCCACCTGAGTGCTTTAACCCCCCCCCAGATCGTGGGCTCACATCATAGCTCACCCCATTGGCACCAGGGTATGCCAGCATGCACCTATTTCCTTTCATCGCATATGCAGTTAGAAATCCCCATCTGGAGTAAAAGCAATCCACAGGCTTTTTGCCTCCTCAGCATAACGCTGCTGTACTGTGCAGGCTTTCGAGCATCCCTCCACCCTGAACCGTGGCAGCGGGGGCATGGCACTGTGCAGGACACCAGCTCGCGAGTGCCTGCGTGCGCCGGGGACAACCACTCGCTGCCACCTGCACCGGCCAGCCAGGGTCTCCTGCCTTTTGCTGAACTCAGCACGCAATGCCTTCATCCCATGCTTAAAAGTTTTTCTTAATGAATCTACATTTTGGATGTTGCCTAGGTACGATTCCCAAGGTCAGCTCTTGCTTTGCCATAGCTGTGACACTCTCCCTTGCAGACGCGACCTGCTTGCAGCCAGCAGCCTGCCTGCACGGTGCTTTTTCTCTGCAAACTTTGTAAAGCATTGTACAAGGGGCAATTAAAGCAGTCTGTTTCTACAGCACGTTCTGTCTGTTTCTTCTTTTCATTATTAGATGTGATGACACATTTGCCTGTGTGGCTTCCCACAGATGGCACTGAAATTTTGTGATCAAATGGTAAGAGTAAACCAACTGTCACCTCTGATCACAGCTTCCCATATTGCTCCGCTAGTGTAAGAATACTGTTTTAATAAAGGGCTTTTTCTTTTTAAAGTGATACAGTTTGCAGCAAGAATAGAATTTGAGAGTAAGATGTCTAATTCATTATTAACAGATTCAAGACTATTAAGTTTTATATTCTAAGTATAGATTTTATTTGGAGACACTTTATAAAAAGTGAATACAATAAGAATTTTCGTTCCATCTCTCAGCTCAGAATATTCTTTTTAAAATTAAGAAAATCTAAAATACACAGAAAAACTCACTGGGATATTTCTTTATAGAATCTAGAAATTAAATTTTTGGTCATCTAGAGATAATTTTTTTAAAGGTTTTAAAGAATCTTTGATAAAAACAAAAGGGTTTAATTTTATTTTTATTGCTTTTGTGATACATAACATTGAACCACTTTTACTAAAGCTATTACATTTGTACAATAGTAGGAAATGAACACTATCATGGAGAATATTTAAATCCACCAGTAATTCTCATGGCAAGTTAAATAAAATATAAAATAATTCAAGTGGTAAACAATACAAATGTTTTGAAAATTCTGGCTTCACAGTAATCTAGCATAATATAATACCAAAAAAAAAAGAAAAAGAAATGAAAACTTAAGCATGTTGCCCGATTTATTTTGGTTTAAATCAGAAAATTGGTTTACAAAGAAAGCATTCAGGTTAGAGATGCCCAATGTAGTGCTAAAGCAAGGCATATTCACATCTGCACTGACCAGGTCACCTCAGCTCCTCTGAACAGATCAGACTTGTCTTGGGGGCAAGTAAATTTTGATCTGGCATTTAGGAATCTAAGTAGGATTTCTGCTTGATAATTCAAGTACTGACAGAACAACATAGTCTATGCAGATCAAATATTTATTTGCAGTTTCAGCCTTTTCTGCTATTCACAGATTATCTATGAACAGAACTGCTTTTGACAGATTTGTTCAATATTCACAATGTTTAGAACATATTTCAGGCTATGTCTTGTTTGCAAATTATTTGTTTTCAGTACGCGTGTGTATTCAGCTGTTTGCCGATTATCATTCTCTGCTACTGGCTGTAGGAGCAGAAGATCTTACAACCAAGAAAGGAGAAATCAAGCTTCCTTATGCTAATAAGCATCTGTATGAATGTTGACCAGACTCCACATCCTGAAGTAAGTCTGTGATTTTTTTGCAGGACACCTTGGGGCCCGAGGGGTTTCTTCGGTCCCTGCCGAGAGGTGTGAGGTGCTGCGGCTCCGCGGTCCAGCCAGCAGCGTGGCTGAGCAGGTGCACAGTGCATGCGCACACATGTGGTGCTGAGAAGTAGGCTGGCATGAGAGGATGGACAGACTACGGTCATCAGGCACCAGGCTCCGTCAAACCCAGCCACCTGCTTACATGCAACCGGCCCTTTTTCCCATGCTCGTTCTCCCCGCGTTTGCCTGCATCCCTCCCCTTCCCCACTTTTGGGGCACACTGGGCAGTTCCCTGCCTTGATGCATCCCGGTGGTTTCACCCCAGACACAGCATGCACTGCTCGTCCTCCTTGGGCGGTCTTCAGAGAAGCTGTGCTCCATTTTCCCTGTCTTTGCCAGGTCTTTGTGTTTAACTTGCTTAGCCTTTAGCCAGGCAAGCTAATGGGAACGTTTGGGAATACATTGGGAACATCTGTCTTTCCATAGGCATTGCATCAGGAGGGTAAACATGCATTGCTACAGCAAGTGGTGAAAAACAGCCCATCGTCTCTGTTTGGCAGTGGAGAGGGGAAATCCCTCAATATGAAATTTTTGTCCTAACTATATTCCCAGGCAGACACTTATGTGGTAATCGGATATTTTTCTGTCTTTCTGGCACTCTCAAGAGACCGATTAAAAAGAGAGATCAATGTATGGCTTTGCAGTAATTTCACACTCAGATAGGATTCCTTTAACCTCTTCTTGTAATTAGAATAACTGACATATTTCTATGTTAGTAAGCTACTTCATTTCTTGGTGCGGTTTGTTGGGGCATAATGAACTCCAGCATGGACAAGTTTGCTAAAGTATATTGTCCATTTTAGTTGTATAGATACAGATGGTTTCTCAATACCACATGAAAGATCAATTTGACTAAGATATGGTATTTAGTATTAGAATTTCTCATGCGCATATTAAACAGTATTTTTAAAGGTCATAGTAATTTATATTGTGATCTGATGAACCTTGCAGTTTAGTGCATAATGCATTAGATATAAGTATTTTTAGATTTTTAAGTCAAAGACATTAAAAGCCATTATTTTAGAATTTTCTTCTGGAACAGTTGCTTTCAATAATGATGGCCTTTAGTACTTTCATCTTGGGCAAAAGCAGTGTGGTTTCATTTTTACCGCATCCTCTGTAGTATCCCCATGGGCTTCCCCAGCTTGCAAGGAGAAGTGTTCCCAACGGCCACCACCACTTCAATGAGGAGAAACAGCGGCATCAGATGTGGGGCGGGATCCTGTGGGCAGAGCAGAAGCTCCTGGCCCCCACGTGCTGCACGGTGCGAAGGTACCACGTGGGCTCCTGTTAGCCTGGACACAGCATAGCGAGAAGGAGCTGGCCTTTTTTAAAAGAATCCTTTTTTAAAAGAATCTGATCCTGAAAATATGACATGACAGTCTTGTTTCAATGACACAGAGAGAAAGCGCCTGGTTTTTGAAAAATCAGATAAACATCCTCAGGGTCTTGTTAAATTGCTGAATGCAAATTGCAATTGGAATTGACTATTAAAGATCTTGGTAGAGTAGGTTAAACATCTGCTGGATTTATTACAATTTTATTTGTACTTCGTCTGTAACTGGTACAATTAAGCCAATCAGAGCAAGCAAATCAAATCTAATTTACTCTCTAATGGACCAAAAAGGAACAAATAAACACAGCACTACTAGATCCAAATGATTAAACATGTCTCTGAGGTATTTTTTTCTATTTCAGTCTAGAAAAATCATGGTGTTTATGGTATAATTAACCACTAAGGAGTGATGTAAACCATTTTGAGCATTCATTCATTTTTCATTTGTTTTCACAAAAATGCTAAACAAAACATGTGAATGTAACAAAATAAATTCCATCAGAATTGGGTACATTTACTCGTATAACCTTTTACCTTATGTCTAAGATCATAATAGGATTGATAAAACAGAGAGACACATTTATCAAATCAGATGAAAATGTGTTGTATCTTTTCATATTACCAGGCAATTTAAAGACAAAATTCAGCAGATGTGTAAGTCACTGTTTAAGATACACGCATCATGTTCAGGTTTATTAGGTGACCATCAGGTGATTCTTTTAAAAAAGTTAAAATAACATAACCAGGATTAATTTGATACTGCCATAAATGCGCAAAATGGAGCTGGGGACTTTCTCTACCAGATAACAGATAGGAGCTGCACACTGTCCTCAGTTACATCTGCAGGAATTCCTTCTTCCCACAACCCAGAAGAAAACCTTAGCTTACAGCTGCTTACTCATACTGCCAGCTGAAAAGAGGATTTAACCTAAAATAAACAAGCTAAATAACAAAATATTTTAAAACATTAATGAACAGAACACACAACATGATTTAATCATGTCATATGGAAATACCCTTTTATTTTCGAATGGCCAGCTTTTTTGTGCCAGTGTGATGACACTCACTTATCATATGCTAGGAGGGCCCATTTCTGAAGCTATTTCCTTTGGAGCCTCCAGGGAGATTTCATTACAGCAGGAGGCAGTTGCATCCTCGCAGAGCTGTTTTGCACCCCCTTGTTTCTCATTGCACGTTTGCTGTCTTCCTTCACCTACATCCTCTTAAGTCATGGTTTCGCTCTCCCACTTTTGGAAAGAAGGAATGTGGTCATATATGAATAGGCTTGAAATAACAAATACATTTTAAATCTGAACATGTTATTCCATGGTGAGACTTTGCAAATATCAGTCCTCTGAAAGGACTGGTAATTTCTACAACCTCCTAAACTTTTCTGTATCAGGGCTCTGTTAGGGCACTGGCCTCTATACAGGACAGAAGCACCTCTAGGGCAGAGACATAAAGAAAGTCAGAAGTTGTGTAAAATCAAATCTAAATTTTAAATCTTTTGTGAGAAAACACATTTCTCTGAAATTTCTAAGTTTACATAGAAATTTAGCAAATGACTTCAAATATTAATATCAGCATTAATACTCTAAAAGAGGTACTTTTCACATCTGAGGCTACTGTCATTCATCAGATCACTTAATAAATTCCTAGTTACAGTTCTCAGCCTGGGCTTATACAATATCTGGGGTGAAGGAGTCCTGGCCTACAGCTGAGGCTTCAGAATAACACAACCATCAGACATACTATGTTGCTATAGCAGATTTACCTGTGTCTTGCCCTAGATTATAAAGCATATTTTTATGAGTCCTTCTCATTCCCCCAAAAGGTGTGGCTGCCAAGACAAAGGAATCATTTTCACAACCCTTGTCAACACGTGTCTCCTAAAATACTTGGGAAGTGACCTGCAGTGATTGCATGCAGTGCTTTCCCAATGCCTTGGGAAGCGGTGTATCCATGGGGAGGCACTGAGCTCATGGCTGGGCTGGGCAGGCCACCAGAGGAAGCCCGCCAGCACCGAGAGGCAGGGAGAGGCCAGCCCCGGTGATTACAGCTGTGGGGCAATTTTGGCAGCTGCTCTGTGCTGCGGCACAGGCACCGGTGACTGCACCCTGGGAGCAAAACACCGGCTGAGCCGCAGGCTTGCACACCCTTCAGCCAACAGCAAACCCATCTCCAGGATGCATGCAGCCCGTTAGCTCAGCTCAGCTGAGCCACAGCAGCTTCTCAAACCACCTCACAGTTATACCTGCTTGTGCAAGTTTTCCTTTCAGAGCATAGTCAGCTTTAAATCATGACTAACCTGTCTGACCTTGCCCTGAAAAGGCACGAGACGGGGTGAGTGAGAGTTAAGGAGTGGCTGGAAACAGAAACAGAAATCTGGTGTAACTGCATGAAAAGGTGCAGCCAGTGCTAAATGTCAAAAATGGATGAAAGTTCTATTTTTAGCTGTAATAAAGTGAATGAACTCAGCATTAATGTTCAGCTGCAAAGCCATGTAAACACATGATTCACTCACTGTCCTTCTGCTTGCTCGGGTTGCTGCTGCCATGTGACACAATCCCGATGACACGAACCAGACTCCCTGGGTAGCTGTACCACGCACATTTTGTTGCAGGAGTGAGGTGCATGCTGGATAATCTGCAGATCTTTTGAGATTGTCTTTGCTTCATAATGTTTTATTTAAGGAATTGAGTCAATAAACCTATTCCTGCACCACTGTCCAACCACCTGTTACCTTCAACGAGTGACTTTTGGGATCCATGATCTATAGAGTTAGTTCAAAGGACTTACATACTCTGCCTTGCTGCCTGGAGATAATTGCTGATGCTGAGTCATCGGCTGGAAGCTGAAGCTTCTCAAGAAAAGTGAATTCCACACACAATTATTTCACATTCTAGTACTGGAATAGATGTTAAAATGCAACATTTGCCTACAGTTTCTTTAATTTTTACTCAGACTTACAGCTGGGTGTTAAGTAGCACACTTAAAAACACATGCAAAGGACAAAACAAGATGTTTATTTTCAAAATTACAATGAATAATTCAGCTAACATGATTAATAATTACTTTCTCTTAAAAATATAATGAGTACACTTTTGATGGGTGGATTTACTGCACTGTATCTTGCAAACATTGCTTTTGAAAAGCACTTAAAAATACCTTGACTAATCACATGGCAAAATAACTGTGTACCAAATGAAAGGGACAGGAGCCACCAGAGACTGTGGATCTGAGACTTCAGTGAGTTGGCTGTAATTAGCAGCAAGAGAGTGAGAAAATACGTTTCCAGAGTCATGACTGCAAGGTTAAAATTCAAAGTGCCTATCACAAAATTTGAAGGTGCAGATATTCAAGAGTTTAAGCACCTAAAAACAATAAAAGGCCTGGGGCTGAGAGACAGACAAAGCCTCGAGCTCCAGCTGGAGTGGGGCTGGAAGGGGGCTGCCCAAGGGGAGGCTGCAAAGAGGCTCTGGTGCTGTCAGGCATGGTCAGAGGCAGAAGACAGAAGCAGCACTTAGCTTAAGAGAAGAAACTTCAGTGAAGGGGCCTTCTGCTCAAATGGGGATGTAGAGTGCTAGATGTTTATAGCACTTGCTTTTCAGGCAAGTTCCTGGGTTTTAGTTCCTGATCACCTTATCATTTCATTCTTTTATGCAGTGACTTTTCAATGCAGCAGTTTTTACTCAGGCATTTTACTGTTAGGCTTGAAGTAAGGCCCTCATGGATGATTACCTTCTTTACAGCTTTACAGCATCATAAGCTCTCCTATGGTCTCTCTTTCTGACCCTAAAAATCTTACCACAATTTTTGCATAGTAGAGTATATGCAAGAGGAAGGAGGCTCGCCATTGTATGGCTTACCAATTGGTATTTATGCTACTGGGCTGGGAGATGAGCTTGATCTGCCTCATGCTGAAAACAACTCAAATCTGAATGCTAGACTAGCATATAAAATGATGCTGCTACTGACTATGTTTTTTAAAGAAACAGAGGGAGCTAGTTTTCTCTACCCAAAGGAATGGTCTATGTGAGAGAGTATTGATCTGTGAATCTCACAGAAATTTCCAGTCTAGGGCCAAAGAGAGGAACAGATGTCTATACCTGGAAGAAACACATTTCTGGTTTTAGTACTTTCTATTGATTATGGTAAGGTATTCCGTCATTCAGTGGTGAATCCCTTTCCTCGATATCCAGTTCTCCTTGTGTGTTATGCAGGCACCTAACCTGTCATTGGGAGGTTTACGGAGGAGCTATGCTCCTAATATAATTATGTCTGGTGAACATCTCTGTATATGGGGTCTGCAAACCTGCAAATGTAGCAAGCATGGGACTGGAGTTGCTGTCAGGTTCAATTTCAGTCTTTTCATTTCAGCTCCTTGTAAGCGTGGTTAAGAAAGTGAGGTTGGTATGGAAACTGCCACTCACAACAGAAAAGTACTTTGTACAGCAAGTTCCAGCAAGAAGCAAATGTGTTAGGAGAGCGAAAAAGAGGGAAAGCTGTCGATGTTATTTTTTCTGTTTGTGGGTGTGCCCTCTTCAGAATCATACACGGTCTCTAGGTAGATGTTTCTTTACAACCTATCTTTTGTATAGAAGCAAGGGTTGTTTGAACCACTCTAAACTAAGGCAAGAATAGATGGACAATGATGGGCTAACTTGGTATGATACATGTGTTTCACCCTCGTGAAAGTTTTGAATTTTTGAATCTGTTGTTCTTTACAAGCATCTGCATGTGTTACTAGCTCTTCTGGCAGGATATAATGGCAGAAAGAGTGCAATCAGGAAAGTATCAGGCAGATGGAAAAGGAGTAAAGGGGCCCCGGAGTTTAGAAAGGTGATAACTGAGTGGTAACATTGGCAACATTAAAGCTGACTCTCTTTGATCATTAGAGGGATCTAGCTATGGTTATCTGCTATTACTGAAGCAACAAGACTTTCAAAACTGAGAAGGGGATATTGTTCTTTGGGTTATGTGGGATTTGCTACTATTTTGAAGTTGCCCCAGCTTCATCCATGGGAGTCATCCTTTCCCAGTCCATAGCACCTAAAATACTCTCTATGGCAACTCATTCCAAATCCACTTCAAGTTGAGCCATATGATACCATCTTTGCCATACAACTTGTGGGTTGGCTTCAACATAACTGGCGGGATAGCAATATATCACAAGCTGTTCAGTTCCACTTGAAAACAAAAAGTGTGAAAGTGGAACTGTACTCTTCATCCCAGTCTCACCTTTTGTTATTATCTCCTGCCAAGTTCTGCTAGACCTTTGCATCTACACAAAGAGTTTAGGTTTCACACAATATGAATACAGATGGTTGTCCTACCACAAATGCTATCATGGAAGAGGAAGCCCAGTTGCTTTTCCTTGGAGCCTTGGTCTGTAAATCCGCAGTCCCCTACATGCCTCTGTGAGCGATAGAAGTGTCAGCAAGATGCAGAGGAGGTGGGACACGCTGGAGCAACTGCTCTCGTACTGAGAGGTGGTAGAAGCATTGAACACATCTGGTAAAGAGTTTGGCTATGTTTTTAAATATTGGACTGAAAGGGTCAGTCAGCAGAGATCTGGGCAAGGAGTAAATGAAGTGCGAGAGGAGCCAGGCACTGCGAGGCCAGGAGCTGCTTGGGGTTGTCCTCTTCTGCCACAGGCATCAGCACTCATCCCAGCTGAGTTGCTCCCTTTGGCTCAGCCTTTTGGTAAAGGAAATCCAAACCCCGCGGATGTGCTGGGAGTGGTGAAACTGCTTCCCCGCTCCCAACAGCCCAGGATGCTGCAACTGTTTCCTCTCTAGTGACCAGGGAGGGAGGGAAACCCTGGGGGAAGCAGAGAGCAGCACCTTCCCCAAGCTGATTCATCTCACACCACACCACAAATTCATTTCCAAGCTCCCCAGGTGAGCACCTCTTTCTTCCTCTCACCCTCTCATCTGTACGATTCCAGCATTTCAGCTCTCAGTCAACACCCTTCGCGGTGCCACTGCAATTGCTTGCTGCCACCCCAGACCCCCTTTGACTTCAGACCATTGCAGCCCGTCTGCCTCCCTCTCGCCCTCCCACGCAGAGCCGCTGCCGGCCCCAAATCATCCCAGCTATTCTGTGACCCATGTGCGAGCTGTCCTCCCTTGCGCCACCTCATCCCTGGCTTGGATGGCATCTGCACGTATTCAAAGAGAACTTGAGGAAGGCTGAAAAAGGATAATTGTGTAAAAGAAGTAGTTCCTGTGGTTGCAGAGTTTAGAGATGCTTCCAAAAGACAGGAACATTAATTGACCTCAGCATGCAATCAGGCTGGTTAGCATATCACTTATCATACTTAGGTTAGTGCATCACTCATCATAGCAATCTCCTGGCTAAGTTTCTCTGTCTGTTTCTGTACATCTAAAATTCAAGCTGCCCCTTAATGTAATTTTTGAAAGGACTGACTGTACATACCATACTGACTAATTGTAGACTGAATATTAATATTATAGACTGCATGATTTAAAATACACATTTTGATTATACAGTGTAGATAAATTTGGATTACATATGGCTCCTTATGTAAAAGAGACCTTCTTCTTTTAGTAACACATTGTCTGCTGCATTTGCCTATCACCCCCTACCATATGCTCTTTAAAACAAGCTGTTGCATTTCAAGAACTGTCCCTAGTAATTAGCAGGAAAAATATTGGGGGTTTTTTCTGAATAAACTAGAAGACCTGGCTTCAATTAAGACTTTTTTTACCTCTGGCTAGTTGTTCCTGTAAGCCATTAAATCATCTCCTTCAGTTCAGTTCTTCACCTCCTGCCTGTCATTTCAGCTTTTAGCACCAGTGTTCCCAGTATTTATAAAGTAAATTTTCCCCAACCATTTTTTCATCCTTTCTCACTTTGCCTCTAAGCTTCTTGAAATCCTTGGAAATAATTTGGTCTGAGATCTCATCTCTGTGTTGCTCCCTTCAGTCCCTATGGGTCTTTCCTATCTTGTTTCCAAAAACCTGTGTCTGAACTAGTCTCAGAGCTGCTGTTTGCATCCCCTTGGATCTCTTTCTTTTTTCTGGACTGAGAAGTCACTTTCTCCTTTAACTCCAGAAAGCATTTGCCTCTGTGGCTTTCTATTCTTCTGTCTCATCCCCTTCATACTCTATGAATACTCTGTGCTGCATGCATTCCTCTTTCCCCTCTTTCCCCTCCCTTCTGCTGTAGGATGCTAGACCTTCAATTCCTTTCCTTTCCCTCCTGCACCTCAATTCATTTGCTTAATGGGTTCAATTGTTGATGTCTATAGATACATCTAGATATGTATCTGTATCTATAACTATGAGTCTCACAGCCAGTCCATCAACTCTTTCTTCTTTCTTTCCAGTTCCTTTCCTTTATGGTCTGTCCAATATCCCCCAGAAATTCAGAAGTTTCTTAAAGTTACTCTTAAAGAGTGGTGGCAGCTGAAGGAGTTGTCTACCCTGTCTAGTTGTCTCCTTTTTTGACAGTTTCAGGTTTGTTTGACATCTACCCATCCAAAACTTGGAAAACAAGAGAACCATCCAAAGACAAAATTGAATGTTTTTCACCTCTTGATGCCTAGACTTCCCTTCTTCAAAGTTCCCCACTAACTTTGTATTCTATTGCTTTTAAATGACTTTCTGTCACCACCATGTAGGAGTGCCTTTCATAAAAATTTGTAGCAAAGTTCCCAATAAACTTAGGTTCCTCTGTAACCAAAATTTTGCTTGGTATTTGTTTAATTTGTGTTCTTTGGAATGGGACTTGAAAATGAAAAGGTTGTTGGAATGGAAAATGTCCTCTTTGACAAAAAAGACTTTCTCAGGAAAATATTAAAGAGTTGGCACCTCCAAAATTTGATCCTCCTGACTGAGTATGCAAAGCAATCTTGAGTTTATCACTTCTTAATGAAGTAAAGCTGTTGCAGTGGGTCATAGGTTGATATTTTGTTGATATCACGGGTGGCCCATAAAGTATTTGAAAATTAGCCTTAAAATGGCTTTGGAAGGCAGTGAGGTTACAAACTTTGGTCCTGTGAGTTGAGGCAAAGGGAGGTCCTTATTGTTTGTGAGAAGTGAGTCTGTATGCCATTTTTATGTTCAGCTTTAGGTACTGTAATTCCATGTAAAGGTTTATCAGTTACTTTGGCTAGGTCTTCAATTTGGAGAGGGCACAAGTTTTCCTGGAAAGTGGCATGTTGAAAAAGACATTCTGAAAAACTGTTCCTGGTTACCTTCCTGTCTGAGCTTCACAGAGTCTAACTGCTGAGGACTGAATGCTGTGGAAGACAAAAAATAGCATCTGGGAAACACTTTGAACAGATGGCTCTTTTTGGACCAGCATAAGTTTGGTCTCACCTGGCTTAAGCAAAACTAAGCCAGAGGTAATCTTCTGTAGGCATTTTGATATCTTACAAATGGTAGTTGTTTTCTCAGTTGACAATGAGAGTTTCTGTACTCTTATTTTGGGAAAGCTTTCCTTCAATCTTGGCAACCAGTTTGCATATCCTACATATCCAGATGATTATGGGGTATCTCCTCATGAAAGATTTCTGTCTTTCATAATGTCTCCTTGAAGAAAGTTGGAAAATCCCTATCTCTGTTAGCCTGAATCACCATTTAATTTTGGCATGCAGGGACTTTGTTCAATTTATAAAAACAGTCAGGTGTCTGGATCGAATACAGCAGCAGTTATACTCTGCCTCACAGGGAAATTTAAGCCAACACTTTGATGTATCAAGTGATGATTTGACTCCTCTTGGGAGTCCTAAGTGATGGATTTGCTTCTTCTAAAACAGCAGCTGTTTCAGATATGTGTTACCAATTAGAAAATCATTTTCCCATACATTGAGTCTGTAGAACATATGGTGTATTGAGGTCCCCATAATCACATTCATGTGCACCCTCACTACTGATTGCTCTCTAGGGAACCTAAAGCTCTGCTAAATACAGTGCATAGTCCCTGAAATAGACCCATACTCAGTCTGGTCATCAGTACTGCAGGAATACCTCACTGGTACTGCCTCCAGATACCTCTCCAACATCGCCCTCCTCTTGCAACATGGTTATAATCAGATAAAAGTTCAAAAATATCAATTGTATTTAATTTTGTGTTGAAGTTTTATTTCACAAGCTGTTCATGGCTTTTTGTTCCTTGTGTTTTCCAATTCTAAACTCTGAACAAATAGATTTTTCCTTGAACTTTGTTGCTAGGGAGAAGCACTGCTATAGAAGTGGTACTTTATCCTGAATGAAGGAGTATAGTAAAGGAGATATCTGAAATTTCAAGCTATCCTATAGGCCTGAAATGGAAATGTTTGATGGTTATATTTCACAATGGTACTTGTACTGTGTGGCTTAGAGGGATTCCTAGAAAAAGGTGCCAGACAAGAGTAACATTGCACCATGACGTGTTAAAAACAGAAAAAGGGGAAAATCTTAACTGCACACTATAGGGAGGTGTGAGAAATAGCTATAGGAGAATTTTGTTTTATCCAAGCCAGGAAAAGAAGAGGTTTCTCTTATTCTTTGTTCAGAAGTGATAGTTGTGCTCTTCCTATTCATTCTTGCGTAAAACTGAAGGACTGACAGAAGCTGGCTGAGGACGATGAATGCTGCTCTTCACTGACTCAGATGAGCCTCTGAACAAGTTTGTGGAGCACCTGGAGTGTGACAGCACCTGAGCGAGGTCGGCCAACAGACTCGTCTGACACCCATCATGTTTTGAAATAGATATTTCGTCATCTGACTCAAAACAAGTCTCTGCTCTGAGCACGCCTTCAGCTGTCAGCTTTAATGTCTGCTCCCAGATACCATCTTCCTCTTTTGCAGCCTGGAGAAGGATGGCCAACTGCATCATTTCCAGAGGAGCTAGTGTTAACAGTGCAGGGAGCAGCTTCTTTCTGTTTGGATGTGATGGTAGGAAATAAAAGCTGTGTTTCCAACTATTTCAGGGTTTGTTTTTTTTTCATGATTTGTGTAATATTTAATATTCTTAAAGCTTCAGTTCAGATTATCATCACAAGAAAAAGCTACATTGCCTTTTCAATTTTAATTGCATAGAAAACTTCAGAAAAGGAATTTTCAAACCAAATTTTAAAAAAGCCAAATTTTAAAAAGCCTGAAAAGTATTTTGGTCTATGCATTTGATTTTGAGCACTTTGGCCTCCTAATGACATTTATGACATTCACAGATAAGCATAGGAACTGTCAAGGGAGAGAAGTTTAAGTTCTTATATGAAAGAAGAAAAGTTAGTGAAAATTCTGTGATCCTAACTGTAGCTTCTCGTCTGTCATCTCACTGTGGAGGTGAGAACTCTCTTTTCGCTGCCCTAACCAGAACTGCTTTCAACTAGAAGCATTTTTTGGAGTTATGTGGACTCGACTTTTTCCAAGTTGAACTATAAAATAGATATTTCCAATTTTGTCTACGAGTATGTGATTGCAACAAATATATATCTGTTGCATATATATCAGTCATTCAGACTAGTAAAGACTAGAGGGAAAGATGTATTAAGAATAGCCGCTTATTGTGCAGTTTACACATAGAACTTTTACAGAGTTACTGCTACAATAACTATATAGGTGAAGCAGGGGCACCTTCTTACTCTTTTCATCCTTGGAGGTAAAATTTCAAAAAAGTATGAACTACTCACGAAAAGCAATCAAATACAACATCTGTTCATTGAAGTGGGAACCACTCTATTGTACTGGATAGAAAGGAAACTCCTTTCTCTATTCTCCTCTTAAACAATAATTTGATGATTTTTTTCTGTTCTACATTATCTAAACTTTTCTAAATTACTTTTAAACCTGGGATGTGATATGAAGGTCTGGGAGTTCTTATCTTTGACAGAAGCATGTTTAAAAGACTACTGGTTATATTCTGGTACATGAAATCTCACATATACAAATTTTGATGCTGTTCCTCTCACAAACCATTTTTATCTTGAGCACACTGGATTTAAATAGATGCAATGAAAAAGATATGTTTACAGTATCCTGACACTTTCTGTTCTAACCCATGTCCTCTCCCTTTCATTAATCTTAGAATACAAACTCTGAAGCCTAGCAATATTCTTAGTATATGTATAGCTCTTCGGGGCACCAGTCCAGATTGCTACATTGCAAATTACTATTCATAAATCTTTGCAAAAAATCAAAGAATTTAATTGCATTGGAATAATGGCTCTACTATAGAGAGAATGCACAAGGGGTGAAATTGCATTGTGAGACTGGCAACTGTTTGCCGTTAACATTAATAGATTAATTAGATAGTGCATTTGAGACATGATTGCCTGGAAAAATTTTCTTCCCAAGCTTATGTGGTGAACTCAACAGGAGGAAACTTTGGTTGTCAATGGATACTCTGTAGATCTTTGAAGAAAATAGTTATTAAAAATATTTTGATAAAAATGTATAAAATATTATCATCAGTACAAGTTCATATGTAATTAAGAGTCAGTTCAGCAAGTGCAATATTTTAAAACTTGTTCAAGATGTGTAATGTTAATGTTCTTGAATCAAATCTTATCATATGCTGTTCTTAATACAAAGATTCTCTTTGGCCTTTCATGACCCATATAATCCCACTGGAGGCATATAAGTCCTATGGAATTTGTTAAAGATTTTTTGCTAGTGGTTAGAATAGCCACAATATGAATAAAAGTTTCTACTGTAGCAACTGATCTATGGAGAACTGCATGAATGAAAATGAACACAGAACATAGGAAAGAGCAAAAAAAAAAGACTCTGAAAGGGAATGTGTAGTGGCACAATTGTACGGTGCTGAGTCAGTGCATCTGGGAGTTCGAGCTGCCATTCAGACTAATGGGTGATACGCTCTCAATGACAGAATGATGTGTTTGGAAACAACTAAACGTGACTGCAAAACACAGCACCTGCAGTGTCTACCAAGTACCAGCAATGCCTACAAGAGCCATGGCGTTTGGTCTGTCAGACCTAGCAAAAGCAGCTTCTTGGGCTAACCTCTGGCAGAATATGCAATCACATGTTAGAACTAGAGATACAGCTGTACAGGATTGGACTAATAAGTTATGAAGCTAAAATCTTTGATTTCTGAGAATTTATTCCTGCTGCCAGTGAAGTATCACATGGGAGTAGATTGCTGTCCAAAGAAGCAAGAAGTAATGAGTTTAATTCGTAGCATGAGGAGCTCGGGTCAGACAGTAGGCATCATCCTGGTAATAGCACAGCGAGGTAGCTGTGTCAGGGGATGCACAGCCTGGCAGGCGAGCAGCTCTGCAGCCCTGAGCCCAGGCCACGAAACAGCTAGTAGGAGCAGTGAAAGCAGAGCTGATCCTGCTGTGGGGAAGAAGACAGGTTTTAGATGATATCTCAAGAGTGTTACTTGCCCTATTTTTCCATAACTGTAAAATATTTTTGTATCTTTGTTCTTTGTTCTACATTTTGTTTCCATTTTGTATGTACTTCTCAACCAGGTACTTCACTTAAGCTTAAGCAGTGTCCTGTGGGAATCCTTACAGTTGTTCAATCTAGTCAACATGAACTGGATTATAGAACTGGGATGTAGCCTTTAATATTGCAAAATGAAGCAAAAAGTACAAAAGCAGACCAGCACACTAACATGATTTTCTTTGCAGAATGAAGCCTCTAGCCCTCAGGAAATTGTTCTCTTCCATTTCAGAATCTGTCAGAGCTCTCATACCTTATAGATAATTAATAATATGCTGCTACATACGGTGAGAAAAACTGGCAGGAGTTGATGTAATCTGATATGATCCAAGCTTGTCTTAGAAATATTCCTAAAAGGCACAATATGAAAGCATCATACTTGAATAGAAAAACATCCAGAAATACAATCTGTATCAATACAGCAGCTGATGATCTGCCTGCCTCCACTGTTAAGCTGCTGTTTTATTAACAAAGTATCTGCAAACCTCACTCTCCAGTCAAGATTTTGTTAAAAATGGAACAAGCTTATGGTAAAGGAGAAATACCTATGCAGATGTTTCAAATAGTAGTGAAAAGATTACTGAATTCTGGCTCTGTTCATTAAGTCACTAGTTTTAATTTACTTAAGAGCAGCAGGACAACAGATGAGCAGGAATAAAGTCACAAGACAAGCAAAGCTACTTGTGGTTTATATTGCTGTCATGATTTTAGGAACTACTTGCATGGGTCTTTGCAAATGGAGATAAATTGTAGATCTGTTTCAAATATATGCAAGCCATTAAAGTTAAGCAATAGCTTGTCTGGTACAAATGCTCAGGCCAGGTCTACAAAATATTTAGTTTATTTGAAATCAGTGCATCTAGATTTGTTATAGATCTTTATACACCTCTATGTAAGATCTGTGGGCTGGAATGGTTAAGGAAAATAGGAATACTAATTTAGCTGCAGACTTCCTCTGTGTCCTTGGTCTTATAACCAGTCCCGTGTCCTGTCTACACATCAATAAAACAGTATTTTTTTCTAAAACCTACAGATGTGCTGTGAGGATAAAATCTGACTGCAGGATTTTGGGGGCCTCAGTAAGTCTGGGCAGTTGACAGATGTTCTGGCTGAAAAAATCAAGACATTCCCCTTCCCTTTTGAACAAGACTGAAACAAGAAACACTAAACAATGAACTGGCCCAACGTGAGATAACTGATTACTAGTGCCTAGGGTGCTAAGCAAGGCAGTGGGAAACACAGGCTGATATCCCCCACGTCTTTTAGGTAGAGCAGGGGAGTGAATATTGGATTTTATGCGTTGGATCACCAGCTTTGCTCTGTAACAATTCTGGGGAGAAAAGCTTCCTTTCTAATTAGAAATTCCATCTAAAACTTGAAAATTTTCCCTCAATAAAACTATATGCATTCCCTCTAAATGTTAGTTTTGACAAATAAGGGTTTTCAGACCAAAATTGATGTCTGAAATATCCCAGTCAGCTCTAGCTCTCCAGCCGCTGGCTCCCCATAGAGGCATGCCAACTGCCTACATGAGCACTCCCACCAGCCAGCAGCAATGGCTTCACAAGAGTTTTGGGACCCCTTTGCTCTTTCACTTGTGTTGCACCCTTGGAAGTAATGCAAAAAACCTGAAGTGCAGAGAAGTAATGTAGCAAAATAACAAGAGGAATCTTGGGATCAGAGTGACTGTCTGACGTGTGCCTTCTCCTGATGCAAAGAGGGAGGTAGTCCTACTGCCAAGGCTCAGATGTGACCTGCGCACGGTGCCTCGCTTGCCCCATATCAAAACATTGACCTTCACGGATGCCAGGGCCCCACACGGTGCCGAGCAGCCTTCAACACCTGCAGGTGGGCAGAAACAGAGGGCTTTTGTCACACAACAGGTCAGTGGGTATCCTGACAACACTCTTCCCTAGTCTTTCCAATCTTCTGGTGTAGGTGCTCATTTCTGAATTATTTCTAAATATGAGCCACCAAGTAGCTAGTTTATTTTTATGTGCTCTACTGGCTTTTTCCCTGAAAACAAAGAAGATATTAACCTGTAATCTTGTGTCTGTTTCCAAGAGATGCTGAGCCATGAGTACCTTATCCCCCCTCTAATGTCACACTCGAGTGAGAGTCCATCGCCATTTAAGTTATACTAATAGGATCCTGAGAATGAAATTGCTGCTTTTTGATCATACAGTGCTCTTCTCTGCATATCCAAAGGTAGGCTATCTAGGCTGTGATGAGCCCTCAGCTCTCTTGGGTACTACTGTGATGAGTATGTAGCATAAATGTCTGGATTGATAAAATGAAAAGTTAACAAACTGCTAAGGTAAGATCAGTCCTGAAATCACAGCACGGTAGCCATGGCAATGGGCAATTCAGCTTCTAATATACACTATAAGGAAAATGGTACTTTTTCTTTATCTTGTCATCCACTGACTTTTGTCTTAGACTAAGGTTGTCACTTCCCTTTGCCATGAGGCCACCTTTTTCTTCTGTTTGTACAATGTTGAGGACAGAGAAGTCTAAATCATAACAGGTCTTTTTAGTTATGCAAGATTGCTACTGCAAGATTGATGACAATTATACAGTCAGTCTTTCCAAGAAGGAGGATTATACTTGTTATCAGACTGCATGAAGAGAATAATGAAATAGTGCCTGTTGTTCCCATACTGTATAAAATGTCTAAAATTGCCCTCCTCATGGCCATTATTTTCTTATTTAACATATATGCAATTTTACACATGTAATAACATTCCAGATTGTTCCAAAAGCAATGAGATCCTCCTTTAATTTCACTTCTGATCATACTACTAGAAAAAGTGTTTCTCAACCATTTGAGTACACAATTAAGAAAATGACATGTAGCTTTAAACTGGCAATGCATAGGGTAAAACATGTCTTCACCCTGAAGGGACTGAGTTAAGCCTCCTAAAAGCAACATCCTTCAAGATTACCCAGGATTTTCTGTTTTCGTTTCTCTCCTTCCTCTTGCTAATATAACTGCACACCTAGCTGCATGGGGAGCATAAGCCTTTTCAAATAGCTGGTGTGCTCTTTCCACACAACAGAGAAAGAGAATATGGAGAAAGCCAAATTATGATGCTAGTCCTTTCCGTTCCAGGGAACCAAGTTCAGGCTTTGTCTGGCTCAGCAGCTGAAGCTTTTAGGAAAGCGGGGGTAGAGCATAGGGCTAGGGTTCACATTTAGACGTCTGTTGCTCTACACTCTTCCTTCCAGTAATATGCTCTCATGAGCACCGAATTTACACAAAAATAATAAAAAAAAATCCTGAAATCCCTGCCAACCAGTAATAATGAATGTCAGTATTTTGATACATGAAGCAGCTGGCATTTCTTACTAATATTTCATTAGTAATACGAATACTAGTTATAAATATTTCTGTGCACTTTGGGAATTTACAGTTGGAAGCTTGATCGGAGACAATTTGTTAAGTGCTAGCATGTTCTAACATATCCTGAACACCTCTTGAAGCAGCAGGTAGACAAGATGCTATGGAGATACTACATGTGCCTGGGTTCATATCACAAGCAAGATCCCAGCAGTGACTGTAACTAAGATTCACTATTGCTTCCCATTTTCAGCCCCTGTTTTCGGTTGCTTGTATCTTTGCAAAGGTGTAAGTGTTCTGCCTATGACTTTCTATTTGGTTTTGAAAAATTCAGCCACAAACTGTTTCCGGAAAAGCAGCTATGAAACTGATTCTGCATGAGAGATAATGAGTTGGAGAGACTTAGAAGTTTTAATGCCCCAAGTAAGAGCTCGGGCGGGGGGGGCAGACTGCTCCATTAAAATGTGTCAAGTTTTTGCCCAAATCCCTTTTTTGAAAATTCAGTTGGCATGGGTTCAGCAGAGGCTTATTAAAATTTAGTTTCTAAATTACCTGACAGTTTCAATCACAACGTACACACTCTAGCATATGTGAGTAAAACGGGAGCCAGGAGATAGATGAGAAATGAGACTAAGAGAAGAGGTGAAAGAAAGAAATTGAGGCTGAGTGGGAAAGAGTGCAATTTAGTGATGAGGTGTGGACTTGCCTGGGAAAAGGTTCAGAGTCAGCAGGGGGTGTTCAGCAGAGGCTGAACTCCAGTGAGGAAACCAGCCTGGGATAAAACCCCCAAACCTGGAGACTGGGACTGATCTAGGTGAGGAGACTGAGACAGTCACAGCTCCTGGGGCATCTTCACCTTCAGCGTTGCCATGCCCCATGCCATCAGTTAAATACACAACCTAACACTCTCTGATCCCTGGTCAACACAGAAGAGTAATGGTCTTACAGTACTTGCACAGATTTTTTGTTTGGATTTTCATTTTCCTTTTACCAAGACAGTTATGTAGCTATTTCACTGTATCTTAAAAATAGAACTGAAAGAAGAAAACACTTCTGCCGTTATCTCTCTCTTCACAGCAATCAGCATCTTTGATGGAGAAATGCTACTCCCTGTCCCCTGTTCCCCCTTCTCCAGGTTTGCAATCTGACCATGCAGAGGAGCATGCCACTCGTTATATCTTGAAAACTAATGCAGAGGTGTTAGAAATACTGTCATAATTGTTTGAAGAAGGCTGCTAGCATTTCCAGAAGGAGAGGGGAACAGCAGGAGTTTTTTAATGCAAGTTTAATTATAATAGCCAAGGCTCAGCATAGGCAGAGCATAAGTTGCAGCTCCCTGTTTATGATACACCTGCCAGGAAGAATTTCAGGTTCCTTAAGTTATGTGTCTAATAACTGGTGTCACTCCCTAAAGGCACAAGCCTTCTGCTCTATATCCTTTTCTACTTGAACTTGTTCACTTTTTATTGGACTATGAAAACACATAGCAACAAATCCTTTAAAATTAATAATATATACAATGAAATAAGATTAATGAAACACTTTCTAAAACAGCTTAATCAGTGACAAGGCTAAATGCTGCAGTTCACAAGTTCTGAACCTGGAAATTCACAAAATAAATCATTTCTGTTTACTCATGCTGAGTTTATGTAACTCATACAGTAAATGTAACCTTCAACAGATATGCAAAGATTCAATGAAAGCAGAACAAAAGAGCTAACAGATGGCACTGCGTGTAATTCTTTAACAGTGTTCACTAGTCTGGGGGGGGGGGAGTGCATTAAATTATGTAATTTTTCAGGGCTATTTGAGAATGCATCAACAATACTCAATTCAGTATGTGATACAATGCTTCTTCATGCCCATGAGTAGCATGTCTAAAATTCTTAAGGCCAGTTTTAGCACAGCTATAATAGCCTGAATGGAGTCTCAAATGTTTTTATGTCTGGAAGCTCTTTTTTTTGCTCTCGGCTTTTTCACTGACTATCAAGACTATTCCAGGAACACCTCCCAGGCACGTTATTGTCGAATGTCTGGTGGGTGTGCAATAGTCCTCAGCTGTGACTGTTACTATTGTAGGAGTGCTGGGCAGCAGATTTGGACCGTATTACTGACTGTGTGCCAGCCTTCAGATCTCATGCTAAACTTAGGTGCCTGCTATCAGTGGTACTATTCCATTGAGTATTACTTGCAGGATTAGGTATTACCCACTCAACTCTACACAAATAATGCTGTTGCTGCAACATTGTTGCTACATGCTCTGGGACTGCGCTCTGAAATCCCATGGTGCTTTTGCTTGATTTTGACGTATTCTAAATCATGATGACCATCTTTTAGCAAGATACCAATGGTGCAAGTTGCAGCTTAGAAGACAATCAGAAGGAAGATCAGACAAAACTCTTCAAAACAAATGGTAATTTTATAGCACTTTCACTTTAATTGTGGGGAAAAAAAAAGTTGGAGTGAGCTCTCACCCACTTCTCTTCAAACATAAAGTGTTCTCTTCAAATACAGAAATTTAATTCCATCTGTGGACCAGAAGTATCTTTCTTCTGAGGTCACTGATGGAGCTGTGTTGTCTCCTGAGCAGTTATAGAAATACTCTACGTTTTAATTTTGTTGGTATTACTTAGATATTGCAATAGCATATATAGTAAAGCTATATCTAAGTGAGACACTCCAGGGGCAATTTATTTAAATACAAGTGATTATTAAATAACTAAATCCATATTTAGACACCTAAATGAGACATCTAATTTCCAGTAGTGCAGAGGTAAAATTGCTTCTGAGCCTTCCTGTAAATCAGTCCAGTATTTTTATTTAGGTGCTTAGTTATTAAAAAATGTCAGATATGTTTGGTTGAAAATGTTGATCCCTGATTTTCCCCTGAAGTTACAGTGACATCCAACATGAAATGAGGATACTCAGAGGATGGGAGAGAAAAATGTGCACTTTTTTGTCATTCTGGTGCTACCTCCACTGCCATTTACTAGGGGCTGATACTGCTGCTAGACCACAGACTTACACTGTTAGCTGTTCCCCAGGGAAAGAGCCCACTACCAGCAGCAGGGTGTCCTCGTGCAAAGTGACTGCACAATTCAACTCCAAGTGTCCATGTGGGAGGGGAAGAAGAGTCTTAAGAAAAACTGCAACCATTTTGCACAAGTCAGCAGTCCTAAGGCTGCAAACCTGAAGAGCACTTTGCTCTGCTCCTAAACTGAACAGTATTTATGAATACTAATATGAATACTATTTAAAAATAATAACTTGGAAATTTCTTAATTTATTGATGCAAACAGCCATTTGGCAAAAGAAACATGCCTGTATGGTAAATGTTGCAGAAATCTCTATATTGTTCTCTGATCTACTTTAGTAATCAAAATCTGAACTTCCACTATTTAAATACAGATTACATTTCAACAAAGCCAATGTTAAGCTTTTGCTTAGCTTCCTCAGTAGTGCATGAAGACATGAGCTTCGTTATCCTCTCACCTGCCCCTTGGGAGCCTTGCACAGACGGGGAACTTGGGCTAGTGCCCCATTTCTACCCCCTCGTGGCCTGATCCCTTTTTTGCAAGGTTTACAGGATGGGGAAGTGAAAATCTGGGGAGTTGTTGGACGCAGAAGTGAGAAATGAAGAGAAAGTGATTAAAGTGGATGGGGGAGCAGAAATGAGCGGATGGTCCTTGCTGGTGGAGTGGGAGGAGGATGAAACACTTCCATGGAATGTGAAGAGATGGAGGAAAAAAAGCAAAGGAGTAATCTGAAATCCTGCCCGTATCCCCCTCGTGTGGTGAACAACAGCGAATCTTAATGAGAGGTTTTAGTTACTACAGGAGCATGAGCTTAAGGATCAACAGTGAAAAACTGCCATTTTGCACATGTAAGAAGTTAACCACAACAGATGACATTGCTGCACTATGTTCAAAGATAGAACAGTCAGGAAAATGTCAGAGGCAGGCGAGGGAAAGGAGCTGCAGGAAACACCGAAAACTGTTCGGTTTTGTCTGTGCTTGTGGTACTTTACTCATTTGGAAAGTGGTAATGAGAAGACATTTACTTAAAGGCTGATATTTAAAATAACAACCACCAGTTTTACAAGCATGAGCTTGCACCAGTTAATAACTGTGCCAGGAAAATGGAAGGTATTTTTAACAGCCAGCTCCTCAATCTGAAAGCCTTGACACGTGAACAAGCTACTCCTAGAATAACAAGCTACCAGAGGCAATGGCTAAATTCAAAATTGCATCAGTTTAGCTTTAGATTAGGTTAAAATACATTTAATTAAATCAAGCAAAAACTCTATTTGTTCCAATTCATCCAAAGATTATATAGATTTAATCTGTTTTTTTTTTTTTAAATCTGGGTTTTAACCTGGTTTAAATATGATCAGGAATAACAGCACTGTGTTTGTGCACCTTTGTAAAGCACATCATTGACTATGGGTGAAGAATCAGAGTTTTTTGGCAACAACAGCCGAGTAGTGAGAGCCCCTATGATGGTTAATGGCAAACAGAAAATGGCAACGCCAGGGGCCAAGGGATGGCCTCCCACACCCTTCCTCTTCTCAAAACACCGCACAGTGGGGCAGATCTTGCTTCTTGCTAGAGGCAGAAGCACTCACATGGCCTTTTCAAATGTCCATGACCAAAAGTAAGCACTGATAAATGAGAATATTTTTCCCTATTAAGCAAGGTAGCCGTGCGTATATTTACTTGGGCTGGGAAAATGACCACCAGAACCCTGAAAACTAAGTGATGTAGTAGAGGTACGGAGAGCTGTGCATACCCGATGCCTCCTTTCATATGCTGATGGCTTTAAGCTGGTAGCCGTACTCAAAATACACAGACATTTTGCATAGTTAAAAAGCAATAACAGAGAGATGTAGAAAATTGTCTGACTTCTTTCATTTTGTTGACTTTTTCACACATAACATTTTCAGCGACTGTTTAAGACTGCAAGAAAAACCAAACTCTGCTTATTAAAAATAAGTGTATTTCTGAAGGGATACACATATCCAGTATAACCTTCATTATGATGCTTCTAATTAACCAATCTGCTTCACAGTAAAGTATCTAGCTGTCACCAAAATCAACACTTTTCTGTTATTAATAGATTAAGGAAAGAATGTTAATTTCTTCAAGCTCCATTTCATTTGGTCTCATTACTTCACAAGCCAGATGGTAACAGGGCTAGACCTGTCAGCAGATACTGGGAGGGAGAATACATTCAAGAAGTGCCAAGCTGAAACATGAACAGCATCTGAAAAACTGAATTCTGAGGTGGCTGTTTACAATTCCCAGGCAGGCGCATAGAATTATTCTGCAGAGAGCAGAAGAAATCATGAATTGATCTAATTTTATTTGATTTTTCTCACCTCTCCCCCTACTGTTCCAGACATCATCTCCAAAATAACAGTGGCATATGCCTCCAGCTGTGAACGAGGTAGCTCTCCATTCATTTTAGGTGGCCAGCTAATTGCCTTTTTCCTTGTGCTGATATATTTTCCATCTCTTCTGAATTGGCTGAGGTGATGCCAACTTGGAAGAGATAATGCCATCTACATCCAATTTTCTAGAGACTTTCTTCTTGCAGTATAAATCTTAGGAAAGAGAAAAGCATTTTGTCATTCTGAACAGTCAAAATGTGTGGCTGAGGCTCAGGATCACGTGACAGTAAAACTCTGAAGCAGAAGCTCACCTCCTCACTCTGCTCAGATTTACAGCCCAGGACAAAAGGGCTCTCAAGCTGAAATTTAAGAGGTTTGGGGTTTTTTTTCCTCCTCTAGGAAATAAATACAAGAATTAGGGCTATTGAAAAAGAATTTCCATTAAAACTTATGAAAAAAATGAAAACTTTTTTTACAAAACCTCTCTCAGAGTTCTGTTCTTCATTAAAAAAAAAAAAAAAAGAAATTTTCAATTTGACCTGAAAATAGAATTTGAGAAGGATGATTTCTTGTTTTCCCTTTTTTGCTCCTTGAAACTGTATAAGGATGGAAGTTCATAGGAACGCACATCTGCATCAGGTTATCCTTCCATACTGAGGCAGAACTATAGATAGCAAGGCTATTCCTAAAATCAGTTCTTTACATTTTCCATGGTGAAGAATTCTGCTGTCTCTCTGAGTAGCCTATAACAGTAATTCACTGTCCTTATAATTAGCAAGGTTTTCCTGATGTCAGACCTAAATCTTCTTGCTATCTAAATCTTCTTACAAATTAAGCTAATCTCATTTTACCCTTCCCCCATGCTAAGCAATTGATTACTATCCTCCTTAGCATCCTTTTTATGTATTTCTAAGACAAATAATGCCTCTCTTCCCTAAATGTTGTCTTCTGTGTACTGAACAAAAGTCTTATATTCAACAAGCTTACATCTTCTAAGTTTCTTTTCATTCTTTTTCTTCTATCCTGGATTTTTCCTCAGTCCCTTTTCTGGGCTCTTCCCAGCTTACCAGTGCATCCCTGATATATTTTTTCAATTTGTTCAGAGGTGCAAGTCTAAAACTAATTTTAAGTAAACTGGAATATTTATTTTTTTCCTACAGAATGAGAAAAATGTGAACATTTTCCACAGAAAGTCATTTTCTGTTCTTTTATGGGAAAAGCCCTTAAAGAAAATTAATATCTCAGGAATTTTCTAAGCATAAATGTGGAAACTGTAATGTTTTTGAAACATTACAGTAAAAAGGCTCTGAATGAGAATAGGGCATAACTGTGCCCTTTTGTGGGGAGACCTATGAAAAAAATCATCTATTCCAGTCCTCCTTTTTTGCCCTTTGATTTGTTGCAGGGAGGCCAAGACATTATTTCCTTGATTATGTCACAGAAAACCCGAGAAGCACATTCTTGGTGTTCCCGGAGCGCCGCGGGAGCCAGGGGAGCACAGGTGGGACCTCCTGGCCCATCTCTCCACAGCGTTCAGCTCAGGCAGGAGCAGCTGCAGCCACAGCCACAGTGGCCGGGAGCTACTGTGAGCTGGGGAACTGACAAAGGTAAAATTAATGGCAGACACAGATCAAAAACGATCTTTTAGATCTAAATACAGAGCCTGATTATAGAGTTTAAATATAAAAGGCTTTCACACAAACTCATGTATATGATAGGCTTATGTAATTAGATATTGTAGAAGGCATAGATTAATAGTAATGAAGGCCATTTTAGAAAGGCCAGCTAAAATTACCAAGAAAAAGGACTGAGAAAGGAAGAATAGAGACACTGATGTAGAACCTATCAAAAAAAAAGAAAAAAGAAAGAAAAGATAAAATGTCCTGTCCTTCATCTGGCTAATACTGAGAGAGGGAAAAATGTACTAATATCAAAATGGTGATCTGCCAACATAAAGATAATAAATCTTATCGTTTTTAGGAAACAAAATGAGCTCCAGTTGGTACCACATATAGTGAAAAATACCTATTTATGCCACTGTGGACAAAAAGAAGTTGGTCCTGCAAGTTTGTTTTACATTTATAAGGTCTTCACCAAACAGTACATTTCCTTATTAAGACTGAGATATTTGTTAAGCTGAACCTACTAGAATTACCTAACTACATGGTAGAGACTCTGTAGCTAGGGGAAGGATGGATGAGCAAACGCAAGAAATGCCAGGCTTAGGGGATCCAGACCTCTCAGTCTTTGCCATAGGAACATAGGACTGGAAGATTCCCCAGGGTTCAAACAGTCTATTCATCATTCAAAGACAAAATCAATAATAGCCATGTCATTCCTGAGAAAGGTTAGTTTAACTTGTCCTTAGAGACCTCCAATAGCAGACATTTTGCAGCTCTCCTTGGCAATCTATTCCATTCTAACTTTAGCCACTAGATGTATTTTTTAACATTTGTGATGAAGCTGTTTGCTGCAGTTTAACTCCATTGTTTCTTTTCCTAAGAACTCCTGCTTAGATTTCTCCCTTCTTTGCTGCAGTCGTGTTGAGGACATTTATTTATTCCCTCATTGTTTGGGTTAGAAAATCCCTGTTCATTTGCTCTTTCCTCATATACCACATTTTCTAGATGCTGATCATTCTGGAGAATCTTCTCTGGATCATCTGTAGTTGATCCACATCTTTCTTTCAATATGCTGTCCAAACCCCTACATGATACACCACGTAAGGCCTCACCCAGGCTCAGAATAGTAGAAGGTTTGTCTGGCTGCCCTGAGCAGGCTGTTGGACTAGAGACCTTCCAACATGACTTATTCTACAATGCTGTGACTCTGCGTTTTCCTCCAGTTATATTGCTATTTTTAAACCCTTGTATGCTGTTTATGTATTGCACAATAAAATGACATTCTTATTCACACTCAGCTTGTGATCCATGTCTAAAGTTAGCTCTAACTTGTTCTTCTCATGGCTGCATTTCTTTGAAGTGTAATGCTTGGTGGTAAGGCTAGTTCAGTCAGAGTTTTAACCTCAGGAGATCTGGGCTATATGGCTAACTTTAAAGTAGACTGAATTCCTCCCCTGAAGCAAGTCACTTGTCCTCTAAATGTCTCATTTCCTTAAAAATTGATATTGTGATTTACCTTTGCTCTTACAGGGTGAACTAAGAAGAAAATCATTAACAAATGCAGAATGTTCACTACAAAAATGTCTCCCTTTGCTCAAGCAATTTGCTATTTCTTTTTGTGTGAGGGGAGCAAAGGAATTCAGCAACAGATAGCGATAAAGGTGACTCAGGCTGCTGTATTAGCCTTGTTTTCTCTCTCCAGTGGAGAGTTTGCAGCCAGTTAATATTATCCCCAAAACAAATACCATTTAGCTAGACATTTGATGGCCAGCATTCCAGTTTAGCCTTATGAGTAAAGAAAAAGGTCTGTACTCAAGATTTTCCATTTCAAAAGGAAATATTTTAACTAAGAAAACTATTTAAGAAAGTTGACAGAAGACCATAAGGAATGTAAAATGGGTTTCATATTTCTCTGTATCTCTGAGACAAAAATGTCTGGAATATGTATACCAACCTAGAGGAAGAAAGCTTGAAGAAAAAGGCTGCAGACCTAACTTAGATGGGTAATCACGTGAAAGGAAATATGAGGACTCAGCAAAATGATGATTAGAAGAGGAAGAAAGAATGATCAGTAAAGAAAACTAAGGTGTTGGAAAGTATTGAGATAGAAAGAGATTCACCAAAAAGTGAAACAGATTTAGATCTGCCAAAGAAAATGGAGAAAAATAGCAAAGGCTTCACATAATTAAAAAAAAAGTAGCTGGCTGCAATGCATCAAGACTGGGATAGTGATTAAAGATAGTCTAGGCATGGTCTAAACAGAGATGAATACAAGTCCTCAGTTTTTCAATAAAGACATGCTAAAAACCTTTCCAACATTTTGAAAAAATTAATTGCAGCAAAGACTTTTGACAAGCTCATAGTCATGCACTTTTAAGCTAAAACTAAAAATTTTTGCCAGAAGTTAAGTTTTGGAAACTGTTTAAAGTGTAGTGGCTTTGGAAATTACTGAGGAAGAGATAAGTGTGGGTATTCTGGATGATTACAAATTCCATAGAAGTGTCCACTGTGAGGAAAGTGTGCAGAAAAGAAAAGGGATGAATTGCGTACAATATATTCAAGAGAAACAGTGACTCATCAGCGTCCGAGCTCTGGTGAGGCCTTGTCTGTAGCATTCTGGCTGGTCCTGGTAACTTCTGAGCAGGACCAATGGCTGCACACTGAACAGATATAAAGAAAGGCTCCTGGGAAGGTAGTCAGGGAATAAAACCCTGAGACTTAAAACATTTGACTTGCATAGTCTAGTAATACAAAGGCTGAGGTGGAACAGGATTGCTCTCTATGAGCACTGGGGCCAGTATGGGAGGAACAGGGAAGGAAAGAGCTATGTAAGTTGACAGGCATTACCAGTCTATGAGGATTATTGAGCTGACGATAAACTTAGGCTGGAAACTAGCAGGATCGCTTGCCATCAGAACAATGATCTTCTTGAATCCCTTTCCTATAGAAATAGCAGGAACAAATAAAACTCTGAGACATTTCAAGGTGGAACAAGGTAATTTTATGAAAAGGATTATATAATATGACTGCCTGAGACAGCAGCAAGAGGGACTTTTTAATTAAGGAGGACACTTCCAGTCCTTCTGTCCTATTTCTATTTGGATCAACATTCACTTCGTGGATTAATCAAACATTTTCATTTCCAATGGCAAACAAGATGAGCGCAATAATGCCTAAATAATTATGAGAGTTCTCATAAATAGCATAACACCTTTCCACACAAAGTTATGAAGAATAATTCATCTGGTCACCATGCCTTTCCTTCAGGTTGCTGGATAGCCATGGAAGTTGCACATTTAATATCTAGTGTACTTACTTTAAATACAGCCTATCCGTGACTTGCAAATTAGCAATTAACTGTAACAGCCTGACATCTCTAAGGTGTAGGGCTGAGTCTCCACAGCTGTGCAAGCGTGTTCCAAATTGTGCCCTGGAGACCTGATCCTCTGGCATCCAGACTGGAGGAGCTACTGGAGGTCAGTGTGACTCCCTCCTTCCTTGTTCCTATGAGTGTGACTCCCTCCTTCCTGATTTCTTCCTACTAAATGTACACCTGGATATGGGTGGAATATGCACACAGACACAGAAGCCAGGGAGCACACCTGAATCTCCCAATTTAGATTTATGTGAAGATGGAAAGGAAGGATGATGTGAGAAGTAACGTGGCTCTGAAGAGACTTTACACAATTCCTCTATCACACACCTTCTCTTTAATCTTGGCCAGGTTCCCTCAGCTGACTCTCTGTAAAATGGTTGAGGAAATTGTCCCAGCTTATAGCATAAAGGCAGGAGAAAGAGCACGTTAATGATCACAGGAAGAAGGGCATGTTTCAATGTCAGAGGGTAAGAACCACATATAGTTAAGTTTCACGTACACAAATGTCACAATACTAGGCAGATACATTTGTTTGTCAACAACCATACATTAATTAAATCTCTATTGAAATATAACGAAAATGTTATGAAGGATAAAATCTTAGCTCCAGAAAAGGTAGCAGGAATTTGGCTATTCACAGGAATGGGCTAGTGGATTTAATTCTACATATACAGAAGAAAACATTTCACAGAACCCAGACTCATGCTGTAGATTCTATGCTATATGTGTGGGTCCACTAAGATATAAACTACTCTGGCTTTGCCCAGACTAATTACAGTTCTGCATTATCCTCAGCTATGTAGGAACCTCTCAGAAAAAGAGTATCCCTCCAACTTTTCATTGGGAAGGCAAAAACAATGCAAGCCTCCAGAAATTCAGTGTAAGTCCTTGTCCTCTCCTCTTGGTTTAAGAGCAGCATTGCAAGTGCACCCACTGCAGTCTGAGACCTGGTGGACTGGGAGGTTTAGAAAGCTGCAGGGCATCACAGAAAATAGGTTTAGGCAGCTCTGTTGAGAACCCGGGTGTTGGAGAGTGAGGGCTGATTACTTTATTCCAGCAAGGCCTCCCTAAATAAACAGTTTTTTTCTTTCCATCTCCTGGTCCTAAATGAGTTCCTTGGGCATCCTGCAGAATGCTAACTGCTGACTGACAAACATTACGGCACCAAATGTGCTGCCCCCACAGCTGCCTGCCGCAGCACAGAGTCCTTCAGCAAATTCAGGTCTGCTCTTCAGTTGTTTTCCTTTCCTGCAAAGACTGACTGTGAATCTTAATAACTTGCTTAAGATAGAGAAGCATTCTCAGTCTTTCTCCTTCTAGTTAATTCCACCATGTGTGTTAATATGGGATGAGCTCAACTACAAATCAGTCATTTTTCCAGCTGTTTCCTAAAGCAAACCAAAAGGTTTTGAACACATTGCCTGCTGCACTTGTCTCTCAGCATTTAAAATTCATCCAGTCCTTAACACATTCTCTGATTTTGCGATCCACATGGTTCTGAGAGAAACAAAAAAGCACTGAAGAAGTTGATTCCTTATTTCTCTTCTGGCCTCTCTTCTCCTCAATCCACAACAAAGAAGCAAAAAAGATAACATAGGAATTATTTTCCATTTGTTTTATTATCATACCTCAAACACACTACACACTTTGCTGAGAGCATAAGATGTCATCTCTGACATGAATGAGTTAATATAAGGGAGAGAAGGATATAAAATGCAGCCAAAAGGAACAAGCTAGCAAGGGCATGTTACTTACTAGTAACTAGCAAGTTTGGTAAAGATTCGTCTTTATGGTAGTTGCATAGATCAGGTCAAGTTCTGTGTCCTTTAATCTGTCTCTGCAATGCAAACACCACCAGCTCCACACAGTGCTGGTAGGATCCCCATCAAACCATACAGAATTATTCCAAGATTTACAGTCTCCTTCTGCTGTTTCAGCAGGCAGATATTTCAGCTGTGGCCATAGAACCAAAAATGTAGAAATAAGAAATGTTCATATGTAGAAGATTAAAGTAGCACTCTAGTAGTAGAACACGTTAAATAGTTTCAAGGCTTGAACTCTTAAAATACTTGTCTATAGGCTATTAGTAGTAGTGACTGGTTGTGCTTCTACAAGAACTTCCTCATGGATCATGCAGACTTATGATTTAATGAATTTATCCTTGATCTACACACAGAATCACTGCTGTAAACACTGTAATTGACACAACTGCTGGTGGCATGATTAATAGTCATGAGATAGGGCAGCCAAGGATTTTAATTAAAGAAAAAATATATTCAACTATGTGTGTGAGTGTATGCATGGATGTAAAACAGAAACAGCTATTGAAGGAGCAATGGGAATGTACAACTTCCTGGTAAAGTCATAACTTCCCAGGCTAAGAGACAGGGTCTATAGTCCGAGCACTCTTCCAGACCATCCTGTCTCTGTTCTTTGCTATACAGGGACACAGCTTCAACAAAAGAACAGAGGAGTGCCCTGCCAAATTAGAAGAGTAGCCAGAAGAGTAGTTTCCCAAAAAACAGAAAAATTGGATTTGATCCCCCCCCCCCCCCCACACACACACATTGACTAGGAGTTAATCTTTTGCTTCCAACAGAAGTGTCTGAACACCGGGCTGCTATGGAAGAGGAAGTTACCTTCTCCTCTGGTTTTAACTTGTGGGCATCTTCCCTTTGGACCAAAATTTTTATACTTCTGTGTCCACTTTCAGGTTAGCAAGTCCAACTTTTTCCATCCAAGGTATGAACTGTGCCTCCCTTCTGTAAATTTAGGAAGTCCACATGGCCTGCCCTTGGATTTAGAAACCATGCTGTGGGCTTATAGTAAACAAGTTGCTGATCTCCCTGTGGCAATGCTGAGGCACAAAGGACAAATATCACTTCTTAAAGAGGCGACGGAGTGTAAGAGGAGAGTCATGATTTTGTTTTTGAACATAACATAGGTAAGGATAATCATGAAAGCCTGCATTCCATTCTGATATCCACATATTTATAAGCTGGTCTAAAAGAGGACACAGAGAAGATCCATGCAGCAATTCAAAAGCTGCAAAAAACACTTGCAGAACCTCTTTGTATTCAGTTACCAGCAAGAGAAATAAGGTAACTTGTCTATACTGTATAAATACATCATGACAAAGAGAGTATGCTGCATACTAAAAGGTTGTTTAAGAGCTAGCAGAGAAATAGCTTATCTGTATGTTTTGTCAATTCATGAAACAAGGTTTTATGTAGTAAACTACTAGATACAGTATAATTTGATCAGGACACTAGCACTAGCATTGCTATGGAACTAGCATCCCAATTTGGGCTCTCCCACCCTCTCTTGGCCAACACTAACCATTTTTTTGATCTGTTGGCCATCTCTGTGGGTTTGAGTTCGTGTAGTTGCAAGTTTTTCCATCCATATATTTTTCAGGAAAGACCTTTACTTGCGGAGTCAGCTATCAGTGCTTGATATCCTTTACCTTACCGTCAGAGAAGTTTGATGGTAGTATGAGCTGGTCTGTATATAATATTTTCAGAGCTTTGCCTGACATGTGCCATACAAGCACAAAGAACATTTTTTACGCAGCAAACTGTGACCACTTGTCCTTAGACCAACGTACTGCTAGCCCCAAATAAGTCTCATGAAGCCTTCTGTCTTTTCTCCTGGCATCAGCATGCTCTTGTTCTTATCCACATTTTCTGCCAAAATGCTTTCAGGAAATATGAGTGTTTGTATCTTGTGACCCCCTTTAGTTTAGCACAAACTGAATCATGCTGTATAGTTCAGCTGAGTAATAAAATATAATCTGATTGGCAGGGGGTATTAGAGCGGGCCACATCATTACAGATCCTCTTTTAACCCAGTTTAACAAGTTGCTCCTGAGAAGTTATTTATTCTAGCTGTCAACATCTTGTTGTTGAAATGACAGTGATCAAATCTCTGTTAGATCCTAATCTTATTCTTCTTACTCCTGCCTCAAGTATCTGAGAGCCTCATATAAGCAATATCACTTTTTGTCAGCAAAATGATTTGTTTGACATAGATCATTCGCTGAAAGACACAACAACGTATTTTTTTAATATCTACAACAACTATTAGCATGAGATAAGTATGGAATAAATAGTAGGCAATAGTGAATCATGGAGTGTTGAAAGTCTGAACTGTTGCTGTGTTGAGCATGCTGATCCATACACAAAACAAGAATGTATTTCACAATTACGAAAACTCAGCAATGTGTTCCCAGGTGAACAGATGTCACAGCTGCAAATTATTAGTCAGAGACTGATGTTCTTGTAGTGTCCTGGGGAGACCTCACTAGCTAGCAGAGCGCCAGACCCGTCTCTGTTATGAAGTTATAAGAGTTCTTTTATTATGCCTCTTGATGCTGGGAAATGGGGAGGGAAAAGTTATATATTATCCATCAGGCAGATTCCAGCACAACTTGAACAGTCCTCTGACTTAAGAAACTCTCATCCTTAAAGGATACGTTGTCTCTTGATTTTATCTTCTCCAGACATCCAGTGCTAAACACTTGTGCAACTCTATCATGCCACGCTGTTTGCATTCTAGTGGAGAGTGAAATTGCTTGAATGTATTTGCAGACTAGTTTACGAGGATGCTATGAAGCTTAATGAAGGCTCAAAAGATGTTTGGAGTGTCACTTGAAAAACAGTAAAGTTTAGAATGTTATTTGGAGCAAGTGAATCATTTTTTAGTAGTGGGAAGCTTAATATTTTAGGCTTAAGAAACATTTGAATTAAAATGCACCACCCACAGAGTTCAAAATTATTCATTTAATATGCTATCTGTCTCTTGAGCCATTTGTGAGTGCGAGCACATTTCATTCATGCCAGGGAATGTGAATGCACATTCAGCTTTAAATGTAGGTTCTTAAAGATGACAGGTCTGATTCTCATCTCAGATTGGTGAGGCATTTCCTCTAGTAACAATAATTTTAAACTCAATATACAGTATATCTGCGTCAGAATGGAGTCACCTGGTGTATTCCAACATATTCACAAAAGTGTAAAAATATTGCCTCTGGTGGGAGAAAGACAGCATAATCAGCTATGCATCTAATTGACTGTTTTAGATAAATAGGATGGTCCCAGAGTCAGAATAACAGTGTGTGCCCATAGGCAAGCAGATTTTGCCTATATAGAGCCATCCTGAATGCCCAGTCCTGATCTTGTCAAACCCTGCAGATTAAAACCAAAACCCATGTTGAAAATGCATTTCTTACTAAAAAAAATCGGTATCTTTTCTTCTCCACCAACTTATACATTTCTTGCTGAGCAATGAAAGGGCTGTGCCTCTAGGACAACATCCCATGCACTCTCTGTTGCAACAGTTCAAGCATATTCACCTCTTTATATACAGGTGGCAAATTCATGCTTTTCTTTTCATGCATCTTCCTTGCTAGTTCTGTAAAGTCTGCATCTCCCACAGCTGCTCATTGCAAATTTTGCCTTAATGAAACATGATGTTGTAAATAAAAGAGAAAAAAGTAATTACATTTCTCTCTCTCCCTTCTCACAGAAAACTGACAACTTACACAAACGAGTATCATCTTAAAGATTTTTCTTAACAAAAAATGAGTGTGGTAAACATATCTCTTTCGGAAATCCCAATTTGTCAGAGTATCTCTTCACTGCAGTTGTATTTCTTATATGTTCAGGGGATCTTGACACTTCCCTCTTCATTTCTTGTTATATTGATTCATGGCTTTTATTTTGGGATCTCATAATTTAGAGACTGGCATTTTTGTGTGCAAAAGTAAAATGTGTTACTTTCTGATTCTCTTTGCATGGGTTGGTTTCCAAAGTAATATTAATAAAGCCTGTAGTTCATGTATATATATGAACTATATCATCCTTCTTATATGCTTCTCATTAAAGTGAAGAGTCTCATAGTTTTACATTAATTTTCCCCTCTTGTAAGTAATCTATTTGGCTCCATATTTTGTTATGAAAGTCAACAACCTTGGAATTCTTATTCCTACAAAACATTGATTTTGACATTTCTCCTTCTGTCTTCCTTTGCAATTTCATTGCAACTTTTATGTAATTAAAAAGTTAATACTTCTGCATTGTTTTTTTGTCCACGCAATGAGAAGAAAGCCTTTTCTGCCATAGGAATGTTTTTGAAAAATGTATTGATTTATCTAGTTGTTGGAACTACAAATGTAAGTTATGTGGAGCTTTTTATGGTGTGTAGCTATTTCTGGCATTTCTGCAGAAATTTCTGCATTTCAGAGCAATACTTTTCTGTCTAAAAGAGCAAAGAAGACATTAAGATGGAAAGCTCCTTGTGAAATGTCATTGAATTAAAGAAAAATTTTCTCTGAAGGCAACTGGACTAATGAAGGCTATTTTCCACAGAGCTGTGCCTTACATTTGGATTCTCTGGTATCCACTAGTGTTCAAATCTAAATATATTACCTTGCAGATGACTGCCCTAAAAGCAATCTGTAATAATGGGAACTCCCTTGTTGCTCCTGCTGAGGTGAGTCACTGTGCTTCAGGAAATGCATGCCAGAAGGACAAAACAAGAATGACACTCCCTTGGGAAAGCAAATTCTAGGCCATGGCCCTTGTTCCAAGGGTGGCTAAGACTTGGGAAGAGGAGACAAGAAGTTTTTTCTGGGCAGTCTTTTTATCACTGAGCAATGCGGCAAGAGCTGTAGAACTTAAATTATAACTGAGTTATAAAAATGAAAATCAAGTTTGTCTACAGTGAAAACTGTGGTGTAGCTGGGTACCAGGGCTGAGCCTATGTGCATACCCAGTGCACTTCAGATATTAGTTTCCTGGGTGGTCCAAGAGCTCCCCAGCCAGTTATCTGCATAGGTGAGATAATGGACTGGTTTGAGGCAATGGTTTGAGTTGAAACTGGGGGCTGGACTCCTCCACAGCAAAGAGTTTGACTGATTCTTCCAGGAACTCTCCAGGTGGAAATTTCAGTCAGTTCTGGAGATTCCCCCCAGGCAGATCCTGCTGTGCCTAGTCCAATTTATATGCTCAAATGTGTTGATTAACATACTGAGTGGAGGGTCCTAGAGATGCCCAGGCAGCTCTTGCTGCAGAGATGATCAAACTGTACATGGATAAGACATTGATAAATAGTCAATAGAAGCTGTTCCTGCAGTTTCCTGCAGAAATGGTTGGATTAGAAGATATGATGAGCAGAACAGGAGTTCTGGGAGTCTTCCCCAATCCACCCGAAGATGCTGCTGCAAGGACTCTTGCAACAGCGACTCCCATCACCACCAAATAGCAATTCACAGTTCTGTTTGGGAGATTTGATTTCCATGCAAGTGCTGTCCTACACCAAGATCTCAGTAAACTATTTTTTCATTTTTTAACAAACATTCTGCCCAGAACACCTGCGCAAGAGCTAGCGAGTCAGGATCTCTTACTGACCTTGTGAATCTCCATCTCTTTTCTGTATACAAAAGTAATCCTTAGTAAGGATTAGTAAGGATTCCTTAGTAAGGATTATTAGTAAGGATTAATCCTTAGTAAGGATTACAAAAGTAATCCTTAGTAAATTGTGACCTCACAAAATTTATTTCAACTCCCAAATAGAGCTAGATGGGAAATGGTGCCAAGTGTTTAGGCAGAGCAGACCCCCTTTTGGATTTGAGTGCATAAATTCTAAGTAGCACTTTGGAGTGGGGTACCTCTTATTTAATGTTAGATGTCTGAAAATGTAGACCTGTAATCTGAGTTAGTCACTTAGATTCCCTTTACTATCAGTGGAAAGAAATACACACTTCTAGGATGGATTTGCCCTACCAGTAGGGTTCATCTTACTTCTAATAGGAGAGCCCATTTCTCTCTATTGATTACAGAGGGATCTTTGGGTAGTGGTTAGGTCAGAAGCTAACATTTGCTTTTGCAGATATGGAAAGTGAGGCAAAATCTGCCAGCAGCATCCTGGGATGCATTAGGCCGAGCACTGCCTGCAGGTCGAAGGAGGTGGTCCTTCCCTTCTGCTCAGCACTGGTGAGACCACATCTGTGGTGCTGTGTCCAGTTCTGGGCTCCCCAGTACAAGAAAGACATGGACATACTGGAGCAAGTCCAGCCATGAAGATGATCAAGGGCTTGGAGCATCTGTCATAAGAGGAGAGGCTGAGAGAGCTGGGCCTTTTCAGCCTGGAGAAGAGAAGGCCTGGGGGGGAACTGTGGGGGGAACTTATCAATGCTTATAAATATCTGACAGGAGGATGTCAAGAGCCATACTTCTCTCAGGGGTGCCCAGTGACAGAAGGAGAGGCAATGGGCACAAACTGAAACACAGGAAATTCCACTTGAACATAAAAAACGCTTCTTTACTGTGAGAGTTATTGAATACTCTAACAGGTTGCTCCCAGAGAGATCGTGGAGTTTCCATCCCAGGAGATCTTCAAAACCCTGCTGGACACAGTCCTGAGCAACCTGCTCTAGGTGACCCTGCTTGAGCAGTGTGGGTTGGATTAGATAATCTCCAGAGGTGCCTTCCAACCTCAAACTGTTCTGCAATTCTGTTAAAATGAATCTGAAGCATGGCATCTACATTCAGTCTGGTAGGCTTTCTTACACCCTGTTTTGTTTCTGTAGCTCTTCCTTAATCTTAAGGAACATGCCACGTTCCTATTATCATATTTCAAGAAATTGCTCTCATTTTAAGGATCTTTATGACTTTTTTAAACAGACTTTCCCATACTAATTTGCATAAATCACATACCTGAAAAAAATGTCTAATATTTCAGGAAAACATGCCTCAGATCAGAAAAAAATGAGTAAAACAAGCTTGGACTTTTTTTTCAAATTTGAATACATCTCAGTATTAGAGTCTTGTATCTGAATAATTGTACTGTACAAATTAATCTTATATCATCTTTGTATTGGGCTTTATCTTGAAATCTTTGCTCAGGTGATAGAAATTTTGTCTAAGTAAAGATTGAGAAAGAATTCTAGGATTCAACTCATGGATCAGAGCCAGAATTTTGGGAACTGTGAAGATATATTGCTAGATAGTGTAAATTTACAGAAAATACAGATATTTCCAGCGTACTTGATGCATGGAGTTCACACTCTGACCTGAATCTTGCCTACATGTATACCATGAACATACTGAAAAGTAGGAACGTTACCTTTTAATCTCCAGTTCTTTCCGGTTTTGGCACAAGGTTTATTTTCAATAATAAAACAAAAAGTTCCATAGGAGACAACTGTTTTTTGTTTTACTATGTTTTTATGTGTGAAGTTAAAACAGTAGATTAATTTAGTTAAAAAACAAATTAAAATTATATTTGCCATGTCCAGAAACTCTCAAAACAACATCTTTTTAATATTTTACTAAACAGAAGACGAATGAGCTATATTCCTAGTACAAGGAAAATATGGCTCAGAGTTTCTCTCTTTGAACCAGCCCAAAGCTTTTGGCTAAAATATCAGTGAAGTATATAATGTATCAATAATGTTAGCAATGCTTACTTAAGGTACTTATGAAAAACAAACAAAAGGTTTACTTAACAGGCATAACTATTCCCCCATTAGTTTTGATCAATTGCTTTGTGGTCATGTTCATTAGACAGCCTAATGTGAACCACAATTAGATTCTATCCTTTTAAAAGACAAAGCAGAATCCCAAGCCATTAATTAAAGGGTCTGACTAAAGTTGGTTACAAGATGGATGTTGCATCCCCTTTACTGATGACTGAACTCAGCAAAACAGAGTACTTTAGTTTTAAGTAGCAAATACTCTAGCAGTATTTGAATGCAAACTTTTGCTCTGCTCTGGTGCAGCTGGAAAAAGAAAATTGTTTCATGTGTAGATTCCTGAAGACATGAAATCCTATAAATCTAGATTTACACTGGGCAAACTGCAAGTGTGATCAAAATGTTTGAGATGGGGGAGGCCAACTAATGGCTCACTGCTTATCTGTGGTATTATTTTCCTTTGACCCTGAAAATCATTTAAAACTTAGTTTTCTGACCCCCTGTATCTAATGCTTCAGCATCCCAACGCCAAAAAACAGTTTATGGTACCTGAGAAATCAAAAAGCCAATTACTTTCTTACTACAACTGAAAACTACAGGTTGGCTGGTATATTCATGCATGTGTCCAGGCAAAAGTTCTACCCTGCAAATGTAAGAAAACTGTCTCCGGGTATATAAATCCAATCTATTAATTACCTCATGAGTCATTACCTCCACAGATGCTCCCCAGCTGCACTCCATGGATGGTCCCCAGACCTTGCTTTGTATTAGTCTGCTTCCCTCAGGCTATCCCAAATGTGGGATGCACAGTTCTCTCCTCCGAGTGAATATGCGCCATTTCTCTGTCCCCCTCCTCCCAATACCACAAAGAATGTTAAGAGTTGCTTCTCTTTAAGATGTTCTGAGAGCAGTTGACCCGACACTAAACCGCACTGAACATTGAACAAGGCCGTGCAATGCCAAGTGCCCCAGGTTTAGCAAAGAGTCACAGATTTCCTGTGTGACCTTGGAAAAAAGATCAAAGGGAACTTAGGTAGCTGGTTTTAATGGCAGGTTAAATACAGCAGCTTTCAGATCTGGGCGTCAGGCTTGCATGGATGAAAGAAGAGTATTTCTCAATCTCCCCAGGGCTCTGTGAGGCTCTCAGCAATTGTGGTAACTGGGGGGAGGCACTGACCACGAGCTGGGAGGTTAACGTTAAGTTCAGGTGTAGTAACTAAAATTTTGAAAAGAATAATCAGGGGGATAAAGGGAAAATTTTTAATTTTAGAAAAATTCTTAGGTTCAGGATTTTTTAAAGGCAGGACTCTCTGAGGTTTTCATCTGGTGTCTGTTTGGGCCTCTTTCCTTTTCCATCAGTTTGAAATAATAAGACTATTACCTAGAAGCTTTAAAAGAAAAAGAAAAGGCTACTCATTGCCAGTGGGAGAAAAATATATTGCAGTCCTTGGCAATAAGGGCCTGAGGCTCTACTGGTCTTCTCAGTATGTAGCCTGATGCTAACTCAGCTATAAGAGAGCCAAAGCACACAGAGAGACTTTTTTTTTAATTAGTTTAGTGTCCATTATTAATAGGAAACCCACAGAAAATAAAAAATACAAATCCTAGATAAACACAAAAGCCTATTTTTAGTTTGTGAGATATATGGGAAGGTACAGAGCCCAGGAACAGGCACAGAAGGTTATCTCCCATTTCTCTGAAGTCTGCCTACAGGGTTATTTGCCAGGGTGTTGACTGCCAGAAAGCCTCTCTGGCACTGCTGCGTCGTGCCCTTGCATTAGGCTGAGGGATGGCTGAGAAAATTCTTGCAATTAATTTGAGGAAGATTTGTCCTGCAAACATGTCCTGTAGGAAGAGAATAAAAACAAACAGCCAAGTTTGTTATTTACCCAGACAACCAAACAGAGCAAAAACGTCAGAGGAAAAGTTGGGATCACTATAGAGGAAAGCAATAAAACTAAATACAAAATTTAACGATCATAGCAAAGATAGGTCTTGCTGCAGAGGCTCTTGCCTCTCTTACTATCACAGGAACTCAGTGTCTAAAGCTTTTTTTTTTTTTTTGGCATATTTTATTTTTGTAAATATTTTCATATGGATACTCATAGCCCTTTAAAAGTCCCAGATATTAAAGCTCTGGATCAGAACTTTCAGACAGTGAGCAAAAACTTGAGCTGAAAGCTCTGAGGCAAATCACCATCTTCATCAGGTTGCTGTTGCTGGGTGTTGCCAGCAAAAAAAAAGGACAGGGAGATTATATCCAAATTTCTATGCAGTGCATGATTTAAGATTAGAGATATTTTAAGGAAATTCACTCATGAAAAGGAGGGAAAAAAGGAAAATGCTCCTCCTACAGTTTTACTGGTTGTGGGAACTCTGCAGTTTGCAGCAGAATGAGTTGTGAATTTTTTGACAAATGGCTTTCTCATTGAAAAATGTTAAAACCAAAACTTTTCATGGAAAAGGGTCTATTTTTAGCTAAAAAAAAATAGAAAAAAATTTAAAGCAAAAAGCTTCCAAAGTTAATGTTCTCAGAAAAGAACATGCTAGATTTTCACTTCAAAATGGTTGTATTCTGATATTTAAGTTAGCTAAAACACAAAAGCCAGAAGTGAAATGGAATGTTTTGAAACCATGGAAATGACTATTTCACCCAGATTACTGCTTCATGAAAATTTTCAACATTTTGACTTCTGATATTTGTATGGGATGAAATTTCAACATTTCAGAATCTTTGAAGGACATAAAATGAGCCTTCTAATGGGCTTTGATTTTCTCTTCTTTATTCTTTAAATCTTTATGAATGAAATTATGAGGAAAATTATATAAGTGCTTTGCCTGTGATTAAAAATATGCCCAAAAGAAATTTCATTCAATCTCAAAAATCAAGAAAATTAATTGAATGAGCATTTTTTCCATTGATTTTAGTGGGCTATATAAAGACGTACACAACAATGAAAGACTTCACATTTCAGAAATGCAGATATATAGTTGCATATTTAAACATGCATAGGCAAGTAACTGCATGCAGTTGCACCAATTCTGTGTACAGATTGTCCTTTGCTTCTTGCAGACATTTACACATGTTTGAAGAAGATATGCTCATATGTATGCCTATCATGCGTATATATGGAAAGGAATATAAAATATTTACACATTTTAGGCTGCAACCTCAGACCAGGTATGCTTTCCTGCCCTTAAAGAAACACTGAAAAGCCCAGATCTGTAGCAGCCTAGATTTGTTTGGGATTTTTGATGTATTGTTACCTACCTGCTCATTAGACAACCTTCCTCTTCCTAATTTATCACTCTATCACCATATTTAGTACAAAGAACCAGCCTGCAAAAGGTAAAAAAATAATTATAAATTATACTGACCTGTTCACATTAGTGTGAGTGTAAGCAACACCAAGGTGTTTCTATTTATCACCATTTGCTTTGATAGGGCACCATTCATTTAATTTATCATTTGATTCCTTTCAATTATTTCTGCTTGAGGAGAAATACAATCAGCATTATTTAGTTAGGATTGTGTTTGCCCAAAAGGTTTTGTAAAACCCATTAAAAGGGAACAGTTGCTGGATACTTGTGCATTGGATCTAGAGTTTTCCTCAGATTACTTTGTGATTTTAAAACATTCTTATTTAAATTTCTATAATTACAAGAAGCTAACATAGATAATCTGTATTTAAGCTAAAGAGGAATGTAGTGAAATTGTATGAATACTTTCTTTGTTATTTCAGGGTAACACACTTCTGTGTGGAACAACTACCAATTCGAAAATCTTCTACCAAGGACCATTGCTGATTATCTTACTGATTTTGGGTTTGTTTGTTTGTTTGTTTGTTTGTTTTGCTTTTTCAGTTTTGGAAGCATTGGGAACCCTAAGCAAAGAAGTGGGAAACATGATTCTAAACATGAATTAAAAATGACAAAATTAACCCAGGGGTTGCACAACCAGTTTAAATGCACTGAGTTATTAGGACGGCAGGTAATAAGCCTACCATCTTCTCCTCCTTCCTCTGCTGCCATCTTTCCAAAGGAAAGACTGAGCTAGATGCATATACCCAAAGGGGCAACTTAGTTGTATGCACTGAAGTTCAGGAAGGGCTCTTGGACTGTAAATCCTAAAGCAGTTCTTCTCTCAGGATTTCTGTACCACTCCCTGATGACCAGCTGGACATGTTGAGTCATGTATTTCATCCTGGAGTGCTTGCCCTTCAATTTGCTTTGGAGACTGCATTGCTGGACCTTGGCTTTGTAGACACAGCAATGGTCTATTGACTGGTCCCAGTACCTCAGCCCCTTTGTGGGTTTGAGCCTTACTCTTTCAGTATCAGAGGATGCAACATGGTGAATAAATGCACAAATGGTGTCCAGGAGAATGAGATAACAGGCAAACGTCAGATATAAATTTAAACGTGAATGTGAATTGGTACATTGGTAATGAGCTGCTCTTACTTTCAGTAACCAATCCCTCTGCTATTTTTGGTTTCTCATGTGACTTGTTTAGTGTTGGGCACTTAGACACTTAAGAATACTGAAAAGAAGCGGGTCTGACCCTGAGAGTTGGTGTTGACACCAAGGAAACAAGAGGTTTGTTCAAATCTGCATTTTTTTTAAACTTCAGGGTCTAGAAAAAATTCCAGAGAAACAACAGGCATATTACTTATCTCTCAGCATTCATTTGGGAGGAAGAGGGCTCTGACTTCTATGAGCTTTTACAGTTCTTTTCTAAATTTTTTTGTTTTATCCTCTTTCACAGGAGATCAATAGGGGCTTTCAGGGTGCCATTTGCAGACTGTCAGTTGATCACTTTGGCAATCCCTGCAATTAAAGATCTCTCTGAGCTTCAGTTTGCCCAGCTAAAAATGTAGATAAGACTACTGATACTCTTAGTAAGGAGTTTTGAGGACTTTGGATGAAGATCACTTTATTTAACATTACTCTGTGACCTGCTATCCCTTTAACTTCACAAACTTCTGACTTTCCCTAGGTAGAAAAGAAAAAAGGGAAAAAAAATCAGCTTCATGGGTAAGAAATAAAAGTAATTTTAGATAGCTTTTTAAAGAATTAATTGCACAAAGGTCTATCTCACCTAAAGTAAGAAGGCTGTGACTATTACTCTCTGCCTCTGTGACAGCCCTGCTGACCGTCTCTGCACTGCAAATTGCTTTAGCAGTTAAGAATGGTTTTACTTAACTGCAGGATCCAGTGCCTGTCTGTGGTGAAACATGTTCCTAACTCATGGAAGACAGTTTACTTTTCGTCCTCTTAGCCTTTCTGTGCCCAAGAGAAGTGCACTGAGCAGAGGCTCAGGGATATATCTGCCTCTGTGTTTCACTCATCTGCAAAGCAGGAACTGAGAGAGGCACAGCAGGACAGCGAGGCCTCCATCTGTTGTGCAGATCTCTGCTTTTTCTGCAAGTGATGCAAGAAATAACCAATATTTCATTTGAAAAGAATAGCATTCACTTTAAAGTATGCCTTAGTCTGACTGCTAAGAAGCTATTGCTCGATATCCGCAGCCTCACCAACTAGGGGTATTGAGGAGGCAGGAGAGTTAAAGGAGTATTCAGTCTGACATCATGCCCCCACCACAGACATCTTGAAAAATATTATGGAAGCCACACACTCTGTGTTCTGCTGTTTTATACAGACCTCTTAAATGGTGCTTCCCTAAGTTACAGGAGGAATGTGAGAATAAAAGTTACTACAGTATTCTGTACCTTGCAGTGCATGGAGGAAGGGGACAACACATACTAAAAATAGGATAGAGAAGTAGATTATTTTATAGATTATAGTAGATTATATTATTACATCTGAAGTATAAATAGGATATGCAGTTATAAACAGGATCTGAGGTACCTGGATATGATGGGAGAACAAATTGTGATTGCATTAGACAAACAAAATCCACACCTTAAGACCAGGGTTTGTGAAAGGGCGCGATCTGCTAGACTTCCTCCTGCACAAGTCATGCACACACTTCTGACTAAAGTTTTCTTCATAAGTACTTGTTTTCTCCAAATGGCAGCATCTGGGCTTTAGAGTATTATCGTAAAGGCTTTCTTTTGGGGTACAAGATGTGCAGCACAAGAGTAGTTTAAGCAGTAAACCTGGAAAGCTATTAGACGTCAGGAAAAATACCAAAGGAAAGAACAAGTGCAATTAATAAAACATAAAACATTTGCTCCATAAAAATCTAGAATATCAACATTACTGCTTCAAATTAGTTGAAGAGTAATTATCCCCAAGATGTTCTGGCACCTTCTACATCTTGTTTGCAAAAGTTTGACAAAACAGGGAAGACGTGGTAAAGATAAGGATACCAGAACTATCTGTCGGATTAATAAAAGGAAGAAGAATTAGAATAAACTATTAGAAGTGAAATGACATTATGACAGAAATTGGACAGTGTTAGTTATCGGTGTGCGGAGTGCGCACACGTGAGAGCCTGAAAGGCAGTGAAGGTGACCTTGTACAGTCTCATCTGATAGAAGATTAAAATCCCAATCTTGGATATTGTCATTACTTACTTTTAATAAACAATATAATCCTGGTGGAAGAGCCCAGGTGTTTGTTTATGCACCTAATTTGCTGAAAACATGCTGCCTTTTGCACTGAGATGATTTAGATACAGAATTTATTAACAGATTTTAGGGGCAGTGGGATGCTTTGTGAACAGAGTGGAAAAAATCCATATGAAAAGTGTTATTTTAAAGAAGGTCTCCTTAGGAGATTTGTAGTGTAGGATTCAATATCATAAATATTTCTGCCCTTTATCTATGATAAGGAAAGAAGAACACCTCTGTATCCCAGTGGTGTAAAGACAGCAGAAAAGTCAAGGTTAAGGCTGTCTTTGAGGCATATTCACACTTCCTTGTTGACTAGCCTGGGTGAGACTGGAGACAGCATAGGGAGGGATGGCGTTGGTGCTTTTTGCAGCCTTTTGGCTTATTGGGTAGTACTTTTAGCAAAAGAATAGATATCTCTTCCTTCTCCAAAAAGAAAAGAAGTGGGAGAGGAGAATATGTTGAGAGTGTGTTGGGAGAGTGAAAGAAAAGAAAGATGGGCTACTGAATGCCCTTCCCTCCCACCAGATCCTGAAAAGAAGAATACTGTGCTCTATACTGTGCTAAAACATGACATTTAGACTTAAGCAGTTTAAATAGTCCCCTGAGCCATGTTGCGGGTGCAGAACAGCTGTATGTATAATTAAGTAAAGCTAATTACAATAAATTAAGTTAACTAGAAAATCAGTCAGAGTTTTTATTCCTAAAAGTTCTGTCGTTGTTGCCAGAGTTGAAAATGCTGTAGGGCAAGATGCTGGGCCACTGCAGATTGTCAAAGATCTAGTCACCTGGTTTCATTTTTTATTCAAAACTGATAATTGGAAAATGTTGAAGTGAGGGGAGTGTGTTCATATGCCTGAATTTTAGCTCCTAATTTAAAAATTAGATGAGGAGGCTAATCTCTCAAGGGTAATAGTATATTCAAGGTACTTGCCTTCTCCTTCTCTTGGCTACAGAAGATTTCTTGAGTGTTCAGGCTAGTGGCAGAATATGGTGTGAATGTTTCCTTTGCCCATCTACCCAGCCATGTCAGCATGGCTTTCTTCTAAAGTGGTAAAAACTGCAAAAACTTTTATTCTAGTTCAACATTTAAACATGTCACATAGTCCAGTGAAAATCTAGTGCAACTCCATGAACATCAACAAAGTCATGCTGGTGCATTATTAGCGAATCTTGTCAGAGAGGAGGATTTGGCTCACCATTTATTAAGATTCATGTTTCATGCTGTGCCACTGAACAAGAGCCAATGTGGCAAGAGAAAGCCTGATACTGCTTGTAAACTAATGCAATACACCCAGATGAACTGTAGATTATTTGCATTTACAGTAGCATTACTGACATGAGGATCAGCTCCAGGAAGAACCGTGTGCTGTGCAATGTATTGGTTGAAATGAAGAAAAGTGTTGAGCAAAGATATTGGCTGTAGCTGAGAAAACCGTGAGGAACAAATCTCTGGAGTCTGGGAGACCATGCTAGGAAAGCATCACTGTATGTTTGCCTTTTTCTTACGCTCTTCCCAGAACATCTGCTACCTCCCACTGCCAGAACCAGGATACTGGACTAGACAGGTGTTTGATCTCACCTTAAACATGTATTATGACATGTAGTATGCTCCTTCAGTTGCATGGTGCACTCAGCAAGGAATAAACTGTGATTCAGCTAGCACACAGCAAAGTGAGGCAAAAGGCTGTTGGGACTATATCTCCTGCGTCTTAGTGCTGGCTGCCGGAGCTAAAGATCAGATTGTGAGAGGCAAAGTAATTTTATTTGCAGAGTAATGACTTTGCTTTGTGCAAGGAGAAAGGAATTAGATTGGCAGGAGCGCTGATTGTGCCCTCTCCTCTCCACCAGCCAGCTCCCCAGGCCAGCATGCAGGGATACATCACTGTATGCATCACTGCCACAGCGCGCTTCCTCTTCTTCAAGCCTCTCCTGCAGTTGTGCCTTTGTCCTTTTGGATGCCCCTCCATCACCCAAAATTGTGGCAAAACCTTGAGTGAGCCTCATCACAGCAAAAATACAACTGAAAGCTACATTTAATTCATCTGCATTTGCTTTATTTGATAAGAAGGGATGTCTCCACAGTAAATATTTTTTAGAATAAAAATGAGTCAGTAACTATCTCTAAAGGACTTGGTTTAAGGGTAGGCATAATGCAGTCCACACAGGCTGTGAAATTATTCTCATCAGGAGGCTTTAAGGAACATTTCTGGGAACCAAGGTGGATTAAGGTTTGACCTTCTTTTTAATATTGTCTTTCCTGATGCTTTCTCTTATATATACACTTGTTCTCAGGTGTCAGAAATGAGCTGCATTGATCCTGTTTTCAGAGATCAGTGGTAAACAGCAAGCCTCTGTGATTTATGGCTGGGCCTGCTGATAATACCTTAGAGATGTCTGAGCACCTGCTGCTGGAGATGCGGCTTTAGGAACCAGCGATTTAAACTTTTCAGGTATAGCTCTCCCAGCCATGCTCACTTGCGAGATGAAAACAAATGGGATGAGGCAGCAATTATGGACAGTGATTCTGGGCACTGCCCAGCCCATGAGAAACAGATTCTTCTGGTTTCAGAGTATTCTTCAATGTCCCTTCCCCTCATGCCATTCTTGATCAACAAAAGCAGGATTTCTAATAACACCAATAACAATGTAGGGAAAGTGTCAGGAACTACTGTGCTTGTCACAGATTTGACAAAATTACTAGAAAATTTCCTAGCTGGTAAAATTTTCATACCAGTCAAATGTGTGGTTGTATTATTGACTCACAATATGATTTCATACCAGCTACCCTAAGAACACAGTTACTGCGTAGAAGTCTTGGTTAGTCATCCCAAATGGCAGGAATACAAAGTAAAGTAAAATTGTATTTATGAACACTAAGTTTAATCAATGTTTTGCTTGCCATTTTACTTTGCGAAAACAAGGGTACCACACAATACACTCACTGCATGTCCATGCACTCACAGTTATCTTTTCTTTATGTGTGACAATGACGGATATAGTGTCATTCCAGCCTACAGATAAACATGTCAGTGGAGAAAGACTCTCCTTAAATTCTGCCATTTTCACTGCAAACTAAGCTGATGCAAAGATAAATTCGGCTACACAGGGGGAGCGAACAATACAGCAGGCTTGAGGTTGCCATGATATTGATAGAGAGGGCTGTACTGCACTGCAGCTTCACTTTGGACGGAGGCATGGAGCAGAGCACTAAGGGGAAAAGCTACCATCTCCTGAGCCACTGCTACATCAGCCCTTGGTCCTGATGTGAAACTTCAGTGTCTGAGATTCATAAGCTGATTTGTAACATTACATCAGTTGAAACAAACACAGCACCAGCAGCCTAACAGTTGTGGGGAAAACCCTGCAGGTAAATGGCACGTCTGTATTGATCAAGAGCCACTTAATAGGAAATTGGAAACGTGCCAATATTCATTAGCAGTGATTGAAGGCATAGATTTTTAAGGCCAGGAGGAATCATTATGGTTCTACAGTGTGACCTCCCACGTAACATCAGCCAGAGGACTCCTCTGTTGCGAGGCCAATAGCTGTGTTTCAACTCAGCCATAGCTTCTAGGAAAAAAAGTATAATCTTAATTTTTTAAAAAGCCTTTGAAAGAAAAGCCATCTCAGTCCTTAGTACAGTGCTCCAATCACTAATTGCAGAATAGTAATTTGTACTCTAAATTGTCTAGCTTCATTTTACAGACATTGGGGGAAGATTTACCCAACTTTGGGCACCTCCAATAGAGGTTTACAAGTGCGCAAGTCACACTGCATGCCTTTTATAGACAGTGGAGCAAACAGAAGCTTTAAAGGAGTGATTCATCTAACTTGTTTTAGACATCTACTTTAGAATGAGATGAACTGGGCTTTACAGCCCTCTGACAATGTTGCTTAGATCTCTATTGACAGTACAGAGATTCTAGGTTGACCGGCTCATATATAAGACCTCTATGTTTAGTCAGATGAATCCTACCATGATGCATACTTTTTTTCTGCTGAAGAGTCTGCCCTTTCCCAGTTAGATACTTCTGGAATACGAGCAAATTATTTCTTAACCTTCTCCTTGTTAAAGGAAGTAGGTCAGGCTCCTTTAATATTTGACCTGTTTCCTAACACTCTAAACCACTCTTATGGTCTTCAGTGTTTCAGTTTCCTTCTTGGACTGTGAACATCAGAACTGGACATAATATTAGAGAACTGATGATATGTCAGCATGGTAAACATAGCAGTAGTAAGAACATAACAACATGCGATTAGCTGTACTAGATCAGACCCAAGGTCAGTGTAGATTAATGGCTTGTCTGTGACATGATGTGTAGTGGATGATTTGGTGAAAGTATAAAAAAAAGCCTACAGCTTTATGGTAAATAAAGACATCTCTGTGCTCAGGAGTGCTCCATGGAAAGTAATTGTCTCATTATTTTCTGAACCAGCATAGGCTTTTGGTGTCTATAATATTGTATACTAATGAGCTTAACTGTTTAAATACACAGTATTTAAAAAACCTTCCTTTTGTTTGTTCTGAATCTGCCCCATTCTATTTTCCAGTCATGTCCTCTAGGTTTCATATCATGAAAGAGAGTGAGAAAATATTCCCTAGTATAACCTCCTTACATGAGATCGTCCTGTTTATGTACAAGAACTACATTAGCTCTTTTTGCCACAGCATTGAGCAGCAGATCATCTGTTCCAATAGCCATGACTTTTTCAGAATTTCCGTTTCTAGAGTTAGGAGTTCTTGATTTTTTTTAATGCAGTATTCTTTGTGCCTCACATTTGGGCCTGAATTGAATATGCCTGTTTGAACCTTAGTAAATTTGATTGTTCTTTTCTCTCATGATTTTGGGGATATTTACAAACTTTCTTAGAAATGATTTTTTTTCCCCAAATAGTGTTAAAAATGAAAATGCTAGATAACATAGGGCCAAGAATCAGATTTTGTAGAATGCTTACACAAAATGTAACAGCTTTACAATGATTTTCTATTTATAATTACACTCCACAACAGTTGATGATTTAACTAATACTTAATACATTTCATGTGTGCTATGTTCATACATGTGTATATGTTGTATAGGTCTATCCTATTAGTCAAAACATTGTGCTGTATCAGACCAGCTGGTAAAGTCCATTACTGTAACCTACCAAGCCTGCAGCCTCATCAGGAAGTACCAAGTGAGCTTGAGAGGACTCTTTACGTCTTCCTTGGTAGGGGAGGGAAATGCTTTGGTGCTGTTCACTATTTCCTAAACACTAGTGTAGTGAAGTGCTCTCTTAAAGTGATTGTGAATGAGAAACTCTTCTGCTGAGATTCCTTCCCTTTATTGTCTGCCATATCCTTCATCTCATGTAAGACTCCTGGAGCCCAAGGAGGAGTTCAGAGACTGTATTTAGACTATGAAGTAAGTGCGGGCTGCAGTCCAGATCGCCTTCAGACAACCCTGTTCACTTTGCTTTTGTACCTGGGTTTCTTCCCATGGCATGAGGAGGTGGCGTGGTGCTAGCTCAAGCCTCGGGGCAGTGTGGAGTCTCAGGTCACACCTGGCAGTTAGACATGGCTTAAGAGTTTTCTTCATACAGGAGTGACTGGAGCCTGTGAGTAGTGAGCTGGTTTTGAAGTATCAGCCTGAAGAGTTGCATGCGTTAAAAAAAAAGGCAAACTCAGTAACCATATTTGGGAGAGTGCAAAGGCAAGAACCATGAACAGCCGTGAACTAGAGCCTTTTGGCTTAGGAGAACATGGGACCAGCTGTAGAGCCCACTCACATTTCAACAGTGTCTTTTCGGAGCAGTACCAGGTTGTAACAAGCTGTAAATAACCAGAGAGCTGTCTTTCCTCAGCACATTTGTCAGCAGGGTAGAATAAAAATGTTTCTCTTTGAGGTCAGGGTAGAAGTGCCTTTGTCGGAGGATGTTGTCACAGCTTGGTTTGGCATGGTGCCGGTCCAGTGGAGGTGGTTGTGTGTGTGCCATGGGACACATCCGAATTGCAGCACAGGTTTGCTTGGTGTTCCAGAAACTGCAGCACCCGTGGGATTTCAGCCAGTAATGACTGCGGCAGTAGCTCTGTCTTTTGTGATTTCCCCTTTTTCATTATATTTGAATCTCACTTGTGCTGCTGATCCCTGGTCTGTTACACCTATAATCACAGAAATGTCTTCTGTTTTCTTTCCCTGACTTGCCTCCATCAAATCATGCCAAATGAATTTCTGAAGGAGAAAATAGGACTTTTGGTCTATGCAACATAGCCAAAAATAGTTAACTCTTAAATGCTATTTATGATTTTATCTCCTTCCTCCTGGAGGTAGAAATGCTGCTGGCATCCTCTGTGGGGAAGATGCTTGCCAAAAGGTGGAATGCATGAAAAAGGATCATTTCCTGAATCATCCTGAGAAGGCGGACACGCTACGGAGGAGGAATGGAACGACCTCGCTGCTTCTTCCCTGTTTCGCTCCATCTGGAGATGGATGTGAACATAGGGAGTGGGAGGCAGAGGAGAGGCATGCTAGGGGCTCTGTGCCTCCCACTCACCAAACACCCCAGCCCACTTGAACAGACTTGCCCTCTCCGCTTTAGGCTGTTCTCTCATATACTAACTAAGACCAGGAAGCTATACCAGAGCAGGCCTTATACTTTCAAGTTAATGCAGTTATTTTACAGTTACAGATAAAAAGCAAGATGTTGCTCACTCTCTGTGCAAAACATAAGCGCAAATCCTGGGTTCTGATCAAGGCCTCAAAAGTAAGGATCTAAGAGGGATGCGTAAATTTTCTACAGATCTCATATAAAAGATGATTTTCCCTGTCTGTTATGATGAAAGGAAGAAAAAGCAAAGATGTCAGGATATTTGTTGCAGAAAGGAGACATTCCTGGCTCTGCTTGTACACGTGAGAAAGAAGAATCAGTCTTGCTACATTCAGCTAGTCCAGGCAAAGAATAGTTTGGCTCATCCATGCTCAAACAGCAACCAGTGCCCCATTACACTACCAGACATTAGAAGAGCTTATAGTGATGGAGAAGTCATCACACAGTTAAAGAACAGAACTTGCCATACCACCTGCTTTCCATTTTTAGACTATGAATAATAGGACATCTTCAGGGTAACCAGACAATCATAAATCCTTATTGTAATATGACCTTTAGTGCACTAAAAGATGATATTAGTGTCCTCTGATTATATAATCTTAAGATTTTAATTGAGAAAAATGAGAGCATTTGTGCTTGTATATATGTACAGGAGGAGAAAAAGAAGAAAAGGATAGAATTAAAAGACTTTACCATTAAGAAATGATTTAGTTATCACACCATAAAATTACATATTAGATATGTTATTTAAGGCTTGGTAAGGATTTGACAACCTAATCATGTCAGCAATCTGAGAGATGAGCCTCTGCTTACACCAGGCCTCTGAAGATGCTTTGCATGTCTTCCAGGGTGACATTTTCACTGGCTTTAGCTTCTCACTAGCACAAACACAACTTAATCCACTGCCTTTGAATTGCCACAGATATGTATGGAGGAATAATTTTGTTAAATTTAACGACTTTTCTGGGGAAAACTTTGCAATGGGACAGCTGCATTGAAAACCAAGAAAAAAAAATCTCTTGAGCTATAGGGCCATGGTGTAATTACTGCCCCCCAAATCAGCTGGCTCCAGAGCAGCATGGAGTGAAATGCCTTGAGACAAAGAGCACTTGATCAATAACTCAGCATCCAGTTTGGTTGGTCTTTGTATTGCCACTGAGAAAGGATAAAGTTTTGACTCTGACTATTCAGGGTGAATATAACTTTTCGTAGTATTTACTTTCAGTCTGGTAGCAATATATACATGCCTCAAGACAAAGCTGAGGAGAACTGCTCTGCTGAGTATGAGGTTATACAGACACCTGAGACAGCTGCTTCTGCAGGATTTGCAATAGTATAAATATAAAAACCGACTTTGAATCAAAACAATTTTATTAAATAAGCATTCATGTCAATGGCACGGACAACATATTGTTAGTTTTATCAGACGTATCCACTTACTCCACTAGTTCAACAAAGCGTTGTGTATCGATTTGACAAAGATACTGTCAACTCATGTTGAGCGACTGCTGGATGTACCAGTACAGACCTTAATTTATATTCTGGAACTGTGCCCTCTCTGCCATCTTGGATCTTCCTATAAAATCTTATAAGATGCAAGAAAAAAATCTATTCCACATTTTTCAGATTTATGATTCTCAAATGAAAGAAGGAACAGAAATAATCTTTCCATTTGTCAGCCTGTCATCTACATGAAACAGACACAGCTGCTGCTGCAAGAAAATTCTATTACAGGTGTAAAATGGACATTTTCTTCACAAATATTTTTGTCATTAACTTAGCATAAAAGTCTATGAAATGGTAGGGCAGTAGAATTCTCATTTCATCTTATAAAAAAAAGAAACTTAAATCATAATTCACTTGAGGTTTTGTTTTTGTTATTTTGTGTAGCTGAAAAGATTTGGTGTAGTTGAAAAGCATATTCTGTGTAATACTGGAAGCGGATACCGGTACTTGTTTTTGAGAAGAATGATATGCAAAGTTACTCATTCACTTCAGTCTTCCACGAAAGAGATGATGATGGGAGACCCTGAAAAGGTCTCTTGAAAGTATCAGGGGATGGATGCCACCGGCTCCAGGAATCTTGGTCACTAATCTCCTCCATCATTTATGACTGAGCACTGTCTCTAGACTAGAGATCACCAAAAACGAGTTGATTTTTTATTACTGAAGAACATGTGTGCATAGGAAATATATGCACCTGCAAAATTTCATCAGTAAGCATTAGTGTGCTGGTAATAAGAAAAAAAAATCGAAATATGAAATAAGAAAAGTAATTTAAATAAGGAATACAGTGAATATAAATTTAAAACCTTAGTGAAGAAAGGGAAAGGTCATCACCTGACCCATCGTAATAGCTTGTGAAGTCCCTGTGCCCCATCCCCAGAACTTCTAAAAGAGTTGGTTGGGAACCTGGAGGCTGCAACTTGGATGGCAATGAGCAAGGTACAAGGAACTCTTTGCTGTGTGTTTCCCGCTTCAACCATGCCCTCTCTGGGACAAAGCAGACATCTGATGTTTATATACTAGGTTGTCCTGAACCTCATTTAACACAGGACATCACCATTGCCCTGATCTAGCGCAGCAAGGCCCTGTTGTCTCCTGTTTCGCCTGAAACTCTATTTCTCTTCCTCACATTTGCACAGGTTCTTTTCTTCCCTTCCTTTCTCTCTTCCCTGTCATGTCCCACCTAAAACCGGAAGGCTCCTGAAAGAGGAGGTTTGCTGGCAACCTTGCAAAGGGAGGCCTCGCTGTCTCCCACCTCTCTGGTCTCTTTCTATATTCTATCTTCTCCCTCTCCAAAGGATCCCACTAGCTAATTGGAGGGAGGATAGAGAAATGGAAATTACTAAATGCCAGCTGGAAACAGATTCAAAGTACAAAATGTAACAAGATGGTGTCTATTCTAGAACTTTTAAAGAACTGGTACATGAAATCAAAGGCCAAGCATTTACATTGATATGTCAGTGCAGGTGCAGCATTGGATGACTGGAAAAATAGCAAAACCAATACTTACTAGTCTCTCACATTTAAGGAAAGATGGAGGGGTTAGAATTACCTAACCAACTATATACCTGTAAGTCTGATCTGTCCATGGGCAAGGCTTCAATGAGAATTTTGAATGAAATAAAAGTCATATTTAACTATAAAAATGGGAAGCAGGTTAAAAAGCAAAGTGAGATTATCAGAATAGACCAACCATTTATTTTGAGAAGATATAACTGTTTCTTCACTCATAGAAAGTGTAGATCTAGTCTCTCTGGACTTAGTAAAGCATTTGGTATGATGTCATCCAGCAAATCATTACAGCTGGAGAACATAAGCCTTGTTGCAAAGCCTCGTTTTAGTAAAGTGACAAGAAAAAATGTTTTGTTGTAAAGGGAGTTGTTAGAGAGGTTGCTAGCTGGATTCTTCAAGAAAAACTCACATAAAAATTGTTACTTTGTAATATCATCATCTGTAATTCTGACACAAAATTGGAGGTGTGCTAATGACATCTGCTGATGATGCAAACCTGAAAAGCATCATCCACAAAGAAAAGGATCAGGCCATCATACAAAAAGAATCAGGTGATTCTGAGGAACAGAATACTAGAAATGGTATGAAAAGCATTTACTGTAAAACAAATTAGAGATTAATACAAGGAATAGGGAAGCTCATCATATAGAAATGGACAATGAGGAAGACCTAGACTATCAGTCAGTTATAGGATAAATGAGCCACCAGGGGGATACGCCTTTCAAAAAGAAAAAATGTTAATTCCCTACAGAGAAAACAAGAAGCATCAGTGCCATAGTGCAAGGTATTGGAGGGACTCATCTGGAAAACTCTGTACAGTACTGATCATCTGCATAGTCTTCAAAGAAGATCTACTAAGGTGATCAAGGAAATAAAAAGACAATGTTATGAGCAGAGAAGGAAAGAGCATGACTTCTGTAGCATACCAACATGAATTCTGAAAAGCAATTTTTCCTTATATCAGTAGGGTAAATATCAGAGAGAGAAATGAACTATTTAAGCTACAGAAAAGGAATAAATGAGCATGACATTAGAACATTCTGAGCACCAGAACAGAGAAATTCTTCAAATCACCTTCCAGTGAAAAAAAGCTAGAGGCAAAATTCTGAACTTCATGATATGGTTTGTGTGAGTTAGTTACTTATTATGGCATGAGACTGAACTCACTGATCACAAGGTCTCTTCCAGTCATAGGTTCCACATAAGCCCTGTGACAATCCAGCATCTTAAATAGTTTTCACATATTTAACTAAAAATATGCAAGTGTAAGACCATGAGATTGTATGGACAACTCCTGCAGCAGAAATGACGTACCTGTTCTGATCATAAACAAGGCTGAATTAAGGTTAAACAAGCAGCCTTCCTGTTCTAGCATTTGCAAATTTCTGATTTCCTGAGTTCACTTAACAGAGGGTTTTTTGTGCACTATGCAGACAGTATCTGGATGTGCTCAGATGCCAGAATTAACAGTGATTAACAATTTCACAAGGAATTACTATATACAAGCAGACTTTGCCTAAATAATATTTCCGTGTAGTGAAAAACAAAATACCGAGAGCAGATTTCAGGAGAACAAAGTTGCCACTTTACATTGTCATTTTTCAAAGCAGCCTATGTTTTAAAATAAAAGATCCTTTAGAAGAGATTCCAGTACATAAACTTGATGTGTACCTTATTTTGAAAAGTTGTAAACTTCATATGATAATTTACAGCAAAGAAATAACTTAACACTGTCTTCTACGATGATATAAAAATCTACTGAATTCAGAGTTTAAAGCTCTTCTGCAGATGATCTATTTAATAACAAATTGTAGTCTTGACGGACAATTCTTTCAGCTTCTCCCTTCTTACAAATGTAACATATCTAATTATTTCTGAGATACATTAGGTTACAAGAAACTGAAAATAGGAAGAAACAGAACCCGTACTCTCTTACTTCTGAGATGATGATGTAAGTAAAGCTCTAATTTTGTGAGTAAAGTTATTTTAAAGTTTTGAGAATAGCGCACTAGATAATTCACTATTTTTATTCTGAGACTATTATGTTTATCCTTTGGTTTTAGTGGAGTTGGCACGCTCATAAATCCCACCTTCCTCTGGCTGTTATTTCTGTCTGGCAAATTATTTTTTTATTCACAAGGCAATAAAAGGTCACTGGAAAGAGGAATATAATATTCACTCTCATAAAATAAAGTTAAAGAGTATTTAGCATTTATATCTTTCCAGGGCGGTAAACAAAATATGGTTTATTTGACTCAATGAAGACCTATGATACTGAAAGAGATAAATCTAATGACATGTTTTAACAGAGTAAGATAAATCTTCCAAAACAAAGCTTCAATAATGCCATGTTGTTCCTGGGGAAGTCCACTGCAGAATTATACATAGGTGCCCACAGAAGGAGCAGCACTTTTGCTCTTACCTGCCAAAATTATTTATGAGATGCACAAGATACATTTCTCAACCAACTCTAGAAGGATAGCACATTTCTAATTTGCTAGCCTATTAAGTTATAAAAGCAAAACATTGCTTAATAAAGTTTAATACTAAATTTGATCATAAAATTGCAGGAATAACAGAGATTTTCCATTTCTCATCAAGCCTTATTTTGACTGAGGGACTACAAAAGGTTCCTGAGGTATATTTTTTGAACACCTAGAATCAAACCCAATTAATTCCTTTCTAAAGGAAAATTTAACTCAGCTTAGTAGGAAAATTTAATTCTGCTTGAAATCCTTGGTTTAAAAAACCAATATATCAGCTGTGAATAAGCCAGGATTTTTTAGAACAAAATAGTATGTGATAATATAGTGAAAAATGCATAATAATGAATGCTTTGCATTTTGCAACTACTATATTCCTGTTATTTTCTTATTTATTTAATTTCTTCCTTATTCATATTCTTTCAATACACCCTGGAAGAACAGGAGTTCTGCATAGAATCACACTGGCCACAGATAGTTCCTTAGCAAGGAGGGGAGTTTTATATTCACTGCACTGAGCTCATGTGTTAACTGTGATCTTTTATGTGGACTTCCAGCAGCAAAAGAGAACAAGTTATTTGTGGACTTCCAGCAGAAAAGAGAACAAGTTATTTTGCCAGTGGAATGCTGAAACAAGGTTTCCTCCTAAACCTGGATGCAGTTTCATGTTTTAGAGAGGAGCGAAGTTAAACATCCTTCTGCATCTACCCCATGGCCCACAGGCGCTTCTCCCCTTCCTAGCTCGTACGCGTTTAGCCTGCTCAGGCTGTGCTCTTTGCAGACCTCAGCTCACTTGGTGAAGCTACGTTTTGCCTTACGTATTTTTTCTCTCATTTAGTATGATTCACTAGCCATATTTGCTTTGTAAAGAGACATTGATTCAACAGAAACAAACTGTACTTCCAGTGCTGGAGCAACCAAAGAAAACAGGACCTGGAGAGGTCACCTACTCCATTCCCTACCCCAAGGCAGCAGCAGCTCTACCAAGACCATTTCTGACAGGCGACTTGCTGCTTTATGTCAACACCATCACAGAGAAAGTGGGGAGATGATCTCAATAAACAAACAGGAAATAAGGGAAGTGTATACTCTTTCCCACAAAACTTTTGATAATCGAGCTAATTGCGTTAAATACCATTTCACTACTATTCTGTTAATGAGGTATTGGGCTGTAGGGACTATTTTCAGGAGTAATGTGAGCAGGATTTGGTCCACTATTCAGCTACATTTGAAAGGATCCATTATCAATGACACACACACACAAATTTGAAATCTGAGAACTAATTCCTTCCCTATTGAGCCACCTGATCACGAGTTTAGAGAACTCTCCCTCCACTTTCATCAGGATCCAACATTCCTAATCTTACAGAAGAAAAAATTGTTTCCTAATTTAACGGCTTAAAAATCCACATCTCCACTAAGTATTTAATTTTTGCTAACAGTGTTTTTCAGTAAAGGATCGCCCTGAAGTGGTGCTGGAAACTGCCCAGATGCCAGTGTCTCTGGTAAAAGATATTTTCAGCACAGGGTCTCAAAGAGTGATTGAGACCTGACGGAACTTTTTCTTCCTTCCTGTCTCAGTACGGAAAATCAAATATAATCACTATTCATCCTTCTACCTGCAGAGCTCCCTGCCTTGGGCTTCGCAAGTGGCACCTTGTAACTTCATAACTCCCATAAATCAAGTAATCCTGTGTGTTCAGTCCTAGAGGTGCCACAAACTCATTTTTTAACCCAACAAGATTTATTGGGCGGTGATTCTTCATGCCTTCTGGCACCCCAAGACAGAGGATATTTATATTTTTCCTCCCAACTTATTCTCTTACATTTCAAAGAAATGACTGTGCACCACAGTTTGTATTCCAAAACCATCGCCTGATGACGAGCTCCCTACGCATTCATACGCACATGATCTAAGAATGCCTCCATTTCTCCAATGTCTTAACGTACTGGAGGTTTCTACAATGAGAGAACAGATGTATCTGGAACAGTCTGTTTTGCACTGTTGTTTGGAAAGACCCTGTGATGTATTGGTATAATAGATCTCCCCTTTTGGTGTTTCTATAAAATGGCAGGCTACAGGTGGTATATTATGCCTTGATTGACAATCTGTTAGCAAATCTTGTCACCAAATTTTCGAGAAACTGTCAAGAAGATAAAAGAATTCTCTGTAAATAGGGAACAGGGAGTTTCTGTCTTCATACTAAAGTATCCTGATATTCAAATGATTGAAGGGGAAATGACTGTCATCTTTGTCGGTAAAACACCAAACATATTGTAGGAATCAGATAAATAGTACTACAGTTTTACAGGAGTAATGTTGTTTAAATGAACATTTCAATTCTCATACTGAAATGATAAGAGTTAAAGGTTCCCTGAAAAGCTAACTATACATGGGAAGAGGGTATGAAAGCTAGGGCATGTCTACATACTTGAGCCAGGCTTAAAACAGTTAGCCTGGGACAATGCGCGTTCTGCGAAGCCCGCCTAAGAAACCAGTCCTGCTGAGGCTATGAAATACAAAATAGCTCCAACTTGGATATATTACTGTGTGGTAAAGTCATGTGATTATTATATTAACTCAATATTAACTAATAAATGATTATCCTGGTTTCTGGCGTTTGGTTTCCTGGTGTCTGTGCTGATATAGTTAGACTGCTAAGAAGCCAGCTAGTTTAAAGCTAGCTGCGGCCATGGGCATCGCGTTGCCACTGTGCTTGTCCTCACTGCAGGCTTAGCAGTGCTCCAGCCAGAGCTCTCCTGACTCCAAACGGTACACTACAACAGCAATGTTATTAGGTTGTCATGATAATGTTGATAATACTAGAAAATCATTAATGTTTGGAGTACATTATTTTATGCCTAACCATGCCAGTGTTTGGTATAAAAAATTTCTAAACTGTGAGGCATTTTACAATTTAAACATTCCCTGATTATAATTATCTCTGATCCTATGGCTGTCTCTAGAAGGATACTTTAACACTATGTGTAACATCACTTGAGATCGCTTAAGTGTGCACTGATTATAAACATTTGTATGTTCAGAGCCCTTGAATAATGTGAAGCAAAACCCCTTCTGAGGAGCACGCATCAGGAGTGCTGACTTTGAATGACAAAATCTTCCCATGACCTTCAAACAAAGCCTTAGTTCAGACTAATCCCAGACACTCATGGGATTCCCAATACAGTCATAAATGTCTCATATTCATCCTTCATTATACAATACTTTAGAAGTACGGCCTAGAAGTGAATAAAACACAAAAAGCTATATTTTAAATGCTTATGATTTCCTTCTAATATACAACTTAAAGAAAATATGCTTTCTTCAGTGTTTGTTTGTTTATCAGTTATGTGGTTACAGTGAAAGATGGTCACAACCATTCTCACCTGTCCTTAGATGATGCATTTCAAGCAATGTTTCAGTCTGACTAAAACATGATGATCAGTGACTGAGAGGTCATTGACCATGCAGACACTGCTTTGATCTGTGCTGTATTTTAACAGTAGAGACAGAGTTGCTATAATTAGTGTTGGGGCTGGGGCTATGATTATGAAAGGAGAAGCTGAAGTGCTCCGTCAGGACCCCCAGAAGTAGGATGAAGGTTGATACTCAGAGGGAAAAACAGCTTATGTTTCATTCCTGGGTCAGAGGCGGTCTCCTAGACTGTTAAGTTCAGGGTTAGGACTGAGCCAGGGCTGGGGTCACAGAAACATTCTGACTTTATGGCTTGATGTTCAAATGAATTGTAGCACAGCAAGAGGCATATGACATTAATATTTTTGTTCCGTGTAGCTGTGTCTGGATTATGGCTAGCACCAGTAAGGGTTGTGATCAGATTTACAGAATGAAGATGATAAATTATTACTTTTGTTGCATGATCCTGAAAGAACACAAATCTGGGATAAGGATTTAGGCCATAAGGGAAGAGGGTTTTTTGTTACCCTGTCTAATGTTTTTTACCCCTTGCTTCTGATAGCGCTAAAGTCAGGATTCAACTAGCACCACAGACAGCAGGGACTGACTTTTTATTATTACTGTATGAAACTTAAAGCCTGAAGAAATAAGATGACAGTGGATGTGAAATAGGAAAATAGCTACATTTGGTTTTGGCCTGGGGAGAGGTCTCCAAACTACTATTAAGGATTATTGTTAAGATTAGGACAAAGGCTAGCAAAAAAGATTATGGACAGCAGGGGCTGAAGTGCTCAGTTTATTTACTTATCTTGCCAAATCCACAGGTTTAGCCGGTGAAGATATCCCAGCTTAGACTCACCCAGTAGCCATTTTCATATTTTGAAAAGATTTTTTTTGCTAGATATGAGGCCCTTCCTGTAGTAAGTAATAAAATCAACATTTCAGCCACTCCTGTACCAATCTCAAACCTAATTCTCACTTAACTATGTTTTACAGCTCTTATCTAGCTCAGAGCAGAATATAAGTTGTTTCACAATTTCTATATCAGTCCTCAACCTAGGTCTGCATGCAGTATCAATATCAATAAGAATATCAAGCAAAAAATCTAACGCTTCACACAGAACTGAAGTCCTCTTTCATGTAATGCTGACCCCAAGCCCAGGCTCAATCAAACTTGGCCCAACACTGCCACGAGCCATCCTCTCTCTTTTCAGCCTCGTGCCTAACCGTGAACTCGAGGGGGGAGCCACAGCTGAGGCTTCTTGGCAGAGCTTGCTGGAAGAGCCCTCTTCAAGGCCACCAGTCGCACAGTCTCCAAGTTGGCAGACAAACCTCTGGGGAGGATGCGCTCAGGGACCCAACAAACTGCACCCCACTGACCCTCAGTACAGCAAGAATTAGTCATAAATTGCAAAAAATCTATAAGAGCCAGAAGGTATCCCAGACTTGTATACTCAACTTGCCCAAATAAACAGAACTCCAAGTCCCTTTCATTTCTAACCTTATCCCTTATATCAGTTCTAACTCTGGAGAACTGCTTCTCAGATCATGGGAAAATACAGTGTCCTTTTATCCAATACAGACACCTGATGTCTGTGAGCATAACTGTAAATCTACATCCAATCTTAGCTTTAATATGACATTATGACAAAAACCCATATCCACATGATGCCTAAGATCCTGTGAGTCCCAGCCGTCATCCTAACTATAGCAGATATAAAGAACCCAACCCTTAAACACGTGGAACAAAGCATAACACTATCTACAAGCTTATATATGCTTCTATTCCAGCAACACTTACCAGCTCATAAACCAACACAGACAAGATCTCAAAGAATCAAAGAGTAAAACTAGAAACTCAGGCATTAGTTCTAATCACGGCCTCAAATCCAATTCCAACTATAATCTTGAGTCAAATAAATCATACATTCCTGTCTGTTTGTCACTCCTGTTTCATCCTAGGCTTTTACAACTTACGGGGTTGAACAGTAAGTTTATCGCTTCAGTCCTTCCCATGCATAACAATAAACCAACATGAAATAATTCATTAATCTTACATCATAAAACAAATTCAATGCAGTTGTCACAGAAAGTCCCAATACTTGAGTGTGTTCTGCATTTGGTTACACTAATACCAACAAATCAATGTATTTGCCATATTGGATTTTGAAGAGCAAAAGCAAAAGCAAACTTTTGTCCACTGGGATTTTAATAAAGGGTAAACTAAATCTCTAACATACTTAAATCTAATGTGTTGCATTTCAAAAGCTTAATACATTCTCCAAACTACATTTATTCTTCTGAATGCTTAGTTGTTTGGGGAGCCTTCTAGCAGGAATTCGCTTGAGAAATACTAGATCTAGAGAAAAGAGGTAATTGCACTGGCTCTCAGAAATGTGCGCCTAAAGTTAGAACCCTGGAAAGCAACAAAACCAAAGCAAACTATAAACTGGCGAGAAATTAGAAACAAGATACGGAAAACAGGGCAAGATTGCCTGAACTGAAGGACTGCAGTAAGAAATCATAAAAATTTACAGTAGTTCAATCTGAAGGAATTTTAGCCATGTAGAGTGCTCCCTCCTGAAGTCACAGCAACTGGCAATCTCTCTCAAGAGGAGAGCTCACATTTTGTGGCTGCTACAGTCCAAAATTTCCTTCCTAATAACAATTTTAAAGAATACATAGATGAAATGGGTAGAAAGAGGAAATACTTGTAAAATAAAATTAGATAAGATTTGTATGGTGCATACTGATGGTGCATACCATACCTGCATACCTGCCCTTATGGATGTAGAAATTAATAGATGATGCTGGAGAAGTAATATAGATTATGTTAATAGGTTATGGATTATGCTAATAGGGGGAGTACTTGAGAACCATATAGAATGTGACAGAAAATACCTTCTTTTTAACCTTTTTGTCTATAGCAAAGACTGAATTGTTTACTCAATTAGTGGATTCAAAAATAATTTAAGAGAGCTTGCCTTATATTTTCCAGTATGAGCAAAGGTGAGAAAATCTCAAAAGTCAACAAAGCAAGTTTGGCCTATGCCCTGCCATCAATCGCTAGCAGGGATTATGTGGCAGCACCTTAATACCCTCCCAAAATGACATTATAGGCTAAAACCCAATTGCTTTTTTTTAAAAAAAAGCACTGTATGATCATGGGAAACTGCATTCAGACATCAGCCTTGCAGCCTCAACGCTGAAGCGATGGTGACATTTAGGCAGCTGTGATGCATTCCAGCTACGGTGACATCGCGCAGGCAGCAGCTCGCTGCTCCTGGGTGCGGATTTGGGTAAAACGAAACTGCTTTGTTCAGTCAAGGGTTGCCAAAGCGGTAGCCCACCATGCTAAAGAGGTTGCTAGGGTTACCACAGGGATCCCATGTGCTCAGCCTGAAGATTCAGGACTACAATGGAGCAGCTTTGCTTCACTAAACAAGAAAATACCAAAACATAAAAAAAAAATTAAATATAGGGAATTATTGCAGAAATAAATTTTTAAAAATAATGACAACATTAATATCTACATACAGGCAAAATGTCAGAGCTGGCAAAATGATTGCTAAATCCTGAATTACCTGCTGATTTAAAAAACATATGTTTTATAAATCCAGTGTGAATTTTCAGCACAACACAATTGTGTTAAGCATTCCCGTCTCTACTTATACCTTTTACCACTCTCATGGTATGCTCCTATTTATCCCAGGTAACTGCCTTCAGACAAATCTGTCTGGTTCCTGGTATATATGATAAGATGAAGCCCCCAGCTGTGGCCACCGAGGCCGAGTACAGAACTCCTGCTGCACTTGGCCCTCACGGGTCTCGCTCCGGGAGGTTTCAGACTGAGCTGCAGGTGAAGTCAATGCTTGAGCGTAAGCTACAGTTTGAATCAGGACACCTGCTGTGAGCTGTAGGAAAGAAATCTCCTCATGGTCCCTTTGTGGTGTGCCAGGCGTGCTTGAGATGGGATGGCTGGACCAGCATGCCGCAGCGAGGACACGAAGCTGTGCCGCTGAGCTTCGCCAAGGGCCCGTGCGCTGGCCTGGGTGAGCACAGCTAGCAAGCGAGTCTCAGCTTGCCGGTGACTAATTTTATGACATACACAAGGATAAAATAGCTCGCATCTGAGTTGAGGATTGAGACCCTAGTATAAATATAGCCTTAAATTATGAGTTCAGAAACTACCAATGGTTGCTATGAAATGCACTAACACTTTGAAAGCCTCCTAAAATGTTGAGAAAATTCCATCAATCAGAGTCTTAAAACTGTTCGTGCTTTTCATCATTCTGGAAATTTCTTCTGTTTATACTCTGTAGTTGAAGAAATCCTCTTGCTCTTGCCTTTATTTTTATTTTTTTTTTACATGGAAGCACATACATTTTTATGCTTCTCTTGCAAAACCTTATGTGATCTGCATAAAGTCAGGAAGAGGTCCTGCATATAATGAAAAAGTTTGAGAGAAAACTTGTCTTAAAAGTAACATGCCATCACTTATATAAGTACTTGTGATATAATATTATACTGGGAAACCAAAAATATTTACACCTTTTTTTGAGGAATTGCTTTTTATATCATGAATGCAAACTCCTCAGACCTAATAATTCCTACAAAATATTCTCCACTATAAGCTATTCTGCTGTATCATTTTCTTGGCTATGAAATTTATGTTGGACATTTTTGCATTCATATTCTTTACCATTTCAGTGATTCAGAATGTTGTGCGAATCTGTTTTCCTTCCAAATCATTTATTTCTGAAGCTACTAGTTTTGAAGATTACTATAATGTAAATCCTGAACAAGGAAAGAGGGTCTAGAGGTATTTATTCTATAAAACCCTATTAGAAAATTTAGAAGAAAAAGCCAAATATAAGCATGAAAAAGAATAATTAGTAACTCTAACAGGGCAGTTTACTTAGCAGAAAAAAAAATTATGAACTTATGTATTTAGGATTGCATCTGTATTTATTGTGAAGGTTTTCAATCAGTAAAATTAAACTGGACAACATTGGTACATTATCGTCATGTTCAGCCACATCGTGAGAAGTGCCCTATAGGAGCTAGAACACTCACTGGAGCTTCTTCTGCTTTTGCCAGTTCATACTGGTGAATCTGCAGTGATTTTAGGGGATTAGAGAAGGCGCAACTGTTTTACAGCAGCACAACTGGCAGGAAACTGGCCCAGGACATTTCTATTTGCAGGGGCCAAATCCAGGTAAATGAGTGATCTGTCTGCTACATTCAGTAGTGGTTGGTTTGAACGCAAAGATCCCTTCATTTGGAGTAATGCGGCTTGCTTCCCCTGGGCACTGGCAGAGAGCTTGGCCTTTAATGGTTATTTAGGCACCTAAGTGTCCATTTCTATATTGCCCAATGCTTGGACTTCTCTCAGGAGGAACTGCGAATCGCCTAGGTATCTCCAGGCTTGTATTCACTTCAGTTAACTCTGAATTTCAGGGTAGGCCCATATGTAGCCACACACCGGCTTGATGAATGTTGGCTTTTCATGGAGGTATTGCTTATTTATATCAGATGGCAGCAGTTTCTTCAAGCAACAGCAGAAAATGGGTCAGCATGTTTTTCTCTCTTCACCCTGACATGTTTTTCACTGCCCTTGTGTGAAAAAGGGACCACAAGAGTTGACTCATCCCATGTGCTAGTGACTGTGTGATACCCCAAAGTCTCTGCTTTGCCCTCCTTGGGGCACAAAATAAGAGAAAAATAGTATAGAATCTGTCCTAGATATTGATAGTGCCCCTTAATTTTTTGAAATAGTATGTTCAACCCCAGTACGAAATGTAGGACACCAGTTTTGGTTCCACCTCATCCCTACCCCTACAAGTCCTCTCGTGTTTATGGAGGCCTGTCCTCAGATGTACAGGACAGAAGAAGACAAGCTTGACATGCAGAGGAGGAAAGCAAACTGCAAAAGTACCTTCTTCTCCTGCTGCCCTTCTCAGGAGATTTCAAACCTCTTTTCTTCTTTGTTCTTTCCATACTTCAAACTGGAAGAGATTCAGACTGAAAGAGACTGCAGATTGGAGACAAAATACTGTACTTGCTGCATCAAATTCCCATGGCAGCAGACTTTTTATGTCATGGGCAGGTTTATGATTTCATCGAGGTATAAAGCTGAAGAGGAAGCTGACTAAGAAGAGAAAAGGCTCTCAGCAAACGTAGAAAAAATAGCAAAAAGAGTGTAGCCAGACAAATTACTATTTGTACAAATGTTCTTTTTTTCTTCCAAATGTGTTCTAATGTGAAAGTCCCTCTTTAAAATATTCAACAGAGAGGGGGATTTATTCAGAATTTCTCAGTCTTTCTATCTATCTATCTATCACAAGTTTTCTGCGACTTCGAATTACTGGACTGGATAACTGAATTTTTAAAATGATGTGAGTGTGCAGCAGTAACAAATGGATATAATAATGGTCGGAATTTCAGTAATACAACTATCATATGATTCTGGGGTTCTCATAAAATTAAAGGGATTAAACTTCTCTCTTAAGTTTTACAATATGATGCGAATCTATGAATCAAAAAGACTCCCTGTAATTCAGTTGCCTAAAATATATATATTTAAAATTCATACAGAACTTCCAGTCTAAATGAACAAAGTGAAGAAACAAGTTGTCATGTTAAAAATTTGATGGTGCGTTGAGGCTGAGTTTTTGGCATTTGTGTTGCTTACAGAAGTTAGAGGCAACTAAAAGGATTTTTCCACCTTATCTAATCTAAATGAGAGGACAAAAGGGAGGACTGTCCAGAGTACAAACGATGACCTATGAGATTAAAAAGAAGTCTCTTTGTTGCAATTTTATCATCACTTGTAAGTGACAAAGTGCCAAAAGACAGGTTTGTGGCAGCAGCAATACATTTTCTTCAGGGCAGGAAAATCATCAGCAAGGTGTCTGTATATGTGTAGCGCTGCTTGAATATGAAAGCAATTTTCTGAAGCCCTGTGGCTTAATTCTATTGTTTTCGGCAAGAACGAATATTCTGGATCACAGTTTTCAGTGACTGATAGTAATGGACACTCTGTGAAAAATGGATGAGCAAGTTCCTCAAATGACTGCTGGACAAGGTTCCAATACCATCGACAGCAATATTTGCATTTACCTAAAAAGAGATTAAATGCTAACAGGGCTTCAGTACATTTGTCTGCCTGGCATCTGTGTATGCTTACCATTAAATTAAAGGGGGAAGGGAAATATGGAAGCAGAATAAAATGAAGAGAAAGAAAAGAAAAGAAGGCATGGTGCATGTGGAGAGCAACTATACCCTTCCATTTTCTAAACACATTTATTCTAGAAAAAAATCCTGTAGGGATACAGAAATACAAGTAGGGATAGAACTTATCTATCAAATTATTGGCAATGTGGACTAATATAAATTATTGCACTATCTATTTCTAATCTACGAACATATCTTCAAGAAAACCTAATTATGTATCCAATATTCATTCTTAATATCTTCTGAAAAACTCCTCAGATACGTGGGAGTCAGTTCTTTTTCCTGCAGCAAGACCAAATATTCAAGCATTTGATGGTAACATAAATTACAAGCTTCTTTAATCATTTAGCTCCATGCAGCATGGCCATAACCTTCATCGCCTCCTCATGCAGAGCACCCTCCGATGGGGAGCAGGGCCTGCCTGCACAGGAGAGGGGTCTGTAGGCAAACTCAGTAGATTCTGTTTTCATTGGCAAGCAGAGATGTTGATTCCTCCATCTGCTCAAAATCAGCCAAAGAAAATTGCTAATTTTGCCCCAGGTATGGAGATTGGACTAGAGTTATAGGTATAAATCACTTCAAGGTAGAGAAGAGTGTTTGCATTTGATTCTATTCCTTCTGAAATTAAAGGAAAAACATATTTTAAGTAGGAACAAGATGGGACAGTGCAAGCATTTGTCTTTAGGTAAAAATTCAAAATTCTGGTCCTGATTCAGGCAAGAATATAGTCTAGATACACTCTTTATGCATATAAACAGTCTCATTTCAGACATGTCAAAATCAAAGCAGGTGGGGACAAACAAGGGCAAAATTAAGTCTCTTCATGAAGTCTATTTGCATGTCTAAATGAAGGCATTTAATCTAAGAACATCAAAGATATTTCTGTGCCTAAGTCTGTCTGAGAAGCTGGGCATTACTGTTGGACTGGGCTTCTCAGATAACTAGGACTGAAACAAAATGATATTTTGATGAATTTATGTGATTAATATAATCAGAAAATATTATGATTTAGTATTCAAATACACTGAGTTTGATTTTGACACTCTGTATTTTTGCATTAAAACAACTACCTTTACATGAATTTTAAAATATATTTTCTATTTAGTGCAAAAATTAAGCCATTAAAATAACATTAGGAAAATAATTATTGGAAGTAAAGATTAGTATTAATTATTTGCTTATTACTAATTGAAACTTTCCAAGTCTAGTCATACAGGAATGTTCATTAGCTCTCTGATGTGGCAGTAGCACTGCATTACCACTTCTTTATAAAGTCAATGAAGATGGTGCCTTTGGATATAGGCGGTGCCCATCTCCAAGACTCAGTGGAAGGCAGCAGTGCTTTTTCAAGAACAGGCTCTGCTCATAGTTTTTTTTTCCCCTGTCTTCCTGGGGTAACAAACTGTCACAATTATCCCTGGAGATGCTATCCAAGATCATGAGCAGCAGATGCGTACGGTGCTATCTATTCAGTTGAAGGAGAACCTCCCAAGCTGCGACAAAATGAAAGGACTCTCTGGTTAACGGACCCGAAATTTAGAAGGTGATGCCATCCCCTGTAGTGGGACTCTGTGTTGGTTACAGAATTAAATATTTCTGCCTAACCTCCATGAAAAATGAAAGCTACAGCAATCCGTCTAAGAAGGTGTGAATAATAAATGGCAGAATACAACAATCACAAGTTAGGCTGCTATTTAGGTTAAATATAATAGCAAGGACTGACTAAACAAAGGGCCCTAAGGACAAGAGAGGACTGGTGATGTTGTTAAACACTGATTAAAGACCCAACTGACTGCCTAACTAAGGCAAAGTATTGTTTATACTTTAAGTATAAAAAGGGAACCGTGGATACACTTCTATCTAATCCCTTTTAATTACAGACATTTGTGATGCTGTTTGCTATTTTATATGTATATTATTCCTGTAAATATAAAACTCATATAAAACCATATTTTGAATGTCTTTAGCTACTGTTAAAGTCTGTTTGAAGACTCAGAATATTGCTTGAATTTAATTCAGCATTGAATGAGTTTACCTCACAACATTAAGAAAATTACTGTTTTTAAAGGAAAATGTGTAAGTATATAGTAAAAGACAATGTAAAAAAAGTTTTGTAATGAATTCCAGTGCAACATAATCACCTTCAGATCCTTCACTTAGATTTCTTAAATTTCCTCAAAGCTGACTTCCTCCGTGAAGAAATATAGCTAGTCATAACGCAAACCTATTACTGGATCATCCAGGCCAGTCTCATTAGGGCTAGAGAGTTTGGCAAGGAGTTCCAGAAACATCAGACTAAAAGCAAGAAAAATAAGCCATTATTTACCAAGATATTGGCGTTCTGTCTCTTCATTCAACTACTTCTAACACTGCACATGAGAACTACAGTACTGAAAATATACTGTATCAAGAACGGCACACAAGATCTATGAACAATTTGTCCCTCCTGTCATTGCCAGAACAAGCCTCACTGCAGATCACAAATGAAGCAAAACAAAACAAAAATCTTAAGAAATCTCAGACAACAGATGCTCTAGTCAAACATCCCCATTATCATGGGCTAAATTTTCAAAATTTACAAAGTTCAAATTGTGCAACACAATCTGTTTGTGAAAATACATGCATACCTACATCAGTGAGGCATTGGTGAATGTATGTGCCCAGTTTCCCACTTCAGATACAGGTATCTCTATTTAGCCCTGTCATAGATAAAGCTAGACACTGACGTCACAGGTTTCTTGTTCAATGTAAAAATGATAAATCATTTCAAGAATGAAAATTATTTAAATACTTATGGGTTTAAAGAACAGCTAACTTTCATACTGTAATACTTTATATGAGCAAGATTTCTACAATATTTGGAATAGATGAAACAGATAATCATGCAAGGATCTCGGGAACATCAGGTCAAGCCCCTTGGTATCATAAGCAACAAAGTCATTTAATTCCTTTAGTACATTCAACAAACTCCTCCTTGAAAACAGTGCGTCTTTCCTCTACAGACTATATACAAGATTTTCACAAGCCTACTCTTCTAATGGTTGAAGTTTTTCTTCAGTTGTTAGCCTAAATTTATTCATTCATATCATCTATACTCATCTGTACTCATTTGTTTTGTGTCAACAATGCCCTTGAGTTTAGGTAATTCTTTTTAGTCTCTCATGACTACCTTCCTGATGTATTTAAAGACAGCAATCATATTCCCTTCCAGCTTACATTTTGTGAGGTTAAAAAAAAAAGCTCTGGTGATTTCCAGTTCCTTGATCATCCATGGAACCTTTCTCAGGAATTATTTCTACTTAATTTCAACTTTACTGTATGTAAGTGAGCAGAATTTCATCAGTACTCCACATGAGTTCTCACTAGGACCTTGTAAAATGACATTCATATTCCCTTCTCTCTCCTGAAAACATTTCAGCTGATATACCCTAAGACCTCTTAACTTTCACAACTTGCATCCAGCTGATTGTTCAGTTATCCTTTGACTGACTAAGGTTGTGTCCACGTTGCTAGAGGCATCCACTACCAGCAGCAATCCCTGGACACAGTGTCAGATGGTGCAGACTTACTTATGTCCACACTGCCTGGGACATGCAGTCCTTTTTTCTAGAGAGGACCAATCATGTCCACATCACATAGCACTTGGTCTGGATCTCCTGTGGCACCCATGTGATACTTTTGTGGCCCTAAGAAGTGATATTGATTCTCTTGTGTTTTTTCCAGGGAATGTACCCCAAATAAAAGAAAGACTAAATTGCAGTCTGCCAGACTAATGTCAGGGATTTTATAGCACAGCACCTTGTTTTTAGCAGCTGTGTGCTATCAGACAAAGGCCAGGGCATAGAAGTGTGTGGGGCATCTGGGAGGTACTAGGTCTGCTGGAACAGCATTGGACAGCTACACAGGGCTAAGGGGTTTAGACTCTCCCTATTTGTATATAAGAATTAGTCCCCGAAGTGAACCGTACCTGTTAGATAACAACACACTTGGAATTCACCTTGGAAAGAACTAATAGTAAGGTCCAAAAAGAGCTTTGAAGCAAACTAACACACATGCAGTGCCCCTGATCAGGAGAAGACCCAGAAGTGAGCTGAGGATCTCCATTATTGCACCAGGGCACATGTATGTTGATTCACCTGAATCTTTTTTTTTCTCCTCTGTTACTTCCAACAGATGGCCCCTTACCTGACAGCAAACACTGCTATTGGTCTCCATGGGTCAGATTTATTCATCCAACTAGGAAATGAACTAAAATGCTCAAGACAGTATACACTAAGTGCCTTAAGCTCTCTTTCTATTCAGTGAAGGAAGGCAGCCCCCCCCCCCCAAGGAAAATATCAGTTTTTGTAGGTCTGAATCAGCCTGAAAGTAATTATCTTTCTCTGTAAACAAGAGGAGAATTCAGAGCCAAATTTAGATGTTTGAGAAGTTGGAAAGTATTATTCATTCATACGTTTTATGACCTCTAAGATGTTTCTTTGCTGATTAATCCCTTTTTCCATTCTACATCCTCATGTTCCACTAATTCTTTGTGGTGTTGTTAAGCATCCCAAATTTTTTTTCCTTTGACTAAAATTGATTCCAATTAGTTTTTGCATCCTTGAAACTTATATCCCAAGCCTTGTCTGCACTGAGCTCTTCAACACAGTTGGTTTCTTGTTTTCTCCAGACTGCCTGTTGAAACTGAAAAAAATTGAGTATGCAAATTACTTTCACATTTTCCTTCTATTTAATTTAATTTGAATCATCTCACAGTGACCCCCAAGATTATTTTCTATGGCCATTTCTTCCTTAAAAACTCCACTGTTTACCTAAAATAAATTAAAAATAACATTGACTTGCATTGAGTCAATGACTAATTACTGAAGAAATCTGTCGCCACCACAGGTTACAGATATACCGTTAAACTAAATGGCACCAATGAACAGTGGAACTGGATCATCTACACCATGCATTTATTAGAAAAGTCCTGACACAATTGCCCTATTTCAACTCTGAATAATATAACTTCAGATAACTCTGAAGCACAGTTTAGGAGTTACACATACTCCTATAAGCGGCTGTTCATCACAAGCTGGCAAATGTTCCTAGTGGGCAGTATGCATGGAGGCAATCTGTTTTGAAGACTAAAAGAGTTTAATAATATGGACATTCTTTGTTCCATGCTGTTGGATTCAGCATCAGAAAATAGTCCCAAGCCTTCTTAATTTGTTGTGTAGACACAGACTCAATGAGGAAAACCTGAGGTACACCACCATTAACCTTGCCTAAAGATAAACTCATTTTGGAATTATTGCAACCACTTAAATACATTAAAATCTTTATTTAAATATACCTCTTCGAAGTGTGCAGCAGCTTACCCTTTTATCAGACCTTCAGGAGGTGAAATATTCAGTTACGGTCTTCTAACCTTGTTTGAATATATGTGAACAACTGCAAAAAGTTTAAAGAAAGCTATCTTGGGACTTTATATATATATAGATATATAGTTACATACACACATACATAGTCCGGGACTTTACATACATACATACATACATACAGTCCTATATATAGTCCTGGAGTTGCTTCTTTCTGCTGGTTTAAGATATGCAAAAAGCAAACCTATGATGGAACATGGAAATTAACATTTTCTGAGAAATGAAATCTAATTGTTCAGCTGACTTTATCTCTGTGATGAACAGAACCGGTCTCTGCATTCAAATGCCTCTAAACTTTGGGCATTTTGCCCAGGTTTGCTAATGGTATGAAGAAAATGAGATTTTAGTATTACAGGGCTTTTTCCTATAATACTAAAACCATCAAATTCCTGGAAGATATTTTGGTGCATAAAAAAGTGGGACTATGAAAAAGAATATAAACCTGCAAGGGTGGTCAGAGATTGTGGTCATTCAGAGTTTGTATGGTTTCAGAGAGGCAAAACCTTATCAACAAAGACACAGGAGATTCAGCCCCTGTCCTGCAGAGATGTAAGTTTGCACTGCCCCCTTACATGTACCCTTGACTCCAGTGGGACTATGCATACGTGTACAGCTCAGCAGGATCAGGGACTGACTCTTTCACTTTTCTGTGTTCTCAGTAATTAATAAGTGATCGCTGTAATGCATTAAACTTTCAGGAATCTTTTTTCTTGCAGTAAGATATTGTCCCTTCGTCTTCATTCTCCCAAGCAATCAACATACATTTTGAATTCTTACTAAAAGCCTGGCACTAGATTCTCCAACGGTCCAAATGGATATAGCTCCACTGGCCTAAACTGAAATGCCCCAGTTTGTACTGGATCTGATACCAACACTTACTGTTTTACACTTACTCAGGCTGCACATTTGTGCACTTGCTTTCCCAGATACTGTAATGCCCAGGTAATGCCTTTTGTTATTGTTAACATTTTTATCGTACTGGTAGCAAAGGGGAGAGAGGATAACGAGAAGGAAAGAGATCATTTATCAAGACAGAGAATTAAAAACAAGACTTTAACAAAAATATATTTTAGTTAAGATTTTAAATGGCATTTCCCTGAATTGCCCGGGAACCAATTTCCATCCGCTCTATCCTCCTGTGGCCAAAGGCTTATACAATGCATTTTACATTGTGATTTTCCCCATATTATGAGGGGGGAGTTATTTCAGATTCTACTGTGCTTCCAGAGTTTCAAAGCTGAGTCTTAACCTTTCAATCTGCTTATTAATACTCATGTCATGGCTCCTGTTGAGAAAGAGGTTTAGTGTCACTGTCCTCAATCAGTGTCCTTTCAGTCACTTTCATTAAGAGCCATGTTTTCCTGACAAAGGATAACAAATGGACACTGTGGGTCCCTAATGTGCTTTTTGACTACAGAGCCTGTACCATTTCTCTGAAGCAATGGCAATTATTTGTCATTTTAATATGACTTGGCAAGGAGATCCAAAAACATATGACCATTATTCATCAATATGTATATTTTGTGCTTGCATTAATATTAGAATATCATTATTACTACCCTAACATTGTATGGGCTAGATAAAATTATATCATGTAAAAAATGTATTAAGCTATGTTCAGGTATATCCATATAGCAAGGCAGAAGCAATTTAAAGACCTGTAGCAGTTCTGTGTTGAATGCTGCAATTTATTCTGATTAGTGGTAAAGCACCTTTACCTGTGTATTAATGGAATATATTTCAATATCACTCCACTGTTAATTGGAAACAGCATAGTTCTGTGTTACTATTTTTAGCCAATACATACAATGATTTCATCTATTTTCTTTATTCCTAAAATCTCATGACATTTAATATTCCTGGCATTGATACATGATAAAAAAGTCAATTTCTGGTAATGGAGACTGACAAAGCCATGTTTCTCCCAAATTTCTTCTGGGTGTTTTGTTGTTACTCTTGTGTTTAAGCTATTGCACAAGTATCTACAAACCAAGCTTGTATGTGATACTTGAGCTCAGTGCTAAGCTGATTATCATTTTTCTCTGCTGAAGAATAAGAGTGTTGTGCTTATGTCAATGACAGCTGGATTTAGATCAAAAATTATTGGTTAAAGTCAGAGAAATACTACTATTATTTCCTGATATAAAAATGGTATAAAATGTGGTTGGAGAAAACATCCTTATAATATTTAATATTTTTCCTCTCATTCCCCTCCACCTGAAAAATAGCATTACTCTATGAAAAAACTGAGGTAGAACAGTCTAGGAGTTAAAGCTCTCTAAAAAAACTTCCAGGGCCACAAGTTCTATTTGGGTATTCTATTAGCTTTTACTGTAGGGCTAATTCAAGTTATTTCTCTCAAGAGAGCCTAATCAGAGGGAGAAAGACTCCTCCGTGAAACAACGCTTGAGTAGTTATGTCTTCCCACATGACATTTTTGCATGAGATTAAAAAAGCTTCAAAGTGTACATTCCCTTGCTCTTAACAATACAGCAAGTTTGGCCATTTAAGGACACTTTCCTGATGAATTGTTGGAGAACTTGTCTCTTCTGAACAAATAGTAGGAATTGAAAATAATTCATAACTAAATAGCAAGGGCAAAAATGATGAGAGGTGATGGCACAGACACATGGCTTTGAAATGCTTAAAATGAACAGAAATTGGCCTTGTATCACAAAGCCTGAAACCCACACAACATAGTAGTCAGGTTTAGCAGTTGACAAATTGTATGAACTTGATTTTTCACCTATTGCCCTCTTAGTTTGGCTAAGATAAGATAAAAGGAGCATGATACTCTACTTATGAACTTGTATGTGTGAGATTTTTTTCTGGACACTTAATCCTATGCATCTCAGTCTCTCCACTCAATAGACCTGAACTAATATCCACTAGCATCTTCTGAGAGCATAGGACTCTTCTCCTTTGTTTATTCTCCTTCCCTTTCATATACAAATAAAAGCTACATTATCTTACCTCTCCAACATGACTTGTCTATCGATTCCTATTTGCTCCAACCTGTAGCACCTTATCAATTTTGTAATGATTAATTTTGTTAAAATTAGGTTACTCTAAAATATTTAAATCCATCACACCAACCATACACCCCTACTGTAAATTCCACCATGTACTTAGATTAATATCTGTTGTAGGAAAGGCTCCAATTTGATCTCTTGAATTGCTATTAATAGTTAGAAGCAGAAGTCTTATGAATTGGATTTTACTATGACTTCACATTTAAGAGAGTTGTAAGATGCCATTAAACTCCTTCATGGAACAATGTAATGAAGCAATAGTTGCACTGACTTAGGGACAAGCACATATCACAGACCAAAGCAAAGGCACATCAATTATGTGGGTGAAGGGTTTTTTGCAGAATACTGTTTTGTGCAATTGAAGCAAAAAGACCAAAGACATGAAGAGAAAGAATCAGTAAATCAACAGTATGTCCTGAACAACATTGGAAGTATAGCCCCTAAAAAAGCCCAGTAAGAGTTATGTCAAGTGCTGTGTAAAAAAGGCTTATAATTCCTGTCATTTTGTGCACTCTTTGTAAACAAAAAGGATGATATCAAGATACCTGACTCCCTCAACAATTTCTCCTCCTAAAAGAAACATCTTATTGACTAATTGTTCTAGTCAAAAAAGAGATATAGGAGTATTCTTTCCACTGCTGTTCATACGTCATCTTTACCCTCGTGCCAAGTAAGCAGGCTAGTCAGACAGAGATAAGTAGGCCTGGCCAGTGCAAAAACAAAAGCAGCAGTAGGGCCAGGAGCAGCAGGATCAATGAAGGTGTCAACACTATAACAATCACATGAAGCAGTGAAGAGCAGATGAAACACAATCTGGACTGCTCTATCTTAAATGTAGGTTTGGGGAAAGATTATAGGGGATTCCACCTGCATGGGAAACTCTATATGTAGCGTAAAGCCAGTACTGTAGTTTTCCACTCTGCTAAGCACAGGAATGTTTTAGATATCTCAGACTGGAATTATGTTTCTTCAGAAGTCATATCCACAAAGTAATTGAGCTGTTCTGAAACTGTGCATGGATCTGAGGTGTACACAGAGAGAGGAAACAGAAAGATGGCAGTAAGCTACCATGCTCCTGTCCCAGACTCAGTGGTACCAAATACTGCTCTGTAAAACATGAGATTCAAATGAAGAACAAAATAATAAAGTAGTAGTAGGACTTGATCTATGAGGAAGAACCCAAGGCTTAGCTATGTAGGATAGCTATCTGAGCAACAAAGACATCTGGAGGTACTGAGCTATGCTGTGTATATGCCCAAAGTGGATTCACTAGGATGTTCTTTTAATATGGTTTGGGGCTTGACTTTCTGTTTCCTATCTTTTGATGCAAAATCAGTAAGCATGTGGGGAGGCCAAAGTAGCCTCCTCAGGGCTTAACCATTGCTCAGGATGCTTAGAAATGTGCTTCAGTGTTTTCTCAAGTGTATATATTATGGTAAGAGCAGCAATGTTTCTTCAGTCTTCCAAGAGTGTGATCAGAAGGGGGAATGAAGAAAAATGGAAAATGCAGCTCATTTACAAATATCACCCTTAAATAAGGACAGCGACACTAGAAAAAATGAAGGAAAAGATTCTAATTAAATACATTTAACATGTACACATATTTGGCACTCTATTTATGAATCTTTAAGGTTCAGGTTGTTTCCTTTTCCAGTTCTTTAGTAAACAAAACACAGCTGGAATGAGCTGCAAGAACTTGTGGAAAATAGCTCTTGGAAGATCAGGTCAGCATCTGAAAGAGCAAATCACCTGCTGGTGCTACAGAGACAGATGATATCCTAAAAATAACCTGGCAAAAATAAAAATTGCAACCTGGACTAGTCTCCTGACCTGGCTCACCAGGGGGAACCCCATTACCAGACCTAGTGGCACAACCACTGAGGAGGCACAGGGCAGAACAAATGGCTGCAAGCTAGAAGTGGGCACTGGGGATACAGAAGATGAGACTGCTACTGAAAGAAATGTACATTAAATATGGCATAATAAAATAAGTCTCAGTTTAGCTGTCTGTTTTTTTAGGACTACATTTGTGTAGCTGCTCAGAAAACAGCAATATTTTCATGTTTCATTGGACAGGACCCATGTGAATACCATATATATATGCTTGGTAGCTAGTAGTCAGGTAGTATGTCATGTCCTGAAAAATCAAGCCTTGCACAAAGCTATGAAAGCTGTCCACAAATATTTGAAGGATATAAGACTGTTTCTCAGGATAATCTAGTATAAAGAATATTGATCTGATGCTTAAAATTTGGAAAAATTTAGAACAAATATAAGAAATCTGTAGGAGTTTGGAATAGACACAGGAAAGCAGTAATACGTTTGCTATCACTGAGTTCCTTTAAAATTAGACCAAATAAAGCACTAGCAAATGAGATGGACAGAACAAAACCTTTCATCCTGTACAATTCTTTGTTTTTCATCACTTTATCCATTTCTACATTGTCAATAGAGAAAATAGAAGCATAAGTTAAAATGCAGATATCATTTAGTAAGTTATAAAGCGAGTCTTTTTTCTTCATGCAAAAATTCCTCACTTTACTATTTGGATCTACAACATTTGCCTTCCATCTTTTGCATTAAGCTTATCAAATTTCTGGTAAACTCTCTAGGACAAGGACTGCCTTTTTCCTTTGCTAATGCAGTGCCCCAAACACTGAAACTTGAGGCTCTCTTTCAGGTTCCTTAAACACTGGTACTGAAAAAAAGAGTATTATTTTGCAGTCACATGAAAAGCTTTCTAAAGTTGCAGATGATGGTTATTATATCCTTGCTGCTGCTGTTTTCTTCCTGTGAAGACAAATATTTATCTTGAGAGGTCACCTGACTTTCATAATAGAACCAGAATATCCCACACAGCTTAATGCTGCACCAAGAACTTCTTCAAACTGCTTTCTCAAAAGATGCTTGCTGCCCTTGACCTCAACAGTCCTTTGGGAAAGATAGAAAATTCTGATTTAGCTTTCCTACACAGTAGCAAAAGCTAATCAAGCTCACTTTCACTCCCTTTTATAGCATGTGTGTTGCTTTATGATGAGAACTGCTGCCCCCTGAGGGCCTAACCCAAATCTGAGACATTTCCCACAGGATCTCTGGGGTGCTGTCACAGCAAATAAGTCCATGTCAACTAATTTTTAGCTAATTTGTGGTCCTCCAGAATTTACCTTCAGAATCTCAGTCATATTTTGACCTGAAGAGCCTGACATTTTACAATAAATTTTCAATAGTAAAGAAGTATGGGATAGTAAATTCATTTGGCCAAAGGGGAAAAATTCCAAAAGGAAAGTTTGGGGTTTTTTTAACCTGTTCTACTGTTTATAGTACTATTTATAGGCTGATACTTATATACTCGCAAATGGACACATAAGGGTATTATTTGCACCAGATTAAACCCCAATACAATCTGACTTCAAAGCATAATTTCAGAGAGCTCAGAGACAGCAAGAAAGCGTATTCTAGGGAGTGACCTATGATGCTTGTGATGAAGTTTAGCTTATTTTCTATTCAGGAAACAAGCATTAATGCCCAGCAGTACTGAATTCTGGTAATCAAATAGCTGCTGGGTAAGCTTTCCTCTTCTAATCCATTCTGTCATCTCTTAGTTTATATTATAACTAGAAGATACTAAGACCACTATCATGAACAAGAAGTTCTGCTCTAACAGATTTATAATGCTGGCATCTGGCAAAGAAATATCCAAACCACATGTTCCCAAATGTCTATATTTTGGTAATTCAGATAAAGAATAATGCAAAACTAGTATGAATATATTAAAATAAAATGAATTAGCATTAAATTATCTCATTATTCAAATCAACAAGTGAAGAATGCTGCATAAGGTCTACATAATAATTTCAGTGGTGATGCTAATTAGTTCACTGTTGCAGAGCAATAGAACTTTATCTTTCTCAAGGTTAATCGATATAGGTTCCAGACAAAATAAATGATATAGCAATGGTCAAAAACTCACAGATAAACCCAACAATTTCAGCTGATTACAGCTCTGAGCCTGTTTAAACTATTAGTCGGCAGTTGGCAGTAAATCTTTTCTCTCTTAATACAGGACTTTAATGAAATATTCAGGCATAATTCAAGATAGCATGTTATATTTTGTATTCCTAGTAATGTGGTCTCTCAGGATCAAACACCGAACTTCTGACTATGTAATGACCTATGCCGTGTACATTTTAGATATCAGGATTGCCTAAACTATTGTCTGATTCAGTATATGGGAAATAAAATTATTTTAGACTGGTCAGGAAGATAAACTTCAGTATAGAAACAGTCTACAGTAGACAATTTTAAGGAAGCCCATGGGTCATGGTTTTTCTGGGGATAGTAATGAGAGGAAGAAATGGGTGGCAACTACAGCTTAGCTCTCTCCCTGCTCCAATGCAAAATAGCACTTCTGCCTACACTGCTTACCTGGTGAGAGTTACCAGCTCTTCCTTTCACCGCAGCTGGGCTAGGTTGCAAACACTAGCCAATTTTTGGAGCACTGGTGTTGCTGCTGCCATAATCACACACTGCTATGATGAAAGGATCCTGAATTGACTGTAATGTGGTATGTTACATTTTACTTTCCCAAATCTCCTTATCCAAATATTTCTGTTTACAAAATCTGGTATTTTCTTTTCAAATCAACTCTGGTTTTAAATACAAATAATAAAATTTTAAACACACCTATGCACCATCTTCTGGAATTAAAGATGTGCATGGATGCTAAAGTAGAAAAATTCTTCTAGAGATAGAAACTGGTAAACAAAAGTTGGTAATTATGCAGCATGGTTTTTGCGACCAATGGGACTTCCTTCAACTTCAAGAAATTGGAAAGATTAATCTGTTTTCTTTTTGAACCTGATGCTTATTCTTTTTTCTTATTTGTTCATCTTAGATTGAGAGGGTGCAGAAAGTATGATTTGTTGTTGAGCACAGTGTCACTGCCTAACTAGAGGTTGGCATCTAATGAATAACGGTCAATTTATAAAAATAAGACAATAGCAAGACTTCTTGTTACTCAGTTTGTTCATGGGGACCTGATTAGCTCTTCAGCTCCTGTAACTCAACTCAAAAGTTTCTCCAGCAGTGGAGAAAAATTAGTAGCTAGTAAAAAGCTGGAAGTAAAATCATACAACATTCCAATCAGGCATTAACTCATATATGCCCAGAGAAGTGCAGATCCTGTTTGATAGGAAGATGCTTATAATGCCTCCTGTACATTTTAGAAATTTACAGTTCTAAAAATGTTTTACCAACATACTAAATCTAGAACAGAATGTAGGCTTTGGTTTAGTCACAGCAAAAATCTGTTATGCCAAAAAACACAATCTGAAGATAAGGGGTATAATGGCAGAACTTCCAGGAGTCTGGTTATAAGGAAGCAAACCATGTTTTTAGTCATTAGGTTAACAATTGAAATAAGTAAAAGATTTGTTTGCCTAAAGCAAGGGATTTCAGTCCCACTGCAGAGACTGTGGTTAAGCTAGGTTCTGTAAAGCCTTGTGCTAATGGGCCCTGAGTTTTTTACCATGCTTGTATTCAAATAAGAAATCTTTGACAATTCAAAGGAAAACAAGAACATTCAGGCCCATTTTCTTCAGGTCTACCTCAGTGGCACATTCAAATATTTCTCAAAAATGGACATTTTCTTATTGAAAATTGACAACAATTATCCCAAAGTTATCCCATAATTTAGGTAAAGGAAGTTATATTTGAAAACATGATGTGAAGGAAAAAAAGTAATTTAATCAATGAAAAAAAATAAAGTTAGGTTTCAAAGAGGTCAGAACCCATAACTCAACCCATGAATTTCAGTTTACCTTACTGCCTACATCACTTCTATATATGACATGTGCTTTTCAGTATATTTTGGCATTTTATTTGTCAGCTGTTATCTTTCAAGCACTGAGTGGACGAGCTGCATTGAACTGACCCAGCATCTAGGATCTTACTGAAAAAAACAGTTTCTTTGGGTTGTAACCAAGGAAACAAGATACAGCAATGGAAGCTGAATTCTATCATTGGCATGATCATAAATGGGTTGGCTACATCTCACATGTATAAATAAGATCAAGTTATTCATCTAATACATAAAAATCAAGATAGTCCTCTGCCACAAAATAAAATATGTTTTGAATTCTAAAATATTAAAGTTCCATAATGTTTCTAAGAAAAAAGCTTTCAATAAAACATATTTGCATCTAACTCACCCATACTCAAAATTATTCTCAGGAATATTTTGCACAGTCAAGGAAGCTAAAGTTACTTTAAAAAGGAACTGTCAATAATTTCTAAAATAGAACATAAAAATAACTAAAGTCTCCTTTTGATCCTTGTGAGTATACTTTATTTGTCCTTGAAAAAACTATATCCAATGTACCTTTCAAAATGATGTATTATGTGTTATTGTTACAGTGTTCAATATTTTCAATACTGAACTACTGTACTGATTACCACTCTCCCAGTCTGCTTTAGTTCTATCATGTGCTTTTATTTACCACCTGAGGCAAAAACATTTTAATTGGTTTAGTGAAGCTTGAACTCTCTTTTATCAATGACACATTTCATCAAAATAGAACTAAGCCAGGAGCTGTACGTATTCTCCCAGTGTTGAAAAACAATGTCTTTATTTGGGGGCTTAAGTTTGGAAATGGATCCCTGCAGTATAAATTATTTGATCACTTAAATAGCAATAGCAGAACATCTTGGTTTTGTTTTTCTTCTTCCCTTTTTAATACTAAGAAAATTTAAAAATAGACTGCACTAACTTTTCCATAGCTTAACTAGACAAACACATTCAGCAAGCTGACCATAAAATGTGTATTGTCTATCTACCAAAGTTCTAGAATATAATGCAACGTGGCTTATAGTACTGAGTGACAAAAGTGAATCATGTATTCATTTTCTGATTTTAAAAGTTTTTGTTCAAATGACCTTTATATAAAATATAGAGAGAATTGTAGTCATATTTGAAATAACTTTCCATTGTTTGCAATGATTGTGAAAAAAAGCATCAAATGTACTGTTCAAAAAGCACATGATTTTCTTAGGGGAGATCTCATACAACTCATGAACAACAAAACCACCTGTTGCCTATTTTATTAAAAGTGTTCAGTTGACTAGGCCAGGACCCTCTGTGAATTCTATATTTGAAAAAAGTTATCTAAAACAGCAACATCTGTATCGTTGCAATACAGTAGTTAGTCTACTAGTTTTATTAGTCTATTTCCATCAGTATTTCCAACTGTGATCATAAATATTACATTGAAATATAACAAGTATTATCTGATACAAACATTTTTTCATGAACAACAGAATTAATGACACCTTTCTCTCCTAGAAGCTTATGTATTACATCACTCCCACAGCCACTGCTCCTTCTTTTATTCCAGCGGTTTGTCTGGACAAAAGGTATGATGACTGGCTGACAGCGCACACGGTGATTGACCAGCCAGTTTCTGTTCCAGTATATTTAGTAGTTCCATACATACTTACACATATAAGTTCTCTTTGTCTTTCTCTAAAGGAAGGAAATCTGCTCTACTGAAATACTAATTTTCACAAAGCTTCTCAAAATCCATTACCTTTAAGATCTCAAATCCATGCTGCCCAAGTTGCCTGAAACTGACTCTTGGATTCCAAAATTATTAGAGATGGTTGAAATGAAAGATGTACAAACCAAAAGAATAACTGCATAAGTTTTGTTTCCTTCAGAATCAAGTGAAACAAAAGCGATAAAATGATACCAGTTATCTTTAAAGTTCATCTGTGCACAGAATTATCTTTCTTTGTGTCAAAGAACCTTCAGTGTCACCAACAGCCACTGGGAGAGACTTCTGCTTCTCCTGATGTTTGTGGTGAAGAGGCTCTCTGCCCGTTCAGGGCACTTCGAAAGGGCACAAGTCTGTAAACTTTAGAAACTCTGGAGGACGTGCTGGACATCTAGAGCACTTGTTAAGTTGTCAAATGGCCCTGGTTCATAGACTCTTTACACCCTTGGGTGAGGAACATCTTATTAACCTCAAATCACACTTAAGCCAGGTTGAGGTAAAATTCAAAAAAGCATTCATTCATGACCTCCAGAACAGACAATACAGTTAAAAATATTTACAAAATCCTCCTAGCAGGATCACAATAAGGTTTTCAGGTTTGTATATTTCTTTCTCCACTTTTGGAGGTACTGTAGGTCTTACAGCTATTTTCTCTTTTGATGAAATTGGTCTCCTTTGACCAATTTAATTCTATTCTCTCCTTAAACATGAAACAATTTGGTTGCCTCTTAACTAGAATAAAGCTTTTTCCCTTTCACAGTTGTGTAAATATTTTTCTTACACTGAGTAAGGAACTTTGCTAAAATGAGGTGTAATGAGGAACATATTTTTCATTTGACCTTACACTCTCTATCAGTTTTTATGTTAGAAATATACATAATACAAATATCTAAATAGGCTAATGCTGTGTAGCTCATTACTTGCTCCTGCTTGAAATCAGATATGGCAGTTATTAACTCCTGTAGGGTGATAATGTGTTTTGGATGACTGATCTCCAACCTTTTCCTTCTAGGCACACTGTATCAGTAGGACTTTGAGAAGCATTAGAGCACTCTAGTTGGGCTTGAATATATTATGCAAGAGATCATTTTGGTAAAGCTTCTCAGTTAGCTTTTAGATGCCGAATAAATCAGAACTCTTTCCTATTGTTTAGCTGTTGATGACTGATGAAGCATTTATACCGAAAGCTTGAACAGATGAAGACAGCTTTTGATACTGAGGAGAATGGGATATATATTTCCAGAGACCAAGAAGCATCTCTGTTGCCTTCAGTGTTCCAGGTGACCTGCTAGAAGAATATCTGGCAAAACTCTGCTGGGTCTGCAGCTGCCTCCTTGAGCTGGCGCAAGATTGAAGATCTGACACTGGCATTCATGCCAAGTTTGATACTAACAGAAATTTGGGCAGGCACTGAAGACAATGATTTTTATTATGTACTTGGTATCAGATACCAAACACTTCCAACACGATTCTACCCAAGCTTTTTAGATCAACTATTCTGAAACAGGAAAGAGCCCTTCTTCTGCCCAAAGAAATACTGCTGGTATTTGAGTGACTGTTACAAAAAGTGGATATATAGGCCCTATGTGCATAATTAAAAAACTCCCCCCTATGAAAGCTGTTTCACTTTGTTTCTAAAAGAATGACTTATAACATGAAATTCTTGACAGGTCATAGGTAAGTTGACAAGTCATAGGTAAGTACAAAAAAATTCCATCACTTCAAAATTATTTGTTGAAAATCCATCAAACCTTGGGTGTGGTAGAAGGATAAAGTTTTGATTATGCAATTTGGCAGTACTTTATTTCTTTATTATTAAATATAAGAGAAGAATATATTTTTCCTGCTAAAGAACTTTAAAAATGGCTGGAAAATTTTACTTAAAAAAAGCTCTGAAAACATACTGCAGGAGACGATGCTTCCAGATCTGACCCATTTTCCAAAAAAGTCAGTAACAAATCTTTGCACTGAATCCTAATTCCATTCAGTAATCTAAAATACTAATTTTGATGTATCAAAACTCTCTCAACCAGGGAGATCAAATATTGCAGACTATGCCTATTAAGTAGTCAACAAAAATGCTCAAAGGGAGCAAAAGATCCAGCTATAGCAAGATCTGTAGAAAAATAACAAAGTATTTATAGATTTTGGTAATATGGATATGGGTAATATGGGAAACATTCAGCACTTTATTACCTCACAGTCTTTACCTCCACAAACCCAGTTCTAAGGAGTGCATTATAACAAAAGACTCTCTGGTTTCCTATAAGGCTTGGTTGATCTTACATAAAACAATAATGTGTGGAAACTAAACTAGGTTCTATGATTTACAATGTTTTTTCAATGTTATTTATTACACGGAATGGCTTTAGATATATAACATATATATTTAATATTCACTTCTTGATTGTTTTGAGTTAGCACATTATTTCTAAGTTCTATTTCCTTTCTTTTTTTTTGTTTATTGGGTGCAATAAATTCTTATTGTTTCCCTTTCTTCATTTTACAAGGTAAAAACTGTACTTAATGCCCTATCTTACGGAAATAAAAATAGAAACTGATAGGGTACATTGTTATGATTTATATGTTTTCACCCAGAACGGTCTGTGTATTTAGTCCCCTAGTGAGGCTATAATGTCACTATAACTACCATTTATTTCTGAATAAAATCATTTGATACAAGAAATATATATATATAAAAATCCAAGAGACAAAACCAAGAAAGGCTAGAAACAGTTCAGCTACCAATATGCACAGTCAATCTATCTGAAATCAGACTTTAAACTTGATGATACATTATAGACTGGTTTTGTCTTGGTGCTTTTCTTCTCTGCAGCATTAGCCTGTGACAACAAAGATGATCCCATAACTGATTCCTACCTGCATATAAACCTTTCCTTTTTAAGCTTGAATTAGTTGGACTGTCAGAGGGGGAAATCTCAATGCCTGTTAATTTTCTAGCTAGTAATGGAGTGGGAAGGCACCTAGAGACTTCAGTCCAGGTAAGCAACTGCTAAGCTATTAATCAAAGCACTTGATATATAGCTTATACTATCTGTGTGCGTAGTTGCTCTGACTCAAGCCAGGTTAGGTTCAATAAAATGATTCTACCTCTTCACTGAAAATGAGCCTTCAAAAAATACAAACAAACCTCTTTCAGCAGTAGGAATACACGGAACCTGTTGTGTGGGGTTAGTCCATCCCAGATGCAGGACTCTGCATTTGCCTTTGGGTAATTTCATGAGGTTCCTGTCAGCCCATTTCTCTAGATTGGCGAGGTCCTCTGAAAGGCAGCCCTGCCCGCCAGTGTACTGACCACTCTCCCCGATTTGATATCATCTGCAAACTTGCTGAGAATGTACTCTAACCCATCATCCAGGTTGTTACTGAAGACAAACAGGATGGATGCCAGTATCCATTCCTGAGGGATGCCACTGGTAACGAGCTGCCAGGCAGGCTTTGTATGTCTGAGCATCACCCTTTGACCTCAACATTCCAGTCAACTTTCCACCTAGTTTTTCATCTACTTATCCAGTCCATCGCTCACCAATTTGGCTATGAGGATATATGGTAGACTATCTGTTAAAAGCATTGCTAATTTCAAGGTACACAGCATCTACTGTTTTCCCCTCCTCCACTCAGCTAGTTGTCTCGTCACAGCATGCAATGTAGGTGTCCCTCCCCAGAGCATGTCACACAGAGGACATATGGTTAACCTAAAGAAGGCTTCTCACAGATGAGGAGTGGCTGGAGTACAGAGAAACCAGTTGCTTGGCAACTGCTGCCAGCTGGTGCAAATCAGAAAAATCCATGCTAGAAAACTGGGAAGCCATAACCAGTTCCCTGCCAGCCTTACTTTTTATTCTGGAGTTTTTAAAGGAATTTGTGAGGTCTGTCTGACCCAAAGATTCTGCTCATCGCAAACACCATGCCCTCTGAAATTCAAAGAAAGCAGGAAGGGTTTTAATTTGCTCTGTCTGTGTAGCAACTTCTCATGCAAACATGGCAACCCTTGAAGCTCAAAGGTACTACATTTAGGGTAGACATCCTCAAAGCTAATTGCCTGAAACAAACAGACTTCTTCCCTCAGATATGCAAGGCATGTCTATTTTTGTTTCCTGCATTTAGCTGCACATCAAATTTTCTTTTCAATGCCATGCGAAAAAGGTGCCAAGCCAAAAATGTGCCTCAATCTTCACGTGACGCATTGTAGCTCTGCGTACACTCACAGAGCTCCTGACAAGCTCCTGGTTTTTGCCTTCAGTAGCACTGCTCCAGAACGAAACTATCAGGAAAAGGGAAGAAAAGCTGCTCCAGGATTTCTCTGTAGAAGGGTGATGGCACTGAAAGTATACTAGTGCTAACAGCTTATGATAACTTTAAAAACAAAAATTTGGTGAGGTGATAGTAGAGACATATGGATTTTGAAATTCATCCACACACACTTCACGTTATGCTAAGCTTTCTAGAACACTATACAAGAATGCACCATATGTCAAGTGAAAGTACATACTCTGACACTACCAGTTTCATACAATTCAATAACAGGCATTTCAACTTCAACCACTTCCAGTGACTCAACAAGATGTTTGAATATCACACAGTTTCCTCTGTTCTCCACAGCCAGGCATCTCAGGGTGAGAGTTGCCATAATATTCTAGGTTTGTCTGTTCCTTTTTTTTTTTTTTTTTAAGAATGGTGTTAGTAGCAGTCCTACTGTTGTGCTGAATGAGCAGTTTTCTTCCTAGCCTTACTTTTCAGGTGTTCATATATTTTTAAAAGAAAACTGGGCTAAAATTTGCCATGCTTTTGGACCACTCTTGAGAGCTTTAAAATAGCAGCAGCAGTGATGCCGTTTTAAAAGTCTGGCAAAATTTTGCTTTGCTGTGAAGCAGAATAAGCAGAATATTTCACATTTTAAGACAGTTCTGATCCTTTCAAATGTTTTGGACCTTTAATTATTAACTATCAAATACTGGAAACCATTTAACTGGAAGAACAGACATTTGCCATGACTAAATATATTCTTGAAAGTGCTTTATACAACAGTATGTATATAAGAATAATATTACACTTAATAAATGTTATTTGAACTTCACAAAACATCAGTTAAAGAGGTATGTGTGTATATAGCACTATAGCACCAAATGTATTATAATTGCCACTACAGTGAAATATTATCATCACTAGAAAGTAACAAAAATGAGCAGCATTTGGAGCAGGAGATAAGGAACTCAAAATACATGCAGTTGAATCTACAGAGAAAAAAAGGTTAAGCAGCATATCATTTAATAATTTTGTATTATGCTAGGAGATTGTCCTCACCCCTAATTTTATGAAAAGGACTGTATGATTTTAAGCATAAATTTTCAGAAAAAAATGCTTGCAATTGTGTGTCTAATTTGCATGGGCAATTACTGTCCTTTCACACAGTCATGGTAATTGTGATTGCTCTGACTACATGTCCAAATTAGAGAAAAAAATGCAAGCAAAGTTACATAAAGTTTCTGCCTGAATGACTGCAAGTTATTAGTTTCTTCTCATCTGAAAGATGGATTTAGCAATATAAAACATACCGGGTACAAATGAAGAAATGTGGCTTTAAGAATCTAGTTCTCCTTAGTATTAGACTCTACTACATTGTATTAAAAACAAGGTATAGCTTGTACTGAACATTACAGACGCAGGGCAAATACAAGTACAACATGAGTGGATGACCACATAATAACAGTGCTAATGCCATAACAGCAAATAGATCATGGGAGGCCTACAGTGGCCACATGGTGCTGGAAATATAATGATGGGGGATGCTTATTGTCAATAAGCTACGGGGAGCTGGGTGAAAGCATAAGGCTATGGAAAGATTCACAGGAAAGTAAGCATATTTGCTTTGCACAGGAAAGGTTCACCAAGCACAAGGGACAGTAAGAATAGCATAAGAGACAATCAAATGAGAAGACTGAACAGACCATTAAAGCCTGAGAGATGATAAGCAACATTAACACTTAGGTATACACTGAAATGCAAATAGTTTCCATAGCAAATCAAAGCTAAGATCTCACTAAGAACTTTTTCTAAGAGTATGTGATACCTAAAGCAATTCAGTGTATTTCAAAGAAAGTAAAATGAAAGAAAAATTCTCTTAATATGCTGAGATATTTCTGGAAGAGATCATTTCATAAAACCTGAAGAAAAACCTACCCCCAAAAAGAAAAGAAACATATTTGTTTCTATCTAATGGCAACAATTCAAAAAAAAAAAAAATCAATCCTGTACATCTTTTTATGGTCCCTACTCTAAGGACCATGTATCAGTCAATATATTTTATCTCAGAAATAGATTGTTTTAACTAGCAGAAGAATGTAGGATTGAGGATCTGTTCCTATCCGTCCAGAGATATTGTCCATACTTAGAAAGCTGGAATTTAGAACTCCAAAGAGTTCTAGATCATAACCGTATCTTGAAGCATCGATGCCTATAAATTGCTACTTAAAATGACAAGAAAAAAGGGTAGGAAATTTTGTTAGTCTTCATTCTTTTGTTTAAAAGAAAGCAAAAAAAAGGAAAAACGTTAGCATAATTTTGTATGCAGAGAAAAAATAAATGCAAGAAAAAAGAACAGACTGCATTATATGTTCAAGAATAAAAGTAGTCAGTAAAAATGCCAACAGTATGTAAAAACAGGGACAAGTCATGGTTGTTGTGGGAAACCATAAATTTGAAATTCTTCACTTTGTGTGTTCCAAAGCAGATGTTCAGTTGCTATAAATCAGCAGAGCTCCCTGACCCTTAATTTCTTAACCACAGGATTGTGCTGAGGATTTTTTGCACTGAACTTACTTAAATTAAATAGCATTATTCTAGCTATTCTAAGAACTATAACACCATCTACTGGGCAAAGAATTTTTATTCAAAGATGTTAAAGTTCAGCTAATTTGGGTGACCTGAAGTAACAACTCATTGCACTCTTCAAAATATCAAGCTTCAGTGTGTCCCACAAACATATGGTCATATGAGCTATAATAATGCATACAATCCTATGATTTATTTTGGTGTGATGATAACATTCTCTGAAGTGGGAGGTGAAATTCATTTCAGAACAAATAAGCATCAAATGTTTTGATGGAAGACCAATCCTAAATCAATCTTTAAGTTACAGTAGCTCACTTATCAGCTCCCTTTCCTTAAGGTTTCACATCTAACGGGTGCTTTTTTCAGGACTGCCCAACATTTCCTCTGAGTTCTAATGCATTCTTCATAAATCATTCTTCCCAACATGGTTGATCTCTTGTTCTTGCATTCTTCTTTATGTATTCCTAAAATGTCCTAAGTAGGTGATACTTTGCAGAATCCATAGCAGAAACAAACCCCTCACAGGCCTGAGGAACTTGCAGACTCCTGCAGAAAGGGTATCAATATGGAAGTTGATGGGATTTACAGCTATCACTGTGAAAAGAGATGAAATAATGAATTTTCATAACAGACTTGAAGGACAAAATGTCATATGGCAAGACAGTTTGTTCTAAGAATAGAAAAGAAATAGCATTTATATTAATACTAAAGGAGACAAAACAATGGTTAAGAATAAAAAATAAAACAGAAGGCAAGGGTCATTAAAATTAAGAACTGTAGTTGAAAAAGAACTGAGAACATAAAAAGAGGAGTACCACTGTGACAAGCTTTTAGAAAAGAGGAGTTTGAAACAGAAAATCTGAGCAAGTAAGAAAAAGAACTTAGAGAGGAAGACGATGTAAAATGGGCAAATGGCTTTAGGCATGGTTCCACCTGCAACATTTAGAGAGACAAAAAGGTTCTTGTCTGTCTGGTATAGGACATCTTCCTAGCATATTAATTTCCTCCTAATAGCATCTAAACATCCAGATATTTCATACCTCTTTTCATTCTGCATTCTTCCAACACACATCCTATCACCTTCTTGAAAACAAAACTTCCCCCAATAAAAACAATTTTCTTCAGCCTCACTCAGGTTGGTCGAAACATTTCTGGTGTAATTTTCTGCAGGAAACTACTCTTTTTGCAAAATTGAAACTTTGCTGTAAATTTTGACTAAATTATATGTATTTAATCCTTTTAACATTTCAATATAGTGAATATATTTTATTTCAGTCTTATTGAAATCGGACAGTTCAATCTTTTATTTCAAAGTAACTTTTCAGTTTGAAATGCAGTACTGAAATTGATGACTGTAAATGCCTTTTAAATATCTAACTGCATTACTATCTCTTTTCATCTATTCTGTGTACTGTCAGTGCTAGGTAAACTTGGCAATTAACCAGAGCGTACTGACTGCACATCGACTTATTAGCAAATTCATGTCACACAAAGCTTGTCTGAGCACTTGGAACTAATAATGCCAGACATATGGTATTAGCATTACTGTGTGGTACTTGACATTCTTAATTTAATTATATCCCTTATAGGCTTAATGATTACAAACTTTTTCTGACAATTACAATGCCAAATTTTCTCTTATTTCTCCCCAAAATTGCAGTCCATAATCCAAAACAATACACTACTGGCTACACACAGTGTAACCATACAAGTATAATGGAAGTTTACATTTTTACCTATCTCTATAAGATAATTTTATTTGAAAGAAATAGAAAAATCTCAGTCTAATTTGGGCGGGGGGGGACATACCATTTTAAAACAACATGAAAATGCCATGATAATTGAAAAAAAAAAAAAAGAATAAATAACAGTTTCTAAAATAGTCCATTTTCTGTCATACTTTTCCCCCACTTATAAACCTTGAATGAATTCAACCATGATTGTGAGTAGAACTCTTCTGTTCCAATACAGCTTTAATACAAATACATGGATATTTACTCTTGGCAGTGTTTATGCAAACAACGGAGTTATAGTTTCATCAATTTTAAACAGTTTATCTTAAACAAATGTCCACACCACGAAAACACTATGCATGTGTACTATAAATGGTACCTACACAAGAAAGCCAATATAGCAAGCAAAATATTCTATCATGGAAAGTTATGATTCCCCCGGAATTCCTTCCCATTCCACAAGGATGTCAATCACAAGTATTAACAGCTAACACACACACTCAAGACAATTGGTGCTTGATTTGTGTCACTGATAGATGCTGAGGACAAATATCTTCACCAAGAAATTGCTCATTTTCTCTTTTCTGTGATTTCAGTAGGAGTCAAGTGTAGCACTCATTCATCATTTAAAAAGAGAAAATGAGAGAAATCAGAGCTTTTTGTTTCATATCCCCAGGGTCCACATTCCGACCTGGTGCTGATGTACAGGTAAGAAGACACGAAGACCCGCTTCTCAAAATAAGGAACGTAAGGAGAGAAGGAAATGAACTGCGTAGGTCTCAGAGTTGTAGCACATTCCTTGGCACCTGAAGAATTTCACTTTTGTGCCCCAGTTTCCTTCCCCATTTTCTTGCTGGCAGAAAGCAACACATTCTGCCCATTTCCTGGATTGTGAGGCCTGTTGCTTCTCCAGGCAATAAGCTCTGCAGGGCCAGGTCCAGGTGAGGCCATTGAGCAGAAGAGCATGCCATTGCCTTCTCTCTCTTCCAGTTAGCACCTGCCTGCCTGACCCAAGCCAGAACCAGGGATAAGCATCCCTCCCACATCACCATATTGTCATCTCTGGTGCTGCTACAATGATCTTTAGCTCTTAGCTGAGAACAAGAAGGAAGAATGGGTGTGACCCATTCTTTCTACTTACCAACAATCCAGGGCTCACCTCTGATGCACAGGAGGGAGTAATCTGCATTTTGTAAACTGGCAACGTTAATTATTCTCTGGACACAAATGTGCAAACAAAGGGAACATTGGGCAGGATTAGTGATATCAAAATTCCTCTCAGAAATCATCCTGAGAGCATATAGCTAGATACCACTTCATGTGCACTATGTACAAAGTTCCAGGTACAAAGTTTTTTTTTAGCTAACTTTCTCATCAGTAGGAAGTTAGGTATCTAAACAGACAGACAACCGAACACTTCTGTGGCTTGGTCCAATGGCTTTTTCTGCCCCACCACATTTCAAATACTCAATATTTTGTCTATGTAGACTTGGTGGGGCTTTTTCTTTTTTTTGGTAATTAAAACTAAGAAGGGAGTAAACAGAAAATGTAATTGTAGAAAACTTAATTGTAATATTCCATTATAGCTCCTCGTTAATGTCAGAACAATTAGTTACACAACACTGGTGACATTCCCTTTGGAGCTATATGCACTAAACAGCTTAGCATTTACTTGATTTTTAATATACTTGTGTTTCCTATCAACCAGGCCAGACAATACATTTTCGAAGACAAGAAAGAGAAAACTATCTCAATGTGGATGAACTTTACTGAGAATTGTCTGGCGATATGCTAGAAGTCTGCAACTCTTATTGCAGTCTGTCAACAGTTCAGAGCAGTAAATCCATAATTAATCCAAGAATTTTCAGGAATAGGCTTAATCCTTAAAAATACACCAGGATAAAATAAAAGGGGCTGCACATAGAGAGAGTATTCTTTTACGTTCTTTACTTCCTCCGTCTTTATTGTGGAGAATTATTCTAAAATGCTACAGATTGAAATGAATATAACCAAGCTAAAGCAAGTGACGTTGGAATAGATTAGAAGAGAGAAAAAAAATTTTTTGCTATGATTCCCTAAAGAGCAAAACTACCAAACCAGTCTGTAAAGTAAATTAACAGCATCTCACACAGAAAAAATAAGTGAATAGTGCACATTATTTATGAGGAAAAATAGAAAGCTCGCAGAAATTTTAAACAGTGCACTTTAAGTCACCAAAACAACCACATGGTGGCAGCCCAGCATAAAAAAAATGGAAATAGTCTTGTGCATTCAATATAAACCAAGTGAAAAAGCAGTTCAGATTTGTGCATATTACTCGGGATATATCAAAGCAATACTGTATAGCAGTGGGTTCAAATCTTTTTTGGTTTACATACCTCTAAATAATTTTAAAGGAGGTAAAGACCCATACACAGAGAACTTAAGTCTACTGTTTTATCTATTAATCTTCCAAGAACCCTTCATTTTATAGTACAGTTTATACATCCCAGTGGTCCACAGAAACCAGGTTTAAATACCACTGTGCCAGAATTTTAAAAAAACAGTATTTTCATATATTTGCGTGCTGGTTTGCACACACTTCATTCAGAGTTCCAACTCCAATTCAGGTATATTGTTTCTGAAGAAAAATACACAGTTTACCTTCACATAACATAGATCAACCTGCATATTAGGCCTGACCATGCTTTTAAGTATCCCCCTTAGTGTGCAAAACCAACAAACTGAAAAAATAAGTCCCTGCACATTCCTAATTGCAAAATAGGAAATTTCTGGATCACTGCTTTTCTCCTACTCCCCCTTTTTTAGCTTTCTTCTGACTGCAATCTAACTACCTACGTAAATTCACATACATAATACGTTTTCCCATCCAGATTCTTCTGTATGAACATGCAAATACTAATTTATAAATGCACAAAACTTAAAAAAGATCAGTGAGAGATCAAGTCATAACTGATGACATCCACAGTCTTGCCTCATTCGTACTCGGTACAGCTTGCTATAACTGACTATACTGTTTGCCTTTTACCGCTTGTATTACTGAGGCTGATGATTTCAGTGATATTTCCAAAATAATTTCCTAATGCTTTTCCTAACCAGCACATGGCAGACTGCTCCAATTGGCACATACGCTCAAGATTGCTCCCTTGTTCCCAGATTCATTAATTTGTATTTGTCTGTGCTGAACTCTATGTGCTATATGCCAACCAAATCATCAAAATGGGTCAAATGGGTTCAAGTCTTAGAAGTTTCTCATTAGTTTTTGCTTTCAGTGTCAATATAGTGCCTAACTCTGAAGACATGTTTTTTTCATTTCCACGTTCAAATTATATACAGCAAATTAACAATATCAGTAGTATTTAGCAGCAAATAGCTGGTGAAGTATTTAATAGTGAAATCAGTTTTACACAACAGACAACACAGGACATTAAACTAAAAAAACCACATTGTTACTGCTACACAACAAAAGCGTTACTTTGCTGAAATCTGACTATTTGTGATTCTAACTTAGTAGGATGTTTCTTTCTTTTGAAGTTTCAGAGGTGGGAAATACAGGTGCAGGCTAACTTGGTAGTGTGGCCTTGCAGGAATATTAGCTGCTAACTCCTCTATGGACCTATAACCATAGGTATGGGGCTGACAATGAGTCTTCCACTCTATGGTGAGAAAGAAAACCTGCTGCATTTATTCAGAGTCCATTAAACTGCAGTCCCTCTTTTAGTTCCTCCCAGACTCCTGAGGCTGTGACTGAACTTCTCCTTATTTCTGTGTGAATATCCATTTGCACTTCTGAAATCGGATGGCATTCTTATTCTAATCAACTTGCTTTTGACAATGGGCAAATGGTTATCCAACACACCAGAAGGTGGGAAGTTGGGGAGGAGGAGGAACTTCTCATATGGGCATGGCTACTTCCATTCCTTAAATGTAACCAGCCTTTTGGCACCGCTGGGTAGTGTTATCAAACTCCTCTTCCATGCAGCACTGGCCATTGTCTGGTTTTATACCCAACATCCTTGTTTTAAAGTGTCTTCTCCCCTCATTTTTTTTCCATTTGCTTCACTGAGCTCTTTTTTTTTGGATTGCAGTGACTCTCTCAGCTTCCATGTTGACATAAGTTTGCTTCCTTAGAACAAGCCTAGCAACTTGAAGAGATGGGCTAAACCATGCAGTTATTGCATCCTCCTCACACAGCCAGCCCATCAATGGACAGACTAAACTTCACCTGGGCCAGCTGAATTATGCTTTTTCCTTGCACCATTTTGAAAAAATTCTATATTTACCTCCTGCTCATAGAATGCTTTCAGTTACAGGCCTGTAATATGCTGCATTGAATTCAAAGTACTACCACTGCAAGAAATCATATATTATAAATAAGTACAATGATATCAGTATATTGATTCAGAACACATAAGAACTAAAGAACATGAAAACCTTTATTCTAGTATGTACAGAGTCTGATTTTGTTGTTATGCTGCCTTTAATTCTAATACAATTATTTTAGCTTATTTGGAGTTATTCACAATTTATGCTAAAATCAAGATGTGTCCATTATAAGCATTACTTACACAACTAATCAGTTCTTTTAATCTATATAGAAGGAAATTGATGGCTTGTCTGTAATTTTTGAGAAAATATTCAATTGTGCAAGTGCTTGAAAATGCTTTAAAAAAATCAGAAGCACCACCACACCATCTTCTGATCAATTTGTAGTATTACATTTAAAAAAAGCTCAAAAACACCTAGATACTGGCTATTTTAGTACTTAATTCAGAATATCATTGCACTTGTAACAGTCTGAGTCGTTGTTCAAATTCCATAAAAGTCACAAATAGCTATATGATGAACACAAAGTAGAAAGGCATAATATTATGCTCAATTTCAATTTGATCAGTACTCCACATGAGGAATTCTGAGTGGCATTCGCATTGCAGTTGCACCTAGGCAACTTGTAGATAGAGATGCTTCTTTCTTAGGATGAGAACACCTTTACTCGAGTTTTTGGTACCGTTACCGCTCTTTTAAAGAATTTTAATTGATAAAGTCTACACTGATCTCGTGCACAACACTGACCACAAAACCTCCTTGAAGAATTCCTATTTGAATGGCAACATATCTTTTACAAAAATTCCCATTTTTGATTTGTAAAATCCCTAGCGGTAAAAATTCATTACTGAACTAGAAAAACCCAACTTTATTTTCCAAATCTGAATCTTCTAAAGTTCATGAGATGTACATCTAATGCTGTTCTAATTTAACAAAATCATTCTATTGGTATGATTTTGAAGTCCAGGAATCTCTTGATACCTCCAGTCTACATTCAGTAGTCTTTAAATTGACGAAGCCTGCTTCAGACCGAGCTTTAAAAGGCCATCTCCTCCTCCACCGCCCACACCTTTGCTCGCCTCTGGGGCAGCGGGCGCTGAGCAGCGGGAACCGCCACGGCAGTGCCGGCAGCGGCAGGGACAAGCCGGGAGGACGCGGGAAGGCTGAGGAGAGCGTTAACTGCCGCGGCTCACGGGCCGCTGTGGCGATTTACCGCGCCGCGCCGCGCCCCTCTGGGAGGCCAACGGCCGCGCCCGGCACGGCAGGCCTTACCGCCCGCTGAAGGCGGGGTGGGCGGCGCGCACCGCTCCTCGAGCCCCTCCAGCCGCCGCCTCAGCGAGCAGCGGCCGGCGACGGCCCGGCGCGCGCGGGAGCGCCAGGCGCGCCGCGCCCCCTTCCGGCTCGCGCGGAAGCCGAGGCGCCCGCCGGCGAGGCGGCGCGCCGCGGCGGCGCCTGCGCAGTCCCCGAGGCGGCCGGCGCGCCCCCCCCGCCCCGCCCCGCCCGGCGCGGCGCGGCCCCTCCCGTGCGCAGGGGCAGCGCCTGGCAGAGCCGCCGCCGCCGCGAGCTGCCTTGCCCGCCCGGCCCCAGGCCCACTGCTGCCCCACCATGTCGGAGGCGGGCCAGGAGCTCGTCCACCTGGTGTGGGGCAAGAAGGCCGGGCCCCGTGGGCTCGCCGACACCATCTTCTGCCGCTGGGCGCAAGGTACCTGCGAGCGGGGGGGCCGCACCGCGCCCGCCAGGCCCCCCCCACCCCCCCGGGGGCGCTGCCGGCCTCGCCGCTGTCGCCCTCGCTCCGCCGGGCCCTCCCGGCTCTGCCCCGCGCCCCCGCCGCGCCCGGCACGGCCCCGGCTCCCGCCTGCGCTGCGCCCCGCCGAGCCCCCGTCCGTCCGTGTGTGCGTGTCCGCGCGTCTGTCCGCAGGGCTCTGCCCGCGTGGGCGTAGCGGGAGGCGCCGGTTCCGCGGGGCGGGCGGGCCCGGGCGCCGCGGCGCCGCGGTGAGGGAGCGGGCGGTCACGGCTGTTTGTGTCTCACGTGGGCCTGTGGCCCACGGGAAAAATGATGCAGCACATTCACTTGTTACATATCCATACATATCTTTTGGCAGCTCGGACGTCTTTCGTCACAAATCTCCACAGGAAATTAAAGGAGTAGTGAAGGAAATATGTTTCTCAAATTTCAGTCACACAGCATCTTGCATAGCTTGTGTAAGCAAAAATATACAATTATTTTTGTTTGCCAAGAGCATGGTAATCACAAATCATCTCAAAAGGGGGGACAAGCTTGGGAGAGACACCTGTAGTTTAGTTTTTTAGAAATTGAAGCAGGTGCATGCCATCTTTAGGATCAGTGCTCTGGTATGGCGAGAAATAAGCCATTGTGTGTAATTTCTTCTTGATGGAGATTTTTGATGTTATTTCAAAACTACAATTGCAATGTCTCATCCAGAGATTTACTGATAAAAATGATATGTAAGAAGTCAGTCTGCCTTCCTGTCCTGGCTGAAAGAAAGGAATAACAGCTTTCTCTCTAACTTACTGGCTTTGTAGAATTCTAATAATGGTTATGAAGATCATAATAAACAAACCCCTAATTTCTTGGAGAAAGTTCACAAATGTTAGTGGAATTTATAGGTTTTTTTTTTTTTTTTTAATGGGTACAGACCTCCAGGTAAAGTTGACTTAGTTGGATGATCTCTCTCCCTCTTTTTTTTTTTTTCCTTTCTCCTTAGCACGAGAGTTTCATAATACGTGTAGTGTAGTTGCAATAGATGAATGCGTGATGTTGATTTGGGAGCTGCACAGCTTCTCCCCTGTTACATGACACAGTGCATTAGTAGGTTCTCATATCTTTTTCCCTAGGTTAATCTGTGTTTAGATAAGTCAGTGGAAATATTTGAAAAAAGAACTGCTAAATTCTTCCCAAGTTCTAGAATTTAAGTAGAGCTGCTTTAGCCATTACTTTTTCTAGTGAATTGCTGTTTTTTACTGGAATATAATTTTCTTTTCAAACATCTTTTTAAATTTTAGTAGAGGGCTGCTGTTTTAGTGCAAGAAGTGTTTTTACAAAGTCATCTAGAAGGAACCAGAGCTGTCATGAAGCAAAATTGTTTCCCTTACTGGTAATATTAATTACCTAAATTCCAGTTTTCAAGATACATTTTATTCATGTATAAAATACTGTGAGCTTCAGAATTCATTGAAATGTGTGCTGTAATGCCCAAAACTTGTGTTCCTGTGGAAGATTAATGGAAAAGGCCTCTCATATTCTTGGTGGCTCCTGGAAAGACTGCTATTATTTCCAATCTGCCTTTAGACAAGGTCATAAAACTATCCTGTGTGGTGTTCCCTTCCTCTATATCATATTTAATATAATTAGTTTTGCATAGTAAAAACGCATGACAGTGAGTTCGAATGTGTTTGGAGGTCTTGTGGCAGGACTCACAAAATTCACTTTCAGTCCCTTACATTGGGTGAAAGTATTATGCTGCTACACAAGCTTCAGTTACCTATGCCAAAAAGTATAAAACTATTTGCCTACTTTCTGCAAAGCAGTCTTGTGAACACTGATTTAAAAAAAAATCAAGCTTTATTTCCAAAAACTTCAAAGTTATAAAGATGGCCACTTGTTTCACATCAGATGTTGAGAAAGGATAAAAGAAGTATGAATGTCATTTATTCACTTGAACAGACTGTTTTTTCTAAAATGTAGTGAAAACACTAGTATTTATTTCAGACCTGGTCTGATCTTTCTCAAACCCTTTGGAAGTTGAGAACTATAATTTATATTTAGAAAGGAAAGTAAGACTCAAACCAGTCAGTTTCCTAGTAAGGATTGCAGCTATAGTTTGGGAGTCCTAGTCATGCACCAAACTTGTTTAACATCATATTCATTTGGTCAAAAGTGAAGATAAACTGATCAGTGGCCAGTTAACAAAACTGACCTAGCTATGTGGGTACGCTGTTTGAAGATAAAGTGACAGCTCAAAAATTAAAAGTAATTCCCAGTTTGCCCCATTGGCAGCTATATTGTTTTGATTGCTAACTTCATAAAGACATGGCTGCAAAGTTGATATTTTTTGTTTTTTAAGGAAAATATTTTTGTGTGATTGCATCAGAAGATGCAGTTTGATCCTAGTGAATCAGAATCCTAAAAGTGGACTCAGAGAAATATATGACAAAGGCTTGGTCTGGCTGTGAGCGTTTCCTGGCATAGATATGATGATTTGGGGAGGAGTTAGATAGATGCCTGAACCCTAAAGAAAATACCTGTGTTAGGAGTGTTGTTTTTCTTTAATCCAAGTGACAGATTCCATTCATAAAGCCATTTCTTCAGATCTGCCCGAAGGCACATGGCATTACTTCTGCACAGCTGTAAATGTCTGGCAGGTCCGAGTTCGAATGCAACATCCTTTCAGAATTTCCTAAGCTGTTTTCTTAATTGTATTCAGAAAGAAAGTTATGAAAGAGTTTTTTCAAAACAAATATTTCATTTCAACAGGAAACCCACAGCATAGCATGAAGGTATGTATTCTACAGTTCAAGTGTATATGTCATGTAGACTGTAATAGGGTCCATTTTATCCAGATCTCTTCCAACTTTTATGTTGAGTTGGATGGATAGGTTGACAACTTTCTTTTTCTTTCTCCCCTATTCTTTTCAGGTTTCTCCTTTTACATGCATGAAACTCTTTTGTCTGGTCTAGTACATCTCAACATCACCAGATTGACCTTTACTACACCCTTTGTTGAGGAGCTAAATCCTATAGTATTGTTTTTAACTTACTGGAGTTGTAATACTTTTAGAAAATTATCAAGTCAAGGTTTCTAGGAAAAAATATTTTTACTAGATGAGCAGATATTTTGAGGGAAAGGAATATACATGCCATTCTTCAAGTCTTAAACAGAAGTAGCAATTTGAAAAGTTGCTCTGAGTTTAATTTGATAATCCTTAATTGGTTTGGGTGATTAGAGAGAAATAGTGGTTGGTATCTGTAGTTTTTTTATGTTTTGATAATGAGGGATTATAGAGCATTTGCATTTCTATCTGCTTTCTACCTCTTTGAGTCCCATACTACTCAGAACAAGGTTAATCAGGAAGAAAAGAAAAATGTTTTTCAGAATATTCACAGGGTATAGACAGAGAATGACTGTGCAAACAGCTGGTCTGGAGGAAGTGGTTACACCTACTGGCCCACCTCCATCTACTTGTTACTGCTTGTCTGCCGTAAGTTATTGCCTCTTCAGATCTTTTGGTGAAACTGTTTATAAAATTGCTGCCCTACCAATGCCTGTAAAAATTAGCCAGGTAAACCTAGGGTAAAGATTTTCAAGTCATGATCTGTGAACTGAGTTTAAGGCCTCTGTAGAAATTAACTAAGAAGTTAGAGGTCAAGACTGATGCCAGAATTTGCACATCAATTGAAAATGTATTGAGATCTTCAAAAAATACTGAAAACTACTGACTTAGAACTACTGACTTAGAACTTCAGTTTAAATAGAAAAGTTTGCTCATTCAGCCAAGAGGATGTGGTCTTTCTTGTTTATAGAAGCAATATAATAGTATTGTATACTGTTAAATGTGAGAAGATAGTAACTTTTGGAAAAGAGGCGGTGATGTTCTGCTGGGAACAACAATCTAACACAGCTTTCTCTAAGAAGTATTTCTGTTTTCAACTTTATACTGGCACACTTTTTCTCCTGTTGGAGCAGTATATTTGTTTTGGGGTACTGATATTGTCTTTATAGGCAAAATAACCACATCTTGCTGTCTTGAATAGCACCTGAATGATAAGGTATTGCCAGGACTGTCGAACCCCTTTCTGTTAAATAGAGAACTTTCTATTAAATAGACAGTGTTTATTTCACATACTTCTGTAATGCACAGAGTCATGTCATAAAAATAATGAATTCATTTTGTAGAAGGCAAAACCCCTTGTGAAGTAACTGACTGGAGAACAGCCAGAGCCGTTATGTAATTGAGAGGGAAAAGGATCTTCTGATAGGTCATACATTGGCAGGAGATTAAGGCTGACTGAACTACAGGGTTCCCGGTTCACAGGAAATTTCATTCACTTGATTAAAGTCCAAATCAAACTGAAACTGAAGCTTCTAGAAATGTCATGAACCAGGACCTTCCCTGACCTTACAGTTTCCCAGTGTTATTTACATTATTGCCAGTTTCTCCATCCATGTTAGTGAATTGCATTGTGCACTTGACAGGAGGAATCAGACCTGGCAGGAAGCTTGCTGAATGAAAAGTTAGGCCTTGGGGGAAAAAACTTAGTGTTGTGAGAGACTGTTGACTCATTATGTGTAAGTAACAGCCCTTTCAGCACTATTAGACAGGAAAAATAGAAGACACGATTCACTGTGCAAGACAGTATTCACTGTGCAAAAATGGGGTGTGAGCATATAAATTAAGTTGCTAAGTGAATGAGAAAAAAATATATTTTCTGACTAATGGGCTTGGTAGCTAATGTAGTTGGAATGGACATAGGACGGGAAGAATTTGAAATATCTCAAACTCTCATTTGGTCCTTGGTTGCTTGGTTCCAAAAAGGAAAAGACACTGTTATGACTTTAAGAAAGCATATGGTACTAATGAGTCTGTTCTTCTCTCTAGATGAGGCTGACAGGCTTAGAGAAAATGAAAGCTCTTGAGGAGTTCTCATATTGAGAACTTTTATCAAGATACAGATTTGTCAAAATTCAGAAGGTTCACAAAATTGTGCTTTTGACAAAAATGTGAAGAAAGGCAGATAGGTTGGAACCTCACCTTGTTTTCTGGCAGCTTGGTGCCCAACTTATTGGTAGCCTACAAGGTAATTTTCTTACTTTGCTCAAACCCTTCCAGGACATACTGGCTCCTTATCTACAACTCATTAAATAGAGTTTTGTTGTGGTGTTGCTGTAGTAAACACTTCTTTCCCTTTTTGTATCAGGAAAGTTTTTTTTTTCTCTCACAGAAAACTTCAGGAATTTTATTTGCTCCAAAACTACACTTTGATAACCCAAAGCCCCATGCAAAATGCATCTGTCATTCTACACACAGCTCTAGAGAAAGGATGAAACATTAAGATATGTTGTAAACCTTGTACTTTGGTAATAATGGTAAAATAAAATTATAGTAGTTCTGTCAGACAGTTCTTGTATCCCCCCAAAAGAATGGAATACAATTCTATGGTGAGAGAAGAGGCTGGCCAAGCATAAAGGGGGGGGGGGGGAAGAATAGCACAGCATCTTTGTGGTTAGACTGTATCACAGATGGAACAAGTTGTTTTTCTAATGCAGTTGAAGTCATACTCATTCACAGAACGAAGGAGACAAGCGGAATGGTTAGAGTTGATGTTTGCATAGAGCAAAAAGATTGAAGGTGTACAGTATAGTTTGTAAAATGGCAGTGATACTAATGTCTAGAATGTCTTGGATGTAAATAAATGAATTTTTTTTAGAAATAGGCAAATAATAAAAAGATGTAGAGAAGAATGAAGATGGTCAGAGTAGAAAAATGAATGATTTTTGTAGCAATTTCGACCACAATGTGGAGTATAATATGAAAGAAAAGAGTAGATAGTTAAGTCATACATTTGCTTTGATAAACTGTATGTAGAAAAGTTAAGAATTACATGTTGTAAGAAAAGAAACATAAGCCTTTATAAATGCTAAGTTCTAGGAAATAAAATAAAACTTTTTTCATATGACTGATAGTGGACAAAGGATATAAAGACAAATTGGGAATAATGCAGGCACTGTAGGTGAAAATGTTGGCAGTACTTTGATTGCCAACAGGAATTAAGATCTACTTAAGATCCCTAAGACATAGAGTCAATGGAACAGTTAATAGTGTTAAAGTGAGAAGGAAGGTGAATGATGATAATGTTATTTTATGTCTCTTATAGATAAATGATGATGGTACGTATGGATAAAAGGCAGGCAGATAGGGAAAAAGATGATTTTCAGCTGTGTTGCATCCATTTTGCTATTGAAAATTCCTCTTGAGAGTGAAGGGGGATGTGTGATAGATATGAGACGTTAAGACTGAGAGTAAGTAGAAACTGGGCTGGATCAGACATACTGCAGTCTTGGTTGAAAGCTTAATGGAAGGACATTCATATGAATTGTAAGGGCAGGGTGTTGGGTTGATGGGTATTTACAGAGAGCGTCCATGACATGGTTGTTGAGGAGAGCAAAGAAAAAGTAAAACAGTAGGATTGCAGGTTGAGGTAGCCTTGCTCCCAGCTGGACTTCAAATTGCAGCTTTCTGAAATTCTGCCTGAGCTGATGAAGTTTTAAAAAAGAAAGCAAGACCAAAATCCTGAAGCCTATTATATGCTAAACAGCTTTTAGAATCTTGACATTTACTAAGAATTAAACAGCTTTTTGCTAAAAAGAAATGAAGTATTGCTTTAGACATTGTATATGCTTTTTCTCTATGGTTGTGTTCTGTCAAATTCTGTATAATACTAATTTTGTATTGTCTGTCCCAAATTTGTATTCACACTGGTAGGTCACACATGATTTCCTTTATTTTTAGGAAGCAGTTTGAAAAACAGTGCAGTGGTAAGCTGAGACAGTTCATGCTCTCTGTCAGAACCCTGAAGAATGTGAAATAAATCCAAGATATTTCTTAAGTGTGGTTAAATGGTGCCACAGCCAAGTACGTCATTTTACTGTAGTGGTTAAATCATTAAAACAGCTAAAAACAGTACTGTTGCAGTGTGCTGAGATGCATGCGTTAACACTTCAAGTTAGAGGAAAACTTGGCTTCTAATATGGATAAACCTGCACAAACTAATTAAGATAGTTTAAATGATTAGTGGTACTTCTTATTAGGGCATGTGCACAAGTGAATGAGTTGACACTACTGCAAACTTTGGCTGTAGTATGGATTAATGAAGCTTCATTGCTAAATTAGGCGATGCTGGATCAAGGTAAATAGGCGTGATGAGCATCTGAGCCTTGGACATGAAATACGTCATTGTAATGTACCTTTGACGTTGGGTTCAGAAAGACCAGGACCCTTACTGTGAGATACAGGGGAAACCCCTGTTTTTAAGACCTGTGGCTACATTGATCCATTTTTCTTTTTTTTTTTTTTTTTTCCCCACACTGTTGTTGAATGGCTATCATTTCTCTGCTGAAATACAGCCTACAAAAATATGCGGTAGTCCTCTCTCGTGCTGCTTGGTGTGATGCATCTGTCATGCAGTAGTGGGGAAGTCTGTGCTGGGGGTGCATTTTTCCCATTCAAATTCATATCTATGGATTAGGGATTCTTCTGATGAGGCTGAATGGTAATGATGTGGAATTGGAGAAGGGAGAAATGGTAGGAGAGAAGCACTGAATATCTTTCTGCCAACACTGACTGGCACTGCTGTGAAAATATGCTTTTGTATCCTCGTTTTTCTCCTTGCCCCCACTTGCTTGCCCTTGCCGATCATCTGCTGGCTACTGTTGCATGTTTTTTAGATTACATTGAACTAGAATCACTTGAGCACAATCTTACCAGCACTTAAGAATAATGCAAAATATTACTCACTGTGAGTAAGTTGCTATGTATCAACTTCATCAGGTAATTGTCCATGTGCATGTTTTTATCCATGAGAATTGCAAGCTATGATTCTACATATCTTGAAGGGGGAAAGTTTAAATTTGCTGTATTATGTGACTCTAAGATAACTCTGGAAGTAAAAAACAAAACAAACAAAAAAAACCCTTAAAGATGGAGGTGGGGGAAAGGCAATCTTGCATATCAATAAATATGGTGTATCTTCTGTGAAAAAACACAATGAAGAGGCTTGTTTCTGTGGTTACAAGTGAATATTAGAGTTACTCAGCATATTTCAGGCTTAATAGGAAGCATTGATAGGCCAAAAATGAGATCAGTGGGAGGCATACTGTGCCATTAATAGGGAATAGAAATGCCTTACGCATATTCAGTGAAGCTCCAAAGACTTTTTACATATGATGGAAGACCAAATATTATCACTTATAAACAGGTTTTAATTGATTCGTGAGAAATAAAAATCCGTATTATGACTTCAGCATCCAACCACACTTACTCTACTGACAGTCTTACTTTTAAAAATCCTTCTGCTTCTTTAAAATCCTAGCTGCTGGCCCTTTGTGGTCATGATTTCACTGCTGAGATAAATAGTTCATCTCTTTACTCTCCCTCATATCCATGATTTTTTTTTCTTCAGGTACTTTAACCAGATTCTGCTGCATGATCAGAAAAAAAAAAAACTAGAAAACTTATTTAATCTTTAAAAATGAATAAAGCAGGTGTCATTTCTGTTAAGGAGGAACGTGCATACAAGAATGCTTATTTATCTATTTTACTAAATGTGGGCTGTTTTCATTTGTCAGGATTTGTCTTTAGTGAATCTGAATCAACTGCATTAGAACAATTTGAAGGTGGCCCTTGTGCAGTGATTGCACCTGTACAGGTAAGATGTATTTATTGCAGGAATAGTTTAAAATTTATGAGCCCAAAATGTCATCTTTTCTTCTCAATATAAAAATTATTGCAGATCAGTTTTATCCAATTTCATAATTGTAGTGTGGAGGGGACAAAGGTTAAGTACAAGAGAAGGCAGAGATGGGCTTATTTTGAAAATAAGTTTGCAGAAGTGGGCTTGTTTGAGGAAGTGCAGCAGGTCGATCCAAGCAGAGGTAACTTTAAAGTGGGGAATGCACAATAAAGGGGAGCAGTGAAAGATTTAGATATAGATGAAATTGTTGTGAAAGTGAAAGCCTAATCTTTTTTCATCTCTCAAATTCTCCTTTCCTTGGAAGGGTAATATCTGTGTCACAATAGCTGCTTTAGCTAATTGTATTAGAAATACCTGAAGTAATTTATTTTCAAACCTATCTAGATTTATTATGTAAGAAGAAGAGAAATGTTAAACTTCCCAATCCTAGTTAGCAAAATAATTGAATAGAAGCATGTCAACTGAATGTATTTTATTCTGGACACCTGCTCAGAATTTCAGATGTGCTTGAATATGCTCAAGTATCTGTGATGGTGAATTTTGGGTTTGTTACTTCATTGTATCTTGTGGGCTATGTGCATACCCTTTGAAATACTATTTCTGGGGCAACCCTGACTCTGGTTTAGAGTTCAGACCTGTAGGCTGGATCTGCTCTGCTCGAACAGTCTGTCTAGTATGCGGTTACTCTTTATTCTCTTAGGAGTGCCATGCAGGGACAGGCAGACACTGAGTCGTGAGCCAGATTACTTTTTCTGGTAACCTTCTCTTGTATCCTCTTACACACAGATCAAATTGTGCAGGTATGTCTAGATCTGTGTTTGAGGCCTTGTCCCCTGATAGGGGACATACTTCATTAAGTCTCCTATCAGGATGAATCTGATCATGGAATGAGAAGTATCCGAGTCAGACAACTGCTGTCGTGGGGTTGCTTGCATCTGTGGTGTGATGTGATACTCATGAATGTTCATATGTAGCCCTTCAGACACTCAACGCCGATCACACCGAAAGACTTGTTCCAGAGGAAGGGGCACCCCTTGTTTAGGTTGTAAACTGTGAATAGGACTTTTGTATTTTATCATTGGTTGCACTCTCTAACATGGCTTAGTTCTTTGTCTGTCTCTGGTCTTAAGACCAGATGTAGCATGTCTGGTATGTGATGTGAGAATTGCAGGCTTTTTATTTTGGGGGAGTGGGGGATAAATGAATCAGATCAGCCAGCTCCTTGAAACATTAAGCAAAGGCTGAGCCTTTACCAAATCAAATATTTTTGTAGATGGTGTTTTTGCCAGCTTATTTATATGTAATTTAATTTCCTTGAAGTTAAGTATTTTAAAGCAAATTTAAGTCGTCTGAGTTTCAGTTAGGGAAGGAGGAAGGGATCAAACATAGAGATCTTGTAGTGCCTACTGCTGCTGTGAGTTACTAAAAACAAGAGGTGTGCTAAAGAGCTCTGGTGGGAGAGCCAGGTGAGTGAGTCTGTCAGGAAAGAAGTGAAAGTTTGGTAGCTATTTTTAAGGTGCTGCATATATCTGAAACAGCACATACCAGAGGCATTAGAAAGCAAGAACCTGCTTCCTGAAACTGCTGCTTTCTTTGTTCTTTTGTAACCTAGAACTTATCAGTTATAGTTATTTGAATTGTAACATTAGTTTTGAGGAAAAAATGGAATAGGGATTTGGAGATGTATACATTTCTTCAAGTTATGACTTGGAATGATTCAAGTGGGTGGGCTTTTTAACTGCTAGAGAGGTTTTATTTGATCTCTGGGTGACCAGAGTTGTCTTGTCGGTTGAATGTAGCAAAATATTTATACCTCCACTCCTGGAGTCCCCTGAGTCTGGATCTGTTTATGCGAATATACTCTGTGTGCATTCAAGGCATAGCTGAGGTTTGAACTTAATGGTATTGAATTTATTTATAAATAAGGCCACAGTTGTAATTAGTTTGCATGTGAAAAATCAGTAAACAGCCCAGGCTCAGGTCCTCCTATTGAATAATGACAAGCTTGAAGCCTTTCCAGTAACATGCAAAAATGATTTGGTGTAGAACTTGTGATGGTGGTGTTTTGTATTTTAATAATTATTTGATGCTTTGAAGGCATTCCTTTTGAAGAGGCTTTTTACCAGTGAGAAGTCTGCTTGGAGAGACTGTCCAGGTACCAAGACCTCTTTTTATTTTCATTTTTTTCTTCTTTTTTCAATAATGTGTAAGGCAAGTCACAGTGCAAAGAATTTAAATGTTTGTATGCTTTCTTTTTATTTAAATGTACTTCTGTGCCATTTTATAGGAGGTAGACAGTATCATACTGCGGGTCTCTAAATTCCCATTTGTGAGCTCTATGCCAATCTGCAGTGTTTGTGTGCTTGTATAATATCAGATTAATTGAAAGCCATTATTAGGATAAGGGATGGATTGGAAATCATATTAAAACACTTTTCTAAAGACAACTTTATAATTCTCTGGTCCAGTATAGTTGCACAGCAATTAACATTAATAATTAACTTTAATAATATAAAAATTAATAAACTGAAATAATTATTTAGAAAGCATTAATCTAATGTATGTATCAGATACTAACAGCATATTTAAGATACTTATTAGCAGCAATTCAGTTCATGTAGGTCTCTGATCTTTCAGAGGAAGAACAGAAGAACCTTCTCTGTCATACATTATGTGATATTTTGGAAATGGCTTGCTCTGATAATTCTGAGTCGTACTCTCTGGCAACATGGATAAGAGGAAAAACAACTGAAGAAACTGCTAGTATTTCTGAAAGTCCTGCAGAATCTAGTCATCAAGAGGAACAACCCTGTAAGATGTATTTCTTTTTTAAATTACCTATCATTCTGTGAAGTATTTTGTTGTTTTGAGGGCCTACAGCTTTTTATTATTATACAGATGAGGTTTTTGCCTTTGTGATTCCATTGAGAATAGATAGGTTTTTGTCTGCCGTAAATTGAGGCATTGACCCTTTTTGTAGAAAGGAATGTGGTATCACTGGAGTTCTTTCATATGTTTCTCTTGAGTTTGAGCAATTTGCCTAATCTTTTCAATTTTATTTTATAATTTATTGGGACCTGAAGTCTCTAATTTGGAAATATTTGTATGCTTCCTAGCACTGGAGGAATATTGTAAATTGTAACTTACTGTTATTTTATTTCAGCCTTCGTAAGAAATTCTACAAAGCATCTGATCTATAATACTCTGGATCCCCTTTTAGGCAGAAGTAGCCTCCTTCCCTCATGTTTGATTCTATGCAGTACCAATACAGCTTAACCAAATCGTCTTCTGCTAGATTAACAGAATTTTTTTTGTAGGTTAGAAATTTTTGTTACCTGCTTTTTGCTAACATCTTGATTCCTTCATTAGTAACTGGCATCAAGGACCTAGTAAACATCATCTGTTGCGCTAAGATAAGGCATCTACGCATATCTAACCACTGTGGTGTCAGTGACATGGAAAAATTTTAATCTGTGTGCACATGATCATTGAGATGCCTGTTTATTAATCTTTTTAATAGGAGATATCTAAGGTGTTAAACGATAAGTTTCTTTTAGTTTTTGTTCCCAGTGTGCCCCTTCAGAAGTATGAAAAACTCTTCACACGAGAACATGCTTTTAAAGATGCCATCTTTTGATGGAAGGTATATGTTATTCTGCAGTTTGTGCCATAAATTCAATGTAATAATTGTACAAGTGGGTTTGTACATGAACTGCTAGCTTTACCAATAAGTAGTGCTGGAGTGTAAAAGTCATCTTTATTTGCTTCTGTGAATTGCTCCAGGTGCTTAGATAATAACTGCTCAAATAATTAGAATGTCACTTAATCGAAAAAGCTGATCACCAGCTAAGAGTTACAAAGTTACACTTTTTTATTTAGAAAAAGTATTAAACAGAAGTTGTCTCTACAACTTTTCTGTTAAAACATCTGTTCTTTCTTTGAAAGATAATAATGAGGCAGTAAAAACTTTGAAATTATAGATTTCAGTGGATTTTCCAGTTGCCTATGAAGCTTTTGCTCATACTATGAAGTTTTCTTTAAGGGGGAAAAAAGAAACAGAGTCTAGTTACCACTAGGCTTTTACTGTACTGTTTATTAATATACTGCCTTGTTTTAAGGAAAAAAGAAACAGAGCCTAGTTACCACTAGGCTTTTACTGTACTGTTTATTAATATACTGCCTTGTTTTAAGGAATTTTAACTGTAGAAAATATGTCCAGCAGAAAGTCTTTTTTGACTCAAGCTCCGTTATTACCCTCAGCTCTGACACTAAATAATCCATACTATTACATATCTATATTTTTCATGTTTCCGTACAAGTCTACAAGTTCTGCCTGACCTTGTACTTTACACACTGGGATGTGCTTGGAAGAACAGGATATGTTTACCATGAACAGTCTGCTTTTGTCATGAACAACCTTAATCGTTTTAATTGTTCACTTTCTACTGTCATTGCTAGACACTGAACATATCTCTTGTATGTGCTCTGTAGTTCAAACAGTATTTATTTTTGCCTTATATAATGTAATACACTTTCTGATTTAAAATTTGTTTTGTTTTTTTTTCTGTCCTGCTATTAACTATGGATGGAAATTCAGTTTCTTACTTGGTTGGGCTGGGGACAAAGATATAGATAAGAAGATATTGGTGATGCTGAGTTCTGTCACTGCTAGTGTGAAAGAAAAATTTATTTCTTGTTTGGTTGCTGTTATCAACAGAAATAGAAACAGGCGTTGCCATAGTTTGCAAGAGTTCAGAGATGGTGTAGAGTGAGGAGGGAGTATTACAGATATGCTTCCATGTGGCAGGCTACTGCTATTTGGGAATTGAATATGGGAATGTCCATGAAATATGATTAGACACAGCAGTATAGGTATGCTTTAAAATTATGTTCTAATTGTCTTTCTTTTACAGCTCATACTCTATTGCTCTCTTTCTTTTCCTTTCCATAAAATATCATCTCCATCTAACCTTGTTTGGGTTGTGTCTACCTACACTTCTCTTTAGGATTTCTTCTACTTTCCCTTTGTTGTCCGTTTCAAACAATAGTTCTCTTACCATTTCGCTCAGTTCTGTAGTAACAGAATGAAACCAGCTGTAACCCAGCTGTGTGAACAAAAGGTGGATTTGAGCACACTTACTGAATTTAGTTGCATTTGTTTCATCTGCTCTTGTGGTGTATACCAATGAATTGTTGTTGGCCATGCATTTGGCTGTAATAGTGCAAGTTCTCAGGTTCAAAGATTGCTTTATATAATTTATTCCCTCTAACTTTTTGCATACAAAAACCCTATATTCTGAGAGCTTTTTTTCGTTCCTGTAGCAATTACAACCTTTCTTGTAAAAACACTTGTTAATCAAAAAAAAAAAAGTGTTTGCAATTTTGCTGCGATGCAGATTTGTATTCTGTTTCATATTTTTCAAAAATGTTAGAAAACCCACAATTTTTATAATTCTAATTTTAGTCTTGAAAACCTAACTTTTGCAATTTTCAATTGTTGTGTTTTTTTAAAAGACAAAACCAATCACTCTAAGACTACTGCTTCCTTATTTCTGTAGTAGAAATAAATTGAAAGTGTCATTCTATTGCTGGAGAGAAAATCAGTTGTATCTGCATGTAAGTAAATCAAATGCACCTTTCGACATACAGTCAGAAAGGGCATAAAAACTATAACAAGGAATATTCATGGGAAGAATTGATCAATAATATTATAAGTGCTTCAGGCATCCAGTGAATTGTATGCTGTCAAATTCAGTAGCTGCATTATTTAAAAATTAAACATTAAGTGGCCTTTCTCAGAAAGTGGATCCATCTGTTTTGTATATTACTCCACTAGCAGTAAGATGAAATCAGTATGGACATAGAGGGCACTAAAAACTGCTATAATTCTTAATATTTGAATGCCTGTAAGAATTAGGTAATAACACAATTGACAGATATAACTTCCTTTTTGTAAAAGAAAACCTGTTTTTAAAATCTCACTTCATCTCCCTGGTTTGGAAATGTTATGAGAGGAACGAAGATATAAAGCCTGTGTTGAACCTGGGAAGACACTAGTTGCTGTATTTTTTTTCTTTCTTGAAGTGGCACTTCTATCTGAAAGGCTATTTATCCACTATTAATTGAAAACAATGAAAAGCTTAGTTAAAAACAGGATGTATAACACTATATGGAATAATTCTACTTGTATGTAATAAATAAGCGTTAAAAGGGAAAAGCAAAACAAAAATAAAGTCCCAATAATACAGATGTCTATTTGAAGAAAAAATACAGCTTTCCTACATTGATACTGCTCTAAAATGGTCCAAATAATCATGCTTGCTTTTCAGTAGGAAATAATACTTCTTCTTGACCTGCAGAATTATATCTATAGCATGCTTATGCTTGATGACTTTGTAACAGTCATAATTTGTACAAAATCAACAGCATCATATTTGACAAATATTTTCAAGACTACACGCTCCAGTGGCTTTGTGCTCTTAGTAAATTGATTACTCCAAATAGAGATGTAGTCAAAGATTTGTATGATGGACTCTTAATGTTGCGGTAAATTAGTTTATGCTAGTCAGTTTAAAAAAAAGAATATCAAGGCAGGGTTAAAAATTAAAAATATAATTATAGCTTGAAAATATACTAGCTTGCTGTGTGTATCTTGTGTCATTTTTTGCCATGTGTAGTGCTGAAAAGTGTCTCTTGTGTATAGCTGCCTTGGCTGTCGAAGAGCTTGGCTTTGAGCGATTTCATGCATTAATTCAGTAAGTAACATGTTGGAACATTTAAAATACAATATTTTGAAGTTACACTAATATTCACAGCCCCTGAAAGAGATATGTCAAGGTGCTTTTTAAAATGTTTCTCACCAGGTTAAACTTGGAATTCAAGTTTTTATTTTATTTGCATTTTACAATTTAAAATGGGGTATAATTTTAGGCATAAAAATTAGGCTTAAAAAAAAACTGGAGCCATGTAATGTGGGAAATTGCCCAGATAAGTCGTGCATTTCAAAGATGTGAACACAACTAATTAAGATGCATATCTAATGAAGTTAATGGTGTTAATCCTCAAATTTTTGTGCACAGTCTTCTAAACAGTGATTCTAACTGAAATACTTGCATGACATATACTGAAAAAAAAAAAGTTAGCCTCTACTGTTTTTTCTGAATTGAGACAATAGAAGAAACTTTTATAAGAGTGTTTCATATACGTTACTTATTTTTGTCTCCTTAAGCACTGTGGGTTTTGGGGTGTAAATGCAAAGTTTACAATTCGAGTGAGTTTATTTTTAATGGTAGTTGCCATTTATTTGCACAATGAATAGTTTAATCTTCATAAAAATAAATGCCGAAGAAGAAGAAAAAAGCAATGGAACTTCAAAAACACTTGAGATAGGAAAAATTACTAATTTAAACCAAAATAATTTCTGATTATTGTCTTCAGTTTGTTCTGCTCTTTAAAAATATTTTCATATAAGGAAAGAATATGTAATTTCTGTAACCTTACCCTAGCCAAACACTGATCTCTCCCCAATCTTTGGGTTTGTGATGCCCACTTCAACTTTTCTCAATCTGTGCTGTTGGAAATGAACACTTTGGCGTATGCCTTTAGAGCAAGTTGAGTGGTAGGTTTCCGAACTGTCTTTGCCTTATATATTCTGTTGATGAAAAAAAGTAGTTTAAAAATCTCATGTGTTAGCCAGAGTAAACCCACATATGAATATGTTTGTGCAGATATACAGATTTTTTTTTAAACAAATTTTACTAAAAGCAGGCAAAAAATAGAAAAGGAAAATAATATACCTAAGTTTGTGCAAGATAAGCAGAGAATGAGATCTAATTTGAATAACTCAGTATACACTAATGTTTGTGTTCTGAAAAGCAGTATTTAGCTCTGAGTATCCCAAGAAATAGCAAGTGCATCACTTCTCTGGAATCTGATGGATCTCTTCCTTCCCTCTGTTTTTTATTATTTACTTTTTTATTTTTAAACATGTGGTCCACCAGCCTTACCTTATAAGTCACACAGCAACGCTATTATGCAACCAGATATTTTCCCAGATGTTTATTTACAACTGGTGGTTTTGAACAGTTTACTTTTTCCAAAGCTAGAATCTAACAAAATCAAATTCTAGCTGGATTTCTTCTAAAGGCTGAACAACTGCTTTCAAAAGTTGCACTTTGGAAAGCAGCCCATGTGTTGAATATGGTAGTGTCTGATGAACATGAGATGTCATCGAGAAAGAGTTTTAACTGTTTCCATGGAAGTTTTTCCCCACTGTTCATGGACTGAATGTCTGTCAGAACAATACATAATGCAAACATTATTCTGCTGACATACAGTCTATTCACAGCTTCATTATTAACAGTGTTTTCCAGAACTGTTTGTTCAAGCCACTCAGCTCTATGGCAAGTGTGTGTAACTATGCTTAATGTTTGCATATGAAAAATATGGTCATTCTTGCACATTACTCCAGAATTATTTACTATCTTCTCATGGATAAATGCTAATGACTCTGTGGCAGTTATATTAACCACAGAATAGCTGCTGTGTTATTGTGTATATAACACCAATTTTGCTCTGCTTTTATTTCAACATTTCAAAGTTAAGTCTTAATATTTCTCGTTTGTACTTTGCTGACACTATTCTAATGCTTCATCTAAATTTGCTTTTTTCTCCTTTTTTTGTTGTTTTTTTTTTCTTTAGCAAGCGAGCATTCAAAAGCTTCCCTGAACTGAAGGATGCAGTTTGGGATCAATATTCAGTGTGGACAAACAGATTTGGAGTATTGCTGTTCCTATATTCTGTGATACTAACAAAGGTTTGGGTTTTTTTTGTTTGTTTTAAGAGAAAGTTTGATCATGTTACCCTTTTTCTATAAAAGGTGAACACTAAACTTGTATGAAGAACCAAGTCAAAACTACATACATGGATGGAATGGTATATTTGTTTGTGTTGTAATAGATTTCCAGCACAGAACCTTGAAAAGCTCAGTCTCATTTTTTTCCCTGTCTGGAAGAATTACAAAACTTTGTAACATCCTGCCCAACATATTCTGACCATTTGCTATCAAGAGGAAGTAGTGTGTTTAAGTCTTGGTTCATTACATAAGAACACCTACCTTTAATTGGCTGTAGCTAGTGGTGTACCCCAGGAGTCAATACTGAGTCTAAAATTCAACTTACTCATCAATGACCTGGATGAAGGGACAGAGTGCACCCTCAGCAAGTTTGCTAATGATAGAAAACTGGGAGGAGTGGCTGATACACCAGAGGGCTGTGCTGCCATTCAGAGGGATCTCGACAGGCTGGAGAGGTGGGCGGAGAGGAACCTCATGAAGTTCAACAAAGGCAAGTGCAGGGTCCTGCAGCTGGAGAGGAATAACCCCCGGCACCAGTACAGGTTGGGGGTTGACCTGCTGGAAAGCAGCTCTGCCAAGAAGGACCTGGGAGTGCTGGTGGACACCAAGTTAAGCATGAGGCAGCAATGTGCCCTTGTGGCCAAGAAGGCCAATGGTATCCTGGGGTGCATCAGGAAGAGTGTTGCCAGCAGGTCGAGGGAGGTGATCCTCCCCCTCTGCTCAGCCCTGGTGAGGCCTCATCTGGAGTACTGCGTCCAGTTCTGGGCTCCCCAGTACAAGAGAGACATAGAGCTACTATAGCAAGCCCAGCGAAGGGCTACAAAGATGATTAGGGGACTGGAGCATCTCTTATAAGAGGAAAGGCTGAGAGAGCTGGGACTGTTCGGCCTGGAGAAGAGAAGGCTGAGGGGTATCTTATCAATGCATATAAGTATCTGAAGGGAGGATGTAGAGAGAATGGGGTCAGACTCTTTTCAGTGGTGCTTAGGGGTAGGATGAGAGACACAAACTGAAACACAGGAAGATCTGTCTGAATATGAGGAAAAACTTCTTCACTGTGAGGGTGACAGAGCCCTGGAACAGGTTGCCCAGAGAGGTTGTGGAGTCTCCTCCTCTGGAGATTTTCAAAATCTGCCTGGACGTGATCCTGTGCAACGTGCTCTAGGTGACCCTGCTTGAGCAGGGGAGTTGGACTAGATGATCTCCAGAGGTCCCTTCTAACTTCAACCATTCTGTGATGTTTTACAATTGCATTCTGTTGTTATAAATGTTGCTATTCATCCTTAAAAGGGCAAAAAATACTTGTAATTTTTTCCCAGGGAATTGAAAACATAAAAAATGAAATTGAAGATGCAACCGAGCCATTGATAGACCCCGTTTACGGTCATGGAAGGTAAGCTGGAAAGTATGGTTGTTACCACTTAAAATAGATTAGTGGAGTAGTTTTTAAATGTTTTTGTAACTGATTGTTCTTTTATGAAATTATTGACATTACAAAAAGGATTCAGTTGTAACTTTATAATAGTTAAAAGCAACACTTAATATAGCGTCCTGTTTCCACACTTTTTCCATTTTGTGCATCAGTGGTTCTGAGGAAATGTTTCTTTTATTGCTGATTTTTTTGAGGAAGAGTTCTCAAATTCAGGGCTAAATTCTTGTATCAAATTGTTGATTGAAAGAGTAGAGATCATATTAGTGTGGCCAAACTACATATATGCTCTGATTTAAAATAATATAAGTAGAAAATGTCTGTTCAGCTCCCCAGGTAATAAAATAATTTTTTCATTTACTTAGAAATAACCACTTTTCAAACACAAATTGTGTGTCCCTTTTAAAAATGTTGTTTAATAATGTTTCTTTATATTATACAGCCAAAGCCTGATTAACCTTCTGTTGACGGGGCATGCTGTTTCTAATGTGTGGGATGGAGACAGAGAATGTTCAGGAATGAGTAAGTTGATTCTATTTTACATTTCTTCCTAATTTTTACATGCAATGAAATGCTGACCTACAAATTTGGAATGGGTGCCATATTTCTGCTTTGATAGTCTCCTTGTTTACTGTTCTTTAAGTAGACCTCAAATGAAAATAAAACATAACTGCACAAAATCTCTGATACTAGTATCAGTGAATACAGGATTCACTGCAGGCTCACACTATAAAATATCTGATGAGCTGGGTGATGGAAGGGAGTGCATTCTCAGCAAGTTGGGGAGAGCGGTTGATACACTGATGGGCAGTGCTGCCTTTCAGAGGGGCTTTATCAAGCCAGAGAAATGGGCTGACAGGAACCTCACGAATTTCACCAAAGGCATCTGGGATGGACTAACCCCATGTAACAGCGCAGGCTGGGCACTGACTGGCTAGAAAGCAGCTTTGTAAAAAAGGACCTGGAGGTCCTTGTGGACAGTGAGTTGAACACGAGTCATCAGTGTGCCCTTGTGGCAAAGAAAGCCAGCTGCATCGTGGGCTGTATTAGGAGGCGTGTAGCCAGCAGGTCAAGGGAAGTGATTCCTGCCGTCTATCTGGCACTTGTCTGACCACATCTGGAGTATTGTGCCCAGTTTTGGACTACAGAACCATAGACTTGTACAGATGAAAGCACATCAAAGACCATGTTGTCTGAACTACAGCAGTGAGGCAATTTAAAATATCTTTAAAGCATATCTGGTGTGGTTTGCCTAGCCAGTTTTCAAAAATGTCTCATAAAGATGACTTCACAGTCTCTGTAAGTGTTAGACCATATTAATGGAAAGTTGCTGGGTTATTCTTCCAATATCCAGCATAAACCTTTTTGTTGTAAACTAGGCTATTTTTTATTTATTCTTCATACACTTTCACCATATCACCCTTTTCTGTATTAAGTCTATTTTCATAATTTTTCATTGTTTTTCTTCCCTTTTTTTTTGACAAAGCAAACTCTCTTTTTTTCTTTTTTTTTAAGCCTTTGTTCATAGCTTGTGCTTTCTAGACCTCTTCAGAGGTCTGTGGCATGGAAGTATAGGCATATTGAAGACATCTTTAAGTATGATGCCTATAACAGCAAGCCTCTAATACACAGAGGTTATTAATATACTTTGGAATGTGAATTATCTTTTTGTGATGGCAGGGCATTACTGACTCCCTAGATTCTTTTATCAGTGTGCTGCTACTTGACCAGATCTTCCTCCATTTTATATTTCTTCATTTGCTATCTTCTTTCTAAGAATAGTATTGTGCTTTTTTGTTTTTTGAATTTCATCTTACAAGTAGAAAAAATGATCTGAAACCAGTAACACTTCAAATTCTGAAAGTGCTCACATCCTGTCTCCCACTGCCACGTACTCCATCTCTCGTTCATCCACATGTTTTTTACAGAATTTTCCATCATCTAAGTCATTGTTGGAAATACTGACTTAAACTGAGATTTAAGACAGATCCTTGCAAGACCTGAATTGAGGCTGTACTTCCATATCAGACTTCTCAGAATGACATTTGGAGACTGTCAAAGGTTAATAAAAGTCAAATCATATGGTATCTAACTCTTTTCACTCTTATCTGCTGGCCTACTTAACAGGGCATTTGGACTGGATTAGTGCAGTCTGTTATTGATGAGCCTGTACTGGCTGGTTTTATATTTTCATCTTTCTAGTGCATGCAAGTTGATTGCTAGTTTGTTTCAAGACCTTTTGGAGGTTAAAGTCATCCTTTCTCCTTTTTTTTTCTTTTGTTGTTAAGCACCCTGTTTTCACTCTTCCACACTATTGGCACCTCTTGTGTTACACATATATATGGCAATTATTAATTGTTCAGAGATTATTTTATGTAGTTACTTAAGTGTTATATAACAAATTTTATTTGGTTTGCAAGCTTGAACTTGTCTGTCTTATTTATAGTATTTTAGCCAATTTTTTTTTTCCAGATGACACCATTATCTCCTTGTTAATCTTGAGTATGCTAACATCATTTACCTTTTTCTGCATATTAAAGCAAAGATGGCTTTGAGTACTTTTACTTTCTCTGTATTATTTTCTTTTGTCAGTCACTTACTACTGATTCCTTCTGTATGTACAGAATGCTGTTGTCATTTATCCTCCCCTTGCTAACTGAAATTTGTATTGTAATTGTCTTTCTAGTTTTATCCGTACATTCCATTCAGCATTTTTAATTTTCTCTTTGATTTTCGGATTGCGATTTATGAATCATAACCTGAATTGTGCTTGCAACTTTTCTTTGCATTGGGATAACTTGCTGTTCTACATTTAATATAACTGTTATCAAAAGCTTCTAGTTCCTTTTCCCTCCTTTGTCTCTGTTTCTTTCTGAGAGATCTTGCTCATTAGTTGGAGCTGATTGCCGGTGCTGCTCGAGTTTTCTACATGTAAACATAATGGAAAGAGATTTCAGGTACTCCTGTAGTTAGTCTAGTCAGTTTAGTTGAATTTCTGAAACTAAGGGGCAGGAAAGGTATTCCTGGGTAGAGAGGGAAAGGGGTTGCTGAAGAACTGCAGCAAGCAGAGGATGTGAAGTAGTTCGCGGCATATTTGCAGGGGCAGCAGTGAAACCATAGTGAGAAGGTTCCAGCTGCAGTGCAGGAACAGGAAAAATATTAGATAAGTGATACTGTTATCATAAGTAAGTACACTTACAAAACTGGATTTTCAAAATGACACTTGCTTTGCATTTTGATGCAGAAATTGTGTATAAAGCTACTTTACCTCTTGTTCAACTGTTTCGATAAGTCATCTTAGTTACTTAAGTAAATGATCTTTAAAGTTATTTTTAAACTATTTTAAAAGTACTGTCACTAATTTCATGAGTGATAAAGATGATACTGAATTACAAACTCCAGGAATTAACAAGTAGTTTGCAGATGATATTCAGAGCTCTAACTCTTGTGGTATTGCAAAGTGTCCAAGCAGACCAAAGGTTATTAATTACAGTTCCTGTTAGCCACTGCTTGTATTAACAAGTTGAAACTATCTAGGCTTTCTGGTTGAAACTATGAAGGCTTTCTAGCCTTCTCTTTGGTCTCCTACCTGCATAGTGCCATTTAAACTGTTCTTGTTTTAATCTCTTTTTGTTATCGCAGTTATCCATGGGAGGAAGTATGAGGGGTTGTAGGTTTTTTGTTTTCTGAAGAAAAGAAGCTTACGTGTTGCTGTTCATCTGTCTGCTCTCTGTCTTTCATGAAATAACTTTGGACACAACTAGTTTCGATCAAATTTTGTATGCAGCATTTTACAGAGAAGTTTCCGCAAGCTGCCTGAGAGAGAGAAACCCAGATTAATGCCTCCTATGAGAAAGACTGTATGCTGAACTCAGTGTCTGTTAGGTTTTGCCTGTGAGTTGACTAGTCGGCACGTATACAGCTTATAACTACTCAGCATACGCAGCCTCACTTGACTGGTATAAGAAGATAAATGAAATTGGGAATATTGAGGAGAAGCAGGGGATAGAAAATACAGTGGAGGACCAGGTATGGGGGGAGATGGTTACGGTGTTTGGAGAGGTTCTGAGGATAGAAATCTTGAAAAATCTCACTGTTTTTTCTTTCTTTTTATGTTTTGTGGGGGTATTTTTGCCAGAACTATCCACTTATTTTCAATTTTGTATTTAAATCACAAACGTTATATTTTATTGAACATAGCCAATTAGAACAAGCTTCTCTTCATTCTTGTGTGAAGTGCAGCTATTTAACATGGAAAAATACTGCAATAACGTGCCTTTTTTTAAGTGGTGCCAAGAATTTGTATTGTTTCAGATTGTCACTAGGTGGCAGTATCCTGATGCAGTTGGTACAATGTCATTAAACTTTAAAACCTTCATCATTATTTGGGGCCTGCACTTTAAGGCTCTGATTTCCTCTCTTTTTGGAGATGGGATACACTTGCAAAAGTCCTTTTAAAAAAGGAGAAACTAGCTTTCTGGCAAGAGGCAGAGCTATTCATTTCTCTTTAAATGACCTTTGGTGTTATTAGATCTCTTCCAGTGGGGTTGTTTCCTTGGACACGGAGGGGATATGTACAAGGACTAGCTTTAGTTTAGGCTCCCTTTGCTTCCTCTGAAGTTACCCAAGAGTAATTTTTTTTTTTTCTTTTTTCTCTCTCCACTTCTCTGTTGATTGATTCTGAAGGAGGCATTGGTAGACCAGTGTCCACAGGCTAAAGTTAACCTAATTCCTTTCAGATACACGATCTATTTAGCAGTCTGCTGTCTGTTTAGGACATTCATTCTCCATGGCTACTGTTGTAGCCAGGATCTCAACTCTTAGTTATCTGTCCTAGTTATCATCTCGTTATCTGTCAGGGGAAGCAAAATATATATATTTTTTCTGAATAATAAATATTACATGTATCTGACCTCTTTGCTGTTTTGTCATGGCCATCAACTCCAAAAATTTGAAGCCTTTGTCTAGCAGCCTGATTTTTTACATTCATTTTCTTATCTTTTTCTTTTCCTCCCCAAAATTCATTTGACAAGTTAGCTGAAATTGTGGTCCCTTAACGTACTGTTGCGTGCTTCTGCCATTCCTTTCCCTTCATTGTACATATAAATCTCATTTCTGAATAAATCTCATTTCTCTCATTCTTTATTCAGGAGCCTCAAATGAGGCCCTGTAAGTACTCTTTCAGTCAGAAGTACATAAACAGTTCAGCTATTCCTGACAGCTGTGTGTGCTTGAGAGTGGTATAATAGGTTAAATAGAAGTCAGTATAGGAAATCGGATTCAGTGAACTTTCCTTCCTACTAACAAAACTATTATTTAAAAAGATATCATTTTGTATTCATAATATGACATGATGAAGATAAATCTAGCCATGGAACTCTTTCCCCCACCTCTCCCAAACAAAATATTCCTTCAGGATAGTTGTTCTGTTCCTAAGAATAGTTTTGGTGCAAATTACAAGTATATCTGTTAATAAATCCAACAACTTTTGGAAACAGACTATCAACAGCAAACTTCTGTTAAAACCATCCATTTGGCTCTTTTTATTTTATAAAGAGGAAAAGCATTAAAGCTTTGCAGTTTTTTTGACCATACCTTAATGATTTACCATTCATTGTTGATAAAACTGCATGATTTTCTAAAATTGTTATTACTTGACTAATTTTGGAAACAAGCGAAAATGACTTAAATGAGACTTTGCAGGTTTTTTCTAAAATAAATCTTGGGTTTTGTTTTTGAACAGAACTTCTTGGTATACATAAACAGGCAACAGTAGGCTTTTTGACATTGATGGAATCTCTCAGATACTGTAAGGTAAGCTTTTTTGGGGTAATTTAAAAATTTTTTCATTAGGGCGTTGCAGGTTTCTTTGCTGACAGCATTACTAAAAGCTTCACCTTGAACAATCAAAGATCTTAAAGAACTTTTGAAGTACTTTCAACTTCAAATTAAAACTGAGAATATTATATAAAAAAGTAATAAAATTGTTAAATGCAACTTTTTGAATAAATGTTGTTTGCTATTTAAATTAAAACTTCATTGCACCAATTTTTATACAACCAATTAGAAGCTTGTTTTTACAAAAATAAAGATTAATGCAAGTTAAGTAGATAGCTATAAAACTGTCCCCTGTTCACAATATCAAGTCCCAAAGTGACTTGCTGTTGTGAATGTTTTGGTACCATTTTTCTCTTTTTATGCTATGACTGTCTTCCATTTAAAATAAATAGTCATATGTAGACAAGGTAGAATTGCTATTAACTAAATGTGTCCAGAACATAATGTGTCCAAGAGCTGGCAGTTACTTTATGTATCTATCTGTGCATATCTGAACTTTACAGAAGTACAACCTAATCTGTATCCCTTCTTCTGGTTGTGATACAGAATTTCTTGATTTAAGGATTCTATTTAAGAAATTTTGTGCCTTACAAATAACACTTTTGAAACTGAGGATTAATACTGTTACTTTCCAAAGGTTTTTGGTTTTCTTTGCTTCTTTTTCAAACTATATTGAATTCCTTTAACTTAGATTATGGTTAAAGAGGTTGTAGTTCACAGAATGTTGGTATATTGACTGTAGCTATCCCTTCACTTATGAGGTAAATGTCAGTTCTGAATTGATATATCCAAACCCAGCTCATAAATCAAGTGGACTCCTACCTCATTTAGGATCTGACTGTATGATTATTAAGCACAAGAGTAGTTATTCATGTGCATTGTTTGAAGCATTGTGTCCCAAGGTTGTAATATGGAATAATGTTGTTACCACTTTTTCATTAAAGTCCTATTTCAGTGATATAAGTCTTATTTCAGTGGTTGTTTTCCAAGTCAATCAGAAGTCAGAGATCAAAATTAGAATCTAGTTGTTTTACATTGCTTTGTAATTTTGATTAATATTTTGTATTAATTTTTGAGAGCAGTTGGGACTTCATTA